>NC_091286.1:499100452-499738529 GCF_032444005.1 Ranitomeya imitator
AGTAACCAAGCGCACAGTATCTGCCCGAGCCAGACGCTGGGACCGATGGAGATGGTTCGAGACCCACCTTGTGCAGCGGCGTGAACTCGACACCTAACATTACCCCCCTCTTAGGGCCCCCCTCCTTGGGCCTCGCTACACTTGAAGGCAGCAATGAGCTGCGGCGCCCGAATGTGCTCAGCAGGCTCCCAGGACCTGTCCTCTGGGCCATAGTCCTTCCAATCCACCAAATAAAATTTTTTGCCACATACCACCTTACACCGCAAGATAGCTTTCACCTCATAATTATCCGTAGATGAACCCGATGTCCCGGCAGATGACTCAGAAAGCCGGGACATGTGAACGGACTTTTGAAGAGACACATGAAATGTGTCGGTGATACCTAGGCATGGAGGAAAGGCCAGATGGTGGACCACAGGGTTAACCTGTTCCAGGACCTTGAAGGGACCCAAGTAGCTTGGTGCAAACTTAGTGGACTCAACTCGCAGCCTGATGTTACGGGCGGAGAGCCACAATAAATTGCCAGGAGCAAGGGTCGGAGCTGGGCGCCGATGAGCATTGGCGGAGGACCTCATTCTCTCCTTGGAAGCCCGGATGGCATCCTGAGTGCGGTCTCAAATGTCACGTGCCTCAACAGCCCTGTCTGCCACCCTGGAATCGGCGGAAGACACAGGCATGGGCACAGGAACCAGCGGATGTCGGCTGCAGTTAAGGCGGAATGGGGTCTGTCCAGTGGAGCCGGCTACAGCGTTGTTTAGCGCAAACTCCACCCACGGTAGCAAGGATGCCCAGTCATCCTGCCTAGCAGAAACAAAATGTCACAGATATGTGACCAGGGTCTGGTTGGCCCTCTCTACCAATCCATTCATCTTGGGATGGTATGCTGAAGAGAGATTCAGCTTGATGCTGAGTATGAGTAAACGACAGAGCTCTCTCCAGAACCAAGACGCAAAATGGGGACCCCGGTCACTGACAATTTTGTCCGGCATACCGTGTAGGTGGAAAATGTGTTTAATAAAAATGCTGCCAAGGCCCGTTCAGAAGGTAGCCGTGGAAGAGGCACCAAGTGCACCATTTTGGAAAAATGGTCGGTGATTACCCAAATAATAGTGCAGCCACGGGACTTGGGTAAGCCCACCACAAAGTCCATCCCGACCATCTCCCAGGGCCTGTCCGCCACTGGCAGGGGGTAAAGTAATCCAGCTGGCCGTTGTGAAGGAGACTTATTCTTGGCGCAGGACACACATGCCCTAATATAGTCTCCAACGTCACGGGCCATATGCGGCCACCAGTACGTCCTCGCCAGAAGCTCAGATGTCCTTTTGGTCCCAAAGTGTCTACCCACCCTGGACGAGTGAGCCCAAGAAAGAACCTCCGGTTGCAAATTTGATGGCACAAAAGTCTTGCCCGGGGGCACAGACTCTTGCGAAACCAGGGCTATGGTCCTCAGGCTCTCAGAAGGGACAATAAGCCGAGGTTCCTTCTCCGCTGATGATACTATGGAGCAGGAGAGGTCGTCGGCACGGATGTTCTTCTCCCCAGAAAGATAATGGAGAGTGAAGTGGAAATGGGAGAAGAACAAGGACCATCTAGCCTGGCGACAATTTAGCCACTGGGCAGTCTGCAAGTAAACCAAATTTTTGTGGTCGGTGTAGAATTGGAAGGGAAAACAAGCC
Source organism: Ranitomeya imitator (assembly GCF_032444005.1). Classification (NCBI taxonomy): domain Eukaryota; kingdom Metazoa; phylum Chordata; class Amphibia; order Anura; family Dendrobatidae; genus Ranitomeya; species Ranitomeya imitator. The sequence goes on from NC_091286.1 coordinate 499,102,129, forward strand.
CCCTCAAGGAGGTGTCTCCACTCCGAGAAGGCCAACTTCATAGCTAGCAGCTCCCTATCCCCGATGGAATAATTCCTCTCCGCCGGTGTGAAGGTCTTAGAGAAAAAAAGCAAGGATGCTTCCAACCTTGAGCATCCTTTTGGAATAGGACTGCTCCAGCACCGACAGATGAGGCATCCACCTCCATTATGAAATGTTTATCTACTTCGGGGCGATGTAGAATAGGAACGCTGGCAAAGTGGGACTTAATAGAGAGGAAGGCCTTGGAGACCTCCTCTGACCACAATTTGGGATTTGCTCCCTTTTTGGTGAGGGCAACCAAGGGAGCTACCAAAGTTGAGAAGTGGGGAATGAACTGGCGATAGCAATTAATGAACCCCATAAAGCGCTGCAGCGCTTTAAGAGAATGAGGTTCCTGCCAGTCCATCACAGCCTGTAGCTTGGCAGGATCCATAGCCAATCCCTGGGCGGAGATGAAATAGCCAAGGAAAGGCAAGGACTCCTGCTCACACACTTCTCCAACTTGGTGTAGAGGGAGTTTGCCCATAGGAGGTTGAAGACTTTGCAAACATCTCTCCAGTGGGAGTCTATATCTGGAGAGTAGATGAGAATATCATCCAGATAGACTACATACGATGTGGAGAGCATATCCCGGAAGTTATAATTTACAAAGTCTTGTCTTGCAGGGGCATTACAGAGCCAGAAGGGCATCACCAGGTATTCATAGTGGCTGTCCCTGGTGTTCAATGCCATCTTCCATTTGTCCCCCTCACGGATGTGAATCAGGTTGTAAGCACCCTGAAGATCAAGTTTAGTAAATACCCTCGCTCCCCACAACCTATCAAATAGCTCTGATATCAGAGGCAGAGGGTATTTGTTCTTAACGATGATGGTGTTAAGACCCCTGTAATCAATGCATGGACATAGTTCTCCGTTCTTCTTCTGCACAAAGAAGAACCCAGCCCCTCCAGGTGACACTGACTTCCTAATGAATGCTCTTGTCAGATTCTCCTGGATGTATTGGGACATCGCCTCTGTCTCCGGGAAAGAGAGGGGATAGACTCGACCCCAGGGAGGCTCTGCACCTGGTAAGAGGTCAATAGGACAGTCATAGGAGCGGTGGGGCGGAAGGGTCTCTGCAGCCCTCTTGGAGAATACGTCCGCATAGGGCCAATAGTGTTTGGGGAGAGAGGAAAGATCTGCGGGTACTTCAGTAGTAGCAACCTGAACACACTCCCTCAGACATCTGCCCTCACAAGATTCACTCCATCCCAAAATTCTCCCTGAGGACCACTCTATATGAGGGGAGTGGTAACATAACCAGGGTATCCCTAGGAGAATCTCATCTATTCCCTTGGGATTGACAAGAAGGGAAATAATCTCCTGATGGGATGGAGACATAGATAAAGAAAATGGGATGGTCTGGTGTGTTATTTGTGAAGGAAGGGTCGACCCATTCACCACTCGTACAGTCACAACCTTGGCAAGCATCACCATGAGTATTGCGTGGCGTAGGGCGAAGGCTGAGGACATAAAAATCCCCTCCGCCCCAGAATCCACACAAAGCTCGACTGTAAGAATGGATGGGCCGATGGTAATTGTACCCTTGAAGGACAGTTTGGAGGAAAACATTGCCGTGTCTAGTGTACCTCCTCCTACAACCACTAGACGCTGACGTTTTCCCGACCGCTGGGAACACATGGAGGCAAGATGTCCTGAATGCCAGCAAACATGACAGACCTTGAGTGCATGAGAAGTCCGGGACTTAGATCCTGCTCGTGACACCTCCATGGCCTCATATGACTCGGACGCCCGGACCGAAGATTCCAGAGGTTTGCCGAAGGTGGGAGCCAGCCGAAACCTCTGCCTACACTTTGCTCACTCTAACCTCCACTCTTTAAAATGGAGGTTAATGCGAGTTGATACAGCTATTAGCTCCTCCAGTGTTGCGGGAATCTCCCTGGTGGCCAAAGTGTCCTTCACATGGTCAGCCAGCCCCCTCCAAAATATAGCGATGAGAGCTTTATCCGGCCACTCCAGCTCAGATGCTAAAGTCTGGAAGTGGATGGCAAAATGGCTGACCATGGATGAACCCTGGGTCAATGGCAGCAGTTGGAGCGCCGTATCATGGGTGACTCGAGGTCCTAGAAAGACCTGGTTCAGAGTGCTCAGGAACAGTGGAGCAATCTGCACCACATGATCATCGTGCTCCCACAGCGGCATAGCTCAATCCAACGCCCTGTCTGACAGAAGTCATATAATGAATCCCACCTTTGCCCGCTCTGTGGCAAAACGTGCTGCCTGGAGCTCGAGGTGTATTGTGCACTGGCTCATGAATCCCCTACATGTCTTGCAATCACCAGAGTATTTATCAGGCAGCGGAAGGTGGGATAAGGTCAGAACAGGGGTGGCAGTGGACAAACTTGCTGCAGCCAGGCTAGCAGCCTGAACCACTACTGCGGTAATATCCACAGCTGAGGTTGCACGCTCGAGAGCAGCCAACCTGCCCTCCAGCTGCTGAATGAACCACTGCAGTCTCTGTTCATCCACCATTTCTAGCCAGACCCTGGTGCTAGTATTATGTTAGGGCTGGCGGAACGCACCGAGTATATATAGAGCTGGTATAGGTGCATTCTCAGCCCGGGGTCCACCGTGCTGGAGTGGAACCTGCTGCTAGTAAATGGCGGCACTATATGGCGGTACTACACCTGAATAGACATGGGTTCTGTCACCCAGTCTGTATAGGAGCGAATTCTGTTGCTTCACAGAGTCACTGGGATTAAAGGTAACGCTATGCTCTGTTAACCTCACAGAAGACAGAAGCTCACTAACGGAGCAGGTAGCATACAGTGGACTTACGGTCAGCAACAGCACTCAAACAACTCCTCTCTGGAGGTGCCGGAATTCTAGTGGCTATACGCCTGCCCTAGATTCATACAAACAAACTCCTCTCCGGAGGTGCCGGAATTCTAGTGGCTATACACCAGCCCTAAATTCACACACACAAACTCCTCTCCGGAGGTGCTGGAATTCTAGTGGCTTACAGCCGACCCAGAGCAAATGCTGACACAGACCACAAAGTAGCAAAGCTCATACACTCATGAACATAAGTTGATACTAGCGCATGGCTGTGCGGCCATGTGAACCTTTTATAGAGGAAGCACTCCAGGACCTTCCTAGTGGTCCAATAGGATGTCCTACAGGACCTGAGCATGTGACCTCCGACCTCCAATGAGAGGTCGTCCCTTGGGCATGCTCAGTAGCGGAAAAGCAGGACTTAGTCGCAGGAGCATCTGCTCGCTGCAGAACAGTGCTGGCTACAATGGCTGAGCCTGGAAGATCAGCAGTAACCAAGCGCACAGTATCTGCCTGAGCCAGATGCTGGGACCGACGTCGCCTCTGAGCAGGCTCCACTGCGTCTGAAGAAGAATGGGAGACGGTTCGAGACTCCCCCTGTGCAGCGGTGGGAACTCGACACCTAACACATCCTAACAAAAAAAAAAATTTGTTTCCAAAATTGTGCTGATGTAAAGTAGACATGTGGGAAATCCTCTTTATTAAGTATTTTGTGTGACATATCACTGTGATTTAATGGCGTAAAAATTCTAATTTTGAAAAACTGGAAAATTTTCAAAATTTTTGCCATATTTCCATTTTTTCATAAATAAAAGCAAATCATATCAAATAAATGTTACCACTAACATGAAGTACTATATGTCATGAATAAACATTCTCAGAATCAGTGAGATCCGTTGAAGCATTCCAGAGTTACAACCACATAAAGTGACAGTGTTCAGAATTGTAAAAATTGGCTTGGTCATTAAGTTGCAAATTGGCTCCATCACTAAGGGGTTAAAGGCAAATACTGGTCACACCAAAAAGTGATTTAATTTAGATTTCTCTTTTGTTCATTCATTTAGCATTTTGTTAATTAATAAAAATAAAGTATTAACACTTCTATTATTGAAAGCATTCTTGCTTTGCAGAATTTTTCCCACACCCGCCTAAAACTTTTGCACAGTACTGAATATATGTTTGGTTTTGATTTTATTGTCTTTGTGTATACCTTATACAAGCTGTGTTCTTTCTATTAGTGAAGCACTGTATGAATGACGCACAGAACTTTTTGCGGATGACTGGAATTGAAATAACAGTATTATTTGCATAATAATTATTTGATATTTCATAATGAATGCCATTCTATAATATGTGAACTTGATCTCCTGCTTTAATTGTGTGTTTGATAGGTGGTCGTACTTGAGAGTGTATTATTTTTGTAATTCATAGTTACAATTACAGTTTCCAGCAGCTGTCTATTATCGTCATCCTCATACTTAAAATCAACAGATAGGTTCAATTACTCTTTCACTCTTTCAGTCTTAATTCAGCTTAGCAGAATATTAATATAAAAAATTGACTGAAATAGAGTGTTTATGTAATATTCACAACCTACCTGGAATCCCCTTTAGCTTTATTAAAATTTCTTTATATAAAGAAATAATTTGTAAATTACATTCAGAATCATATATCTTTCTGTTTTTTTTTTTTTCATTTTGCGTTCAGCGAAAATAAGTTGAAACAGCAGCTCGGTGGCTTTGCAGCACTGGAATTCTAGGTTCGAATTCCACCAAGGACAACATCTGCAAAGAGTTTCTATGTTCTCCCCATGTTTGCTTGGGTTTACTCCAAAAACATACTGATAGAGAAGTTAGATTGTGAGCCGCAATAGGCTGCAAATAATGTCTGTAAAGTTATGCAGAATATGTTTGTGCCAGAGGCGTAGGTAGGGTTTTGGTTCAGGGGGGGCAAAGCTTTTGAGTGGGCACCTAACCAGGTAACCTTGATTACAACAGGGTGACGCACCTTAATAGTGGAGGAGAACCTCAGCAGATGACAGTGATGTTGCTGAAAATATTCTCTATACAAAGAGCAACAGTGATATTATCGCCATATAGTCAGTCGTAGATACCAGCCCTGCAGAACATATAACAGATCAAAGTACAGTTACAGATGGCGACTTACCGCTGACGTTCTTTCTGATGGAATCGTTCACTTTTCCGGTAATTTCCATCTGGCCCAGTCTGACACAACTTCTTCCAACCAGGACTCGTCTGCAGAGATTACAACAAAGACACATTTCACTTCTCATATTTTCATCACATCACCATCTATTCCCAACCTGCACAAACTCCTCATCCTACTGGTACCCCAATGCTGCTGCAGTTTGTGGCCCTGTTACTGCACCTGCTGTGTGGTTCTCTGTGCCCTCTAAATTCTAAAGCAACTCTCTAGAATATAATAATGCCGGGTGCAAGTGCCCTAGAAAACTATTTTGCTCCCTAGAAAGCAATATTGCCCTGTGTGCCCCCTTGATAGTCACAGTAACCTGTGTTCCCAACAATAAGTGCCCACTTTACATTGAATAATGTCCCGAGTATCCCTCTTGTACAGCTTCCCTATGCACAGCATGATGCTTTCTTATACATAACATGATGACTCCTCACTGTAATGTACCCCCACACAGTATACTGACCCCTTAGTAGCCCCCCAAACTGCTTGCTGGCCCCAACACTGTGTGATGGCCCCTTCACTGTAATCACTACACTGTATGATGGCCCCCTAGATAGCCTCCATATAGTATAATGTGCCAGATAGTCCTCAATATTGTATAATACATTCCCCATAGGCCTGTATAGTATAATGGATAATAGAGTTGTAACTCGCATTTTACATACAGGGAAAATAAATTATGCAATGATGTAAATATAAACTACACAAGGAAGTACCCCATGTATGTATATCGAGGACTATATAGGGACAGCTGCGAACCTACCAGTTATCCTAATCACCACAAAAAATGCAGAAAAATCCCATAAAAATATAAACTTTATTAATATACAATAAAAAAGTGTACCAGAACAGATACAGAGGACACAAGTATGGAGACAAAGGAACTCAAGTGATAATACATAAAACAGAGGGCCCAAGATCCCACCCATAGCCAAAGCATACCGTACTCCAATAATAAAGGATATTAATCCATAAGTATGGAGGAAGGAGCCAGTCTGTGGCTCCGAAACGCGCGTCGGGGTGGGCTCTGGGTCCCCCGTTGCCAGGCATACCAGGTAATGTGTGTCACTCTGCCCTGCTACATTGTTGTTGTCTAGTTGGATATCGGGTTATGGTACCAGCATTATAATTTTATATATTTCTCTGCCCATACTTATGGATTGATATCCTTTATTATTGGAGTACGGTATGCTTTGGCTATGGGTGGGATCTTGGGCCCTCTGTTTTATGTATTATCACTTGAGTTCCTTTGTCTCCATACTTGTGTCCTCTGTATCTGTTCTGGTACACTTTTTTATTGTATATTAATAAAGTTTATATTTTTATGGGATTTTTCTGCATTTTTTGTGGTGATTAGGATAACTGTATAGTATAATGCATTCCCCATAGACCTGCATAGTATAATGCACTCCCTACAGGCTTGAATAGTATAATTCACTCTCTATAGGCCTGCATAATATAATGCACTTCCCATAGACCTGCATAGTATAATCCACTCCCCATAGGCCTGTAAAGTATAATGCTCTCCCAATAGGCCTGTATAGTATAATGCATTCCCCATAGGCCTGTATAGTATAATGCACTCCCCATAGGCCTGTATAGTATTATGCACTCCCCATAGGCCTGTATAGTATAATGCACTCCCTATAGGCCTGTATAGTATAATGCACCCTCATTAGGCAGCCAGTACAGTATAGTGTACCCTCATAGGCAGCCAGAACAGTATAATGCACCCCCATTAGGTAGCCTGCATAGTATAATGCCACCCCATAGGCAGTCAGTACAGTATAATGCACCCCCATTAGGCAGCCTGCATAGTATGATGCACTCCCATGGGCAGCCAGTACAATTTAATGCACCCCCATTAGGCAGTCTGTATAGGATAATTCACCCCCATTAGGCAGCATGTAGAGTATAATGCATCCCTCCCTATTAGGCAGTCAGTACAGTATAATGCACCCCCATTAGGCAGCCAGTACAGTATAATGCACCCGATTAAAAAAAATCCAATACTCACCTTTCATTCTCCTTGTTTCTGCGGTGCTCTGAGTGCCTGCTTATCTCCAGACAGCAGGCGCCAAGTACCGACGTCATCATGACCCCCTGTCAGTGTCGGCATCGGTGACGTCAGACGCTGACAGAAGGATGATGGGAGATTGAGCGTAACGCTCCCTCTCTCATCAATACGGTCAGCTTTATCGGCATCCAGCCGATACAGCTGATCTCGCGATGACAGGTGGGGGGCCTACTGCTGGAATCGGGCCCCCCACTGCCTCCTCAGGGGCCCTATAGTGGCCAGGATGCAGAGCAGGGAGGTCGTGTCTCCCTGCTCTGCCGCAGAATGTAACTTTCGCCGCGCTGTGCTCGCCAATACAGTTACATAGCGTAGCTCCGGGTGGGCCCCCTCAGAGCGTGGGGCCCGGGGCCACTGCCCCCTCTGCCCTCCGGTAGCTACACTACTGATTTCTGTTATACAGTACAAGTAAGCATAATAAATTAACAAAAACTGTATCGTGTGGAAATATCTTGGTGAACAATTTGGAAAATGTGGACATTTTTCTGCTCTATTATTATTATTATTATTATTATTTATTTATATAGCACCATTAAGCCCCGAGGGTGGTTTGCACGTTAATGACCGGGCCAATTTTTACAATTCTGACCACTGTCCCTTTATGAGATTATAACTCTGGAACGCTTCAACGGATATTGGCGATTCTGACATTGTTTTCTCGTGACGTATTGTACTTCATGTTAGTGGTAAAATTTATTCGATATAACTTGCGTTTATTTGAGAAAAAAATGGAAATTTGGCAAAAATTTTGAAAATTTCGCAATTTTCCAACTTTGAATTTTGATACCCTTAAATCACAGAGATATGTCATGCAAAATACTTAATAAGTAACATTGCCCACATGTCTACTTTACATCAGCACAATTTTGGAACCAAAATTTTTTTTTGTTAGGGAGTTATAAGGGTTAAAAGTTGACCAGCAATTTCTCATTTCTACAACACCATTTTTTTTTAGGGACCACATCTCATTTGAAGTCATTTTGAGGGGTCTATATGATAGAAAATACCCAAGTGTGACACCATTCTAAAAACTGCACCCCTCAAGGTGCTCAAAACCACATTCAAGAAGTTTATTAACCCTTCAGGTGTTTTACAGGAATTTTTGGAATGTTTAAATAAAAATGAACATTTAACTTTTTTTCACACAAAATTTATTTCAGCTCCAATTTGTTTTATTTTACCAAGGGTAACAGGAGAAAATGGACCCTGAAAGTTGTTGTACAATTTGTCCTGAGTACGTTGATACCCCATATGTGGGGATAAACCACTGTTTGGGCGCATGGCAGAGCTCGGAAAGAAAGGAGCGCCATTTGACTTTTCAATGCAAAATTGACTGGAATTGAGATGGGACGCCATGTTGCGTTTGGAGAGCCCCTGATGTGCCTAAACATTGAAACCCCCCACAAGTGACACCATTTTGGAAAGTAGACCCCTTGAGGAACTTATCTAGATGTGTGGTGAGCACTTTGACCCACCAAGTGCTTCATAGAAGTTTATAATGCAGAGCCGTAAAAATAAAAAATCATATTTTTTCACAAAAATGATCTTTTTGCCCCCAATTTTTTATTTTCCCAAAGGTAAGAGAAGAAATTAGACCACAAAAGTTGTTGTGCAATTTGTCCTGAGTACGCTGATACCCCATATGTGGGTGTAAACTATTGTTTGGGCACATGGGAGAGCTCAGAAGGTAAGGAGCGCCATTTGACTTTTCAATGCAAAATTGACTGGAATTGAGATAGGACGCCATGTTGCTTTTGGAGAGCCCCTGATGTGCCTAAACATTGAAACCCCCCACAAGTGACACCATTTTGGAAAGTAGACCCCTTGAGGAACTTATCTAGATGTGTGGTGAGCACTTTGACCCAACAAGTGCTTCATAAAAGTTTATAATGCAGAGCCGTAAAAATAAAAAATCATATTTTTTCACAAAAATTATCTTTTTGCCCCCAATTTTTTATTTTCCCAAGGGTAAGAGAAGAAATTAGACCACAAAAGTTGTTGTGCAATTTGTCCTGAGTACGATGATACCCCATATGTGGGTGCAAACCATTGTTTGGGCGCATGGCAGAGCTCAGAAGGGAAGGAGCGCCATTTGACTTTTCAATACAAAATTGACTGGAATTGAGATGGGACGCCATGTTGCGTTTGGAGAGCCCCTGATGTGCCTAAATATTGAAACCACCCACAAGTGACACCATTTTGGAAAATAGACCCCCTAAGGAACTTATCTAGATGTGTTGTGAGAACTTTGAACCCATAAGTGTTTCACTACAGTTTATAACGCAGAGCCGTGAAAATAAAAATTATTTTTTTTCACAAAAATGATATTTTAGCCCCCAGTTTTGTATTTCCACAAGGGTAACAGGATAAATTGGACCCCAAAAGTTGTTGTCCAATTTGTCCTGAGTATGCTGATACCCCATATGTGGGGGGGAAGCACTGTTTGGGCGCATGGCAGAGCTCGGAAGGGAAGGAGCGCCATTTTGAATACAGACTTAGATGGATTGGTCTGCAGGCGTCACGTTGCATTTGCAGAGCCCCTGATGTACCCAAACAGTAGAAACCCCCCACAAGTGACCCCATATTGGAAACTAGACCCCCCAAGGAACTTATCTAGATGTGTTGTGAGAACTTTGAACCCCCAAGTGTTTCACTGCAGTTTACAACGCAGAGCCGCGAAAATAAAAAAATCTTATTTTTCCCACAAAAATGATTTTTAGCCCCCCACATTTTTATTTTCCCAAAGATAACAAGAGAACTTGCACCCAAAAAGTTGTTGTCCAATTTGTCCTGAGTACGCTGATACCCCATATGTTGGGGTAAACCCCTGTTTGGGCGCACCGGAGAGCTCGGAAAGGAAGGAGCACTGTTTTACTTTTTCAACGCAGAATTGGCTGGAATTGAGATCAGACGCCATGTCGCGTTTGGAGAGCCCCTGATGTGTTGTGAATTCTGTGGTCAAGCTCCCTCCTGTGGTCATGAGTGGTACTTCGGCTGGTTCTGTCTATGAGCTTCCTCTGGTGGATGTGAGTGGGGCTGCGGCTTCTGAGTTTCCTTCCTCAGGTGACAAGGTTAAGTCGTTAGGTGCTGCTCCATTTAACTCCACTTAGTTCTTTGTTCCTGGCCTCCAGTCAATGTTCCAGTATTGGTCTTGCTTTCTCCTGGATCGTTCTTGTGGCCTGTCTGCCCTGCATAAGCTAAGTTTTGCTTGTGTTACTTTTGTTTGCTATATTTTCTGTCCAGCTTGCTATACTGGATTTTCTTGCTTGCTGGAAGCTCTGAGACGCAGAGGGAGCACCTCCATACCGTTAGTCGGTGAGGAGGGTCTTTTTGCCCCCTCTGCGTGGTTGTTTGTAGGTTTTTATGCTGACCGCAAAGCTATGTTTCCTATCCTCGGTCTGTTCAGTAAGTCGGGCCTCACTTTGCTAAAATCTATTTCATCTCTGTGTTTGTATTTTCATCTTAACTCACAGTCATTATATGTGGGGGGCTGCCTTTTCCTTTGGGGAATTTCTCTGAGGCAAGGTAGGCTTATTTTTCTATCTTCAGGGCTAGCTAGTTTCTCAGGCTGTGCCGAGTTGCATAGGGAGCATTAGGCGCAATCCACGGCTACCTCTAGTGTGGTATGATAGGATTAGGGATTGCGGTCAGCAGAGTTCCCACGTCTCAGAGCTCGTCCTATGTTAGTAACTATCAGGTCACTTTGTGTGCTCTTAACCACTAGGTCAATTGTGGTTCTGAATCACCTGTTCATAACAGTACTGGAGGCCCCAAGTACTAATGCTTCTCAATAGAGGGAAAAGAGAAGTTCTGAGACCATTTTTTTTTCTCTGTACTGTGTTTTGTCTTTCTTTTCCCCTAGACATTTGGGTGGTTCAGGACACAGGTGTAGTGATGAACATTAAAGATCTGTCTTCTTGTGTGGATCATCTCACTGCAAGAGTACAAAATATTCAAGACTTTGTGGTTCAGAATTCTATGTTAGAGCCAAGAATTCCTATTCCTGATATGTTTTCTGGAGATAGAGCTAAGTTTCTGAGTTTTAAGAATAATTGTAAAGTGTTTCTGGCTTTGAAACCCCGCTCCTCTGGTGACCCAGTTCAACAAGTTAAGATCATTATTTCTTTATTACGTGGCGACCCTCAAGACTGGGCATTTTCCCTTGCGCCATGAGATCCTGCATTATGTAATATTGATGCGTTTTTTCTGGCGCTCGGATTGCTGTATGATGAACCTAATTCAGTGGATCAGGCAGAGAAAAATTTGCTGGCTCTGTCTCAGGGTCAGGATGAGGTAGAGATATATTGTCAGAAGTTTAGGAAGTGGTCTGTGCTCACTCAATGGAATGAATGTGCGCTGGCAGCTATTTTCAGAAAAGGTCTCTCTGAAGCCCTTAAGGATGTCATGGTGGGATTTCCTATGCCTGCTGGTCTGAATGAGTCTATGTCTTTGGCCATTCAGATCGGTCGACGCTTGCGTGAGCGTAAAACTGTGCACCATTTGGCGGTATTATCTGAGCATGGACCTGAGCCTATGCAGTGCGATAAGACTTTGACCAGAGCTGAACGGCAAGAACACAGACGTCAGAATGGGCTGTGTTTTTACTGTGGTGATTCCACTCATGCTATCTCCGATTGTCCTAAGCGCACTAAGCGGTTCGCTAGGTCTGCCACCATTGGTACGGTACAGTCGAAATTTCTTTTGTCCGTTACTTTGATCTGCTCTTTGTCATCCTATTCTGTCATGGCATTTGTGGATTCAGGCGCTGCCCTGAATTTGATGGACTTGGAGTATGCTAGGCGCTGTGGGTTTTTCTTGGAGCCCTTGCAGTATCCTATTCCATTGAGAGGAATTGATGCTACGCCTTTGGCCAAGAATAAGCCTCAGTACTGGACCCAGCTGACCATGTGCATGGCTCCTGCGCATCAGGAGGATATTCGCTTTTTGGTGTTGCATAATCTGCATGATGTGGTCGTGTTGGGGTTGCCATGGCTACAAGTCCATAACCCAGTATTGGATTGGAAATCAATGTCTGTGTCCAGCTGGGGTTGTCAGGGGGTACATGGTGATGTTCCTTTTCTGTCTATTTCATCATCCACCCCTTCTGAGGTCCCAGAGTTCTTGTCGGATTACCGGGATGTATTTGATGAGCCCAAGTCCAGTGCCCTACCTCCGCATAGGGATTGTGATTGTGCTATCGATTTGATTCCTGGTAGTAAGTTTCCTAAAGGTCGACTGTTTAATTTGTCTGTGCCTGAGCACGCCGCTATGCGGAGTTACGTAAAGGAATCCTTGGAGAAGGGTCATATTCGCCCGTCGTCGTCGCCATTGGGAGCAGGGTTCTTTTTTGTGGCCAAGAAGGATGGTTCGCTGAGACCTTGTATTGATTACCGCCTTCTAAATAAAATCACGGTCAAATTTCAGTACCCCTTGCCGCTGCTGTCTGATTTGTTTGCTCGGATTAAGGGGGCTAGTTGGTTCACCAAGATAGATCTTCGTGGTGCGTATAATCTTGTGCGTATTAAACAGGGCGATGAATGGAAAACAGCATTTAATACGCCCGAGGGCCATTTTGAGTACCTGGTTATGCCATTCGGGCTTTCTAATGCTCCATCAGTGTTTCAGTCCTTTATGCATGACATCTTCCGAGAGTACCTGGATAAATTCCTGATTGTATACTTGGATGATATTTTGGTCTTCTCGGATCATTGGGAGTCTCACGTGAAGCAGGTCAGAATGGTGTTCCAGGTTCTGCGTGCGAATTCTTTGTTTGTGAAGGGGTCAAAGTGTCTCTTTGGTGTTCAGAAGGTTTCATTTTTGGGGTTCATTTTTTCCCCTTCTACTATCGAGATGGACCCTGTTAAAGTTCAGGCCATTTATGATTGGACTCAGCCGACATCTCTGAAGAGTCTGCAAAAGTTCCTGGGCTTTGCTAATTTTTATCGTCGCTTCATCAATAATTTTTCTAGTATTGCTAAACCGTTGACTGAGTTAACCAAGAAGGGTGCTGAAGTGGTCAATTGGTCTTCTGCTGCTGTGGAAGATTTTCAAGAGTTGAAGCGTCATTTTTCTTCTGCCCCTGTGTTGTGCCAACCAGATGTTTCGCTCCCGTTCCAGGTCGAGGTTGATGCTTCTGAGATTGGAGCAGGGGCTGTTTTGTCGCAAAGAAGTTCTGATGGCTCGGTGATGAAACCATGCGCCTTCTTTTCCAGGAAGTTTTCGCCTGCTGAGCGTAATTATGATGTTGGCAATCGAGAGTTGCTGGCCATCAAGTGGGCATTCGAGGAGTGGCGTCATTGGCTTGAAGGAGCTAAGCATCGCGTGGTGGTCTTGACTGATCACAAGAACTTGACTTATCTCGAGTCTGCCAAACGGTTGAATCCTAGACAGGCTCGTTGGTCGCTGTTTTTCTCCCGTTTTGACTTTGTGGTTTCGTACCTTCCGGGCTCTAAAAATGAGAAGGCGGATGCCCTGTCTAGGAGTTTTGTGGCCGACTCTCCGGGTTTGTCTGAGCCGGCGGGTATTCTCAAAGAGGGTGTAATTTTGTCTGCCATCTCCCCTGATTTGCGGCGGGTGCTGCAAAAATTTCAGGCTAATAGACCTGACCGTTGCCCAGCGGAGAAACTGTTTGTCCCTGATAAATGGACGAGTAGAGTTATCTCTGAGGTTCATTGTTCGGTGTTGGCTGGTCATCCTGGAATCTTTGGTACCAGAGATTTGGTGGCTAGATCCTTTTGGTGGCCGTCTCTGTTGCGGGATGTGCGTTCGTTTGTGCAGTCCTGTGGGATTTGTGCTCGGGCTAAGCCCTGCTGTTCTCGTGCCAGTGGGTTGCTTTTGCCCTTGCCAGTTCCGAAGAGGCCCTGGACACATATCTCTATGGATTTTATTTCGGATCTCCCCGTCTCTCAAAAAATGTCGGTCATTTGGGTTGTTTGTGATCGCTTCTCTAAGATGGTCCATTTGGTAACCTTGTCTAAATTGCCTTCCTCCTCTGATTTGGTGCCATTGTTCTTCCAGCATGTGGTTCGTTTACATGGCATTCCGGAGAACATCGTTTCTGACAGAGGTTCCCAGTTTGTTTCGAGGTTTTGGCGAGCCTTTTGTGCTAGGATGGGCATTGATTTGTCTTTTTCCTCGGCTTTCCATCCTCAGACAAATGGCCAGACTGAACAAACCAATCAGACCTTGGAAACATATCTGAGATGTTTTGTTTCTGCCGATCAGGATGATTGGGTGTTCTTTTTGCCTTTGGCTGAGTTCGCCCTTAATAATCGGGCCAGCTCGGCTACTTTGGTTTCGCCGTTTTTCTGCAATTCTGGTTTCCATCCTCGTTTCTCTTCAGGGCAGGTTGAGTCTTCTGACTGTCCTGGTGTGGATACTGTGGTGGATAGGTTGCAGCAGATTTGGACTCATGTGGTGGACAATTTGACATTGTCTCAGGAGAAGGCTCAACGTTTCGCTAACCGCAGGCGCTGTGTGGGTCCCCGACTTCGTGTTGGGGATTTGGTTTGGTTGTCATCTCGTTATATTCCTATGAAAGTTTCCTCTCCTAAGTTTAAGCCTCGTTTCATTGGTCTGTATAGGATTTCTGAGGTTCTTAATCCTGTGTTTTTTCGTTTGACCCTTCCAGCTTCTTTTTCCATCCATAACGTATTCCATAGGTCATTGTTGCGGAGATACGTGGCACCTGTGGTTCCATCCGTTGATCCTCCTGCCCCGGTTTTGGTTGAGGGGGAGTTGGAGTATATAGTGGAGAAGATTTTGGATTCTCGTATTTCGAGACGGAAACTCCAGTACCTTGTTAAGTGGAAGAGTTATGGTCAGGAAGATAATTCCTGGGTCTTTGCCTCTGATGTTCATGCTGCCGATCTGGTTCGTGCCTTTCATTTGGCTCATCCTGGTCGGCCTGGGGGCTCTGGTGAGGGTTCGGTGACCCCTCCTCAAGGGGGGGGTACTGTTGTGAATTCTGTGGTCAAGCTCCCTCCTGTGGTCATGAGTGGTACTTCGGCTGGTTCTGTCTATGAGCTTCCTCTGGTATATATGAGTGGGGCTGCGGCTTCTGAGTTTCCTTCCTCAGGTGACAAGGTTAAGTCGTTAGGTGCTGCTCCATTTAACTCCACCTAGTTCTTTGTTCCTGGCCTCCAGTCAATGTTCCAGTATTGGTCTTGCTTTCTCCTGGATCGTTCTTGTGGCCTGTCTGCCCTGCATAAGCTAAGTTTTGCTTGTGTTACTTTTGTTTGCTATATTTTGTGTCCAGCTTGCTATATTGGTTTTTCTTGCTTGCTGGAAGCTCTGAGACGCAGAGGGAGCACCTCCGTACCGTTAGTCGATGAGGAGGGTCTTTTTGCCCCCTCTGCGTGGTTGTTTGTAGGTTTTTGTGCTGACCGCAAAGCTATCTTTCCTATCCTCGGTCTGTTCAGTAAGTCGGGCCTCACTTTGCTAAAATCTATTTCATCTCCGTGTTTGTATTTTCATCTTAACTCACAGTCATTATATGTGGGGGGCTGCCTTTTCTTTTGGGGAATTTCTCTGAGGCAAGGTAGGCTTATTTTTCTATCTTCAGGGCTAGCTAGTTTCTCAGGCTGTGCCGAGTTGCATAGGGAGCGTTAGGCGCAATCCACGGCTACCTCTAGTGTGGTATGATAGGATTAGGGATTGCAGTCAGCAGAGTTCCCACGTCTCAGAGCTCGTCCTATGTTAGTAACTATCAGGTCACTTTGTGTGCTCTTAACCACTAGGTCCATTGTGGTTCTGAATCACCTGGTCATAACACTGATGTGCCTGAACAGTGGAAACTCTCCAATTCTACCTGAAACCCTAATCCAACAACACCCCTAACCCTAATCCCAACGGTAACCCTAACCACACCCCTAACCCTGACACACCCCTAATTCTAATCCCAACCCTAATCCCAACCGTAAATATAATCCAAACCCTAACCCTAACTTTAGCCCCAACCCTAACCCTAACTTTAGCCCCAACCCTAACCCTAACTTTAGCTTCGAACCCTAACCCCAACCCTAACCCTAGCCCTAACCCTAGCCCTAACCCTAGCCCCAACCCAAACCCAAACCCTAGCCCCAACCCTAACCCTAGCCCTAACCCCAGCCCCAACACTAGCCCCAACCCTAGCCCAAACCCTAGCCCCAACCCTAGCCCTAACCGCAACCCTAGCCCTAACCCTAGCCCTAACCGTAGCCCTAACCCTAACCCTAGCCCTGATGGGAAAATGGAAATAAATACATTTTTTTAATTTTATTATTTTTCCCTAACTAAGGGGGTGATGAAGGGGGGTTTGATTTACTTTTATAGCGTTTTTTATATCGGATTTTTATGATTGGCAGCTGTTACACACTAAAAGACGCTTTTTTTTTATAGCAAAAAAGACCTATAATCTTTCCATATTTTGGTCCACAGAGTTATCTGAGGTCTTGTTTTTTGCGGGACGAGTTGACATTTTTATTGGTAACATTTTCGGACACGTGACAGTTTTTGATCACTTTTTATTCCAATTTTTGTGAGGCAGAATGACCAAAAACCAGCTATTCATGAATTTCTTTTGGGGGAGGCGTTTATACCGTTCCGTGTTTGGTAAAATTGATAAAGCAGTTTTATTCGTCGGGTCAGTACAATTACAGCGATATCTCATTTATATCATTTTTTATGTTTTGGCGCTTTTATACGATAAAAGCTATTTTAAGAAAAAATTATTTTGGCATTGCTTTATTCTCAGGACTATAACTTGTTTATTTTTTTGCTTATTATGCTTTGTGGCATTTGCGGGACAAGATGACGTTTTCAGCGATACCATGGTTGTTTACATCCGTCTTTTTGATCGCGTGTTATTCCACTTTTTGTTCGGCGGTATGATAATAAAGCGTTGTTTTTTGGCTCGTTTTTTTTTTTTTTCTTACGGTGTTCACTGAAGGGGTTAACTAGTGGGACAGTTTTATAGGATGGGTCATTACGGACGCGGCGATACTAAATATGTGTACTTTTATTGTTTTTTGTTTTTTTTTAGATAAAGAAATGTATTTATGGGAATAATATTTTTTTATTTATTCATTTATTTAGTAATTTTTTTTTTTTTTACACATGTGGAAATTTTTTTTTTAACTTTTTTACTTTGTCCCAGGGGGGGACATCACAGATCGCTGATCTCACAGTTTGCATAGCACTCTAGGATCGGCGATCTCGCTCATCGCTGCAGGCTTACAGAGCTGCAGCTGCAGCCTGCTCCTGACCCGGAAGTACTCCCTGCGGCCATTTTGGATCCGGGGACTGCAGGGAGAAGACGCTCGGTACAAGGTGAGCACATCACCTTGTACCAACTGTCTCAGGGAAGCACGCAGGGAGCCCCCTCCCTGCGCGATGCTTTCCTGTACCGCCGGCACACCGCGATCATGTTTGATCGCGGTGTGCCGGGGGTTAATGTGCCGGGAGCGGTCCTTGACCGCTCCTGGCACATAGTGCCGGATGTTAGCTGCGATAGTCAGCTGACACCCGGCCGCGATCGGCCGCGCTCCCCCCGTGAGCGCGGCCGATCGCTATGATGTACTATCCCGTCGGTGGGAATTAAGGCCCACCCCACCTCGACGGGATAGTACGTCATATGGGATTAAGGGGTTAATTCCATGGTGCTGTACATGTGAAAAGGGCTTACATACAGGGTTATAGATATCGTTAACAGTAAACAAATTTACAGTGACAGACTGGTACAGAGGGGAGAAGACCCTGTCCTTGCAGACTTACATTCTTCAGGATAGTGGGGAAGAGACAGGAGGTTGGTGTGCTGCAGCACTGGTGGTGGTGAGGTGGCAGCTCAGGTGGTCGTGGCGGCAGCTCAGGTGGTCGGTGACGTGGCGGCAGCTCGGTTGGTCGGTGACGTGGCGGCAGCTCGGGCGGTCGGTGACGTGGCGGTAGAATGGTTATTGCAGGCTGTAGGCTTTCCTGAAGAGAAATATTTAATTTAAATTAAGTAATCAAGAGGAAGGGGATAGCTGCGGGTGGCTGCTCACTTCCCCTTGATTACTTACAGTATAAGTCGAAAGGTGGGGACAGTACACCAACGCTACTTGGATGCATGACTCACGTGACATAACATCCTCACGTGAGCCCCCTGAACATGAAAGCCGACACTGATGGAAAGAGGCCAGCAACGGAGGATGAGTGTAAGTGTTTTTATTTTAAAGGGAGGGCAAAAATTCTGTGAGATGGGGTTGTCCTAGTAGTGGACAACATAGTAGTGGACAACATTTTTAAATATCCTCCTGTATGCCCCCTCACACCAACTTTGCAGTACAGCATGAACATTTTCCAGGGTCTAAGGCTGTGTGTACATAGTGTGTTTTTGATATGTTTTCGCTGCATTTTTTCAGTGTGGAAAAGGCCAAAAACACTATGGAATCCTTATGCAAGCTAATTCAATGACAATCCCGAAGTGTTGTGCACATGATCAGTAATTATGTTGGAGTGTCTTATACAAATTATTGACACCAGCTTGCAGAAAAAAAATATTTACCTATAAGCCAGCTATTTTAAACAGAGGTTTGGCTGTCACAAGGTTCACATCTGAGTGCGCAGAAAATTCTGCCATTTCTGGGCCACGTAAAATTTTGTTGGAATGTCTTAGACATATTATTGACACGAGTTTGCTGAAAAAAAAAATAATTACCTACAGGACAGCTATTTTAAACTCAGCCATTTGGAGTGACAAAATATTGTCCTCCATGTAAAACGGGCAAGGTGCGTGGCAAGGGACGTGGAACTGGACGTGATGGTGATGGTTTATGCAGAGACCAAGCAGACCAAGGCCATGAGCAAGCTGAAATTGTGCCACAACATACACCCACATCTTCTCGCCCGACCTTCCTGTCCCAATTACTAGGGGACCGCAGTAGCACACCACTATTGAACCCAGAGCAGTGTCAAAAGGTTACTGGTTGGATAGCGAATAATGCTTCCAGTCACTTTTCTGCCACCACCACCACCCTGTCTTCCATACGGTCAAGTCTGAATAGCCGTGAGTCTGGACCACATATTCTTCACCCTGATCCTCCTTCCTCTCGCCATGCCGAGTGCCCAGAGACAACTGATCCCACACTTGGAAACTCTGAAGAGCTGTTCACTTTTCCATTTATAGATTCGGGACTCTCGCCCCGGTGCACTTGAAGCGGGGCAAGAGGAGATGGCATGTAGGAATGCCCAAATATTTGACCAGCCATGCTCACACGGAGGCGATGGTGGGAACGGTCACAAGAGGTGGACGATGATGACACACAATTGCCAGAAAGTCAGGAGGAGGACCAGGCTGCGTAAGTGGAAGATGAGGTGGTAGATGATATAGAAACTGACCCAAGCTGGCAGGAGGACATGTAGAGTGAAGAAAGCAGCACACAGGGGGAGGGAGGCATAGCACCACAACAGGCAGGAAGAAGCAGTGTGGTGGCCGCAGACAGAAGACGGGCAACCGTCCCCGCAATACCAACACAACGGAAGTTGCCAGTTCAACTGTTAGGTCTTCCCAAGTCTGTTTTTTAAAGACTCTGCTTGCTGATAACCCCAAAAAAGGCCATTTGCACCACCTGCCATGTCCGCATCAGCAGGGTTAGCAAAACTACCAGCCTGACCACAACCAGAATGATCAGGCACATGGTGGCAAAGCACCCAACTTTGTGAGCCGAACTACAAGGTCCACGAACAGTGTCTGCGAGTGACACCACTGCTTCTACCGCTGTCGTGCGCAAAAGCCAATCCCCTGTCTAAAGTGCATGTGAAGATGCCTCCTGCCCTGCTTCTGTCACAAACTCAACTAGCACCATCATCAAGCACGTCCTTGTCCCAGCGCAGTGTTCAGATATCCATACCCCAGTCCTTGGAATGCAAGGACAAATACGCAGCCAACGCCCCACAGGCCACGATACTAAATTCACACATTTCTCGTCTGATTGCTCTCGAAATGTTGCCTTTTAGGCTCGTGGAGACGGAAGCTTTCCGCAACCTGATGGCGGCGGCCATCCCTCAGTACTTGGTCCCCAGCCACCATTTCTCCCGGTGTGCCAAGTGGCAAAAAGGCTATGCTGAAGCTAATATGCTTAGGTGACAAACCGCACAGTGCTGAAGAGTTGTGGACAGCTCTGAAAGAGCAGGCAGATCTGTGGCTGTCACCGCTGAACCTACAGCCAGGCATGGTCGTGTGTGACAATGGCTGGAATCTGGTGGCAGCTTTGAGGCGAGGCGAGCTCACACACGTACCATGCCTGGCCCATGTGCTTAACCTCATTTTTCAACAGTTTCTCAAAAGCTACCCAGAGCTGCCGGATCTGCTTGTGAAGGTATGCCGCCTGTGTGCCCATTTTACAAATACAACTACAGTTTCTGCTGCCCTTGCCATGCTCCAGCAGCGTTTGCAGCTTCCGTCTCACCGACTGTTGTATGATGTCCCCACATGTTGGAACACTACACTGTAGATGTTGGAAACGATTTGTGAGCAGGAGAGGGCAGTTGTTGACTATCAGCATCAACAAGGCTTTAGGTATTCAGTTCAGACTCCATACATAAGACCTTAGGAGTGGACATGGATGTCAGACATATGTCCCATCCTTCAAAACTTTGAGGACTCCACCAAGATGGTGAGCAGAAATGACATCATAATTAGCATCATCATCCCGCTTCTCTGTGTTCTGAAATGTTCTCTGCTCACAATCAAAGAGGATGCGTTGCAGGCGGAGCATGATGAGACGAAGCAAGGAAACATACGGGGTGATTACACACAGCCCAGCCTCATCTCATCCCAAAGTGGGGTTTGGGTGACAATGAGGAGGAGGAGGAAGAATATGAGCTAGTTGCATGCGCTATAGACATACAAGCACAACTGTCATACCGTCTCTTCAGCGTGGATGGCCTGAGGACAGGGAGGAGGAGGAGAAGAGCATGGTCAGTCATCCTCTTGGTGAGTACACAGAAGTCTTGCCTGTTAGCAGTCTGGCACGCATGGCTGAGTTTATGTTACGCTGCCCTTCCCATGACCCTCGCGTTTTCAAAATTTTGGGTGACAGTCATTACTGGTTGGTGATACTTCTAGACCCACACTACAAGGAGAACTTTCTATCTCTTATTTCAGAGGCAGACAGGTGTACTAAAACCATGCAGTACATGAGGGCCCTTGTTGCAGAATTATGAAAAAATTCCCTTCTGAAAACGCTGACGGCAGAGGTCACAGTTCGTTGGAAAACCAAGGAGTACAGGTGAGAAAGACACAACTCCAATCCAGCAGAGGCAGGGGAACACTGGCAAAGAGAGATTTTTCTCATACCCTCCCATCACACAGGCCCTGAGGCGCAGGGTACTCTCACAAGGAGTGCAAAGTTTTGGAAGATGCTGAGGGAGTACCTTGCTTACTGTACCAATGTCCTCCATGATTCCTCTGTACCTTATAATTATTAGGTATCCAAGCTGGACACGTGGCATGAACTGGCTCTCTATGTCTTGGAGGTCCTGGCCTGCCCTGCCACTAGCATTTTGTCAGAGTGGGTATTTAGTGCCGCTGGTAGAATTATAATTGATAAGCGCATCCGCCTGTCAACTGAAAATGCTGACTGGCTGACTCTTATAAAAATGATCAAGGGCTGGATTGGGCCGGACTTCTCAACACCACTGAATGATAGCAGTGTAACATAAAACCAAATCCAGTGTATTTTTTTTCTATTCTCATGCACCTCTTTACACCAACACATGGTTATACGCTTCCTGATTTTGCCTATTTGCTGTTGTCCTCCTCCTTCTCCTCATCCTCTTCATCCACCACTTTTCAATGGGAAGGAACAGATGTTTATGAGGCCCTCCTCTATTTCTCTTCATCCACCACTAGATCACCAGGCTGACCGTGGTCTGTGATGCAACAGCAACACAATGTTTTTAAAGAGTGTTTTTGATGCCCGTAACAACATTTTTTATTCAGTATGTTGATGTATACCCCCAAGGAGGAAATGTTTGTCAGCCCATACACTTACTGCATGGGCATTAAAAGTATAGGAGACCTGCTCCTTTGCAATGGGAAGGAACAGATGTTTATGAGGCCCTCCTTCACGTCTCTTCCAAAGGGTACTGAGGTGTCAAATTTGGGGCAGGCCTTGTATTCAATGCATAGGCAAACAGTATTGGAGACCCACTTCCTAATAATGCGAAGTGTAGAAGTTGGTCAGCCTCAAAACTGAAATTCTTCACTGCTGGGTCTTCAGCCTCAACACTGCAATTCTCCACTGCCAGGTCCTCAGCCTCAACACTGTAATTCTCCACTGCAGATTTTTCAGGCTCAACACTGCAATTCTCCACTGCCGGGTCTTCAGCCTCAACACTGCAATTCGCCAGTGCAGGGTCTTCAGCCTCAACACTGCAATTCGCCAATGCCGGGTCTTCATCCCCAACACTGCCATTCTCCAATGCAGGTAATTCGGGCTCAACACTGCAATGCTCAACTGCTCGGTGTTCTTCCTCAACACTGCAATGCTCTAATGCAGGTTCTTCAGGCACAACACTACAATGCTCCACTGTCGGATCTTCATGCTCAACAACACATTCTCCACTGCAATGTCTTCAGCCTCAAAACTGAAATTCTCCACTGCAGGATTTTCAGGTTCAACTCTGACATTCTCCACTGCCCGGTCTTCATCCTCAACACTTCAATTCTTCAATGCAGGTTCTTCAGGCTCAACAGTGCAATTCACTGCATATGCAAACAGTATGGGACTACCAAATTACTAATAATGGGAACTTCGGTTTCATGTGGCCATCCTGTACATGTGTTCATAGGGCGATTGGTGTGCATGTAACTTTGGGGCTGGGCAGGAATTGCACTCAATGCATAGTCAAACAGTATGGGAGTACCAAATTACTAATAATGGGAACTTTGGTTTCATGTACCATATTGTACATGTTTTCAAAGGGTTATTGGGGTGTGTGTAACTTTGGGGCTGGGCAGGCCATGCATTCAGTGCATAGGCAAACAGTATGGGAGGACCAAATTACTAATAATGGGAACTTTGGTTGCATGTGATCATCCTGTACGTATCATCAAAGGGTTATTTGGTGCATCCAAATTTTGGAAAGCCCTGACACACACTGCATATGCAATAACATGATGGGAGACCCACTGTTTAATAATGGGGACAACAAAGCATAGCCGACTGATGCTTCTCTAAGCATAGTGAGGGCTGACTGCTTGCCCTTTAACAATAGTAAAGGCTGCCTGATGGCCCTATAAAAATAGGCTTTGTGACTTTCAGAGTCCCTACTTCATAAATGAAACAGGATGTGTCAGATGATGTGTCACACACCACATGGCCAGATAAGGTTGTAAAATGTTAAAATGACATTTCCCAGTGAATGTATTTGTCTAGGTTGAAAGCAATGCTAAAGTTGAAAAACGCATCAAAATCGATACGTGTGAATATAGCATTTTTGTTTGGAGTTATTAATTTTGCCTTATATACTAATATTTCCCAGGAAAAGCCATTTTGGTCTAGTTTTTGTATGTTTTATTGTGAGTCTGTAAAAGTGGCGTAAGATTCTCACAACATTGTTCACAGCCGTGACCTCGGAGTCAGAAATGTTTCCAGGGGTCTTCCCCATGATGTTCCCATGTATTTGAGCACTGTTCCCATCGATTTCCGCAGTTTTTAGACCCTCTAAAGACGGGGGGATGCGGCAAAAATGCTCAAGTTTCCCATAGACTTACATTGGGCTTGTTGCTCGGCTCGAGCACCCGAGCATTTCAATATGCTTGACCCAAGCAACGAACACCAGAGCATTTTAGTGCTCGCCAATCGCTAGCAGTAACGCTACTGCAGACTGTCGGTCAGATTGCTGTGGGGTCATGCTGCAGCTGTGACTGTGACCCACAGTAATGCTACAGCCAGTAAGATCATAGGTCAGAGTGCTGCGATGTCATCCTGTCAGATGTCAGCATGACCCCACAGCTGCAACTGGAACATCGCAGGTCAGCAGCGTGGGCTGATGAGACTACTGCTCCCATCAGGCTACGTCTGCTGTCACTGATAACAGTGACAGCAGGTGCCACTGATGAGAGCCATAGTCCCGTCAACAGGCACCTGTGCTCACAACTCAAAAAAGTAAAATAATTACATACATATTCAAATAATAATAAAAAAAAGCATTATACTCACTTAACACCAAATTCCAATGCCCTCGTCTCCTAGAAAAAATGTAAAATAACAAACCACCATATTCACCTGTCCACCATAGTCCACGTAATCCTGAGTGTCCTGTTATGAACAGGTGATTTAGAACCACAATGGACCTAGTGGTTAAGAGCACACAAAATGACCTGATAGTTACTAACATAGGACGAACTCTGAGACGTGGGAACTCTGCTGACCGCAATCCCTAATCCTATCATACCACACTAGAGGTAGCCGTGGATTGCGCCTAACGCTCCCTATGCAACTCGGCACAGCCTGAGAAACTAGCTAGCCCTGAAGATAGAAAAATAAGCCTACCTTGCCTCAGAGAAATTCCCCAAAGGAAAAGGCAGCCCCCCACATATAATGACTGTGAGTTAAGATGAAAATACAAACACAGAGATGAAATAGATTTTAGCAAAGTGAGGCCCGACTTACTGAATAGACCGAGGATAGGAAAGATAGCTTTGCGGTCAGCACAAAAACCTACAAACAACCACGCAGAGGGGGAAAAAAGACCCTCCGCACCGACTAACGGTACGGAGGTACTCCCTCTGCGTCTCAGAGCTTCCAGCAAGCAAGAAAAACCAATATAGCAAGCTGGACAGAAAATATAGCAAACAAAAGTAACACAAGCAAAACTTAGCTTATGCAGGGCAGACAGGCCACAAGAACGATCCAGGAGAAAGCAAGACCAATACTGGAACATTGACTGGAGGCCGGGAACAAAGAACTAGGTGGAGTTAAATAGAGCAGCACCTAACGACTTAACCTCGTCACCTGAGGAAGGAAACTCAGAAGCCGCAGCCCCACTCACATCCACCAGAGGAAGCTCATAGACAGAACCAGCCGAAGTACCACTCATGACCACAGTAGGGAGCTTGACCACAGAATTCACAACAGTACCCCCCCCTTGAGGAGGGGTCACCGAACCCTCACCAGAGCCCCCAGGCCGACCAGGATGAGCCAAATGAAAGGCACGAACCAGATCGGCAGCATGAACATCAGAGGCAAAGACCCAGGAATTATCTTCCTGACCATAACCCTTCCACTTAACCAGGTACTGGAGTTTCCGTCTCGAAATACGAGAATCCAAAATCTTCTCCACTATATACTCCAACTCCCCCTCAACCAAAACCGGGGCAGGAGGATCAACGGATGGAACCACAGGTGCCACGTATCTCCGCAACAATGACCTATGGAATACGTTATGGATGGAAAAAGAAGCTGGAAGGGTCAAACGAAAAGACACAGGATTAAGAACCTCAGAAATCCTATACGGACCAATGAAACGAGGCTTAAACTTAGGAGAGGAAACTTTCATATGAATATAACGAGATGACAACCAAACCAAATCCCCAACACGAAGTCGGGGACCCACACAGCGCCTGCGGTTAGCGAAACGTTGAGCCTTCTCCTGAGACAATGTCAAATTGTCCACCACATGAGTCCAAATCTGCTGCAATCTATCCACCACAGTATCCACACCAGGACAGTCAGAAGACTCAACCTGCACTGAAGAGAAACGAGGGTGGAAACCAGAATTGCAGAAAAACAGCGAAACCAAAGTAGCCGAGCTGGCCCGATTATTAAGGGCGAACTCAGCCAAAGGCAAAAAGGACACCCAATCATCCTGATCGGCAGAAACAAAGCATCTCAGATATGTTTCCAAGGTCTGATTGGTTCGTTCAGTCTGGCCATTTGTCTGAGGATGGAAAGCCGAGGAAAAAGACAAATCAATGCCCATCCTAGCACAAAAGGCTCGCCAAAACCTCGAAACAAACTGGGAACCTCTGTCAGAAACGATGTTCTCCGGAATGCCATGTAAACGAACCACATGCTGGAAGAACAATGGCACCAAATCAGAGGAGGAAGGCAATTTAGACAAGGGTACCAAATGGACCATCTTAGAGAAGCGATCACAAATAACCCAAATGACCGACATTTTTTGAGAGACGGGGAGATCCGAAATAAAATCCATAGAGATGTGTGTCCAGGGCCTCTTCGGGACTGGCAAGGGCAAAAGCAA
Source organism: Ranitomeya imitator (assembly GCF_032444005.1). Classification (NCBI taxonomy): domain Eukaryota; kingdom Metazoa; phylum Chordata; class Amphibia; order Anura; family Dendrobatidae; genus Ranitomeya; species Ranitomeya imitator. The sequence continues at coordinate 499,128,500 of NC_091286.1, forward strand.
CCCACTGGCACGAGAACAGCAGGGCTTAGCCCGAGCACAAATCCCACAGGACTGCACAAACGAACGCACATCCCGCGACAGAGACGGCCACCAAAAGGATGTAGCCACCAAATCTCTGGTACCAAAGATCCCAGGATGACCAGCCAACACCGAACAATGAACCTCAGAGATAACTCTACTCGTCCATTTATCAGGGACAAACAGTTTCTCCGCTGGGCAACGGTCAGGTCTATTAGCCTGAAATTTTTGCAGCACCCGCCGCAAATCAGGGGAGATGGCAGACAAAATTACACCCTCTTTGAGAATACCCGCCGGCTCAGACAAACCCGGAGAGTCGGCCACAAAACTCCTAGACAGGGCATCCGCCTTCACATTTTTAGAGCCCGGAAGGTACGAAACCACAAAGTCAAAACGGGAGAAAAACAACGACCAATGAGCCTGTCTAGGATTCAACCATTTGGCGGACTCGAGATAAGTCAAGTTCTTGTGATCAGTCAAGACCACCACGCGATGCTTAGCTCCTTCAAGCCAATGACGCCACTCCTCGAATGCCCACTTCATGGCCAGCAACTCTCGATTGCCAGCATCATAATTACGCTCAGCAGGCGAAAACTTCCTGGAAAAGAAGGCGAATGGTTTCATCACCAAGCCATCAGAACTTCTTTGCGACAAAACAGCCCCTGCTCCAATCTCAGAAGCATCAACCTCGACCTGGAACGGGAGCGAAACATCTGGTTGGCACAACACAGGGGCAGAAGAAAAATGACGCTTCAACTCTTGAAAAGCTTCCACAGCAGCAGAAGACCAATTGACCACTTCAGCACCCTTCTTGGTTAACTCAGTCAACGGTTTAGCAATACTAGAAAAATTATTGATGAAGCGACGATAAAAATTAGCAAAGCCCAGGAACTTTTGCAGACTCTTCAGAGATGTCGGCTGAGTCAAATCATAAATGGCCTGAACTTTAACAGGGTCCATCTCGATAGTAGAAGGGGAAAAAATGAACCCTAAAAATGAAACCTTCTGAACACCAAAGAGACACTTTGACCCCTTCACAAACAAAGAATTCGCACGCAGAACCTGGAACACCATTCTGACCTGCTTCACGTGAGACTCCCAATGATCCGAGAAGACCAAAATATCATCCAAGTATACAATCAGGAATTTATCTAGGTACTCTCGGAAGATGTCATGCATAAAGGACTGAAACACTGATGGAGCATTAGAAAGCCCGAATGGCATAACAAGGTACTCAAAATGGCCCTTGGGCGTATTAAATGCTGTTTTCCATTCATCGCCCTGTTTAATACGCACAAGATTATACGCACCACGAAGATCTATCTTGGTGAACCAACTGGCCCCCTTAATCTGAGCAAACAAATCAGACAGCAGCGGCAAGGGGTACTGAAATTTGACCGTGATTTTATTTAGAAGGCGGTAATCAATACAAGGTCTCAGCGAACCATCCTTCTTGGCCACAAAAAAGAACCCTGCTCCCAATGGCGACGACGACGGGCGAATATGACCCTTCTCCAAGGATTCCTTTACGTAACTCCGCATAGCGGCGTGCTCAGGCACAGACAAATTAAACAGTCGACCTTTAGGAAACTTACTACCAGGAATCAAATCGATAGCACAATCACAATCCCTATGCGGAGGTAGGGCACTGGACTTGGGCTCATCAAATACATCCCGGTAATCCGACAAGAACTCTGGGACCTCAGAAGGGGTGGATGATGAAATAGACAGAAAAGGAACATCACCATGTACCCCCTGACAACCTCAGCTGGACACAGACATTGATTTCCAATCCAATACTGGGTTATGGACTTGTAGCCATGGCAACCCCAACACGACCACATCATGCAGATTATGCAACACCAAAAAGCGAATATCCTCCTGATGCGCAGGCGCCATGCACATGGTCAGCTGGGTCCAGTACTGAGGCTTATTCTTGGCCAAAGGCGTAGCATCAATTCCTCTCAATGGAATAGGATACTGCAAGGGCTCCAAGAAAAACCCACAGCGCCTAGCATACTCCAAGTCCATCAAATTCAGGGCAGCGCCTGAATCCACAAATGCCATGACAGAATAGGATGACAAAGAGCAGATCAAAGTAACGGACAAAAGAAATTTCGACTGTACCATACCAATGGTGGCGGACTTGGCGAACCGCTTAGTGCGCTTAGGACAAATGGAGATAGCATGAGTGGAATCACCACAGTAAAAACACAGCCCATTCTGACGTCTGTGTTCTTGCCGTTCAGCTCTGGTCAAAGTCCTATCGCACTGCATAGGCTCAGGTCCATGCTCAGATAATACCGCCAAATGGTGCACAGTTTTACACTCATGCAAGCGTCGACCGATCTGAATGGCCAAAGACATAGATTCATTCAGACCAGCAGGCATAGGAAATCCCACCATGACATCCTTAAGGGCTTCAGAGAGACCTTTTCTGAAAATTGCTGCCAGCGCACATTTATTCCATTGAGTGAGCACAGACCACTTCCTAAACTTCTGACAATATATCTCTACCTCATCCTGACCCTGAGACAGAGCCAGCAAATTTTTCTCTGCCTGATCCACTGAATTAGGTTCATCATACAGCAATCCGAGCGCAAGAAAAAACGCATCAATATTACATAATGCAGGATCTCCTGGCGCAAGGGAAAATGCCCAGTCTTGAGGGTCGCCACGTAATAAAGAAATAATGATCTTAACTTGTTGAACTGGGTCACCAGAGGAGCGGGGTTTCAAAGCCAGAAACAGTTTACAATTATTCTTTAAACTCAGAAACTTAACTCTATCTCCAGAAAACAAATCAGGAATAGGAATTCTTGGCTCTAACATAGAATTCTGAACCACAAAGTCTTGAATATTTTGTACTCTTGCAGTGAGATGATCCACACAAGAAGACAGATCTTTAATGTTCATCACTACACCTGTGTCCTGAACCACCCAAATGTCTAGGGGAAAAGAAAGACAAAACACAGTACAGAGAAAAAAAAATGGTCTCAGAACTTCTCTTTTCCCTCTATTGAGAAGCATTAGTACTTTGGTCCTCCAGTACTGTTATGAACAGGTGATTCAGAACCACAATGGACCTAGTGGTTAAGAGCACACAAAGTGACCTGATAGTTACTAACATAGGACGAGCTCTGAGACGTGGGAACTCTGCTGACCGCAATCCCTAATCCTATCATACCACACTAGAGGTAGCCGTGGATTGCGCCTAACGCTCCTTATGCAACTCGGCACAGCCTGAGAAACTAGCTAGCCCTGAAGATAGAAAAATAAGCCTACCTTGCCTCAGAGAAATTCCCCAAAGGAAAAGGCAGCCCCCCACATATAATGTGAGTTAAGATGAAAATACAAACACAGAGATGAAATAGATTTTAGCAAAGTGAGGCCCGACTTACTGAATAGACCGAGGATAGGAAAGATAGCTTTGCGGTTAGCACAAAAACCTACAAACAACCACGCAGAGGGGGCAAAAAGACCCTCCGCACCGACTAACGGTACGGAGGTACTCCCTCTGCGTCTCAGAGCTTCCAGCAAGCAAGAAAAACCAATATAGCAAGCTGGACAGAAAATATAGCAAACAAAAGTAACACAAGCAAAACTTAGCTTATGCAGGGCAGACAGGCCACAAGAACGATCCAGGAGAAAGCAAGACCAATACTGGAACATTGACTGGAGGCCAGGAACAAAGAACTAGGTGGAGTTAAATAGAGCAGCACCTAACGACTTAACCTTGTCACCTGAGGAAGGAAACTCAGAAGCCGCAGCCCCACTCACATCCACCAGAGGAAGCTCATAGACAGAACCAGCCGAAGTACCACTCATGACTATAGTAGGGAGCTTGACCACAGAATTCACAACAGTGTCCCACGGCAATCTCATGTGTAGAACAGTCACATCGGGAGATGTGACTTCTGTACCCGGCCACCAGTGATATGCTGACAGGAGGTAATCGCTCCCGCGGTGTATCACTGAGCGGATGGGAGAGAGGTCACAGAACTTCATCAGCTGATTAGCTCCAGTGCACTCACTCACGGCATCTCTGCATGAGAACTTTCTCATGGCAGCTCAGTGATACCTTGCAGGAGCGATTACCTCCTGTCAGTGTATCACCATCTGTCTCTGAGAGCAATTACATTAGTGACTGCTCTCAAAGTCATAAGGATTTTTGTGGGACATTATGTATTGTCTCTGTTGCAGGAGACGTTGGCGTCAGTGGATTATGCATTCGGTGAGTATGGTTTAATTAAAATTCATTAAAGATGTCTGTGTCATTTTTTCAAATAAAGGACTTTATTCTGGGTGTCTGTGTTTTTTTACACAATATCACTATGGAGTTACTAATGGATTGGTGTCTAATAGACGCCTCTCCACTACTAACCTGTGGATTTGATGTCACCTGACAATATGTAAGTGACATCAACCCCACAAATATGAATCCCACTTGCCACCGCTACAGGGATAGTGGGAAGAGCAAGGCTTAGTGCCAGAATTGGCATAATTTATAGATGCTGAGCTGAGAGCTGATGTTTTTAGTCTGGGATGGGGCCAATATCCATGGCCCCTTCCAAGGCTATTAATATCAGCCCGCAGCTGTCTTCCTAGCCTTTGCTAGTTAGTGGGGTCTACCTGTAAACTAGCCAGTAAAGACTAAGCAAACAGCCATGAGCTGCTATTAATAGCCTGGGAATCTTTAAGCCTATTGACTCCTTACCACAATATTAACATCAGCCCTCAACTGTTAGCTTTCCCTTTGCTGGCTATTAAATTTAGGCAGGGGCCCACGCAATTTTCTATTTTTTTTTTCTTTAAAACTAACAGTTACTGGCTTGTTACAGCCTATTTAAGTTCGTTCTGTTAATGCACCTACATAGGCTGGTGACAATGTGTGTGTGTTTGTGTGTGTTTCAGTGTTTGTGTAGTTATCGGCTTAGTAATGAGAGTGTCGAGCTGACATATTTTCATTACAAAGCCTAGGGCTAGGTGTCAATGACATCTGCAGTCACCAAGCCCTAATGCTATTACCCTGAGGCCACTGCATCAGCATGAAAAAGGTGGTGTTCAACTAAGAAATTACTTTTTTTTCAATATCTTTATTTAGCTCAAAAAAGCCTTTATTGCTGTACATAAACGCATGCAAAAATGCATACAAAAAAAGCATTAAAAAATGCAAGAAAAATGCACCAAAAACGCGGCAAAAACACATGTTTTTGACACAGCATTTTTCCTGCCCAAACGATGCAGAAACCTTGCAGAAATTTCTGCAAGCAAATACTCAATGTGCACACATAGCCTTAGTTGACTCTGAGAACTTCCTCCTACAGCCTGGAGCCTCCTACCAGCCCTCTCCAACTCTGACTGCAAAGTATTCTGAAAGTGTAGGGACACTGTGAAACACAGAATATAAAGTGAAAATAAAAATGTTCACACCCATGTTAAAGTGGCAAGTTTTTGCCATGTAAAAATCATACCAAGTAGAATAAATTCAGAACCTTTTCTACCTTTGATGTCACCTACAATTTATGCAAATCAATTATTTAAATGACATTTACTCTAAATATATACATGGTGGTTACAGCATTATAGCAAGAAACAGTTTTTTAGAGATTAATATCCACAGTCTTTACATAATGAAGAGTACTAGTAATATTTAGGTCTTTTCAAGGCCATTCAGCATTTTTTCTCCAGAAAAAAAGCATGGCTCCATAAAGGTGATTAGGACTGTGCAGAAGTTTTCTGCACAGCCAGTAGCTAAAATAATTTTTGAAGTTAGGTCAGAGAAATACCCATAATATGCTGTGGAAACCATATTACAGATATTTACTATGTGGATTTTAGAAATGCTTCTTTGGTGGGATTGGAAATCCAAACTCTTATTTTACTACACTTTAAGTAGGAGACTAAAACATCCAATAAGATTTTGCAATATGATATTAAACTAGTAGAATGGATGCAGGCCTTGAAAGTCTTTCAGATTTCAACATTGTTCTTTCACAATTCTGAAACTGTTGTCATAGACATATGCTTTGTATTTAGAAGTTAGAATGTATATTTCACATTTATTAACTTAATATAAATTGTAAAGAAAAATGTTCAACATATGACAACTTCAGTGTCCACAGAAACCACATTCATTTTCTTTTCTCATGTGAAAATATTTGAATTTGTTATTAAAAATAAAGGGGGAAAAGGGAAATGTATATGAATTAGAGTTGTTTGGTTTGACATGCCTCTTTTTGTCATTTAATACAGTAAGATAATTATGTGAGTAGAAGGCATGTTTCCTTCACTGAATGCATATAACTTAAACACTCTGTAAATTGTGCATATAAAAATTATTTAAGTAATCACAGCCTACATTTCCACACATTAGTGTTAGACTTTTTCTATGTGAGAACATACGTAGGCTAGAGAGTACCTGCATATTTCTCTATACTCTCCTTCTAATAATTGATTATTCCCACTGTAAACATTATTCTCTTACCACCATATTACTTTGAATTACTGTCACGGGTTTACTTATAGCAGTGCAGGGGTTAATCTTCTCAGTTGAGAGCTCTTGGATGCTTTCTGTTATGTTTGCTAATGACAGGTGTTATGAAGGCAATCCAGAAACACAGTGTGCTTAGCGATCAGAGCGCACACAGTGATCTGACAAATACCCAAAAATACAAGAACGAGCTCTGAGACGTGGAAACTCTGTAGACTGCACACCTGATCCTATCCTAAACACAACTAAGAGCGGCTGTGGATTGCGCCTAACAACTACCTAGGCAACTCGGCACAGCCTAAGAAACTAGCTAGCCTGAAGATAGAAAAATAGGCCTGACTTGCCCCAGAGAAATTCCCCAAAGGAAAAGGCAGCCCCCCACATATAATGACTGTGAGTAAGATGAAAAGACAAAACGTAGGGATGAAATAGATTCAGCAAAGTGGGGCCCGATATTCTAGGACAGAGCGAGGATAGTAAAGCGAACTTTGCAGTCTACAAAAAACCCTAAAGCAAAACCACGCAAAGGGGGCAAAAAAAAACCCACCGTGCCGAACTAACGGCACGGCGGTACACCCTTTGCGTCTCAGAGCTACCAGCAAAACAAAAGACAAGCTGGACAGAAAAAAAGCAACAAAAAAACAAAAAGCACTTAGCTATACAGAGCAGCAGGTCACAGGAACAATCAGGAGAAGCTCAGAACCAACACTGAAACATTGACAAGGAGCAAGGATAGCAGCATCAGGCGGAGTTAAGTAATGAAGCAGTTAACGAGCTCACCAGAACACCTGAGGGAGGAAGCTCAGAAGCTGCAGTACCACTTGTGACCACAGGAGTGAATTCAGCCACAGAATTCACAACAGTACCCCCCCCTTGAGGAGGGGTCACCGAACCCTCACCAGAGCCCCCAGGCCGACCAGGATGAGCCGCATGAAAGGCACGAACAAGATCGGAAGCATGAACATCAGAGGCAAAAACCCAGGAATTATCTTCCTGAGCATAACCCTTCCATTTAACCAGATACTGGAGTTTCCGTCTAGAAACACGAGAATCCAAAATCTTCTCCACAATATACTCCAATTCCCCCTCCACCAAAACCGGGGCAGGAGGCTCAACAGATGGAACCATAGGTGCCACGTATCTCCGCAACAACGACCTATGGAATACATTATGTATGGAAAAGGAGTCTGGGAGGGTCAAACGAAAAGACACAGGATTGAGAACCTCAGAAATCCTATACGGACCAATAAAACGAGGTTTAAATTTAGGAGAGGAAACCTTCATAGGAATATGACGAGAAGATAACCAAACCAGATCCCCAACACGAAGTCGGGGACCCACACGGCGTCTGCGATTAGCGAAAAGTTGAGCTTTCTCCTGGGACAAGATCAAATTGTCCACTACCTGAGTCCAGATCTGCTGCAACCTATCCACCACAGAATCCACACCAGGACAGTCCGAAGACTCAACCTGTCCTGAAGAGAAACGAGGATGGAACCCAGAATTGCAAAAAAATGGAGAAACCAAGGTAGCCGAGCTGGCCCGATTATTAAGGGCGAACTCAGCCAACGGCAAAAAGGACACCCAATCATCCTGGTCTGCAGAAACAAAACATCTCAGATATGTTTCCAAGGTCTGATTGGTTCGTTCGGTCTGACCATTAGTCTGAGGATGGAAAGCCGAGGAAAAGGATAGGTCAATGCCCATCCTACCACAAAAGGCTCGCCAGAACCTTGAAACAAACTGGGAACCTCTGTCAGAAACAATATTCTCAGGAATGCCATGCAACCGAACCACATGCTGAAAGAACAAAGGTACCAAATCAGAGGAGGAAGGCAATTTAGCCAAGGGCACCAGATGGACCATTTTAGAAAAGCGATCACAGACCACCCAAATGACTGACATCTTTTGAGAAACGGGAAGGTCAGAAATGAAATCCATCGAAATATGTGTCCAAGGCCTCTTTGGGACCGGCAAGGGCAAAAGCAACCCACTGGCACGAGAACAGCAGGGCTTAGCCCTAGCACAAATCCCACAGGACTGCACAAAAGTACGTACATCCCGTGACAGAGATGGCCACCAGAAGGATCTAGCCACTAACTCTCTGGTACCAAAGATTCCAGGATGACCAGCCAACACCGAACAATGAAGTTCAGAGATAAGTTTATTAGTCCACCTATCAGGGACGAACAGTTTCTCTGCTGGACAACGATCAGGTTTATTCGCCTGAAATTTTTGCAGCACCCGCCGCAAATCAGGGGAGATGGCAGACACAATGACTCCTTCCTTGAGGATACCCGCTGGTTCAGATAAACCCGGAGAGTCGGGCACAAAACTCCTAGACAGAGCATCCGCCTTCACATTTTTAGAGCCCGGAAGGTACGAAATCACAAAGTCGAAGCGGGCAAAAAATAACGACCAACGGGCCTGTCTAGGATTCAAGCGCTTGGCAGACTCGAGATAAGTCAAGTTCTTATGATCAGTCAATACCACCACGCGATGCTTAGCTCCTTCAAGCCAATGACGCCACTCCTCGAATGTCCACTTCATGGCCAGCAACTCTCGATTGCCCACATCATAATTACGCTCAGCGGGCGAAAACTTCCTGGAAAAGAAAGCACATGGTTTCATCACTGAGCAATCAGAACCTCTCTGTGACAAAACCGCCCCTGCTCCAATCTCAGAAGCATCAACCTCGACCTGGAACGGAAGAGAAACATCTGGCTGACACAACACAGGGGCAGAACAAAAACGACGCTTCAACTCCTGAAAAGCTTCCACAGCAGCAGAAGACCAATTAACCAAATCAGCACCCTTCTTGGTCAAATCGGTCAATGGTTTGGCAATGCTAGAAAAATTACAGATGAAGCGACGATAAAAATTAGCAAAGCCCAGCAACTTTTGCAGACTTTTCAGAGATGTCGGCTGAATCCAATCTTGGATGGCTTGGACCTTAACTGGATCCATCTCGATAGTAGAAGGGGTAAAGATGAACCCCAAAAATGAAACTTTCTGCACACCGAAGAGACACTTTGATCCCTTCACAAACAAAGAGTTAGCACGCAGGACCTGAAAAACCATTCTGACCTGCTTCACATGAGACTCCCAATCATCTGAGAAGATCAAAATGTCATCCAAGTAAACAATCAGGAATTTATCCAGATACTCACGGAAGATGTCATGCATAAAAGACTGAAACACAGATGGAGCATTGGCAAGTCCGAACGGCATCACTAGATACTCAAAATGACCCTCGGGCGTATTGAATGCAGTTTTCCATTCATCTCCTTGCCTGATTCTCACCAGATTATACGCACCACGAAGATCTATCTTAGTGAACCAACTAGCCCCCTTAATCCGAGCAAACAAGTCAGATAACAATGGCAAGGGATACTGAAATTTAACAGTGATTTTATTAAGAAGGCGGTAATCAATACACGGTCTCAGCGAACCATCCTTCTTGGCTACAAAGAAGAACCCTGCTCCCAGTGGTGATGACGATGGGCGAATATGTCCCTTCTCCAGGGATTCCTTCACATAACTGCGCATAGCGGCGTGTTCGGGCATGGATAAATTAAATAATCGACCTTTAGGGAATTTACTACCAGGAATCAAATTGATAGCACAATCACAATCCCTATGCGGAGGTAGAGCATCGGACTTGGGCTCTTCAAATACATCCTGATAATCAGACAAGAACTCTGGGACCTCAGAAGGGGTGGATGACGAAATCGACAAAAATGGAACATCACCATGTACCCCCTGACAACCCCAGCTGGATACCGACATGGAATTCCAATCCAATACTGGATTATGGGTTTGTAGCCATGGCAACCCCAACACGACCACATCATGCAGATTATGCAACACCAGAAAGCGAATAACTTCCTGATGTGCAGGAGCCATGCACATGGTCAGCTGGGCCCAGTATTGAGGTTTATTCTTGGCCAAAGGTGTAGCATCAATTCCTCTCAATGGAATAGGACACCGCAAAGGCTCCAAGAAAAACCCACAACGTTTAGCATAATCCAAATCCATCAGATTCAGGGCAGCGCCCGAATCCACAAACGCCATGACAGAAAACGACGACAAAGAGCATATCAAGGTAATGGACAGAAGGAATTTGGACTGTACAGTACCAATGACGGCAGACCTAGCGGACCGCTTAGTGCGCTTAGGACAATCAGAAATAGCATGAGTGGAATCACCACAGTAGAAACACAGACCATTCAGACGTCTGTATTCCTGCCGTTCAACTCTAGTCATAGTCCTATCGCACTGCATAGGCTCAGGTTTAACCTCAGGCAGTACCGCCAAACGGTGCACAGATTTACGCTCGCGCAAGCGTCGACCGATCTGAATGGCCAAAGACAAAGACTCATTCAAACCAGCAGGCATAGGAAATCCCACCATGACATCCTTAAGAGCCTCAGAGAGACCCTTTCTGAACAAAGCTGCCAGCGCAGATTCATTCCACTGAGTGAGTACTGACCATTTCCTAAATTTCTGACAATATACTTCTATATCATCCTGACCCTGGCACAAAGCCAGCAAATTTTTCTCAGCCTGATCCACTGAATTAGGCTCATCGTACAGCAATCCGAGCGCCAGGAAAAACGCATCGACACTACTCAATGCAGGGTCTCCTGGCGCAAGAGAAAATGCCCAGTCTTGAGGGTCGCCGCGCAAAAAAGAAATAATAATCAAAACCTGTTGAATAGGATTACCAGAAGAATGAGGTTTCAAGGCCAGAAATAGCTTACAATTATTTTTGAAACTTAGAAACTTAGTTCTATCACCAAAAAACAAATCAGGAATAGGAATTCTTGGTTCTAACATAGATTTCTGATCAATAGTATCTTGAATTTTTTGTACATTTATAACGAGATTATCCATTGAAGAGCACAGACCCTGAATATCCATGTCCACACCTGTGTCCAGAATCACCCAAATGTCTAGGGGAAAAAAAAAAAAAGTGAACACAGAGCAGAAAAAAAAAAAAAAAAATGATGTCAGAACTTTTTCTTTCCCTCTATTGAGAATCATTAGTTTGGGCTCCTTGTACTGTTATGTTTGCTAATGACAGGTGTTATGAAGGCAATCCAGAAACACAGTGTGCTTAGCGATCAGAGCGCACACAGTGATCTGACAAATACCCAAAAATACAAGAACGAGCTCTGAGACGTGGAAACTCTGTAGACTGCACACCTGATCCTATCCTAAACACAACTAAAAGCGGCTGTGGATTGCGCCTAACAACTACCTAGGCAACTCGGCACAGCCTAAGAAACTAGCTAGCCTGAAGATAGAAAAATAGGCCTGACTTGCCCCAGAGAAATTCCCCAAAGGAAAAGGCAGCCCCCCACATATAATGACTGTGAGTAAGATGAAAAGACAAAACGTAGGGATGAAATAGATTCAGCAAAGTGGGGCCCGATATTCTAGGACAGAGCGAGGATAGTAAAGCGAACTTTGCAGTCTACAAAAAACCCTAAAGCAAAACCACGCAAAGGGGGCAAAAAAAAACCCACCGTGCCGAACTAACGGCACGGCGGTACACCCTTTGCGTCTCAGAGCTACCAGCAAAACAAAAGACAAGCTGGACAGAAAAAAGCAACAAAAAAACAAAAAGCACTTAGCTATACAGAGCAGCAGGTCACAGGAACAATCAGGAGAAGCTCAGAACCAACACTGAAACATTGACAAGGAGCAAGGATAGCAGCATCAGGCGGAGTTAAGTAATGAAGCAGTTAACGAGCTCACCAGAACACCTGAGGGAGGAAGCTCAGAAGCTGCAGTACCACTTGTGACCACAGGAGTGAATTCAGCCACAGAATTCACAACAGCTTTCTTGCATTAAGGATCTCAGCTGTTCACTGTTAGCCACTCTAATCTCTTATATAATCTGGGCCCTGGCTAGCACTCATTGACAGAGCTAACTTATGCTGCATGGTTAGGAGATGGTGGTTTGTGGTTGTTGTTTGGTGGATTTATCAGAGACTGTTGTTAGGTTTTGGGTGTGTGCTAATTCCCATCCTTCTCCTACTTTGATTTTACCCCATCCTTCACTCCACAGTGTTTTAAGTCTGTTGTTTGTGTGAGTATAGTTGTATGATTGGTATTTTATTTTATCCCTGTTTGTCTTACCTTGTTAGGGAGGTTGGTGTATTACGGTACACTAGTACTCCCCTCTTCCCTGGGTGGGGAAGGGTACAGACTGAGAGTGGATTCAGGAGCTTAGACAAGGTACATGGACTCGGTGTCTTAACCATCAGAAGTAATCCATGGAACAGAGCGAGCTAGGGCGCCCCTAGCGTTAGGGACAGGAAAGGAGCCCCTGGTCCCGGGACACCCAACAACAGAGTCGTGTCATTACAGGGAAAGAGCCCCTGGTCCTGGGACACCCGACAACATAGTCATAACAATTGGATTCAAATTGCCTTGAGTTAATTGTCTAATTCCAATTAGTCTTTATAATAGTGGATTTAATTAAAAAATAAAGTCATTTGAATAAAAATCCACTGGCCGTGCTGCATATCCAACTCTTCTCATCATCACTGTTCCAGTCTAGCTCTGCTGCATCATTGCCACAAGTCCATGTTGCTTACCCTGACTTACAGCTTAGTGATAAGTTTATAACAGTTGTTGCCCACTGACAACCATTTCTCTATCAATGCCAAATATTTTTTTACAGGTTGCAAAACTGCTAACAGTCTCCCTTTAACACCTTCAGCTCCCAAACCTGTTTTCTTCTTCATGACCAGGCTAAATTTTACAAATCTGATCAGCGTCACTTTATGAGGTAATAACTCTAGAATGCTTAAACAGATCCCACTGATTCTGAGAATGTTTTTTTTCGTGACATATTGTAGTTCATAATAATGGTAAACTTCATTTGATTTGACTTGCGTTTTTTGGGAAAAAAATGGAAATTTGGAGTAAACTTCACATTTTTATGTCCGTAAATCAGAGCACTATGTCACACAAAATAGTTAATAAATAATGTTTCCCACATGTCTACTTTACATCAGCACAATTTTTGAAACATAAAATTAGGAATTTAGAAGGGTTAAGATTGGCCAGCAAATTCTCATTTTTTCACCAAAATTTACAAAACCATTTTTTTTAGGGAATCACATTACCTTTGAAGTGACTTTGAGGGGTCTACATGACAGAAAATACCCAAAAGTGACACTATTCCAAAAACTGCACCTCTCAAGGTGCTCAAAACTACATTCAAAAAGTTTATAACTCTTCAGGTGCTTCACAGGAAAATAAGGAAGGAAAATATGAACATTTAACTTTTTTCACAAATTGTTATTTTTTATTTTCACAAAGATAACAGGAAAAAACGGACTCCAAAATTTGTTGTGAAATTTCTCTTAAGCATGCTGATGCTCCATATGTGGGGGAAAGCCACTGTTTGGGTGCACGACAGAGCTTGTAAGGGAACGCGCACCATTTTTTAATGCAAAATTTGCAGGAATAATTAGTGGACGCCATCTTGCAATTGGAGAGCACCTGATGTGCCTAAACAGTGGAAACCCCTCACAAGTGACACCATTTTGGAAACTAGATGCCTCACGGAATTTATCTAGATGTGTGATGAGCACCTTGAACCCCCAGGTGCTTAACAGAAGTTTATAAGATTGAGCCCTCACAATTAAAAAAAATCACATTTTTCCCACAGAAATTATTTTTAGCCCCATTTTTTTATTTTTGCAAGGGTAACAGGCAGTGGCGTAACTACAAAGTTATGGGCCCCGGTGCGAACTTTCAAACGGGGCCCCCCCACCATGCCAAAATATTTTCCGCCCAAATTCACATTTTCCCTATTAACACGTTGCGAGTCGGCGCTCTGCAGCTTCTCTGTGCCGGCTGTCAGCTTGACAGTCGGCGCAGAGAACAGCTGACTCCAAGTGCGGGGGGCGGCAGAATGCAGCCGCCGGGGGAGATGCTGCAGACTGCCACATTAGGTGGCCCGACTGCGCCCCCCTGCCGGCAGCGCCCAGGGCACATGCCCCGGCTGCCCCCTCCTAGATACGCCACTGCCCTAGATACGCCTCCTTGCCTATTCCACCACTTCCATCATTTCCTCCTCCCCCACCATCCCCATCCTTGTCCATTCCACCACTTCCATCATTTCCTCCTCCACCACCATCCCCATCCTTGCTCATTCCACCACCATCCCCATCCTTGCCCATTCCACCACTTCCATCATTTCCTCCTCCACCACCATCCACATCCTTGCCCATTCCACCACTTCCATCATTTCCTCCTCCCCCACCATCCCCATCCTTGTCCATTCCACCACTTCCATCATTTCCTCCTCCACCACCATCCCCATCCTTGCTCATTCCACCACCATCCCCATCCTTGCCCATTCCACCACTTCCATCATTTCCTCCTCCACCACCATCCACATCCTTGCCCATTCCACCACTTCCATCATTTCCTCCTCCACCACCATCCCCATCCTTGCCCATTCCACCACCATCCCCATCCTTGCCCATTCCCCCACTTCCATCATTTCCTCCTCCACCACCATCCCCATCCTTGCCCATTCCACCACTTCCATCATTTCCTCCTCCACCACCATCCCCATCATTGCCCTCTCCTGTGCCCCATCATTGCCCTCTCCTGTGCCCCATCATTGCCCTCTTCTGTGACCCACAACAGGTGGGTCACAGAATTTTATACCATCGAGCCGTGAAGAAAAAAATAATTACATCATTAATACCAAAATTTTAGCCCTTTGGAAATTTATCTACAGGTGCAGTGGCGATTTTGACTCCATGGGCCTTTTCCAGAAACAAACAATAGTGGATGTTGCTGAGTGAAAATTGCAAACTGCTGTTGTAGTGACCAGTACCTTGTGCCCAGCTCATGCTTCTGGAGACATGCACCTGTAAATTAGGCACGCTCTCTTCTCTACAGAAATGACAAACATGTGGACACTAAATGTGGTTGAGGCACAATGTGGGGCTCAGAAGGGAGAAGGGCATTTGGATTTGAGAGTGCAGAATTTGATGAATTTCTTATGGGGAGGCGAGGAGCCATTTCTCTTTTCCAGAGCCTTTGTGCTATTTCCATTGACAAATGATGAACCTGAGTGGGTATTTTTTGTGTGCATTGAGTTGAAGCTTTTATTGGGAACATTTTACATAACTTTTGACATCGCATTTATCCTGTGCTTTACGCTAAGCACTTACTTTGGGGTTTCCATCTAAATCTCCAAGTGATATCATTCAGATGAACCCTTGAAGGATCCACTCACTAAAATGAGGCAGCAGAGTTACCTCTGTTCAGCGATGTCCTTTTTTTTAGAAGTACAGAAAATTGTGGCAGACCGTGTTTTTATGTTCGCCTAAAAAGACAGACACCGCTGGATCATAGTCCAGACAGTGTCCACAGTATCTCCATCTGTCTCATTATAGGGAATTTTCTGCTGCGGGTCCCGTCTGAATCACAAATTTCAGAGATTTACACTGAAACCCCAGTGCAAGCACTCGGCGCAGAGCACATGATAAATGTGCGCCGAGCCTTACTGCGATCTTTGGGAGGCAGAATGGATAAAGCAACAGCAGGTAAAGAATTGGTTATATTTATTTTTTATGCATTTCTATTGCGCTATATATCTTCTGGTCAGTGCGATAAAAGCAATACCACATTTAGGCAAGAGTCACACTAGCAATTTTAAAATTGGTCCGATTTTGATGCAGGAGAGTCAGACGAGTGTAATGTAAATGTCATGCGAGTGTCATGCATATTTCATGCGAGTACAATCTGATTTTTCACACCAAGCATCTGATTTACATTAAAATGCAGTGCTATTGCTATCCGACTGCAATGCGATTTTAACATGAGCTTATACATAGAGCAATTCTCTATGTCATTTACATATCGTTTTCCAAGGAAATATTAATCAAAACATATATATAGTTGTGCTCAAAATTTTACATACCTCGGCAGAATTTTTGCTTTCTTAGCCTTATTTCACAGAATATAAATGATAACACCAAATCTTTTTCTCCACTCATGGTTAGTAGTCGGGTGAAGCCATTTATTGCCAAACTACTCTGTTTTCTCTTTTTAAATCATAATGACAACCCAAAACATCCAAATGACCCTGATCAAAATTTCACATACCCTGGTGATTTTGGCCTGATAACATGCACAGAAGTTGACACAAATGGGTTTGAATGGTTACTAAAGGTAACATTCTCACCTGTGACCTGTTTGCTTGTAATCAGTGTGTGTGCATAAAAGTTGGGTGAGTTTCTGAGATCCAGACAGACTCTTGCATCTTTCATCCAGCCACTGACACTTCTGGATTGTAAGTCATGGGGAAAGCAAAAGAATTGTCAACGGATCTACGGGAAAAGGTTGTTGAACTGTATAAAACAGGAAAAGAATACAAAAAGATATCCAAGAAATTGATAATGCCAGTCAGCAGCATTCAAACTGTGATTAGCAAATGGAAAATCAGGGGCTCTGTAAAAACAAAACCATGGTCAGGTAGACCAACAAAAATGTAATCCACAACTGCCAGGAAAATGGTTTGGGATGCAAAGGAAAACCCACAAATAACATCAGCTGAAATACAGGACTCTCTCAAAACTAGCAGTGTGGCTGTTTCAAGATGCACAATAAGGAGGCACTTGAAGAAAAATGGGCTGCATGGTCTAGTTGCCAGAAGATAGCCATTACTAGGGTTGAGCGAAACGGATCGGTCATTTTCATAAGTCGCCGACTTTTGGCAAAGTCGGGTTTCGTGAAACCCGACCCAATCCCTGTGTGGGGTCGGCCATGCGGTACGCGACCTTCGCGCCAAAGTCGCGTTTCATATGACGCGTTCAGCGCCATTTCTCAGCCAATGAAGGAGGATGCAGAGTGTGGGCAGCGTGATTACATAGTTCTCGGTCCCCACCATCTTAGAGAAGGGCATGGCAGTGATTGGCTTGCTTTCTGCGGCATCACATTGGCTATAAAGGGGCGTGCACGCCGGCCTCCATCTTACTGCTGCTGATCTGAGCATAGGAGGAGGTTGCTGCCGCTTCGTCAGATGCAGGGATAGCGTTAGGCAAGGAATATAAACCCCCAAACCGCTTGTGCTGTAGCGATTTCCACTGTCCAACACCACCTTTTCTTTGCAGGGACAGTGGATTTTTTTTTTGGTGCATCAGCGCTGTAGCTTATTAGGCTGCCTTATAAGGCTCCCTGATAGCTGCATTGCTGTTTGTACGCCGCTGTGCAAACCAACTGCTTTTTTCAAAGCACAAATCCTGTTGTTCCTTCCTTTCTGCACAGCTATCTTGTTTGTTTGTCCACACTTTTGTGTGCAGCAGTGTTGTGAATTCTGTGGCAGAGCTCCCTCCTGTGGTCAAAAGTGGTACTTCGGCTGGTTCTCTCTGTGAGCTTCCGTTGGTGGAGGAAGTGGTACTGCGGCTTCTGAGTTTCCTTCCTCAGGTGATGTGGTGAAGTCGTTGGGTGCTGCTCTATTTAACTCCACCTAGTGCTTTGATCCTGGCCTCCAGGCAATGTTCTAGTATTGGTCCTGTTTCCTCCTGGATCGTTCCTGTGGCCTGCTGCTCTGCATAGCTAAGTTCCTCTTTGCTATTTGTTTGCTGTTTTTTTCTGTCCAGCTTGTCAATTTGTTTTTTACTGCTTGCTGGAAGCTCTGGGACGCAGAGGGTGTACCTCCGTGCCGTTAGTTCGGTACGGAGGGTCTTTTTGCCCCCTTTGCGTGGTGTTTGTAGGGTTTTGTGTTGACCGCAAAGTTACCTTTCCTATCCTCGCTCTGTTCAGAAAGTTGGGCCTCACTTTGCTAAATCTATTTCATCTCTACGTTTGTCTTTTCATCTTAACTCACAGTCATTATATGTGGGGGCTGCCTTTTCCTTTGGGGTATTTCTCTGAGGCAAGGTAGGCTTATTTTCTATCTTCAGGCTAGCTAGTTTCTCAGGCCGTGCCGAGTTGCATAGGGAGCGTTAGGCGCAATCCACGGCTGCCTTTAGTGTGGTTTGAGAGGATTAGGGATTGCGGTCAACAGAGTTCCCACGTCTCAGAGCTCGTTCTTGTTTTTTGGGTTATTGTCAGGTCACTGTATGTGCGCTGACCTCTATGTCCATTGTGGTACTGAATTACCTTTCACAACACAGCAGTCCTTTTTATTGCTGCCTGCCATACTTTTCTGAGATTACTGTAGGGAGATAGTAATTGTAGTACAGTCCCTTTTTTAATATATCTTCAAGCCACTTTCTGCCACTGAAACTGTGTAGTGTGAAACAGTGGGCCTGTATTTTTCTGCACTGTCCCACACCTAAAAAGGGAGATTTATATTGCCAATTAGTGCATCTGTGCCAGTCCAGTCTGTTGTATCTGTCAGTCATTTTGTGCCACAGAAACAATACTGTAAAACTGTGGGCCAGATTGCTTCACTAGTCTCCCATCCCAAAAAAAAGAAGGGGAGATTAATATTGGCAATTCTGTGCATCTGTGCCAGTCCAGTCTGTGGTATCGGTCTGTCATTTTGTGCCACTGAAACATTACTGTAAAACTGTGGGCCAGATTGATTCACTAGTCTCCCATCCCCCCCAAAAAAGAAGGGGAGATTAATATTGGCAAATCTGTGCATCTGTGCCAGTCCAGTCTGTGGTATCGGTCTGTCATTTTGTGCCACTGAAACACTACTGTAAAACTGTGGGCCAGATTGATTCACTAGTCTCCCATCCCCCCAAAAAAGAAGGGGAGATTAATATTGACAAATCTGTGCATCTGCGTCAGTCCTGTTAGTGGCATATCTGTCAGCCACTGTCTGCCACTGAAACTGTGTACTGTAATACAGTGGGCCTGATTTTCCCTGCACTCTCACACACCTATAAAGGGAGATTTAAATTCACAACAATTTTGCGTCCACCTTGTAACTGGTTTTACAATACCAAATAACGTTTGTTAGTTTGGCTACATATTTCCAAGAATGAGGAAGTCTGGTGGAAGAGGTCGTGGCCGTGGGCGGTCATTGCCAGCTGGCAATGAAGGTAGTAGTGGTGGAGCATCAGGTGGTCGTGGGAAAAGCAATATAGCACCTAAGTCTCGAGTTGTTCAGCCACCGTCATCGTCTGGCTACACAAAGCCTCGAACGCTCCCTTTTCTGCGAGTAGGAAAACCGCTTTTAAAGCCAGAGCAGCAGGAACAAGTTTTGGCTTTCCTTGCTGACTCTGCCTCTAGCTCTTTTGCCTCCTCTTCGGAAAGTGCAAAATGTAAAAGCAGCGCGTCGTCAGTGGATGTTCCTGGTCAGGGACAAGTCGCTTCCTTGCGTTTTTCACCCAGAACAACCTAGAAGGATGCATCAGGCGACACAAACGGGTTACTCCATGGAGCTCTTTACACATACCGTTCCTGGGTTAGAAAGGGAAATTGTTAACAGGTCATGCCCATTACAAGATGAATCGGACATGGAGTGCACAGATGCACAGCCACGGCCAGATTCTTATGCTGTTCCTTTGACTCAGATCACAACATTGCCCTCGCAGTGTACTGATCCAGAATCTGACCCAGATGAGACTATGGAGCCCCTTCACGAACGCTATAGCACCGGCTTACATGGTGACACAGAGGAAGGTGCACAGGACATAGAAGAGGAAGTCATAGATGACCCAGTTGTTCACCCTGATTGGCAGCCATTGGGGGAACAGGGTGCAGCCAGCAGTAGCTCTGAAGCGGAGGAGGAGGAGTCGCAGCAGGCATCAACATCGCAACAGGTTCCATCTGGCAGGCCCGTATCTGGCCAAAAACGTGTGGCAAAACCAAAATCAGTTGTAGGACAGCGTGGCCATCCAGTTAAAGTAGCTCAGTGTGCAATGCCTGAAAAGGTATCCAATAGTAGGAAGAGTGCAGTCTGGCATTTTTTTAACCAACATCCAAATGATCAGTGCAAAGTCATCTGTAAGAAATGCTCAAGGACCTTCAGCAGAGGTCAGAATGTTAAAAGTCTAAATACAAGTTGCATGCGTAGACATTTAAACACCATGCACTTGCAAGCCTAGACTAGCTACCAAACGTCCCTTAACGTTGTTGCACCCTCTGACAATGAAGCTAGTCAGCAACGCTACATCCCTTCCCTCACTGTAAGCCCAACGTTTACCACACCACCTGCAGCAAATGTGGAGGTTTCATCGCAAGGCCAAAGCAGTCAGGGAATCACAAGGTTCTTGGTAGGAAACACTGTATGTAGGCCAACAGCAAGAATACCATCACCAACCCTCTCTCAGTCTGCCATGTCTACCGGCACTCCCGCTAGTACAACCATATGCAACTCTCCAGTCCAGCTCACCCTACAAGAGACTCTCGTTAGGAAAGGGAAGTACTCATCCTCTCATCCGCGTACACAGGGTTTGAACACCCACATTGCTAGACTAATCTCGTTAGAGATGATGCCCTACCGGTTAGTTGAAAGTGAAGCTTTCAAAGCCCTGATGGACTACGCTGTACCATGCTACGAGCTACCCAGTCGACACTTCTTTTCAAGAAAAGCCATCCCAGCCCTCCACCAGCACGTAAAAGACCGCATTGTCCATGCACTCAGGCAATCTGTGAGTAGAAAGGTGCACCTGACAACAGATGCATGGACCAGTAGGCATGGCCAAGGTCATTACGTGTCCATCACGGCACACTGGGTTAATGTGGTGGATGCCGGGTCCACAGGGGACAGCAATATTGGGACAGTTCTGCCTAGCCCACGGTCTAGGAAACAGTTGGCTGTAGGCATTCGCCCCCCTCCTCCTCCTCCTTGTCCTCCAGCAGAAGCGACAGCTCGTCCACAGACCGCAGTCGCACGAGCACTCCATCCGCAGCTGCCACTGTTGCACACGAGGTGTCCGATTATGGAACAGCTAGTGGCAAGCGTCAGCAGGCTGTATTGGCAATGAAGTGTTTGGGCGACAACAGACACACCGCGGAAGTTCTATCTGAGTTCTTGCAGCAAGAAACTCAGTCATGGCTGGGCACTGTACATCTTGAGGCAGGCAAGGTAGTGAGTGATAACGGAAGGAATTTTATGGCTGCCATAGCCCTTTCACAACTGAAACACATTCCTTGCCTTGCTCATACCTTAAACCTGGTGGCGCAGTGCTTCCTGAAAAGTTATCTGGGGTTACCCAACCTGCTCCTGAAGGTGCGCAGACTTTGCTCGCACATCCGCCATTCGCCCGTACACTTCAGCCGTATGCAGAAACATCAGCGATCTTTGAACCTTCCCCAGCATCGCCTAATCATCGATGTTGCAACAAGGTGGAACTCCACACTGCACATGCTTCAGAGACTGTGCGAACAGAGGCGTGCTGTTATGTATTTGTGGGAGGATACACATACACGGGCAGGCAGTTGGATGGCAGACATGGAGTTGTCAGGTGTGCAGTGGTCGAAGCTACAAGACCTCTGTCAAGTCCTTCAGTGTTTTGAGGAATGCACACGGCTGGTTAGTGCAGACAATGCCATAATAAGCATGAGCATCCCCCTAATGCGTCTGCTGATGCAAAGTTTGACGCACATAAAGGAGCAGGCGTCTGCAGCCGAGGACGAGGGAAGCCATGATGACAGTCAGCCATTGTCTGGTCAGGGAAGTCTACTGGACGAGGTGGCGGGTGAAGAGGAGGAGGATGAGGAGGATGATGGGGATGAGTATTTTTTGGATGAGGAAGCTTCTCAGGGGGCAAAAGAAACTGGTGGCGTTGCAAGGCCAGGTTCAGGGTTTTTGAGGGAGGCAAGTGACGTTGATATGCCCGAAAGTGCTCCTCAACCCAGCACAAGCAGTGAATTGACAACTGGAACATTGGCCCACATGGCGGATTATGCCTTGCGTATCCTAAAAAGGGACCCCCGCATTATAAAAATGATGACCGATGACGATTACTGGTTGGCCTGCCTCTTGGATCCACGCTGTAAGGGGAAACTGCAAAACATCATGCCACATGAGAACCTTGAACAAATATTGGCAACCAAACAAGCAACTCTTGTTGACCGTTTGATTCAGGCATTCCCAGCACACAGCGCCGGTGACGGTTCTCACACGAGCTGCAGGGGGCAACAGGGCAGAGGTGTTAGAGTTGCACAAATCAGAAGTGGCGTTGGACAGAGGGGTTTTCTGACCAGGTTGTGGAGTGATTTCACAATGACCGCAGACAGGACAGGTACTGCAGCATCAATTCAAAGTGACAGGAGACAACATTTGTCCAGTATGGTTACTAACTATTTTTCCTCACCTATCGATGTTCTCCCTCACCCGTCATTCCCATTTGATTACTGAGCATCCAAAATAGACACCTGGCCTGAATTGTTCGAATATGCATTGCAGGAGCTCGCTTGCCCAGCAGCTAGTGTGCTATCAGAAAGAGTATTCAGTGCTGCTGGTTCAATACTGACCGAAAAAAGGACTCGTCTGGCTACCCAAAATGTTGATGGAACGTAATAACAACAATAGGTATTTAGTATATTTAAAATAACAAATAAAACTATATTAAAAAAATATATATAAATGTATACACAAATCACTTGTTGCTATAAAGTAAGGAAAAGAAGTGGCAGACCACCCGGGTTTGGCAAAAAAAAGGTCAAAGGGCTGTCAAAGGACTGATATTAGCAGCAAACCACATATATATATATATATAAATAAAAAGGAAAAAATATACTTATATATTATAATGGAGCCACAGAGAGGTAAGTCAAATAAAAAGGCCTTTATTATAATAGCATGGCAAACATCAGCACAAAAGTGCATGTGCTTGGGAATAATTACACGCAGGTATACAGGTATAGAATAATACGAAAAAAAAAAATATATATATATACAAACAATCTCACAATTATAAGCGCATGTATGAAATAAATATATTATTATGTGCATCCAGGTATATAAACTAGTGAAAAAAGTGCTAAAAATACATAAAAATAATAATAAGTTATCAATAAAATCTAGTTGTACATATTGTATAAAAAGGTGCAAAAAGGTGCCAGAGTATAATGTGCAAAATTTGCAAATAAGAGGGAAAAAAAGAGACTGAGTCTACAATGTGCTAATATGTCCCCTTCCGCACTATACTGTCATACATGCATCTAATGTCTGCTGTGAGATGAATGGGGGATATAAGAGAAAATAGCCGTATATATACCTGCCGGTCCTGCGTGCCCAAGCACAGAGCACCCCAAAATGTTGATGATCTATCCTTCATTGAAATGAACCACTCATGGATTTCTAATTATTTTGGACTGGTCTTACTGAGTGTTCCAATTTCTCCATTTGCAGCTGCTGTATGTCCAGCATACGACATGTTTACACCTACCTAAATGGGCTGATTCCCCCCTCGTGGCCGTGGTCTCGCCACTTGGCGGAAGCACCTGTGAGAGTGCCGTTTGTCTGAAGAGGTGGGTGTGCCCACTTTTGGTCGACGGCACTGGCACCAGGTCCCTCATAGTACAATGAAGTTTCACTGGTGGTGGTGGCGCGCACCCAACGTCAGACACACCATTATAACATGAGGAGCCTTGGGCCTGTACCGCAGGGCACGAGAGAGTGCCCCCCACCCCCCAGCTCAAACTGTGCTTTACCACTTACAAAATTATCTGTCACTGCTCCACCGCTGTTTAGTCTATGCGGTGAAATCCTTCAGTGCCTGGCAATGACAATACCAATTTGTTGACATGTATGATGCTACTTAAAATATTCAGTGGCCCTGTCCTACATTTACACCAGTAAATACTTTGTGCCAAATAACAATGTCTGAAAGTCATCACAGGAGCCCACCCCTGTACCTAAGTATGCCACCCTTTTTTTTTTATTTTGTTTTTTTGCGAGACATTAACATCTATGTATTATTTTGGAGTACTAACTGTGTCAGACACTCCTTCCAATAGTCCTCCACTGACCACACCAATGCTGCCTTTGTACCCCTGGAACCTATTTAAAAGTGCATAGAGCCACTTTTTTTTATGTTAGGCCAACCAAGACTGTCTGCGGTCCCTCCTTCCAATAGTCCTCCGCTGACCACACCAATGCTGCCTGTGTACTCCTGGAACCTATTTAAAAGTGTATAGAGCCACCTTTTTTATGTTAGGCCTACTAAGTCTGTCTGTGGTCCCTCCTTCCAATAGTCCTCCGCTGACCACACCAATGCTGCCTGTGTACCCCTGTAAGATAATTGAAACTGCATAGAGCCATCTTTTTTTATGTTAGGCCTACTAAGTCTGTCTGCGGTCCCTCCTTCCAATAGTCCTCCACTGACCTCACCAATGCTGCCTGTGTACCCCTGGAACCTATTTAAAAGTGCATAGAGCCACCTTTTTTATGTTAGGCCAACTAAGTCTGTCTGCGGTCTCTCCTTCCAATAGTCCTCCGCTGACCACACCAATGCTGCCTGTGTACCCCTGGAACCTATTTAAAAGTGCATAGAGCCACCTTTTTTATGTTAGGCCTACTAAGTCTGTCTGCAGTCCCTCCTTCCAATAGTCCTCCGCTGACCACACCAATGCTGCCTGTGTACCCCTGGAACCTATTTAAAAGTGCATAGAACCACTTTTTTTATGTTAGGCCTACTAAGTCTGTCTGCGGTCCCTCCTTCCAATAGTCCTCCGCTGACCACACCAATGCTGCCTGTGTACCCCTGCAAGATAATTGAAACTGCATTGAGCCACCTTTTTTATGTTAGGCCTACTAAGTCTGTCTGCAGTCTTTCCTTCCAATAGTCCTCCACTGACCACACCAATGCTGCCTGTGTACCCCTGGAACCTATTTAAAAGTGCATAGAGCCACCTTTTTTTGTATGTTAGGCCTACTAAGTCTGTCTGCGGTCCCTCCTTCCAATAGTCCTCCACTGACCACACCAATGCTGCCTGAACTGTTTTTAGCCCACTTTATTATTTGGGCCTATATCTGTGTTTCCTCCTTATCCTGCCCATTGCTCAGCCAGTGCTAGATGACTCTGCTGGTACATTGACCCAGACCGCTACATTCCCCTTGCACGCTACACAGCCAGATTCTGACCCTGCTGAAAGTGAGGTTCCCCTTCCGCATACTATACCACCTTACATGGGGACAAATAGGAAGGTGCAGATGAAAGTGCAGGTTCCATCATCAGGTGGGGGGATACTCGTTGTCGACGTCACTGGCACAGGGCCCCTCATTGTACGCAAAAGTGTCGCTGCCGGTGGGAGACGCCCCCGCCGTGCAAACACACCGCCATACTTTGAGGGGTCCTGTGCCAGTGCCAATGCAAACGAGTGGGCCCCCCTGCTTGCTCAGGATCACAGCACTTGCAAAGTTGAAATACTTACCTCTCCCTGCTCCACTGCCATGACGTGGTCCACATTTCCTGGGCCCACTAAATACTTGAACCAACCATACCCCCCACAACTTTAGCCAAATGACCCCCAATTTCCAATGCCTAACTATTATTATAAGGTAAATTAGGATTGACAAGCTTCAGTACCAAGAATGGATGTTTTTGCCATTAAAATGGGCACTGTAGGTGTTTTCCTGGCCTCCACTCACTGCCGACTATGCTTCCCCATTGACTTGCATTGGGTTTCGTGTTTCGGTCGATCCCTGACCCCGACTTTTCGCGATAATCGGCCGATTTCACTCGACTCGACTTTTGAGATAGTCGGGTTTTGCAAAACCCGACTCGACCCAAAAAAAGTAAAAGTCGCTCAACCCTAGCCATTACTATGCAAATTCCACACAGTATTTCTCCTACAATATGCAAAATAGCACAACAGAGACAAGCCTCAAAACTTCTGGAACAAGGTAATTTGGAGTTATGAGACCAAAATTGAACTTTTTGGCCACAACCATAAACGTTACATTTGGAGAGAGGTCAGCAAGGCCTATGATGAAAGGATCACCATTCCTACTGTAAAGCATAGAGGTGTATCGCTGATGTTTTGGGGATGTGTGAGCTACAAAGGCACAGGAACACTTGGTCAAAGTTGAAGGAAAGATGAATGCAGCAAGTTATCAGCAAATACTGGAGGCAAATTTGCACTCATCAGCCTGGAAGCTGCGCATGGGACGTACTTCGACGTTCCAACAGGAAAACGATCCAAAACACAAGGCCAAGTCAACCTGTCATTGGCTACAGCAGAACAAAGTGAAGGATCTAGAGTGGCCATCTCAGTCTTCTGACCTCAATATCATTGAGCCACCCTGGGGAGATCTCAAGCGTGCAGTTCATGATAGACAGACCAAGAATTTATAGGAATTGGAGGCTTTTTGCCAAGAAGAGTGTGCAGCTTTTCCATCTGAGAAAGTAAAAAACCTCATCCACAACTACCAGAAGAGACTTCAAGCTGTCTTTGATGTTATAGGGGTCCATACATGGAATTAAGAAATGGGGTATGTAAACTTTTGATCAGGGTCATTTGGATGTGTTGGGTTGTCATTATGATTTAAAAAGAGAAAACACAGTAGTTTGACAATAAATGGCTTCACCCAACTTGGTACGGAAAGTGTTAAAACCCCTATAAATTTGTCACTCTGTGTCATTGCAGCCATTTGGTAAATTAAAAATATAAAATTCTCATTAATGTACACTCTGCATCCCATCTTGACTGAAAAAAAGAAATGTAGTAATTTTTTGCAAATTAATTAAAAAAGAACAACTGAAATATCACATGGTCATAAGTACTCAGACCATTTGCTCAGTATCGAGTAGTACCCTTTAAGCTAGTACAGCCATGAGTCTTCAAGGGAATGATGCAACAAGTTTTTCACACATGGATTTGGGGAATCTTAGCCATTCTTCCTTGCAGATCCTCTCCAGTTCGGTCAGGTTGGATGGTGAACGTTGATGGACAGCCATTTTCAGGTCTCTCCAGGGCTCTGGCTGGGCCAATCAAGAATGGTCATAGAGTTGTTCTGAAGCCACTCCTTTGTTATATTAGCTGTGTGCTTAGAGTCATTGACTTGTTGGAAGGTGAACCTTCGGCCAATTCTGAGGTACAAAGCACTCTGGAAGCAGTTTTCTTTTCCTCCAGGATATCTTTGTACTTGGCCACATTCATGTTTTCTTAAATGACAACCAGTTGTCCTGTCTCTGCAGCTGAAAAACACCCCCATAGCATGATGCTGTCACCACTATGTTTCGCTGTTGGGATTGTATCGGGCAGGTGATGAGCAGTGCCTGATTCTCTCCACAAATACCAATTATCACCAAAAAGGTCTATCTTCATCTCATCAGACCAGAGAATTTTATTTTTCATACTCTGGGAGTCCTTCATGTGTTTTTTTTTTAGCAAACTCTATGAGGAATTTCATATGTCTTGCACTAAGGAGCCATCGGGCCACTCTGCCATAAAGGCCTGACTGGAGGAGGGCTACAGTGATAGTTGACTTTGTGGAACTTTTTCCCATCTCCCTACTGCATCTCTGGGGCTCAGCCACGGTGATCTTGGGGTTCTTCTTTACCTCTCTCACCAAGGCTCTTCTCCTACGATTGCTCTTTTTGGCTGGACGGCCACGTCTAGGAAGACTTCTGGTGGTCCCAAACTTCTTCTATTTAAGGATTATGGAGGCCACTGTGCTCTTAGGAACCTTGAGTGCTGCAGAAATTCTGTTGTAACCTTGGCCAGAACTGTGCCTTGCCACAATTCTGTCTCTGAGCTCCTTGGCCAGTTCCTTTGACCTCATGATTCTCATTTGGTCTGACATGCACGGTGTGCTGTGAGGTCTTATATAGGCAGGTGTATGCCTTTCCAAATCAAGTCCTATTAGTTTGTTTAAACACAGCTGGACTCCAATGAAGGAGTAGAACCATTGCAAGGAGAATCACAAGGAAATGGAGAGCATGTCACTTAAATGTGAGTGTTTAAGCAAAGGGTCTGAATACTTATGACCATGTGATGTTTCAGTTTTCCTTTTTTATCAAATTTGCAAAAATGTCTACATTTCTGTCTTTTTTTTCAGTCAAGATGGGGGCATAGTGTACATTAATGTGAAAAAAATGAACTTTTTTGAATTTACCAAGTGGCTGCAATGAAACAAAGAGTGAAAAATTGTTACTAAGACATTTTCACTCGGATTCCTTTAAATTCTGTGTGATATCAAATGTTGCAGTACTATTTCAAGATAGAAAAATACTTACAATTGAGAGTCCTCAGTGGTTGGTACCTTTTTCAGTTAGCCATTAGAAGGTATCAACCACTAAGGACTCTCAATTCTAAATATTTTTCTATCTACTCGCTAACACGGTACAAAGAGATATACCGATATATTTCCTGTATTTCAAGATAGCAAAGCCAAAAAGGCACATTATATACCATGCAGTGTATATTACAAAATTAGAATTCCTACTTTTATCACTGGCTTGCAAATTCAACCCTCCTTCATTTACAGATATTTTGTCTCATTTTGACCCTTTAATATTATGTTTTTTTTCCTTTCAGGTCCTTGCGGAAACAGTACCTGCCCTTACCAAATATCTATCTGATCCAAGCTACAGTGATATTGTAGTAAGCATATTATTAGACATTTCATCATATGAACCGCTGACCCTGGCTGGGTCTCTTTCTGTGTTAAAAGGAATTGGTGAACAGTTCCCATGTCTTATTGGACAGATAGCAAAGATTTATGGTGCTGTGGGACGTGTAGATGAGGTATGTAAACCACTAATAGTTTACAGTTTTGCAACCAGAAAGTGAAAAAAATTAAAATTTTACTTTGACGTAACAGTTAGTCATAATGGTTCTATCATATGAGTCAGCTACAGGGTGTTTAATTATATTACAAGACATAATAAGGTTAGAGGTTGTGATATAGCAGAGTTCAAGTTTAGTCTGCAGGAAATATTCTGTATGAGTGGGAGCATACAAACATACTGAGAGCTACGATAAGATACCTCTCATGTCAAGCTTTCCAAATGAACGTTTCCAAATGTTCCAAAGGACAGACGGCTGTAGGTAAGTATGTAGCGTTTGTTTTTTTTTACTTTTAGGATGGTAACCAGGGTAAACATCGGGTTACTAAGCGCGGCCCTGCGCTTAGTTACCCGATGTTTACCCTGGTTACCGGCATCGTTGGTCGCTGGAGAGCGGTCTGTGTGACAGCTCTCCAGCGACCAAACAGCGACGCTGCAGCGATCCGGATCGTTGTCGGTATCGCTGCAGCGTCGCTTAATGTGAAGGGGCCTTAAGAACTCTGATTGTGTCACAACAACTTCTGCATTTTGTAACAAACCAACAGCTGCACCAGTAAACTATGTAATACATGGAATAAATGTGTCTTTTCCTACATTATGCTACTCTAAGATGAGGTAGCAAAAGCATAGTGACAGATTTCCTTTAAATAAGGGCTTTTTATCATAGAAAACATTCCAAAATTTGGTTACTTTTGGCATCTTTATGCCAGCTCTGCCAACTTTTCAAAACTTTGGGTGAAGTTAGTGAGAGGAGCTTTGTTTGCATGACCAGACAGAATCACTTTAACTTTTGCCACAATAGTGGCATCAACTATAAGCAAGAGTATGCCAAATTGGATGCTGAAAGATGTCTCTCAATGAATTTTGGACATTTTACCCCAGTGGACTCTTCATCTAGACTGATCCATAAAACGCCTGTCTTGATTAGCTCCCCATTTAATGTTTAGATACTTTTTTGTTATTTGCCTCATAGCTTATGTTTTTTTTGAGTTTGCGATATTCATTGAAAGTATGAACCACATCATTAAATAGTAAACCCATAAAATAAAAAATGTAGAAAACTATTAGCCAGCCAGCACCAGATCAGACCCAGAATACACACACTCCCAATACTTTTAATCCCAGATCATGAGGTACATAGGCCTCACTCTAATTTAAACAATAATGTTCCGAAGTCTGCCTGTATCTCTCATGCAAATCTTGCTATTGAGTGAATCAAACATAATTGCAGGAACATTTCTTTCAAAGCTTTCCATGTCATTGCTTTCCTTTGATGTAACGCTATAGTTCTAAACCCCAGTGAATGGCTTATGTATGATGAAAATCAATACAAAGTATTAAAAAGAACCTTTCTGCACTTTTTCATTTAGGCTAGGGTCACATTGCGTTAGGGCAGTCCGTTTAGCGCATAGCGCTACGGACTGCATTAATGCAATGTCCCAAAAGGGATCGCGTTAGCCGATCCCGCTAGCGCAGATCCCCGATCTGCGCTAGCGAGGAATGGACCGTGAACGATGCAAGCAGCGTTCGCGGTCTGTCACTCAAATGGCGACACATCTCTAGTGCACGCCCAATGTGGGCGTGCGCTAGCGATGCGTTCGCCATTACAGGCTACGGCGGCGTTAACGGACTACGTTACTCCGCGTTATGCCATGGTGTAATGTAGTCCGTTAAACGCGGTCACAACGCAATGTGACCCTAGCCTTATTTAATTAGTGGTATGGCTCTATTGGTGCTTGCTGCGTAAAAAGAAATATACCTTTTTGTAAAGACCCATTGAGTCTGTTGTGACAAATCTGAAATAAAAGCTAGAGATGATCAATTTGATTAATAATGCCCAGGTCCAGTCAACGGTGGCTGCTGGTTTTGACTTCTGTGTCAGCATCCTGGCTACCTGATGCCCTTACGAGACCCATCAGTACCATGACTTTGTTAGCACCAGAGGATGCCTGGTGGAGAATTGAAGACCAACTGCCAAGCATGTCTCTGGAGATCACTAGTAATGCAGCAACAGAAGTTATAGAATTATTGTAGAATTGTTAAATACTGCAGTACAGACCAAAAGTTTCGGAACACCTTCTCATTTAAAGATTTTTCTGTATTGTCATGACTATGAATTGTACATTCACACTGAAGGCATCAAAACTATGAATTAACACATGTGGAATTATATACTTAACAAAAACAAAACAACTGAAAATATGTCTTATATTCTAGGTTATTCAAAGTAGCCATCTTTTGCTTTGATGACTGCTTTGCACACTCTTGGTATTCTCTTGATGAGCTTCAAGAGGTACTCACCGGGAATGGTTTTCACTTCACAGGTGTGCCCTGTCAGGTTTAATAAGTGGGATTTCTTGCCTTATAAATGGGGTTGGGACCATCAGTTGTGTTGAGCAGAAGTCTGGTAGATACACAGCTGATAGTCCTACTGAATAGACTGTTAGAATTTGTATTATGGCAAGAAAAAAGGAGCTAAGTAAAGAAAAATGAGTGGACATCATTACTTTAAGAAATGAAGGTCAGTCAGTCTGAAAAATTGGGAAAACTTTGAAAGTGTCCCCAAGTGCAGTTGCAAAAACCATCAAGCGCTACAAAGAAACTGGCTCACATGAGGGCCACCCCAGGAAAGGAAGACCAAGGGGCACCTCTGCTTCTGAGGATAAGTTTATCCGAGTCACCAGCCTCAGAAATCGCAGGTTAACAGCAGCTCAGATTAGAGACCAGGTCAAAGCCACACAGAGTTCTAGCAGCAGACACATCTCTACAACAACTGTTAAGAGGAGACTTTGTGCAGCAGGCCTTCATGGTAAAATAGCTGCTAGGAAACCACTGCTAAGGACAGGCAACAAGCAGAAGAGACTTGTTTGGGCTGAAAAGCACAAGGAATGGACATTAGACCAGTGGAAATCTGTGCTTTGGTTTGATGAGTCCAAATTTGAGATATTTGGTTCCAACCACCGTGTCTTTGTGCGACACAGAAAAGGTGAATGGATGGACTCTATATGCCTGGTTCCCACCATGAAGAATGGAGGAGGAGGTGTGATGGTGTGGGGGTGCTTTGCTGGTGACACTGTTGGGGATTTATTGAAAATTGAAGGCATACTGAACCAGCATGGCTACCACAACATCTTGCAGCATCATGCTATTCCATCCGGTTTGCGTTTAGTTGGACCATCATTTAGTTTTCAACAGGACAATGACCCCAAACACACCTCCATGCTGTGTAAGGACTATTTGACCAAGAAGGAGAGTGATGGGGTGCTACGCCAGATGACCTGGCCTCCACAGTCTCCAGACCTGAACCCAATCGAGATAGTTTGGGTGAGCTGGACCGCAGAGTGAAGGCAAAAGGGCCAACAAGTGCTAAGCATCTCTGGGAACTCCTTCAAGATTGTTGGAAGAACATTTCCGGTGACTACCTCTTGAAGCTCATCAAGAGAATGCCAAGAGTGTGCAAAGCAGTCATCAAAGCAAAAGGTGGCATAGAATATAATACATATTTTCAGTTGTTTCACACTTTTTTGTTAAGTATATAATTCTACATGTGTTAATTCATAGTTATGATGCCTTCAGTGTGAATTCACAATTTTCATAGTCATGAAAATACAGAAAAATCTTTAAATGAGATGGTGTGTCCAAACTTTTGTTCTGTACCTTATATATTATGTAAAACATTGAATATAAAAAAGAAATACATTGCTGTGAAACTAAATGCAATCACACTGTAACTCAGAAAATCTAATAGTTACCACAAATTATCTCTTAATTTGATTACTTTCATGGCAATATTTTCTAAGTAATTGAATATTCTTGCACTGTAGCTTGATTATTGTTTATTATGCTTGGAATGGAAAATAAGAGTTTGTCTTTTCAGCAAATCTCCTTCCTAATCAGGAGAAATAACAAACAACAATGCTTTTTTGTTTTACAAAACTTGCAGTTAAAATGTCAAATAACGACTTCTTGTTATTGAATTGCTCTAAATGAGAAATGCAGTCCTTATTTATAAGCATAGGTGCAGAAATTAATGATAAATGTAGAAAATAGTCATATTATATGTCTAATATATGTGTCCCAGGAGATGAGCAGTTTTCATTCTTCTTCTCACAAACCAATCTGTGGCAAAAGGCAACTGGCATTAGAAGAAGCTTCTTCCTACTGCTTTGTCTTCAAGAGAAAGATCAAAAAAATAAGTGCCACCTTTAGACTAAACTCTAACCCTCAGTCATCTGTCACTTGTAAATGTCAGAGGTAGACAGAGTGAACTGCACACCTAAAGGTACGTGTATATGCTTCAAGTAGGATTTATTGCCAGTATTTCATATCCATTGGTTACATCATGGTAAGTACAGTTTTATGTAATGTTACGGGTGAAAAGCCCTTCATCAAACAAACACTACTGTGATCACTGTATAAGTCAAGAGGATTCAGGCCTTGATACAATTGATTCCTTGATTGTCCTTGTTTGGGATCCAAAACCACATAGAACATATGCTAAAAAAAACACATGTGCAAGGCGTACTGAAAAGGACACAAGTCTGAATAATTTTCAAAGTTGCTATTATTTACTTATAGTAATCATTTCCATAAGATATAATAAATACAAGAAAAAATACTTGGAAATTGGAATGAATATAATGCAAATACTTGATGCATAGAATAGCCTTTAAAGATGGTACCACCAGTAAGTCCGATGAATTGATCCAGAGCAAATTCATGGAGTAACCTGCATCAGCTCTAGATACAACCAGCCTTTCATGGAGATATCATGGACATGGAATGAGCGTGCAGCCACGAACCTGTTGCATTTCCAGGGGTGGGCCCCTTTTTCAAGTATGTATTATATCCCTTGGGTGCTCCTTATATAGCGATAATCACATAATATGCAGCATATCAGGTGTTGGAATCCATACACATGTATTACAAAATGACCACCCAAAATAAACTAAACAAAACAGGAAAAAACACAATCACCACCGTACATACACATAATTACAATATTATAATCAATACTAGAAAGATATTATAATATTCTGAAAATATTGCATAGCAGATAAAGCAAGCCACAGATCATAAGTGTAATCCTGTAAGCACACAATGAGAAATTATTATTTCATAGTAAAATAAGCAATATAAATCCAGCCCTAGACAGAGTGAAAAAAAATCAGCAATCACAAGTAGACATTGAAATTGCAAGCTGCATTTAATCGTTTGGGGGAGAGTGATTCCAAGGAGTAAATCCAAAACACCTCTCTCTGTAGAAGTTTCCAATATAACGATTGTGAATCCGCTGGGGTCACTTCCTCTAACTCCAGCTATCTTAGATCTTAGATTTTGTGACCGATTTCAAAGAAATGTGTTGTGACCATGGTCTCTCCAAGTTTTTGTTCTTTTTCAATCATAACCGTTGTGGATTTCATCCTGGACTCAAATTGTCTAATAGAAGACATTCAATCTAATTTTGTATTAGTCTTGATATGTGACCAACATTAACCTTCCCACAAGGGCACTTGGGTCCCCTCAACCTATATGCAGTGAACATAGCCTATAAATCAGATGAAGGGTCTTTCACCCAAAACATTATGTAATTCTGTACTTAATGAAGTGTAATCAATGGATATGAAATACTGTCAAATCCTATTTCTCCAAGGGCCTTAAGGAGTGCAGTTCGATCATTCTGTCTACCATTGGTCTACAGGAGCTCAGTGGTTGGCGCCAGAGGAACTAGCACCCTCGGCCTAACTCTAATTCGCTGGGTGTACCACCTACCTGTTTGATTATAAATATTGGAGATGAAGTTCTACAAAACTGTTTCATCGTCATGCATAACATCTTTCATACTGTCAAATACTGAGGGCATTTATTTCATGCTACAAATACAAATTTATTAAGCACGGACATGGCGAAGGGTCACTACAAAGACTACAACTATATGTCTGTGGGCATGAAATTCGATGTCTGGGCTGGATTCCTCTGTACTAAGTGCTCACCTTCCTGACAAGCCTAACTAATTAGAATATGTATCACCACAAGATTAAAATGATGGCTTTACAATTATGCTGGCAACATTCCTTAAACAATAGGTTGCTAGAAATCAATCTAAAATGAGGAATGCAGCTACTTAATTTGTCAGGGTTAAAGCCTGCTGTTGGATTCCCTAAAATGTTTTTCCATGCTAAGAAGACATAGGCATTTTCTGCTTTATTGTCCAACCACGCAGCATTGTTCTACAGATACGGTATATCCTCCCCTGGCAGAAATATATGTAAGTGAGAATAGCTCTCTAGCAATGAGTACTGTTATGTAGGCAATCCAGTGACACAGTGTGCCAGCAATCAGAGCACATACAGTGATCTGACAATAACCCAAAAACAATAGAACGAGCTCTGAGACGTGGAATCTCTGTAGACCGCAATACCTGAACCTATCCTAAAGGCAGCTGTGGATTGCGCCTGTCACTACCTATGCAACTCGGCACAGCCTGAGGAGCTGACTAGCCTGAAGATAGAAAAACAAGCCTGACTTGCCTCAGAGAAATACCCCAAAGGAAAAGGCAGCCCCCCACATATAATGACTGTTAGCAAGATGAAAAGACAAACGTAGGGATGAAATAGATTCAGCAAAGTGAGGCCCGATATTCTAGATAGAGCGAGGATAGCAAAGAGAACTTTGCAGTCTACAAAAAACCCTAAAGCAAAAAACCACGCAAAGGGGGCAAAAAGACCCACCGTGCCGAACTAACGGCACGGCGGTGCACCCTTTGCGTCTCAGAGCTTCCAGCAAAAACGAATAGACAAGCTGGACAGAAAAAGTAGCAACAAAAGCAAAGAAGCACTTATCTAAGCAGAGCAGCAGGCCACAGGAAAGATCCAGAAGCTCAGGTCCAACACTGGAACATTGACAAGGAGCAAGGAAGACAGAATCAGGTGGAGTTAAATAACAAAGCAGCCAACGAACTCACCAGAACACCTGAGGGAGGAAGCTCAGAAGCTGCAGTACCACTTGTGACCACAGGAGTGAATTCAGCCACAGAATTAACAACAGTACCCCCCCTTGAGGAGGGGTCACCGAACCCTCACCAGAGCCCCCAGGCCGACCAGGATGAGCCACATGAAAGGCACGAACAAGATCTGGAGCATGGACATCAGAGGCAAAAACCCAGGAATTATCTTCCTGAGCATAACCCTTCCATTTAACCAGATACTGGAGTTTCCGTCTAGAAACACGGGAATCCAAAATTTTCTCCACAATATACTCCAATTCCCCCTCCACCAAAACCGGGGCAGGAGGCTCAACAGATGGAACCATAGATGCCACGTATCTCCGCAACAACGACCTATGGAATACATTATGTATGGAAAAGGAGTCTGGGAGGGTCAGACGAAAAGACACAGGATTGAGAATCTCAGAAATCCTATACGGACCAATAAAACGAGGTTTAAATTTAGGAGAGGAAACCTTCATAGGAATATGACGAGAAGATAACCAAACCAGATCCCCAACACGAAGTCGGGGACCCACACGGCGTCTGCGATTAGCGAAAAGTTGAGCCTTCTCCTGGGACAAGGTCAAATTGTCCACTACCTGAGTCCAGATCTGCTGCAACCTGTCCACCACAGAATCCACACCAGGACAGTCCGAAGACTCAACCTGTCCTGAAGAGAAACGAGGATGGAACCCAGAATTGCAGAAAAATGGAGAGACCAAGGTAGCCGAGCTGGCCCGATTATTAAGGGGGAACTCAGCCAACGGCAAAAAGGACACCCAATCATCCTGGTCTGCAGAAACAAAACATCTCAGATATGTCTCCAAGGTCTGATTGGTTCGTTCGGTCTGGCCATTAGTCTGAGGATGGAAAGCCGAGGAAAAAGACAGGTCAATGCCCATCCTACCACAAAAGGCTCGCCAAAACCTCGAAACAAACTGGGAACCTCTGTCAGAAACAATATTCTCAGGAATGCCATGCAAACGAACCACATGCTGGAAGAACAAAGGCACCAAATCAGAGGAGGAAGGCAATTTAACCAAGGGCACCAGATGGACCATTTTAGAAAAGCGATCACAGACCACCCAAATGACTGACATCTTTTGAGAAACGGCAAGGTCAGAAATGAAATCCATCGAAATATGTGTCCAAGGCCTCTTTGGGACCGGCAAGGGCAAAAGCAACCCACTGGCACGTGAACAGCAGGGCTTAGCCCTAGCACAAATCCCACAGGACTGCACAAAAGTACGTACATCCCGTGACAGAGATGGCCAACAGAAGGATCTAGCCACTAACTCTCTGGTACCAAATATTCCAGGATGACCAGCCAACACCGAACAATGAAGTTCAGAGATAACTTTAGTAGTCCACCTATCAGGGACGAACAGTTTCTCCGCCGGACAACGATCAGGTTTATTCGCCTGAAATTTTTGCAACACTCGCCGCAAATCAGGGGAGATGGCAGACACAATGACTCCTTCCTTGAGGATACTCGCCGGCTCAGATGAACCCGGAGAGTCGGGCACAAAACTCCTAGACAGAGCATCCGCCTTCACATTTTTAGAGCCCGGAAGGTACGAAATCACAAAATCGAAGCGGGCAAAAAATAACGACCAACGGGCCTGTCTAGGATTCAAGCGCTTGGCAGACTCGAGATAAGTAAGGTTCTTATGATCAGTCAATACCACCACACGATGCTTAGCTCCTTCAAGCCAATGACGCCATTCCTCGAATGCCCACTTCATGGCCAGCAACTCTCGGTTGCCCACATCATAATTACGCTCAGCAGCCGAAAACTTCCTGAAAAAGAAGCACATGGTTTCAACACTGAGCAACCAGAACCTCTCTGTGACAAAACCGCCCCTGCTCCAATCTCAGAAGCATCAACCTCGACCTGGAACGGAAGAGAAACATCTGGTTGACACAACACAGGGGCAGAACAAAAACGATGCTTCAACTCCTGAAAAGCTTCCACAGCAGCAGAAGACCAATTAACCAAATCAGCACCCTTCTTTGTCAAATCGGTCAATGGTTTGGCAATGCTAGAAAAATTACAGATGAAGCGACGATAAAAATTAGCAAAGCCCAGGAATTTTTGCAGACTTTTCAGAGATGTCGGCTGAGTCCAATCCTGGATGGCTTGGACCTTAAACGGATCCATCTCGATAGTAGAAGGGGAATAGATGAACCCCAAAAATGAAACTTTCTGCACACCGAAGAGACACTTTGATCCCTTCACAAACAAAGAGTTAGCACGCAGGACCTGGAAAACCATTCTGACCTGCTTCACATGAGAGTCCCAATCATCTGAGAAGATCAAAATGTCATCCAAGTAAACAATCAGGAATTTATCCAGATACTCACGGAAGATGTCATGCATAAAAGACTGAAACACAGATGGAGCATTGGCAAGTCCGAACGGCATCACTAGATACTCAAAATGACCCTCGGGCGTATTAAATGCAGTTTTCCATTCATCTCCTTGCCTGATTCTCACCAGATTATACGCACCACGAAGATCTATCTTAGTGAACCAACTAGCCCCCTTAATCCGAGCAAACAAGTCAGATAACAATGGCAAGGGATACTGAAATTTAACAGTGATCTTATTAAGAAGGCGGTAATCAATACATGGTCTCAGCGAACCATCCTTCTTGGCTACAAAAAAGAACCCTGCTCCCAGTGGTGATGACGATGGGCGAATATGTCCCTTCTCCAGGGATTCCTTCACATAACTGTGCATAGCGGCGTGTTCAGGCACGGATAAATTAAATAATCGACCTTTAGGGAATTTACTACCAGGAATCAAATCGATAGCACAATCACAATCCCTATGCGGAGGTAGGGCATCGGACTTGGGCTCTTCAAATACATCCTGATAATCAGACAAGAACTCTGGGACCTCAGAAGGAGTGGATGACGAAATAGACAAAAATGGAACATCACCATGTACCCCCTTGACAACCCCAGCTGGATACCGACATAGAGTTCCAATCCAATACTGGATTATGGGTTTGCAGCCATGGCAACCCCAACACGACCACATCATGCAGATTATGCAGCACCAGAAAGCGAATAACCTCCTGATGTGCAGGAGCCATGCACATGGTCAGCTGGGTCCAGTACTGAGGTTTATTCTTGGCCAAAGGTGTAGCATCAATTCCTCTCAACGGAATAGGACACCGCAAAGGCTCCAAGAAAAACCCACAACGTTTAGCATAATCCAAATCCATCAGATTCAGGGCAGCGCCTGAATCCACAAACGCCATGACAGAATACGATGACAAAGAGCATATCAAGGTAATGGACAGAAGGAATTTGGATTGTACAGTACCAATGACGGCAGACCTATCGAACCGCTTAGTGCGCTTAGGACAATCAGAAATAGCATGAGTGGAATCACCACAGTAGAAACACAGACCATTCAGACGTCTGTGTTCTTGCCGTTCAACTCTGGTCATAGTCCTATCGCACTGCATAGGCTCAGGTTTAATCTTAGACAATACCGCCAAATGGTGCACAGATTTACGCTCGCGCAAGCGTCGACCGATCTGAATGGCCAAAGACATAGACTCATTCAAACCAGCAGGCGTAGGAAAACCCACCATGACATCCTTAAGAGCCTCAGAGAGACCCTTTCTGAACAAAGCTGCCAGCGCAGATTCATTCCACAGAGTGAGTACTGACCACTTCCTAAATTTCTGACAATATACTTCTATATCATCCTGACCCTGGCACAAAGCCAGCAAATTTTTCTCAGCCTGATCCACTGAATTAGGCTCATCGTAAAGCAATCCGAGCGCCAGGAAAAACGCATTGACATTACTCAATGCAGGGTCTCCTGGCGCAAGAGAAAATGCCCAGTCCTGAGGGTCGCCGCGCAAAAAAGAAATAATAATCAAAACCTGTTGAATAGGATTACCAGAAGAATGAGGTTTCAAGGCCAGAAATAGCTTACAATTATTTTTGAAATTAAGAAACTTAGTTCTATCACCAAAAAACAAATCAGGAATAGGAATTCTTGGTTCTAACATAGATTTCTGATCAATAGTATCTTGAATCCTTTGTACATTTGTAACGAGATTATCCATTGAAGAGCACAGACCCTGAATATCCATGTCCACACCTGTGTCCTGAAACACCCAAATGTCTAGGGGAAAAAAAGGCTGAACACAGAGCTGAGAAAAAAAAATGATGTAAGAACTTCTTTTTTCCCTCTATTGAGAGTCATAAGTGGGCTTCTTGTACTGTTATGTAGGCAATCCAGTGACACAGTGTGCCAGCAATCAGAGCACATACAGTGATCTGACAATAATCCAAAAACAATAGAACGAGCTCTGAGACGTGGAATCTCTGTAGACCGCAATACCTGAACCTATCCTAAACACAACTAAAGGCAGCTGTGGATTGCGCCTGTCACTACCTATGCAACTCGGCACAGCCTGAGGAGCTGACTAGCCTGAAGATAGAAAAACAAGCCTGACTTGCCTCAGAGAAATACCCCAAAGGAAAAGGCAGCCCCCCACATATAATGACTGTTAGCAAGATGAAAAGACAAACGTAGGGATGAAATAGATTCAGCAAAGTGAGGCCCGATATTCTAGATAGAGCGAGGATAGCAAAGAGAACTTTGCAGTCTACAAAAAACCCTAAAGCAAAAAACCACGCAAAGGGGGCAAAAAGACCCACCGTGCCGAACTAACGGCACGGCGGTGCACCCTTTGCGTCTCAGAGCTTCCAGCAAAAACGAATAGACAAGCTGGACAGAAAAAGTAGCAACAAAAGCAAAGAAGCACTTATCTAAGCAGAGCAGCAGGCCACAGGAAAGATCCAGAAGCTCAGGTCCAACACTGGAACATTGACAAGGAGCAAGGAAGACAGAATCAGGTGGAGTTAAATAACAAAGCAGCCAACGAGCTCACCAGAACACCTGAGGGAGGAAGCTCAGAAGCTGCAGTACCACTTGTGACCACAGGAGTGAATTCAGCCACAGAATTCACAACAGTGTACTATGGACGATGGCATGGAGGTAGAATATGGCTCAGTGCAACTTAGAAAGTGCACTGTAATATTGCAGTGGGCACAGACATAGCACTGGTTATCTGTTTCATGAAACTTTTTTATTACCTTTATTAATCATATTTACTAATAGTGTTGTCTGGTTTCAGTAAAATTAAAGGGAACCTGTCACCTGAATTTGGCGGGACTGGTTTTGGGTTATATGGGCGGAGTTTTCAGGTGTTTGATTCACCCTTTCCTTACCTGCTGGCTGCATGCAGGCTGCAATATTGGATTGAAGTTCATTCTCTGTCCTCCATAGTACACGACTGCACAAGGCAAGATTGCTTTGCGCAGGCGTGTACTATGGAGGACAGAGAATGAACTTCAATCCAATATTGCAGCCAGCATGCAGCCAGCGGGTAAGGAAAGGGTGAATCAAACACCTGAAAACTCCACCCATATGACCCAAAACCAGTCCCGCCAAATTCAGGTGACAGAGTCCCTTTAAGATAATTCTCCTTAACAAAACATTTAATCACTAGTGAGGAGCCACAAAGAGACATTATGGGAACTGCAAGCAGGCACGGACTGCCCCACAGGAGAACAGGAGAATCCTCTGGTGGGCCTCCATGCAGGAGTAGGCCACTACCCTCTTATATGAGCAGTGCTTGGCACAATACACTTGATTCATTATATACAAGGACAGCATCTTATTAAGTTGAGGACGCAGACAGGCTGACATATTTCTTGTGCAAGGATCGCATCGCACTGTACCTCTCCTGACCTGAGTGTGACAGTGTGATGGATTACTATGCAGCTGTCATGCTCAGGTCAGGAGAGCTGATGTTCAGTCCGAGGATTGCAATGTGATCCTTGCATGAGAAATATGTCTATCTGTCTGCCCCCTAACAATCAGCCCAGTTTATTGCTACAGAAATTTGTGAATGAGAGTAAAGTCATATTTGCATGTAGCTGAAAAGTAGGGCCCTGGAGTTTGTTACTGGTTGGCCCTTGGCAGCCCTGTCTGACACGGACTGCAAGGTTTCAGATTTTTTGTCTATAAACCATAAGCACCGTCGTCTATGTTTTCAACTGAAACCTGGCAAGTGGCAACCCATTTAAGTATTGCGACTTCTTTACTAAGCATCACTGAAATCTAAACTGACTTGGGAAATGAAACTTATGTCATCTCTCAAAGTAAGCATTTTGTATTCGATCCAATGAGTAACAATATACTCTACTGGCTCAATGTAGTCAGCGAACCACGATATCAAAGTCTGCAAATTGATATTCTCCTTGTCATGTTTGTTAGTGAATGCATTGAGGGACTCTAATATTAAGTGATGACATTCCCATCAGCACAATAGCATATCAGAAATACAGCTGACACCAAACTATCTCCTGTTTATTCAGCTGCTTTCTAGTTAGGGATACTGTAAACACTCCTGGCAGCGGGAGCAGGGGAAGCGATGACCTCTGCTAAATGTGCTCTGTATCAGACTCTGGGTCTTAAGTGATGAGTTAATATTTCAGAACTTCCTGAACCAGGACTCAGGACACGGAATACTTCTTTTAACTGACTCACATCATATCGCTAATTTGAACTTAAGAAAGTGACACTTATGTTTACTGTTATATTAGCTTGGCTACTAGTCTACTAGACTACTTGTCTTTGATGTGTTCTTAACTGTGTTTAAATTGAGATTCTGGTTTGGCTATTATCCTAACTCACGTGACAAGGCTCGTTAAAGGGTCGACATTGACTTGTAGGATTGCTACCTTCCAATAAGTAGCACTAGAGTTCTAGTTCTCTTCCTCCCTGAAGAGACAATTTGCATAATTAGAATATTTCCCAGAGGAGCATTGCGGCTTTAAGTCTCCTCATCTCAGCATGCTTATCATGTCAATCTCTGCAAGGAGAAATGATACTTCTTAATAACTGTGTTTAAGCAATAGTGATGAGCAAATGTGCTCATATTATGTGTTATCCGAGCATGCTCGGGTGTTATCTGAGTGTCATGGGCGTGCTGAAATAATATGTTTAAGTCCCCACGACTGCATGTCTCGCAGCTATTAGACAGCCACAACACATGAGGGTATTGCCTGTTTGTTAGGCAATACCCGCATGCGTTGTGGCTGTCTAAAAGCCACAAAACAAGCTGCCGCAGGGCAATTATTATTGAGCAAAATTCTGCAGTTAATGAATATATGAACTCCATTAGGGTTGCATATGCAAAAAACATGCGGGATCTGGTTTATACTTTTGACCAAAAATAAATAAGCACACCCATCATCATAAAGATGGTCTCCTAAATTCTAAAAAAATTAGGAATCCAGCTCAACGAGTTAGTGAAAAAACCTTTTCTTTATTCACTTATAGGGAACCTGTCATCCCCACAATAGAAGATGAGCTAAGCCCACAGACATCAGGGGCTTATCTACAGCATTCTGTAATGTTGTAGATAATTATACTCACCTGGGAGGGTGGTCCAGTTCGATGGGAGTCGTGGTCTGTTCCGGGGCCTCCCATCTTCTTACGATGACGTGTTCTTCTTGTATTCACCTTGCGGCTCTGGCTCCGGCATACTCTGTCTGTCCTGTTGAGGGCAGAGCAAAGTACTGCAGTGCGCAGGTGCTGGAAAAGGTCAGAGAGGCCCAGTGCCTGTGCACTGCAGTACTTTTCTCTGTCCTCAACAGGACAGACAAAGTACGCCTGCGCTGGAACCGCAGCTTGAATACAAGAAGAGGATGTCATTGTAAGAAGATGGGAGGCCCCGGACCGCGATGCCCATCGTATCGGTACCACCTCTGGGTGAGTATAATCTAACCTCTTTTTCTCATCTTTCAGGATACATTGTGGGGCTTATCTACAGCATTCCAGAATGCTGTAGATAAGCCCCAGATACTGGTGGGCTTAGCTCATCTTCAATTTTGGGGGTGACAGATTCCCTTTAAAGAATGTGCTCTGTGGAGGATAAAAACATCAGCAATAACAAAAAGTAAAATGCGATATCAACGTGTTTCTGGTGACCAAGCACCCTTAGTCATGATAAATGCTCCTAAATTCTACAGACTCACCTTGCCACTTCACTAAACCTCAAGTAAAGGAGAGAAGAACAAGATGCAGCTATACTTTTCTCTAATGAAACACAGTCTGGGAAAGATGAGTGAATAATACGATGCAGTAACACTATATAGCTTATCACCTATCCAGTGGATACTTGGTAACTTGTTGATCGGTGAGGATCTTGTCATGAGCGGGTCATGTTCTCCTGAGAGATCTGGGGTTAGAAAGTCACTACATATTGTGAATTGCATTTAACCGATATGTTTGTGTGTCATATTAAATGGATTTAGTTTCTTTTGGTGCTGAAAAGCATAATGACCCTTTTTTTGATGGTTAGAAACTTGAAGGTCCATCTCACAGTTGTTCCTGACCTGGTCATTTTCTCTCTCTCTATAAAATCTGCTCAGACCTTCTCTTTCTTGCCAGTGAAACCTTTGCTTCCTAGCTCCTTGAAGATGCTGTGCTGAATTGGAGATCGCTGTTGCTATTGGGGATTGTTGCGTGCTGTTTTTGGTTGTATGCTTTTCTCATTGTCCTATTCCCATTTGGTTGGTTCATGCCTATCTTTCCCTATATACCTCTCTATGTTTGGTGAGTGTTTTTGTATGTTTGTTGATTTCTGTTATTCCTGTCTCTCTT
The DNA here is from genome assembly GCF_032444005.1 of Ranitomeya imitator. NCBI lineage: Eukaryota > Metazoa > Chordata > Amphibia > Anura > Dendrobatidae > Ranitomeya > Ranitomeya imitator. The sequence goes on from NC_091286.1 coordinate 499,173,391, forward strand.
ACGTGTTAATGCACTAGCATTTCTACCCCAGGCCTCCTGGGTGAGGAGGAGGGGATAGATTAGGGAATAACAGGAGTAAGCCTGGTGGCCCAAACCTCCTCACCTTTAGAGATACCTTTGGGAGCAGGGATAGATAATTATCAGGACCCTGTCAGCACCGGCGCGCTGCCACAGCTGAGCAGGGTGACGCACCCACACTGTGGCAGAGCACGGGGTCAGATGACACAGGGAAAGTTCAGGCAGACGGGACCTGCGCAGCGTGCTGAAGGTAGCAGAAAACAGAAGGACCTATGATCATGTGACCACAGAGGGCGGGGCTTAGCATCCTGCTACTGGAGATAAGTGCAGGATTCTACAGGCACCCTAAAATAGAGGAAAGGAAAACTCAAGCCGTACAAATGGGGGTCAGACACAGAGAGGGCGGCGCGGTACAGAAGGGGCGAGCAAAGAATAGTCAGAACGTAAGCAAGTAGTCATACACAGAGATAGCAGCACAGTACAAAAGGGACAGACAGAACTCTAAACGAGGACAGAACCAGATCAGAACCAGACAAGCATAAAGTAGCACAGGCACAAAGCACAGGCACAAAACACAGGCACAACAGGGTCACACACACTCGGCCAAGAGTCAGAGTATAAGCGACAGAGGATGGCTTCACAATGAGGCTATAAAAAGCCTCCCAGAATCCCAGAGTGAGGCCATCCAAGTTAACCCTAAAACCACCTAATCCCAGAAACTCAGCAGACCTAGGGACTAGGGACTGTTTCCTAATCACATACAGTCACTGCGTGACAGGTCTGCGCACTGAAACTAGACAAATCATCAGAGCAGGGAACTTTTCTTCCCATTAGAATAGGATGGCAGTACTCCAATAATCCCCTCTGGGGTTGCCGAGCACTGTGGCTTTTTCAGGCAGCCCCATAGCGAATTATTGGTGCAGCGGTCAGACATCCAACCTGCCGCTTCATTTAGTAATGGATATAAAATTTTCCCCTTGGAAATAAATCTTTCCTGGTTTACTAATAGTTGTGTATCACTGTGATGGGTGCGAAGAAGAAGAGGTGCGAAACCGGCTAAATAAGATTAAAATAGATAAATCTCCGGGTCCGGATGGCATACACCCACGAGTACTAAGAGAACTAAGTAATGTAATAGATAAACCATTACTTCTTATTTTTAGCGACTCTATAGCGACAGGATCTGTTCCGCAGGACTGGCGCATAGCAAATGTGGTGCCAATATTCAAAAAGGGCTCTAAAAGTGAACCTGGAAATTATAGGCCAGTAAGTCTAACCTCTATTGTTGGTAAAATATTTGAAGGGTTTCTGAGGGATGTTATTCTGGATTATCTCAATGAGAATAACTGTTTAACTCCATATCAGCATGGGTTTATGAGAAATCGCTCCTGTCAAACCAATCTAATCAGTTTTTATGAAGAGGTAAGCTATAGACTGGACCACGGTGAGTCATTGGACGTGGTATATCTCGATTTTTCCAAAGCGTTTGATACCGTGCCGCACAAGAGGTTGGTACACAAAATGAGAATGCTTGGTCTGGGGGAAAATGTGTGTAAATGGGTTAGTAACTGGCTTAGTGATAGAAAGCAGAGGGTGGTTATAAATGGTATAGTCTCTAACTGGGTCGCTGTGACCAGTGGGGTACCGCAGGGGTCAGTATTGGGACCTGTTCTCTTCAACATATTCATTAATGATCTGGTAGAAGGTTTACACAGTAAAATATCGATATTTGCAGATGATACAAAACTATGTAAAGCAGTTAATACAAGAGAAGATAGTATTCTGCTACAGATGGATCTGGATAAGTTGGAAACTTGGGCTGAAAGGTGGCAGATGAGGTTTAACAATGATAAATGTAAGGTTATACACATGGGAAGAGGGAATCAATATCACCATTACACACTGAACGGGAAACCACTGGGTAAATCTGACAGGGAGAAGGACTTGGGGATCCTAGTTAATGATAAACTTACCTGGAGCAGCCAGTGCCAGGCAGCAGCTGCCAAGGCAAACAGGATCATGGGGTGCATTAAAAGAGGTCTGGATACACATGATGAGAGCATTATACTGCCTCTGTACAAATCCCTAGTTAGACCGCACATGGAGTACTGTGTCCAGTTTTGGGCACCGGTGCTCAGGAAGGATATAATGGAACTAGAGAGAGTACAAAGGAGGGCAACAAAATTAATAAAGGGGATGGGAGAACTACAATACCCAGATAGATTAGCGAAATTAGGATTATTTAGTCTAGAAAAAAGACGACTGAGGGGCGATCTAATAACCATGTATAAGTATATAAGGGGACAATACAAATATCTCGCTGAGGATCTGTTTATACCAAGGAAGGTGACGGGCACAAGGGGGCATTCTTTGCGTCTGGAGGAGAGAAGGTTTTTCCACCAACATAGAAGAGGATTCTTTACTGTTAGGGCAGTGAGAATCTGGAATTGCTTGCCTGAGGAGGTGGTGATGGCGAACTCAGTCGAGGGGTTCAAGAGAGGCCTGGATGTCTTCCTGGAGCAGAACAATATTGTATCATACAATTATTAGGTTCTGTAGAAGGACGTAGATCTGGGTATTTATTATGATGGAATATAGGCTGAACTGGATGGACAAATGTCTTTTTTCGGCCTTACTAACTATGTTACTATGTTACTATGTTACTATGATATCTACCGATCAGTGTGTTATCACCTTGTCACACACATGTTTCTGCTTGGTAGGGCGCCGCCTCCTTGCGCTATGTCTGCTGCTCTCTGCTGTGCTTCACATCGCATTTTACAAGTGGCCCTGCCTGCCTCCATAATATCAGCTCCCAGGGCCTTTTAAGTCCCGTTTGGAAACACCCCTGTGTCTGAACATTAAATTAGAACTGTGTCTACAAATGTCTGTTTGAACTCTGACTTTCTCCAAGTTCTCAATTCCTGTTGTTTCCTAAAGACTTCTGTGAACTCTTCATTGTTCCAGCAAGTTAACCATCTCTTGCCCTATGCTTCTTGAAGTATTATTGAAACCTGTTTCAATACGTGAACCTGCTGTCGTTTAACCCACTCCTTGCTGTGAACATTCTGAATTATTACTGAACACTGTTTGCATTGCAAACAACTGTGTGCCTGCTTCAGACCTGCCATCTTCATACTTCTGTCCCCCTGCTTTTCTGGCTTCCAGCGTGTCCTGCATTGTCAGGTTGTCTGCTCTTTGCATTGCCAGTTATCTGAGTCCTCATCTTACCACGTGCCTGACAGCCTGCTCTTCTGATGCCCGGGTTCCATGTGTTCACATTGACCTGCGGTTTCGTGGATCCACCTCACCAGGTGACATGGATTGGTAATAACTCATTTTAACTGGGCAAACCATTTAATGAAGTAAACAGTAAAGCAGTAACTGTAAACCATCACTTAATGAAACTGTTGAAACCCCTGCTGCTCTAGCACCAATTCTACTCTGCTCTTTGATGATATTTATTTATAGGGCGGCAGGGGGAAAAAACGGGGATGAAGGCTCCTTGGTGGTGTCAGTAGATTTTTTATATTCTTTGATATTCAGGTAGCTTTCACCTGTAACATTGATGCAATTAATTAAATTAATGAAACAACAATGTTCTAGTGTCAGGCTGCTTGAAACATGAACACGTTAAAGGATTTTATTTTGTTACTATGGAATAATAGATAAGCATTATTGATTATTGGTGGATATTTTAAAAAAACACATTTTTAACTTTTTACAAGTTTGCTATGGAACATTGAACTTCTCAAAACACATGTTCAGATGATTAAACAACAACTATGAAGCGATTTACATCATAGATGCTGCTGATGTAATTCAAGAAGCACATGTGACATAAGCAAACCCTACATAATCATGCAATTAGACCAGCCTGCAATGTTGACACTAGGCCTTATGTAAGGGCTTACGTATGTTGTTTTACTCTTACCTTTGACTTCCCAGAAGCATGGAACCACAACTGGAACACATCAAACCCTGCTAAAATTTTGATATGTTCCCATGCCCATATGGACACAGTGCAGAACTCTGTAAGGGGATTGTCAACTGGTCATAGTAACGTTCTACAATTTGTGCAGTACTGCATGTTTCCTTAAATATTTACTTTGATGTTATATTTTAATTTTTTATTAAATAACAACTGGCTTGCAATTGATCCTTTTAATATTTTCAGCATTTTCTTGCTTGTGTGATGCCACATACAGGTGCTTCTCACAAAATTAGAACATCATCAAAAAGTAAATTTATTTCAGTTCAATACAAAAAGTGAAACTCATATATTATATAGAATCATTACAAACAGAGTGGTCTATTTCAAGTGTTTATTTCTGTTAATATTGGTGATTATGGCTTACAGCCACTGAAAACCCAAAAGTCATCTCAGTAAATTAGAAAAATTAACAAAAAACATCTGCAAAGGCTTCCTAAGCATTTAAAAAGGTCCCTTAGTCTGTTTCACTAGGCTCCACAATCATGGGGAAGACTGCTCACTTGACAGATGTCCAGAAGGCAGTCATTGACACACCCAACAAGGAAAGTAAATGTTGCATTCAATTTGGAAATCAAGGTCCCAGAGTCTGGATGAAGAGTGGAGAGGTCACAATCCAAGCTGCTTGAGGTCTAGGTTGACGTTTCCACAATCAGTGATGGTTTGGGGAGCCATGTCATCTGCTGGTGTAGGTCCACTGTGTTTTATCAAGACCAAAGTCAGCGCAGCCGTCTATCAGGAAATTTTAGAGCACTTCATGCTCCCCTCTGCCGACAAGCTTTTGGGAGATGGGAATTTCATTCTCCAGCAGGACTTGGCACCTGTCCACACTGCCAAAAAAACCAATACCTGGAGTAAAAACAATATTATCACTGTGCTTGATTAGCCAGCAAACTCGTCTGACTTTAACCCCATAGAGAATCTATGGGGTATTGTCAAGAGGAAGATGTGAGACACCAGACCTAAAAATGCAGAGGAGCTGAAGGCTGCTATCAAAGCAACACCTCAGCAGTGACACAGGCTGGTTGCCTCCATGCCATGCCACATTGATGCAGTAATTGATGCAAAAGGAGCCCCGACCAAGTATTGAGTGCATTTACTGAACATACATTTCAGTAGGCCAACATTTCGGATTTTAAAATCATTTTTCAAGCTGGTGTTTTAAAGTATTCTAGTTTACTAAGATAATGACTTTTGGGTTTTCATTGGCTTTAAGCCATAATCATCAACATTAACAGAAATATACACTTGAAATAGATCACTCTGTTTATAATGACTCTATATAATATATGAGTTTCACTTTTTGTATTGAAGAACTTTAATAAATTAACTTTTTGATGATATTCTAATTTTGTGAGAAGTACCTGTACTTTTTATATTTCATCACTAAATGATGGAACCATCTTCACTCTCCGCCTTGTGTTGTTTATAGAGTTGGTTTGGTATTGGAAAGCAAATCTTTACGGGTGGATGAAAATGGGATCTGTAATTAGTTGTGGTACTACACCAATTGACATTCATTATGTACTTGTAACCATAGTATAATAATGCTATAATGATGCATTGCTAACAATAGTATGCTGCTTTTTTGCTGACCTTACACTGCCTGTGAGGGAATACCACAGGAAAAATATATACTCCCTACATAACTGGCATAGTAATGATCTAGTCTACTGTGTAAGGGTGCATAAACACAGTGCTTCCAATGTACATTTAGCTTATATGTCGGGAACGCAACCACATTCATTATACATCAAATGTGTCCATAAGTCCCATTCATCAGTCTGAAGCCAATAGAGGGTTTTTGCTTCTTTTAATGTGTAATGTAGTGTGGGGAGTCAGTAAAAAATGTATGTCCTATAGTATACTTTTTTATAAAATAAGATAATATAGGTGGGATAAGACCAAAGTATCTATCAAACGTATTGAACAACTTGAGCCCATGCCATACACATGCACCCTAACAGTATGAAAGTATTCTGATACCGTCTGGTATTGATTGTCAGAAAGACCAGGACTAGCCCCTCTGTGCCCAGATTTATCAGAATTAATATGGAAACATAGAGCAAATATATAATTGTCAGTTTAGAATTTAACATTGTAATCAAAAGTTTTGACTCTACAATATTCAACACCTCAAGAACTGGTCAAAGGTTGGAGTAAAAATGTCATCATGAAGCTATCTCTTCAAAAAGAGTGCGATTAAATATGTTTTTGCCTCCATATAAAGGTATAATTAGTCTTGGTCTGGCTCCAGCTATCTAGACATTATAAATACAGAGCGTATTGATTCACTGCCACAGCAAGCATGAGCACTGGTCAGTGTCAAGAGCAGAGGTATCATGTCTGACTGCATGTTTAAGCTAGCTCAGAGAATCTGGGCCAGGACCAGTGATAAGCAATGAATAAGCTCATTGAAGCCTGAGACTTGTTCTGTGCTGATAACGGATGTAATACCGTGGGATATTTATTTTCAAAGACTTCCAACTATTGCATAATTGTATTCACTAGTCTACATTTACTGTTATGCAGGACGAGGAAAGCTCCAAGGTTCTCAATAGAATGGAGACCTGGAGAGTTTCCTGGCTTTGGACCCAGAATTTTAACCCCTTCCTGACGTGGGCTGTACTAATACTGCTCTGTGGGAACTGAGTTCCCGCAAACCGCAGTACTAGTACGGCGGCACGATCGCGCAGTCTCACAGTGAGCACCGTGGCGATCGCGTACGGGTGTCAGCTGTATGTGACAGCTAACACCCCGCAGCAATGCCCACGATCGGCGCTTGCGCCGATCGTGGGCATTTAGCCTCTTTGATGCCACTGTCAATAGTGACAGCAACATAGAGGGGCATCGCGCAGGGACGGGGGCTCCCTGCGCTCTCTCACTGGAACAACGCGATGCAATGGCGTTGTTCTGGTGTTCTGGAAGGAGTCGCCAGATCCAAAATGGCCGTGGGGCTCCTTCCGGGTCCTTTACTGAGCTTGCCTGCGCCTGCTTAGAGCATGTGCCGGAAAGCCTCCTGCACTGCCTGTCATGGTAAAATGTTATAAAGTAACAAAAAAAATAGAATGTATAAAAAAAAATCCCCAAATAAAGAAAAAAATAAATAAATATTTTCCAATAAATCCATCTATTTATGTATATAAAAAAAAAAACAATAAAAGTACACATATTTGGTATCATCGCGTCCGTAATGACCTGCTCTATAAAACTATCCTACTAGTTAACCCCTTCAGTGAACACCGCAAAAAAATAAATAAAACACCAAGCAAAAAACAACGCTTTATCATCATACTGCCGAACAAAAAGTGCAATAAAATGTGATCAAAAAGACAGATATAAATAAACATGGTACCAGTGAAAACGTCACCTTGTCCCGCAAAAAAAAGCCGCCATATAGCGTCATTAGCAGAAAAATAAAAAAGTTATAGCTCTCAGAATAAAGTGATGCAAAAACAATTATTTTTTATACAAAATAGTTTTTATTGTGTAAAAGCGCTAAAACATAAAAAAATATATAAATGAGGTATCACTGTAATAGTATTGACCCAAAGAATAAAGCTGCTTTATCAATTTTACCACATGTGGAAAGGTATAAATGCCCCCCTAAAAGAAATTCAGGAATAGCTGGTTTTTGTTCATTCTGCCTCCCAAAAATCGAAATAAAAAGCGATCAAAAAATGTCATGTGCCCGAAAATGGTACCAATAAAAATGTCAACTTGTCCCGCTAAGAACAAGAATTCACATGACTCCATGGGCCAAAATATGGGTAAATTATAGCTCTCAAAATGTGGTGATGCAAAAAGCTATTTTTTGCAATAAAAAGCATCTCTTAGCGTGTGACAGCTGCCAAACAAAAGCCCACTATAAAAACCCGCTATAAATAGTAAATCAAAACCCCTTTATCAGAAAAATAATAAAATGAAAAAATGTATTTATTTCATTTTTCCCATTAGGGTTATGGTTAGGGTTAGGGCTAACGGTAGGGTTAGGGTTGTGGTTAAAGTTAGGGTTAAGGTTGGGGCTAAAGTTAGGGTTGGGGCTAAAGTTAGGGTTAGGGTTGGGGCGAAAGTTAGGGTTAGGGCTGGGGCTAAAGTTAAGGTTAGGTTTGGGGCTAAAGTTAGGGTTAGGGTTTGGGCTAAAGTTAGGGTTTGGATTATGTTTACCGTTGGGACTAGGATTAAGGGTGTGTCAGGGTTAGGGGTGTGGTTAGGGTTATGGTTAGGGTTGAGATTAGGGCTGGTATTAGGGTTAGGGGTGTGTTGGGGTTAGGGGTGTGGTCAGGGTTATCGCTAGGGTTGGGATTAGGGTTAGGGGTGTGTTTGGGTTAGGGTTGGAGTTATAATTGGGGGGTTTCCACTGTTTAGGCACATCAGGGGCTCTCCAAACACGACATGGCGTTCGATCTCAATTCCAGCCAATTCTGCGTTGAAAAAGTAAAATTGTGCTCCTTTCCTTCTGAGCTCTGCCGTGCGCCCAAACAGTGGTTCCCTCCCACATATGGGGTATCAGCGTACTCAGGACAAATTGGACAACAATTTTTGCAGTCCAATTTCTCCTGTTACCTTTGTGAAAATAAAAATTTGGGGGCTAAAATATCATTTTCGTGGAAAAATATATATTTTTTATTTTCACGGCTCTGCGTTATAAACTTTAGCAAAACACTTGGGCGTTCAAAGTTCTCACAACACATCTAGATAAGTTCCTTGGGGGGGGTCTAGTTTCCAATATGGGGTCACTTGTGGGAGTTTCTACTGTTTAGGTATATTAGGGGCTCTGCAAACGCAATGTGACGTCCGCAGACCATTCCATCAAAGTCTGCATTCCAAAACAGAGCTCCTTCACTTCTGAGCTCTGCCAAGCACCCAAACGGTGGTTCCTCCCCACATATGGGGTATCAGCGTACTCAGGACCAATTGGACAACAACTTTTGGGGTCCAATTTCTCCTGTTACCCTTGGGAAAATAAAAAATTGCGGGCTAAATGATCATTTTGTGGAAAAAAAATGATTTTTTTAATTTTCACGGCTCTACATTCAAAACTTTAGTGAAACAATTGGGGGTTCAAAGTGCTCACCACACATCTAGATAAGTTCCTTAGGGGGTCTTCTTTCCAAAATGGTGTAACTCGTGGGGAGTTTCCACTGTTTAGGCACATCAGGGGCTCTCCAAACGTGACATGGGTTCCGATCTCAATTCCAGCCAATTTTGCATTGAAAAGTCAAACGGTGCTCCTTCTCTTTCGAGCTCTGCCATGCGCCCAAACAGTGGTTTACCCCCACAAACAGGGCATCAACATGCTCAGGACAAATTGCACAGCAACTTTTGGAGTTCAATTTGTCCTGTTACCCTTGGGAAAATAAAAAATTTGGGTCGAAAATATCATTTTTGTGAAAAAAATATGATTTTTTTTTTTTACGGCTCTACATTATAAATTTCTGTGAAGCACTTGGGGGTTCAAAGTGCTCACCACACATCTAGATTAGTTCCTTAGGGGGTCTACTTTCCAAAATGGTGTCACTCGTGGGGGGTTTCCACTGTTTAGGCACATCAGGGGCTCTCCAAACGTGACATGGGTTCCGATCTCAATTCCAGCCAATTTTGCATTGAAAAGTCAAACGGTGCTCCTTCCCTTCCGAGCTCTGCCATGCGCCCCCACAAACAGGGCATCAACATGCTCAGGACAAATTGAACATTAACTTTTGGAGTTCAATTTGTCCTGTTACCCTTGGGAAAATAAAAAATTTGGGTCGAAAATATCATTTTTGTGAAAAAAATATGTTTTTTTAATTTTACGACTCTACATTATAAACTTGTGTGAAGCACTTGAAGGTTCAAAGTGCTCACCACACATCTAAATTAGTTCCTTAGGTGGTCTACTTTCCAAAATGGTGTCAATCGTCGGGGGTTTCCATTGTTTAGGCATATCAGAGGCTCTTCAAATGTGACATGCTATTATTTCTCAATTCCCGCAAATTTTGCATTGAAACGTCAAATAGCGCTCCTTCCCTTCCGAGCGCTGCCATGTGCCCAAACAGTGGTTTACCCCCACCTATAGGGTATCGGCGTACTCAGGACAAATTGTAAAATGACTTTTGTGGTCCAATTTCTCCTGTTACCCTGGGTAAAATAAAACAAATTGGACCCGAATTAAACATTTTGTGAAAAAAGTTAAATGTTCAATTTTTTTTAAACGTTCCAAAAATTCCTGTGAAGCACCTGAAGGGTTAATAAACTTTTTGAATGTGGTTTTGAGTACCTTGAGGGGTGCAGTTTTTAGAATGGTGTCACTTTTGGGCATTTTCTGTCATATAGGCCCTTCAAAGTCACTTCAAGTGTGAGGTGGTCCCTAAAAAAATGGTTTTGCAAATTTTGTTGTAAAAATGAGAAATCGCTGGTCAACTTTTAACCCTTATAACTTCCTAACAAAAAAATTATGTTTCCATAATTGTGCTAATGTAAAGCAGATATGTATGTAATGTTATTTATTAACTATTTTGCATAATATGACTCTCTAATTTAAGGGCATAAAAACTAAAATTTTAAAAATTGCAAAATTTTAAATTTTTTTGCCAAATTTCCATTTTTTTCACAAATAAACGCAAGTCATATCGAATAAATTTTACCAGTGTCATAAAGTAAAATATGTCATGAGAAAACAGTCTCAGAATCATCACGATCCGTTGAAGCGTTTCAGAGTTATGACCTCATAAAGTGACAGTGGTCAGAATTGAAAAAAATGGCCTGGTCAGGAAATTGAAAACATGCTTCGGAGAGAAGGGTTTTAATGTTTTGTTCACCAAGCTAATTAATTATTACTATTGCTTTGTGACATCATGCTGGATAATGACAATGAATTGCTCATGAATTGTTGGGAGAAGTTGCTTTTTGTAAGATAATTAGATACCATTCTTTATTCATGCAAGTGATCTTAAGCAAATTTTGAGTGAGCCCCCTCCTGGTGGAACTCACCTGTTCTTCTCCAGACAATCATTCCAAATGTCCAAAACAGTCTGAAGTGGTCTTCATTACAGATAAGTTTACTTCTGTCATCTCCTGTCCAGTCCCTCTACTACCTGCAAATATATTTTTGCTAATAATGAATCAACCTTCACACTGTCTGGAATATCTGGAAGAATTAGTGTCCAGAAAAGAAAACGTGAGCTCTATCATGAGTCCTGTGTAGTGTTGAGCGATACCTTCCGATATCGGAAAGTATCGGTATCGGTTTGGATCGGCCGATATTCAAAAAATATCGGATATCGCCGATACCGATACCCGATCCCAATGCAAGTCAATGGGACCAAAATATCGGAATTAAAATAAACCCTTTCTTTCCTTGTAGGTTCATTCTACATGAAGGAAAACAACTAAGAATAATGTAGGATGTATTGGGGGAGGTGGCGGAGACATTAAAGGCAATGAGGATTAGCCCAATCAAATAGAATAGCATGACTTTTTTTTTTTTAAAGACGTTCGGATTGAAAAAGATATTGACTATGTAAATTTTTTTTTATTTTGTCAGATATTGATGTTTCACTATTCCACGACCTTCCCCTTCTTTTTTTTCCTTTTCCCACACTTTCATCTTCATCATCATCAGCATCTTTGACATCAACTTCTTCACCTTATTCATCTTCTTCTTCATCTTCTACCTATTTTTTTTTTTTATTACATTCTTCATATTCATTTTCTTCAACTATTATTATTCTTCCTATTCTACATATTCTTTTTATTCCACTGTTATTATTCTTCCTATTCTAGTTCTTCATCATATTCTCATTTGTGACAGGCATTCCCGTAGTTGTTATCTATAAAAGTTGGAAGATTACACCTTCCGTTCTGCCAGTCACAAAAGTTACATTTGTCCGCGTTCAGTTTGGCCTGCAGCATCAGGCTTTATCCAGGGGCACCACGAGGAGGAACGGACTCACCCCCATACACTGCTTAGTCTTCTTCTGCATATAATTTAGATAATATCTTTTGCTCTGATATTAAGTGTTATGCTTAATGTTCTTCTGCTCTTTGTTCTGCAGCCTCTTGTTCTTCTGCTTCTCGGTCTTCCATGTCGTCGTCTCCAGGGTCGTCGTCTTCAGTGTCGTCATCTCCGCCGTCGTCGTCTCCGCCGTCGTCGTCTCCGCCGTCGTCGTCGTCGTCTCCGCCGTCGTCGTCGTCGTCATCGGGGTGGTCTTCCGGGTCGTCGTCGTAGTCGTCATCGGGGTGGTCTTCCGGGTCGTCGACTTTAGGGTCTTAAACTTGGAAATGTAGCAGAAGGTACAAGAAGGCTGAGAAAATGCCAAGAACCAGCTGATGGAACTGGAACTCGGATGGCTACCCGAAGGTTCAAGAGCCTATGGAACTACCGAGGACCAGCTGACGTTACTGGAACCCGGTTACTAAGCAGGAGGTACCCGTGCTAAAAAGCACTACCAAGGACCGCCTGACGTTGGCGGAACTCGGATACCCAGAAGGAGGCACCTAAGCCAAAGGCTCTGCCCGGAACCAGCTGACGTTACTGGAACCAGGATGGGGAGCAGAAGGTACAAGAGCAAAAGACACTGCCGAGAACCAGCTGACGGTACTGGAACCCGGATGGGTAGCCGAAGGTCCAAGAGCCAATGGAACTACCGAGGACCAGCTGACGTTACTGGAACCCGGTTACTAAGCAGGAGGTACCCGTGCCTGAAAGCACTACCAAGGACCACCTGACGTTGGTGGAACTTGGATACCCAGAAGGAGGCACCTAAGCCAAAGGCTCTGCCCGGAACCAGCTGACGTTACTGGAACCAGGATGGGGAGCAGAAGGTACAAGAGCAAAAGACACTGCCTAGAACCAGCTGACGGTGCTGGAACCAGGTGGTGGACCCGAAGGCCCACAGGAGAGGAGAGAACAGCTAGGCCGCGAGGCAGCCGCAGTTACCGAACCCCAACAGTCCTACAGGGGGAGCTGGGCCTACTGGCACTACAGAACCAGCCTTGACTACCAGTTCACGCAGCCCACATAGGAAGCTCCTAAACTGGAGGCACCCTGGAGTTGGCTAACTCGACCGCACCACGACGGGGCAAGCATTGGCGTCTCAGTGAGCTTGACACAACCCGGAAACAGCTGACGGTGCTGAAACCAGGCTTGGCACGAGGGAGTACCTGTGACAAGAACACTGCCGAGAACCAGCTGGCGGTGCTGGAACCCGGATGCGTTGCCCCAGTGTGCAAGAGCCAATGGCACGACCGAGGACCAGCTGACGGTGCTGGAACCCGGTTACTAAGCTGTAGGTGCCCGCGCTTAAAAGCACTACCAAGGACCGCCTGGCGTTGGCGGAACTCGGATACCCAGGAGGAGGCACCTAAGCCAAAGGCTCGGCCCGGAACCAGCTGACGGTGCTGGAACCAGGTGGTGGACCCGAAGGTCCACAGGAGAGAACAGCTAGGCCGCGAGGCAGCCGCAGTTACCGAACCCCAACAGTCCTACAGGGGGAGCTGGGCCTACTGGCACTACAGAACCAGCCTTGACTACCAGTTCACGCAGCCCACATAGGAAGCTCCTAAACTGGAGGCACCCTGGAGTTGGCTAACTCGACCGCACCACGACGGGGCAAGCATAGGCGTCTCAGTGAGCTTGACACAACCCGGAAACAGCTGACGGTGCTGAAACCAGGCTTGGCACGAGGGAGTACCTGTGACAAGAACACTGCCAAGAACCAGCTGGCGGTGCTGGAACCCGGATGCGTTGCCCCAGTGTGCAAGAGCCAATGGCACGACCGAGGACCAGCTGACGGTGCTGGAACCCGGTTACTAAGCTGTAGGTGCCCGCGCTTAAAAGCACTACCAAGGACCGCCTGGCGTTGGCGGAACTCGGATACCCAGGAGGAGGCACCTAAGCCAAAGGCTCGGCCCGGAACCAGCTGACGGTGCTGGAACCAGGTGGTGGACCCGAAGGTCCACAGGAGAGGAGAGAACAGCTAGGCCGCGAGGCAGCCGCAGTTACCGAACCCCAACAGTCCTACAGGGGGAGCTGGGCCTACTGGCACTACAGAACCAGCCTTGACTACCAGTTCACGCAGCCCACATAGGAAGCTCCTAAACTGGAGGCACCCTGGAGTTGGCTAACTCGACCGCACCACGACGGGGCAAGCATAGGCGTCTCAGTGAGCTTGACACAACCCGGAAACAGCTGACGGTGCTGAAACCAGGCTTGGCACGAGGGAGTACCTGTGACAAGAACACTGCCGAGAACCAGCTGGCGGTGCTGGAACCCGGATGCGTTGCCCCAGTGTGCAAGAGCCAATGGCACGACCGAGGACCAGCTGACGGTGCTGGAACCCGGTTACTAAGCTGTAGGTGCCCGCGCTTAAAAGCACTACCAAGGACCGCCTGGCGTTGGCGGAACTCGGATACCCAGGAGGAGGCACCTAAGCCAAAGGCTCGGCCCGGAACCAGCTGACGGTGCTGGAACCAGGTGGTGGACCCGAAGGTCCACAGGAGAGGAGAGAACAGCTAGGCCGCGAGGCAGCCGCAGTTACCGAACTCCAACAGTCCTACAGGGGGAGCTGGGCCTACTGGCACTACAGAACCAGCCTTGACTACCAGTTCACGCAGCCCACATAGGAAACTCCTAAACTGGAGGCTCCCTGGAGTTGGCTAACTCGACCGCACCACGACGGGGCAAGCATAGGCGTCTCAGTGAGCTTGACACAACCCGGAAACAGCTGACGGTGCTGAAACCAGGCTTGGCACGAGGGAGTACCTGTGACAAGAACACTGCCGAGAACCAGCTGGCGGTGCTGGAACCCGGATGCGTTGCCTATTAAAGATTGTCTTCCTAGAGCCCCAACTAGCGGTGTTGGAGCAAAGGGTAAGCAGGGGGAGATGAGTGTAGGCCGAAGCCTGCACTGGAGGCAGCTTTGTGTCTGCGTTGCGTTTGCAGGAAACTTTGCCGGCTACACACTGGGGGAACAGCTGGCGTTGCTGAACCCCACTAACACAATGGCGTGTGTTTTTCTCTGTGCAGCTAGCACTTGCGGGCAAAAACTAGCGATGTTAGAGCCCGTGTTGAAGCAGGAGGAGGAGGAGAGGAGCAGAGTGTAGGCTGAAGCCTAGTTGAACCAATTTCAAAGGAAACCTTTAACCCCCCCCTCAGGTGTTACAAAGTACAAGAGACACACCTTGTGCAGTATTAATGCTGCACAAGTGAAAGGTTGCTCTATTAATTTGTTTACTTGCACACGCTGAATGAAAGACATACACAATTTACCCCATTCTACAGTCAAACTGTAGTGGATGCGTGACTTGGTTTTTTGATGAGACGCAGCACAGGTGTCCAAAATAACGCCTTGGTGCTTGGCACAGCTTCCTGAGCGTTGTTATTTGCTGTACAGGAGTCTGCACTCTTGTGTTATCCCTTGGCAATGCCCTGTTAGCGCTGCCCATCTTATGACATCATTTCATGTTGGCCGGTGCGGTTAACGATGGCCATAAATCCCAGACCCACAGTGTCTTTTCATAAAGCCACACTGCGGTGCTGGGATTCGTGGCCTTGAGCAGTAAATATTTTGGCCGCTCACACACGTCCTTACACCTGCTTCAGACTGGGCGGCCTCTGCTGATCCCTTCTCGCATGCCGCGGCCATGAGGCTGCACAGTCTGAAGAAGGCGGAAGGAGATGAGTTAAGACAGGCGAAGATATGCACTGCTCGTGCCCATCAATCACACCCTCGCAGTCAAAATAAGTAAGACAACGAGGAGCATTTTATTCAGGCAGGGCGGACGAACAGGCGCAAGTAGCCAACCAATGATGTCAGAAGACGGGAAGCGCTACCAAGGGGGGTGCTGCGTATCATTATAAAGGAAAGTCACACCTCAGGGACAGTGGAATGGTCTCAAAGAGACACATTTTGTACGTGTTGAGTTCCACGTGGGCAAGGAGAAAACATCAGCCACCTTGTACAAATGCAGCAGTACTGCTGTACAAGGTGGCTGTTATACATAGAAACACCTGGGGGTGGGGGGCAGTCTCCCTTCAATTTCAGTTCATGTGCCTGCGTGGCGTTTGCAGGTCACGTTGCAAGCTACACAGCAGGGGAACAGCTGGCGTTGCTGAACCCCACTGACACATTGACTGGTGTTTTTCTCTGTGCAGATCGCATGTCCGGGCAAAAACTAGCGGTGTTAGAGCCCAGGGTCAGCAGGAGGAGGAGGAGAGGAGCAAAGTGTAGGCCGAAGCCTGCACTGGTGGCAGCTTTTGGTCGGTTGTGCCAGCGTGGCTTTTGCTGGACACGATGCCGGCTACACAGCGGGGGAACAGCTGGCGGTGCTGAACCCCACTAACACATTGGCTGGTGTTTTTCTCTGTGCAGCTATCATTTCCGGGCAAAAACTAGCGGTGTTAGAGCCCAGGGTCAGCAGGAGGAGGAGAGGAGCAGAGTGTAGGCCGAAGCCTAGTTGAACCAATTTCAAAGGTTACCTTTAACCCCCCCTCAGGTGCTACAAAGTACAAGAGCCACTCCTTCTGCAGCATTAATGCTGCACAAGTAAAAGGTTGCTCTATTAATTTGTCTACTTGCACACGCTGAATGCAACACGTACACTATTTAGCCCATTATACTGTTAAACAGTAGTGGAGGCGTGACTTGTCTTTTTAAAGAAAAGCAGCACAGGTGTCGAAAATAACACCTTTTTGCATGGGCGCAGCTTCCTGAGCGTTGTTAGTTGCTGTACAGGAGTCTGCGCTCTTGTGATCCCTTGGCTATGCGCTGTGAGCGCTTCCTGTCTTATGACCTCATTTCATGTTGGCCGTTGCGGTTAGCGGTGGACATGAATCCCAGACCCACAGTGTTTTTTTAAAAAATCACACTGCGGTGCTGGGATTCTTGCCCTTGTGCACTAAATATGTTTGCCGCTCACACATGTCCTTACACCTGCTTCAGACTGGGCGGCCTCATCTGATCCCTTATCGCATGCCGCGGCCATGAGGACACCCAGTCTGAAGAAGGCGGAAGGAGGTGACTTAAAACAGGCGAACATATGCACTGCACATGCCCATCAATAACACCCTCGCATCCAAAATATGAGACAACGAGGGGCGTTGTGTCGGGCAGGGCGGACGCACAGGCACAGGCAGCCAACCAATGATGTCAGAAGACGGGCAGCGCTAACAATGGGGGTGCTGCGTGTCATTAAAAAGGAAAGTCACACCTCAGGGACATTAGCATTGGTCTCTAATGAGACACATTTTGTACGTGTTGAGTTCCACGTGGGCAAGGAGAAAACATCAGCCACCTTGTACAAATGCAGCAGTACTGCTGTACAAGGTGGCTGTTATACATAGAAACACCTGGGGGTGGGGGGCAGGCTCCCTTCAATTTCAGTTCATGTGCCTGCGTGGCGTTTGCAGGTCACGTTGCAAGCTACACAGCAGGGGAACAGCTGGCGTTGCTGAACCCCACTGACACATTGACTGGTGTTTTTCTCTGTGCAGATTGCATGTCCGGGCAAAAACTAGCGGTGTTAGAGCCCAGGGTCAGCAGGAGGAGGAGGAGAGGAGCAAAGTGTAGGCCGAAGCCTGCACTGGTGGCAGCTTTTGGTCGGTTGTGCCAGCGTGGCTTTTGCTGGACACGATGCCGGCTACACAGCGGGGGAACAGCTGGCGGTGCTGAACCCCACTAACACATTGGCTGGTGTTTTTCTCTGTGCAGCTAGCATTTCCGGGCAAAAACTAGCGGTGTTAGAGCCCAGGGTCAGCAGGAGGAGGAGAGGAGCAGAGTGTAGGCTGAAGCCTAGTTGAACCAATTTCAAAGGTTACCTTTAACCCCCCCTCAGGTGTTACAAAGTACAAGAGCCACTCCTTCTGCAGCATTAATGCTGCACAAGTAAAAGGTTGCTCTATTAATTTGTCTACTTGCACACGCTGAATGCAACACGTACACTATTTAGCCCATTATACTGTTAAACAGTAGTGGAGGCGTGACTTGTCTTTTTAAAGAAAAGCAGCACAGGTGTCGAAAATATCACCTTTTTGCATGGGCGCAGCTTCCTGAGCGTTGTTAGTTGCTGTACAGGAGTCTGCGCTCTTGTGATCCCTTGGCTATGCGCTGTGAGCGCTTCCTGTCTTCTGACCTCATTTTATGTTGGCCGTTGCGGTTAGCGATGGACATGAATCCCAGACCCACAGTGTGTTTTCAAAAAATCACACTGCGTGGCTGGGATTCGTGGCCTTGTGCAGTAAATATGTTTGACGCTCACACATGTCCTTACACCTGCTTCAGACTGGGCGGCCTCATCTGATCCCTTATCGCCTGCCGCGGCCATGAGGACACCCAGTCTGAAGAAGGCGGAAGGAGATGAGTGAACACAGGCAAACATATGCACTGCACATACCCATCAATCACACCCTCGCTGTCCAAAAAAATAAGACACCGAGGGGCGTTGTTTCGAGCAGGGGAGATGCACAGGCGCAGCCAGCTAACCAATGATGTCAAAAGATGGGCAGCGCTAACAAGGGTGGTGCTGCGTGTCATTACAAAGGAAAGTCACACCTCAGGGACATTGTAATGGTCTCTAATGAGACACATTTTGTACGTGTTGAGTTCCACGTGGGCAAGGAGAAAAAGTCAGCCACCTTGTACAAATGCAGCAGTACTGCTGTACAAGGTGGCTGTTATACATAGAAACACCTGGGGGTGGGGGGCAGGCTCCCTTCAATTTCAGTTCATGTGCCTGCGTGGCGTTTGCAGGTCACGTTGCAAGCTACACAGCAGGGGAACAGCTGGCGTTGCTGAACCCCACTGACACATTGACTGGTGTTTTTCTCTGTGCAGATTGCATGTCCGGGCAAAAACTAGCGGTGTTAGAGCCCAGGGTCAGCAGGAGGAGGAGGAGAGGAGCAAAGTGTAGGCCGAAGCCTGCACTGGTGGCAGCTTTTGGTCGGTTGTGCCAGCGTGGCTTGTGCTGGACACGATGCAAGCTACACAGCAGGGAAACAGCTGGCGTTGCTGAACCCCACTAACACATTGGCTGGTGTTTTTCTCTGTGCAGCTAGCATTTCCGGGCAAAAACTAGCGGTGTTTGAGCCCAGGGTCAGCAGGAGGAGGAGAGGAGCAAAGTGTAGGCCGAAGCCTGCACTGGTGGCAGCTTTTGGTCGGTTGTGCCAGCGTGGCTTTTGCTGGACACGATGCCGGCTACACAGCGGGGGAACAGCGGGCGTTGCTGAACCCCACTAACACATTGGCTGGTGTTTTTCTCTGTGCAGCTAGCATCTCCGGGCAAAAACTAGCGTTGTTAGAGCCCAGGGTCAGCAGGAGGAGTAGAGGAGCAGAGTGTAGGCCGAAGCCTAGTTGAACCAATTTCAAAGGTTACCTTTAACCCCCCCCTCAGGTGTTGCAAGGTACAAGAGCCACACCTTGTGCAGCATTAATGCTGCACAAGTAAAAGGTTGCTCTATTTAATTTGCTCCTTGCACACGATGAATAAAACACGTACACTATTTAGCCCATTATACTGTCAAACAGTAGTGGAGGCGTGACTTTCCTTTTTACGGAGATGCAGCACAGGTGTCAAAATTAACACATAGCTGCTGTGCGCAGATTCCTGAGCGTTGTTATTTGCTGTACAGGAGTCTGCGCTATTGTGTGATCCCTTGGCCATGCGCTGTGAGCGCTTCCTGTCTTATGACCTCATTTCATGTTGGCCGTTGCGGTTAGCGGTGGACATGAATCCCAGACCCACAGTGTGTTTTTAAAAAATCACACTGCGGTGCTGGGATTCGTGCCCTGGTGCACTAAATATGTTTGCGGCTCACACATGTCCTTACACCTGCTTCAGACTGGGCGGCCTCATCTGATCCCTTCTCGCATGCCGCGGCCATTAGGCTGCACAGTCTGAAGAAGGCGGAAGGAGATGAGTTAAGACAGGCGAAGATATGCACTGCTCGTGCCCATCAATCACACCCTCGCAGTCAAAATAATTAAGACAACGAGGAGCATTTTATTCAGGCAGGGCGGACGCACAGGCGCAACTAGCCAACCGATGATGTCAGAAGACGGGAAGCGCTACCAAGTGGGGTGCTTCGTATCATTAGAAAGGATAGTCACACCTCAGGGACAGTGGAATGGTCTCAAAGAGACACATTTTGTACGTGTTGAGTTCCACGTGGGCAAGGATAAAAAGTCAGCCACCTTGTACAAATGCAGCAGTACTGCTGTACAAGGTGGCTGTTATACATAGAAACACCTGGGGGAGAGGGGGCCAGGCTCCCTTCAATTTCAGTTCATGTGCCTGCGTGGCGTTTGCAGGACACGTTGCCAGCTACACAGCAGGGGAACAGCTGGCGTTGCTGAACCCCACTAACACATTGGCTGGTGTTTTTCTCTGTGCAGCTAGCAGTTCCGGGCAAAAACTAGCGGTGTTAGAGCCCAGGGTCAGCAGGAGGAGGAGGAGAGGAGCAAAGTGTAGGCCGAAGCCTGCACTGGTGGAAGCTTTTGGTCGGTTGTGCCAGCGTGGCTTGTGCTGGACACGATGCCGACTACACAGCAGGGGAACAGCTGGCGGTGCTGAACCCCACTGACACATCACCTAGTGTTTTTTCTGTGTAGACAACACTTCCAGGTGTCAACTGACAGTGTTGAAACCCAGGGAATCAAAGAGGAGCAGAGTGTAGGCCGAAGCCTGCAGTGGAGCAAGTGTAAAGGGAACCTTTAACCCCCCCCCCCCCCAGGCATTTGTTGCTGAAAGAGCCATCTTGTACAGCAGTAATACTGCACATGGAAAATGGTGGCTCCGAAAATAATGCTCCTTGCAAACGCTGAAGTACACACTCATATAATGTGTCCCCTCACACCGTCAAACCATCCCGGAAGTGGGACTTTCCTTTGTAATGTGACACAGCACAGCCGTCATTCCAACCCCCTTGGTGCCGTGCGCCACCTCCTCAACGTTGTTTGGTTCTGTCACGGAGCCCGCGCTGTAATGTTATCCCTTGGCCATGCACAGTTAGCGGTGCCCATCTTCTGACATCACTTAGGTGTCAGGCTGGCAGTGCCTGTGCGTCAAAGCTGCCCGAGATCCAACCTTGCAGTGTCATCAAATGTAATCCCACTGCGGGCCAGGGATCCATGGGCATGCGCAGTGCATATCATCGCCTCTCACTCACCTCCTTCATGCTTCTTCAGACTGTGCGGCGTCACGGCCGTGGCATGCTATTAGGGATCAGCTGACGCCGCCTAGTCTGAAGAAGCATGAAGAAGGGGAATGAGAGGCTAGTATATGCACTGCGCATGGCCATGGATACCAGGCCCACTGTGGGATCACATTAGACGACACTGCGAGGTGGGATTTCGGGCAGCGTGGACGCACAGGCACAGCCAGGACGACAACAAATGATGTCAGAGGACGGGCAGCGCAAACTGTGCATGGCCAAGGGATAACATAACAGTGCAGGGTCCATGACGGAATCAAACAACGCTAAGGAGGCAGCGCACGGTGCCAAGGGGGTAGCAATGACGGCTGTGCTGCGTCACATTACAAAGGAAAGTCCCACCTCTGGGACGGTTGGACGGTGTGAGGGGACACATTACATGAGTGTGTAGTTCAGCGTTTCCAAGGAGCCTAATTTCAAGAGCGACCTTTCCCTTGTGCAGTATTAGTGCTGCACATGGTGGCTCTTTCAGTAACAAACGCCTAGGGGGGGGGGACAGGTCCCCTTACATTTTAGTTGTGCCAGCGTGGCGGTCGCATGACACGTTGCCGGATACACAGCTGGGGATCAGCTGACGTTACTGAACCCCAATAACAGAGGAGCGACTGTTGACTGTGCACACAGCACTTCTAGGCACCAACTGGCGGTGTTAGAGCCCAGGGACAGCAGGAGGAGCAGATTGGAGGTATTACCGCACACACAGCTGGGGATCAGCTGACCTTACTGAACCCCAATAACAGAGGAGCGACTGTTGACTGTGCACACAGCACTTCCAGGCACCAACTGGCGGTGTTAGAGCCCAGGGACAGCAGGAGGAGCAGATTGGAGGTATTACCGCACACACAGCTGGGGATCAGCTGACGTTACTGAACCCCAATAACAGAGGAGCGACTGTTGACTGTGCACACAGCACTTCCAGGCACCAACTGGCGGTGTTAGAGCCCAGGGACAGCAGGAGGAGCAGAGGAACAGAGTGTAGGCCGAAGCCTGATTGGAGCAAGTTGAAAGGGAACCTTTAACCCCCACCCCAAGACGTTTGTAGCTGAAAGAGCCATCTTGTGCTGCGCTAAGGATGCAAAAGGAAAAGGTTGCTCTTTTAATTATGCTCCTTGCAAACACAGAAGTAAACACTAAAAATGTGTCCCCTTATACCGTTAAACCGTCACGGAGGTGCGAATTTCCTTCGTAATGGGACACAGCACAGCTGTCATTCCTATCCCCTTGGTGCCGTGTGCTGCCTCCTCAGCGTTGTTTTAAGCTGTCACGGAGCCTGCGCTGTTCTGTTATCCCTTGGCCATGCCCAATTAGCGCTGCCTGTCTTCTGACATAATTTGGTGTCAGGCTGTCAGTGCCTGTGCGTCCACGCTGCTCCAGATCCCACCTCGCAGTCTCGTCTAACGTAATCCCACTGCGGGCCTTGGATCCATGGGCATGCACAGTGCATATCCTCGACTCTCACTCCCCTCCTTCCCTCTTCTTCAGACTGTGCGTTGTCACGGCCGTGGCATGCTATTAGGGATCAGCTGACGGCGCACAGTCTAAAGAAGGCGGAGGGAAATGAGCGAGAGCCCGAGGGGAAGATATGCACTGCGCATGCCCATGGATCCCAGGCCCGCAGTGTGACTCAATCAGAAGACACTGCGAGGCGGGATCTATGGCAGCGCGGCCGCACAGGCGCAGCCAGCCTGACACCAAATTATGTCAGAAGACAGGCAGCGCAAATAGGGCATGGCCAAGGGATAACAGAACAGCGCAGGCTCCGTGACAGCTTAAAACAACGCTGAGGAGGCAGCGCATGGCACCAAGGGGGTAGGAATGACGGCTGTGCTGCGTCACATTACGAAGGAAAGTCCCAGCTCTGGGACGGTATAACGGTATCAGTGAACACATTTTATAAGTGTTAAGTTCTGCGTGTGCAAGGAGCCCAAAAAAAATAGCTACCTTTTCCTTGTGCAGCATTACTGCTGCACAAGATGGCTCTTTCAGTAACAAACGACGGGGGGGGGGGGGGCAGGTTCCCTTACATTCAGGTTGTTGTGCCAGCGTAGCGGTCGCAGGACACATTGCCGGCTACACAGCTGGGGATCAGCTGACGTTACTGAAACCCAATAACACTGGGTCGTATGTTTTGACTGTGCAGCCTGCACTTCTGAGCCGCAACTGGCGGTGTTGGAGCCCAGGAATAGCATTTCAGGTGGTAGAAAGATGAACACAGCAGAAAACCTGGATGACACCCAATTAATTAATCAGGCAGAGGAGTGGCAAATTCCTGCGAGATCCAGGCCTGGTTCATTTTCAGGAAAGTAAGCCGGTCAACGTTATCGGAGGATAGTCGCATGCGACGGTCTGTTAGTACACCACCTGCGGCACTAAAGACACGTTCTGATAAGACACTAGCCGCAGGGCAAGCCAGCACCTCCAATGCATACTGACTTAGCTCTGGCCATGTATCCAGCTTAGAGACCCAAAACTTGAACGGGGAAGAGCCGTCGGGGAGTACAGTAAGAGGGCAAGCCATGTAGTCTGTCACCATCTGACGGAACCGTTGCCTCCTGCTGACTGGAGCCGCCGGTGATGGTGTAGACATTTGGGGCGGGCACACAAAAGTGTGCCAGAGTTGTGCCATACTCGGCTTGCCTTGGGCAGAGGCACTGCTTCTGCTCCCTCTTTGGGCAGAGCCTCCCCCACTGCCTCGACGCACTGAGCTGCTTTGTAAAGCACTAGCAGCACTCCTCTCAGTTGGACAGGAGAAGATGATGGAATTCACCAGTGTGTCGTGGTACTCCTGCAATTTACGTTCCCGGGTCAACGCAGGGATGAGGTTTTGGACGTTGTCCCGGTAGCGAGGATCGAGGAGGGTGAACACCCAATAATCAGGCATGTTGAGAATGTGGTCGATGCGGCGGTCATTTCTCAGGCACTGCAGCATAAAATCCACCATGTGCTGCAGAGTGCCAACCGGCCCAGAAACGCTGTCCCCTGCTTGAGACATGATCTCTGCCCGCTCGTCATCACCCCACCCTCGCTGTACACACTGACCACTGGACAATTGTGTCGCTCCCTCCTCTGGACGGAGCTCTTCCTCGTCCATTGACTCCTCCTCATCCTCCTCACAAATTGGCCCCTGCGTACCCCTTTGTGAGGAACCACGTGGCGCTGACTCTCCAGAAGCTGATGGAAAAGGTGACTCCTCATCCTCCACCTCTTCCACCACATCATCCCTTAACCCTTGCAAAGTTTGCTGAAGCAGGCAGATAAGGGGGACAGTCATGCTGACTAGTGCATCATCTGCACTTGCCATCCGCGTGGAATAATCAAAAGGACGCAAAACCTGGCAGACGTCCTTCAGAGTGGCCCACTCTGTGGTTGTGAAGTCTGATCAGCGCTGACTGCGACTTCTTTGCGCCTGATGCAGCTGGTACTCCATAACTGCTTGCTGCTGCTCACACAACCGCTCCAACATATGTAACGTGGAATTCCACCGGGTAGGTAGGTCACATATGATGCGGTGTTCCGGAAGGCGGAATCTGCGCTGCAGAGCAGCAATGCGGGATCTGGCCAAGCTGGAACGCCGCAAGTGAGCACACTCTAGGCGGACCTTGTGCAGCAGGGCATCAAGATCCGGATAGTCCCTCAGAAAACTCTGCACAACCAAATTGAGCACATGTGCCAGACATGGGATGTGAGTGAGGTTGCCAAGGGCCAAAGCTGCCACCAGATTTCGGCCATTGTCACACACTACCATGCCTGGCTGGAGATTCGCTGGCAGTAACCACACATCGCTCTCCTGCTTGATGGCATTCCAGAGCTCCTGCGCTGTGTGGCTTCGATGCCCCAATGAAACTAGTTTCAAGACGGCCTGCTGACGTTTGGCCACGGCTGTGCTCATGTTGGTCATAGGTAAACGTTCACGGGTCCATGTGGGGGTGGACTGTGACGGATCCTGCAGAGAGGAATCAGAGGAACTGGTGTAAGAGGAGGAGTCGATGCGTACAGACTGGATTCCTGCAATCCTTGGAGTGGGCAGGACACGTCCTGCGCCACTCGCACGATCTGTACCTGGCTCAACAACATTAACCCAATGGGCAGTGAGGGAAACATATCGCCCCTGTCCATGCTGACTGGTCCACGCATCGGTGGTGAGGTGGACCTTGCTACTGACGGCGTTCAGTAGCGCATGTTTTATGTTTGCCTCAACATGCCTGTGCAGGGCAGGGACAGCCTGCCTGCTGAAGTAAAAGCGGCTGGGCACCTTGTACTGTGGGACTGCCAATGCCATCAAGTCACGGAAGCTGTCAGTCTCCACCAGCCTGAACGAGAGCATTTCCAGGGACAACAGTTTGGCAATGCCTGCATTCAGAGCCTGTGCTCGTGGGTGGTTGGCCGAGAATGCCCGCCTTTTCTCCCATGCCTGTACTACCGATGGCTGTAGAGTAGACTGGGAGTGTGAGGATGACTGGGAAGGTGGTGCTGTGGGTGGAATTACACAAGGTCTCTGGGAGGAAGCCAAACCAGCTGTGCGTGAGCTGGAGGAAGAGGCAACACGAGCTGAAGAGGTGGTAGCTGCCGCTGTTGGTTGGCCTACATCTTCAGTGTGTTTCTGTAACTCCACCGCGTGCCTGGTCCGCACATGTTTCCACATATTTGTGGTATTGAGGTTGCTGACATTTTTCCCTCTTTTTACTTTATGATGACACAGCTTGCATTTGACAAAACAAATGTCATCTGCAACTGTGTCAAAAAAGGACCAGGCACTGCAAGTCTTGGGAGCGCCCTTTTTGGCTTTGGAAAGAGACAGGCTCCTAACGGGTGCCAAAGTGGAGGCTACAGGCTCCGCAGTCTTCCCCCTCCCTCTCCCTCTTTGGCCCGTAAGAGGAAGCTCTTCCTCTGAGCTGCTCCCACCACCTTCCTGTTCCTCACGCCACGATGGGTCAAGGACCTCATCATCTCCACTACCCTCTGCCACCAACTGCTCCTCCTGGGTAGTCTCAGCAGCACAGTACGCACGAGAAAGCGGCACCTGAGTTTCATCATCAGATGCGTACTGCGCTGTGGTCACCGGAGGCACTGGCCCACCTGCCTCTTCAGAGTCAGAGAGAAAAAGGTGTTCAAGAGATTCAGAGAACAGAAGTAGAGATGGCTCCTGTCCTGGGCTCTCTGACTGCCTGGCCAATTTGGCAGGTGGTGAAGAGACAGATGGCTGCTCTCCAGTGCTCTGTGCCTGAGAGGATGTGGCACTAACTGAAGTCGATGCCGAGGCGTTAGCTGCCATCCACCCGACAACGGCTTCAATTTGGTCTTCACGCAGCAGCGGTGCACGGCGCTCTCCGACAAAGCTGCGCATGAAGGACTGTTCCCTGCTGAAACTGAGTGACGACGAGTCACCGGCGCCCGCAGCAGGCACAGAATCACCATGTCCTCTCCCTGCTCCACTCCCTGCTCCGCGCCCACGCCCACGTGCCTTACTCCCTGCCCTCTTCATCTTGGTTGACAGATAAAGATAAGCAGAAAAGTACTAAGGCCTTAGTGTGCTTATTCCTGTAATGCTCCTCCTAACAGGTGTAAGAAACACTAATGTTGTAAATTGTGGACTAAACTTTATTATTTTTCAAATGTGGCCTACACAAGTGTTAAGTTGTGTTTGGTGAACTTAACTTTTTTTTTGGTGCAGATCGGGCTACAGAGCTAGTTTAAATCACACGGAGACCGTGCAGACAGCCGTAAACGGCGCTGCAAGGCCAAAAAACCCTCCTCTAGGTTATCCTATATAGTGTTTTTCCACTATTTAGCTGGATACAAGTGGAAAGACACTAATAGGAATTTTTTTTTTCAAATTTTAAACTGGCTGCACTATTTGAAAAAAAGGAAATTGTTTTTCAAGGTATGAGGCAGTAACGAACCCTGAGCTGAATCCAACTGGCTATGGCTGCACACAGACTACAGGGCGAGCTGGGCTCACACGGAGACCGTGCAGACAGCCGTAAACGGCGCTGCAAGGCCAAAAAACCCTCCTCTAGGTTATCCTATATAGTGTTTTTCCACTATTTAGCTGGATACAAGTGGAAAGACACTAATAGGAATTTTTTTTTTCAAATTTTAAACTGGCTGCACTATTTGAAAAAAAGGAAATTGTTTTTCAAGGTATGAGGCAGTAACGCACCCTGAGCTGAATCCAACCGGCTATGGCTGCACACAGACTACAGGGCGAGCTGCGCTCACACAGAGACCGTGCAGACAGCCGTAAACGGCGCTGCAAGGCCCAAAAAAACCCCTCTAGGTTATCCTATATAGTGTTTTTCCACTATTTAGCTGGATACGAGTGGAAAGACACTTATAGGATTTTTTTTTTTTCAAATTTTAAACAGGCTGCACTATTTGAAAAAAAAGGAAAATTTTTCTCTAGGTATGAGCCAGTAACGAACCCTGAGCTGAATCCAACCGGCTATGGCTGCACACAGACTACAGGGCGAGCTGGGCTCACACGGAGACCGTGCAGACAGCCGTAAACGGCGCTGCAAGGCCAAAAAACCCTCCTCTAGGTTATCCTATATAGTGTTTTTCCACTATTTAGCTGGATACGAGTGGAAAGACACTAATAGGAATTTTTTT
The DNA here is from genome assembly GCF_032444005.1 of Ranitomeya imitator. Classification (NCBI taxonomy): domain Eukaryota; kingdom Metazoa; phylum Chordata; class Amphibia; order Anura; family Dendrobatidae; genus Ranitomeya; species Ranitomeya imitator. The sequence goes on from NC_091286.1 coordinate 499,201,197, forward strand.
TTTCAAATTTTAAACAGGCTGCACTATTTGAAAAAAAGGAAAATTTTTCTCAAGGTATGAGCCAGTAACGAACCCTGAGCTGAATCCAACCGGCTATGGCTGCACACAGACTGCAGGGCGAGCTGGGCTCACACGGAGACCGTGCAGACAGCCGTAAACGGCGCTGCAAGGCCCTAAAACCCCCCTCTAGGTTATCCTATGTAGTGTTTTTCCACAATAGAGCTGGAGACTGGTGGAAAAACACTAATAGGAAATTTGAGAAAAAATGTGCAGCAGGCTGCACTAAGAGCAAAAAAGAACAACTGTGTGAGGCAGTGTGAACCCCCCCTGAGCTGAATACAACCGGGTATATGGCTGCACACAGACTACAGAGTGAGCTGCACACACACACACACACAGAGACCTTGCAGAACGCTGTTAAAACAGCGCTGCAAGGCAAGAGCAAGGTGAACAGTGAAGAACACACAGCGTTTTGCTAAATTAGCCTTTGGAAAGGAAAATAAAGCAATTAGCAAGCTCAACTGGCCCTCAGTTACAACACAGCGTCCTGTCCCTAACTGAAATCACAGCAGAGTGTGCGCAAAATGGCGGCAGCGCTTTTTTATAGTGCAGAGTGACATCATTTCAGCAGCCAATCCCAGCCTTGCCAGTACTTACATGCCCACCATGCTAAACAGGATGTGCCCACACTTTCATTCATTCCTCATTGGCTGCTGCGTTCAATTTGAATTCTGGGAACTTCCGATTCCGGTATCCGATACGCGGGAAGTATCGGAATTCGGTATCGGAATTCCGATACCGCAAATATCGGCCGATACCCGATACTTGCGGTATCGGAATGCTCAACACTAGTCCTGTGTCATTCCAATAGTATAGCAACCCAAGCTGCAACTTTTCAGAAAGATCCAGGAGCAATTTGGTGATGATCAATGCTTTTTCCAGCATGAAGGAGGCCATGTCAAAGCCAAATTGATATCTAAGTAGCTTGCTAAACAAAACTATGAAATTGTGGACCCATATCTAGGAAACACGCCAGATCTCAATCCTGTAAAGAACCTTTGGTCAATCTTCAAACATTGGGTGGACAAACAAAAACAGGAATTCTGATAAAATCTCCAAGCACTGAATAGGGAAGAATGGGCTGTCATCAGTCAGCATTTGGTCCAGAAGTGGATATCCAGCTGCTAGAGAGAATTGCAGGAGTATTGAATAACTAGATGGTGGCCCGATTCTAACGCATCGGGTATTCTAGAATATGTATGTAGTTTATATAAGAAGATTTCAGAATAATGAAATGAATACACAGGATTCGGCCGGTCGGGCGCGACCAATTAGCGAAGCGTGCTTCAAGTCCCGCGTCAATTCGCAGCTGGCATGCATCTGTCGCTGATTGTTCGCGGCCGTGAAGCCAGGGCCGGCTCCAGGTTTTTGAGGGCCCTGGGCAAAAGAGTGTCACAGTAGCATATAACACAGCCCACGTAGTATATAAAACAGCGATGTAGTATATAGCACAGCCACGTAGTATATAGCACAGCTACGTAGTATATAACACAGTCACATTGTATATTGCACAGCCACGTAGTATATAGCACAGGCCACGTAGTATAAAGCACAGGCCACGTAATATATTGCACAGCCATGTAGCATATAGCACAGCCCACGCAGTATATAACACAGCCCATATAGTATATAGCACAGTCCACGTAGTATATAGCACAGCCCATACAGTATATAACACAGCCCATGTAGTGTATAGCACAGCCCACATAGTATATAGCACCGCCCACGCAGTATACAACAAAGCCCACATAGTATATAACACAGCCACATAGTATATACCACAGCCCCGTAGTATATTGCACAGCCACGTAGTATATAGCACAGCGACGTAGTATATAACACAGCCAATGCAGTATATAACACAGCCCACGCAGTATATAACAAAGCCTATGTAGGATATAACACAGCCCACGTAGTATATAGCATTGTGGGCACCATATCCCTGTTAAAAAAAGAATTAAAATAAAAAATAGTTATATACTCACCTTCCGGCGGCTCCCGGATCCAGCCCAGGCCTTTAGCGACGCTCCGTTCCCAGTAATGCCTTGCGGCAATGACACGTGATGATGTAGTGGTCTCGCGAGACCGCTACGTCATCTCTGGTCATTGCTGCAATGCATTCTTGGGACCGGAGCGTCAAGAGGAGCGGGAAAGGCTGCCGCTGATGCTGGAAGGTGAGAATATAATGATTTTTTTAAATTATTTTTAACATTATATGTTTTTACTATTGATGCTGCATAGGCAGCATCAATAGTAAAAAGTTGGCACACCTACAGGGTTAATGGCAGCGTTAACGGATTGCGTTACACCGCTTTATGCCACAGTGTAATGCAGTCCATTTAACGGACTGCTAACACGCTATGTGGGTGCTGACTGGAGGGGAGTATGGAGGGGGCACTGACTGGAGGGGAGTAGGGAGGGGCCAATTCACGGCCGGACTGTGCCTGTCGCTGATTCGTCGAGCCCAACAGGCCGTGACCAATCAGCGATGCGCGATTTTCGTGACATAGAAACAGACAGACAAACAGACGGAAGTGGACCTTAGACGATTATATAGATAGATAAGGGTCAAAACTGTAAATATTGATTCTTGGCTTAAACTTGATCAATTTGTCAATTAATTTTTTAAACTTATGAAATGCTTATAATTGTATTCCAGTAACTATAAAAACATCTGACTATAGATTGAAAATCACTGAAGCAGCAAATTTTGTGAAAAACAAAATTTTTGGCTTTCTGTAATCTTTTGCCCATGATTATGCATAGTTTGATTTAAAAAAAATGCACTCATAAGGGAGAGGGACCTCATAGCTAAAGTTGCAGTTCATAGACTATTCTCAACGAGTACATAAGGCTAAGGTGCCTAATTATGACTCCTTTCTCACCCAGTGTCCATGACCCATGATCTCTCCTGTGTTCTACATGTATCTTATTCAGGTTCTTACTGTCCGCTGATAAATTAAGATGTAGCTAAATAGGATACACATATGAGCTGCATATGTTTCCACTATTATCCATGACATGTTATAAGAATAGGAAATAAATGGCAACCATATTAGTAGGCATACACTTAGGTACTATAATAACCATTCTGAACTATTTTCCACTATCCACAGTTTAGCAACGTTAACTAGAGTAGATGTAAGAATTGTCAAAGGTATAACAACATTGAATAGAGCCACCCACTGCAATACATCATGGTCATTGCATTTTATACCCTGTAAGCCATATCTAATCTTAAATGATGGTGAGACGCTCCATTTTAGGCTGCCGTCACACTAGCAGTATTTGGTTAGTATTTTACATCAGTATTTGTAAGCCAAAACCAGGAGCGGGTGATATTTGCAGAAGTGGTGCATATGTTTCTAGTATACTTTTCCTCTAATTGTTCCACTCCTGGTTTTGGCTTACAAATACTGATGTAAAATACTGACCAAATACTGCTAGTGTGATGGCAGCCTTAAAGGGAACCTGTCACCCCGTTTTTTCAATGTGAGATAAAAATACCGTTAAATAGGGCCTGAGCTGTGCTTTACAATAGGGTATTTTTTGTCCCCTGATTCCCCACCTATGCTGCCGAAATACCTTACAAAAGTTGCCGTTTTCGCCTGTCAATCAGGCTGGTCTGGTCCAAAGGGCGTGGTCACAGCGCTGTTTCTCCCCCACATCTTGCTTATGTTCCCGTTGGTGGCGTAGTGCTTCTTGCATGCGCAAGTGCCGAATGTACTGCGTAGCTGTAGAAAAAGAGCGTGCTCTCCGCTATTCAGCGGTTTCTCGGTGGGCGCAGCCATTTTCCTGAGGCAGCGCATGCGCAGATGGAGTGTCCTGCTTCCTGGGGCTTCAGGAAAATGGCCGCTGGATGCCGCTCGTGCGCAGATGGAGATTGCGGTGGCCATTTTCCTGAAGCCGAGTTCGCATCTCGGCTTCAGGAAATTGTTATTACAATTTAACAATTGTTAAAAATTGTTATTACAAAATTGCTAATTTTAATGCAATTTATGAAGGAAGCAAGATGTAGCAAAAATTAGGGACTCAAATGCACCCTGTATTACACATAAAGTCATACACATTCTGTTCAAATTGTAATGTAGTGCTACTCCTAAACTCATGAAGACTTTGAACTAAGTGCAAAAATTACAAGCAGGGTCATGGAATCCAAACAAATTTTTCAACTTTTTTGGAGTGTTTTATACCACCAAAATTTAACAGAAAACACCTACTTCTTTATGGACAAATAACTCCAGACACATTTTTAAACTTTTTTTTTGGAGTCTGATATATCACTGATATGTCAGAGAAAGCACCAAATATTATATGGATGACTAATTGAATCCAGACGAATTTTTCAATGCTTTTTTGGATTCATATATACCACCAAAATTTAACAGAAAGGGCCTAATACTGTTTGGATGACTAATTAAACGCAGACAAATTTTTCAGTGCTTTTTTGGAGTCTCATATACCAATGAAATGTCACAGAAAACACCTAATACTCTATGGGTGACTACTGACTAATTGAATACAGACAAATTTTTCTATGCTTTTTTGGACTGTTATATAACAATGAAATGTAGTACCATAGAACATGTTAAATAGTATATGGATGAGTAATTGAATACACATACATTTTTCAATGCTTTTTTGCAGAGCAATATACCACCAAAATGTAACAGAAAGCACCAAAAGCTATATGGAGAACTAATTAAACACAGACACATTTTTCAACGCTTTTTTTGGAGTCTTATATACCATCTAAATGTAGTAGAAAGCATAAAAGGCTCCTGCCAACCCCCACTGCTAAGATATATTGCAAAGGTTCTTATTTTCAGGTATGTTACTGATTTATGAATTAAAATGACAGTTACACTTTACAGGGTCCAGAGCTATATATTTTCATTATGAGACAAAGAAACTGACAGGCAGGTAGTTGCTAACTAGTTTACAACTACCTGCCTATTTTAGCTCCAGCTCAGAGCAGTTACTGACCACTCCTGCCGATGATTCAGCAGATCCAAGTCAACAGAGCAGCTCTTCTTGGCTGCTCTGTCGATGGGGCGTGACTGCTGACGTCATGCTGATTGACAACAAGCTTCTCACAGTTAGGCAACAGGGAGCTGGCTGTCAATCAGCATAACATTAACTGTCACACCCAGTCAACAAAGCACAGTGTTTGTTAGGCATCAGGATTCCCCCTCTGCACAGGAGGAACTCCAAGCCATGACCTCTCCTGTGGTCTCCCATTCAGTCTCAGCCACGGTGGATCATGCTCAGCACATACATCTCAGCGTGTTGCTCAGACTTGAGCTGTGCATTTGGTTGCTGCTGCCTCTCCAGGTTCAGCTATAGCAATTAGACAGTGGCGAGCAGGCATTCCTGGGACTAAGTCCAGGATTTGCCCTTCTGAGCATGCTCGTGAGATGACCACTCATTGGTGGTCGGCAGTCAGGTGCTCAGGTCCTCAAGCGAGTCCAGATTGGTCTACTAGCAAGGTCCTGGCAGACTGGAATCTATAAAAGGATATCACGTGCGCTAGTATAGACTATGACATGTGATGTGTGTGCATGTATGAATGACTCTGGTGAAAGCTTCTAATGATTTTCCTACCCTCTGGTTGGGCATGTGCTCTAGGGAGATAGGAGATAGAGTCAGTGCCAAGTAGTGGCACCGTTTGTGCGACGCCATGCACATTGTGAGTCCGATCAGGCTCTAACCCCAGCGTTCTAGGGGCTGAGCCTAGAGACCTCACTCGCCCCAAATCTGCTGCTCCCTGTGTCTGTTAACAGGGAACTGCATTCTTTTACATTGTTGCTTCGGCTCTGTGGAGTAACAGAGATCGCAGCTGTTCACACCAGGTGACATTTAACCTGCATGTTTTTTCGGTGCTCACTTGCCATCTTGTTCCGCCATTTCTTAGCAGCAGGTTCCACCTCTGCACGGTGGACCCTGGATTGAAAACGCACCTTACTATTATATTTTATTTGTTGCATTCCGCCATCCTTAACAGTGTTAAGGAATCCTTTCACCCAGCAGGAGTGGTGTGTGACTGTTCTGTGTTGGCAGAGAGGAGCGCTGGACAGAACAGACAGTTAGTTAGCAACTACCTACAACTGAACATGGACAAAACAGAATTCATCATCTTTCCCCCATCTCACTCTACCCCTCCACCAGACCTATCCATCAATGTCAATGGCTGCTCACTATCCCTAGTCCCACACGCCCGGTGCCTCGGGGTGATCCTCGACTCTGCCCTCTCTTTCAAGCCACATATCCAAGCCCTTGCCTCCTCCTGTCATCTCAAACTCAAAAATATTTCCCGGATCCGTGCTTTCCTTGACCGCAACACTGCAAAAACGCTAGTGCATGCCCTTATCATCTTCCGCCTCGACTACTGCAACCTCCTACTCTCTGGACTCCCCTCTAGCACTCTGGCACAACTCCAATCCATCCTACACTCTGCTGCCCGACTTATCCACCTGTCCCCCCGCTATTCCCCAGCCTCTCCCCTGTGTCAAGTCCTTCACTGGCTTCCTATCGCCCAGAGACTCCAGTTCAAAACCCTCACACTGACATACAAAGCCATCCACAACCTGTCTCCTCCATACATCTGTGACATGGTCTCCCGGTATCTATCTACACGCAACCTCCGATCCTCCCAAGACCTCCTTCTCTACTCCCCTCTCATCTCTTCTTCCCATAACCGCATCCAAGACTTCTCCCGTGCTTCCCCCATACTCTGGAACTTTCTACCCCAACACATCAGACTCGCGCCTACCATAGAAACCTTCAAAAAGAGCCTGAAGACTCATCTCTTCCGACAAGCCTACAGCCTGCAGTGATCCTCAACCCACTGAACAGCCGCACAGCCAGCTCTTCCCTCTCCTAGTGTATCCTCACCCACCCCCTGCAGACTGTGAGCCCTCGCGGGCAGGGTCCTCCCTCCTTGTGTACTCGTGTGCCTTGTTATCTGCTCATGTTTAATGTATTTGTCTATATTTGCCCCGTATTCACATGTAAAGTGCCATGGAATAAATGGCGCTATAAAAATGTATAATAATAAAATAAATAAACTACCTGCCTATTAGTTCTTAGGCCCACAGTAAAAAAAAGTAAAATCGACCTGTGCAACCCCTTTAAATAAAAGAAATGCTAACATACTAAAGATTTCAGCTTGACATATGTTCACAGTCTGGTGTTCCACCATCCAAATTCACAATATTCTTCTAGGCATTAGCTTTGTTGACTAATGTATGTGGAAGTGCACATGGTCTTAACGTCACAGTGTAGTCACATGTAGTTTCCGAGCCATGAAAAATAACTTGTATTTTCTTGTTAGTTACCTCTAATGCCTTATTTCCAAAAAACACTCTATATAATAATCTTTCCACAAATACAATTTACAAAAGCTCAAAACCTTATGATTGAAAAAGCAGCACTTAGTAGGCTTTTTCTATTTTTTTCTGTATGTGATAAATTATTATTAGATGATGTGATAGTTTTCTGTTTAATGAAGTATTCTCCATTTATTCACCTCTAAGGAAGATGTCTAAACTTAACTGAGCACATAATAAAATTCTACTAAAATATTTGTTCCTTCTGTCTTATTGCCTATAGCTTACAGCTGTTCTTTCCATAGTATTTTTAAATATTTGAACTGGAGGTTAATCCTGTGCTTCCGTTTCTTTTCTCAAGCAGTCACCAAGTTTATGAATTTTCACTGACAAAGTAACTTAGCAGTCATTCATTTTCGACAACATTCAAACGTTTCTGTCACACATTTGTGTACTGTCTGTCTTTTCCTCCAACAGCACACAGACCCATAGCGCTTCACAAAACAATACTTGTATTAAAAAAAATCCATGTGTTTGATCTGTGAAATTCTGAGCAGGTCCACTCCTGCCAAATTGCCCTGGTGTTTGCTGGGCTCTCTAAGACAAGGCTCTCTAAAGGTACTGTCACACTAAGCGACGCTGCAGCGATACCAACAATGATGTCGATCACTGCAGCGTCGCTGTTTGGTCGCTGGAGAGCTGTCAAACAGACAGCTCTCCAGCGACCAACGATCCCGAGGTCCCCGGTAACCAGGGTAAACATCGGGTTACTAAGCGCAGGGCCGCGCTTAGTAACCCGATGTTTACCCTGATTACCAGCGTAAACATAAAAAAAACAAACACTAGATACTTACCTTCAGCTGTCTGTCCTCCGGCGCTCTGCTTTCCTCTGCACTGTCAGCGCCGGTCAGCCGGAAAGCAGAGCACAGTGGTGACGTCACCGCTGTGCTTTCCGGCTGGCCGGCACTGACACAAGATGCAGGAGGAGTGCAGAGAAGCACAGCGCCGGTGACAGACAGCTGAAGGTAAGTATGTAGTGTTTGTTTTTTTAACGTTTACGCTGGTAACCAGGGTAAACATTGGGTTACTAAGCGCGGCCCTGCGCTTAGTAACCCGATGTTTACCCTGGTTACCAGTGAAGACATCGCTGGATCGGCGTCACACCCCGATCCAGCGATGTCAGCGGGAAGTCCAGCGACGAAATAAAGTTCTGGACTTTCCTCAGCGACCAACGATCTCCCAGCAGGGGCCTGATCGTTGGTCGCTGTCACACATAACGATTTCCTTAACGATATTGTTGCTACGTCACAAAAAGCAACGATATCGTTAATGATATAGTTATGTGTGACGGTACCTTTAGACTTACATTAAAAGCTTGTAGCCATTACCTCGGATTCCTGGTCAGTCAGAAGTTGCGAGAATAGCTGAAGCCAGCTGTTGCTGAGTATAATACTAGGGGCAGGAAAATTACATTAGTGGCACCTCTCCAGCCCTGAAATACAATAAAAAGCTGGAGGGGTGCTTGAATCATGGAAGCAAAAAGTGTCAATTCTCACAGATGTAAATAATTAATTTGATGTGTGGATGTAGACTTAGACTGCGAAATAACACATTTGTCAATATTAGACTGTATTTTTGTGCATAGTATTTAATTATTATAGAGCTGTAGTATTATTGTAGTAACTCACTGTAAGGCCGGGTTCACACTGCATTACAGCAGCCCGTTTAACACATACGTTAAACGGGCTGCTGTAACGCAAGTGCCGACTTTGCCACATCGCTAGTGCAGATAGAGCATCTGCTAGCTCTATCTGCGCTAGCAGTGACGGACACGGAAACGCTGCAGCCTGCGTCTTAGGGTCTGTTACTCAATGATGGCACATGGCTAGCGCACGCCCATTGTGCACATGCGCTAGCGATGTGTCCAACATTGGAGTCAATGGCGGCGCTAGCGGACTATGTTACACCGCGTTATGCCGTCTAACGGACTGGGGGAATGCAATGTGAACAACGCCTAAGATACAGTTAGGGCCAGAAATATTTGGACAGTGACACAATTTTCGCGAGTTGGGCTCTGCATGCCACCACATTGGATTTGAAATGAAACCTCTACAACAGAATTCAAGTGCAGATTGTAACGTTTAATTTGAAGGGTTGAACAAAAATATCTGATAGAAAATGTAGGAATTGTACACATTTCTTTACAAACACTCCACATTTTAGGAGGTCAAAAGTAATTGGACAAATAAACATAACCCAAACAAAATATTTTTATTTTCAATATTTTGTTGCAAATCCTTTGGAGGCAATCACTGCCTTAAGTCTGGAACCCATGGACATCACCAAACGCTGGGTTTCCTCCTTCTTAATGCTTTGCCAGGCCTTTACAGCCGCAGCCTTCAGGTCTTGCTTGTTTGTGGGTCTTTCCGTCTTAAGTCTGGATTTGAGCAAGTGAAATGCATGCTCAATTGGGTTTAGATCTGGAGATTGACTTGGCCATTGCAGAATGTTCCACTTTTTGGCACTCATGAACTCCTTGGGTAGCTTTGGCTGTATGCTTGGGGTCATTGTCCATCTGTACTATGAAGCGCCGTCCAATCAACTTTGCAGCATTTGGCTGAATCTGGGCTGAAAGTATATCCCGGTACACTTCAGAATTCATCCGGCTACTCTTGTCTGCTCTTATGTCATCAATTAACACAAGTGACCCAGTGCCATTGAAAGCCATGCATGCCCATGCCATCACGTTGCCTCCACCATGTTTTACAGAGGATGTGGTGTGCCTTGGATCATGTGCCGTTCCCTTTCTTCTCCAAACTTTTTTCTTCCCATCATTCTGGTACAGGTTGATCTTTGTCTCATCTGTCCATAGAATACTTTTCCAGAACTGAGCTGGCTTCTTGAGGTGTTTTTCTGCAAATTTAACTCTGGCCTGTCTATTTTTGGTATTGATGAATGGTTTGCATCTAGATGTGAACCCTTTGTATTTACTGTCATGGAGTTTTCTCTTTACTGTTGACTTAGAGACAGATACACCTACTTCACTGAGAGTGTTCTGGACTTCAGTTGATGTTGTGAACGGGTTCTTCTTCAAATTAAGTATGCGGCGATCATCCACCACTGTTGTCATCCGTGGACGCCCAGGTCTTTTTGAGTTCCCAAGCTCACCAGTCAATTCCTTTTTTCTCAGAATGTACCCAACTGTTGATTTTGCTACTCCAAGCATGTCTGCTATCTCTCTGATGGATTTTTTCTTTTTTTTCAGCCTCAGGATGTTCTGCTTCACCTCAATTGAGAGTTCCTTTGACCGCATGTTGTCTGCTCACAGCAACAGCTTCCAAATGCAAAACCACACACCTGGAATCCACCCCTGACCTTTCAACTACTTCATTGATTACAGGTTAACGAGGGAGACGCCTTCAGAGTTAATTGCAGCCCTTAGAGTCCATTGTCCAATTACTTTTGGTCCCTTGAAAAAGAGGACGCTATGCATTACAGAGCTATGATTCCTAAACCCTTTCTCCGATTTGGATGTGGAAACTATCATATTGCAGCTGGGAGTGTGCACTTTCAGCCCATATTACATATATAATTTTATTTCTGAACATGTTTTTGTAAACAGCTAATATAACAAAACTTGTGTCACTGTCCAAATATTTCTGGCCCTAACTGTATGTTCAAATGGAAGGATTAATGAATGTGATCTTAAAAATTTGGATATGTAGTAGTCCATTCAATGCTCCCTTGAATTGTAATGCATTACCTTCATTCTGATGATCTACAAATGACATAACAACCTAGCTCCCACAATGCATTGCACTCTGGCTATAAGAAACCAGCAGAATGAAAAGGTCATCAATATGAATTTGGTAGTGGTCCAACATCCAGCACTACACCTTTCAGCTAGAAACTGTTCCAGTAGCGGCAGAAACATGGAGGAACCTAGTAACCCTCTACATTGCTTTTTGTTCAGTGCCAAATACTCTGGTTGATCTCCCATTTAAGAGAAAGGCGGCTGCCGCTATGAATGTACAGTATAGAGCCGCTGTTTTCTGCCTGCATATGTCTTAGTTCCAGCTTCTGCCGGAGCTGATAGCAGCTGATCATGCGTTGTGCTTGATGTTGGACCCGGACAAACTTCTTATTGATGACCTAAGCCCTGGACAGTCTTTTTAATTCCATGTAACTTAAAAAAAAAGTTAAAGGAAATAAAATTTCATAGTATTGCTATAGATTTACTAATAGGATGGAAGTTATTTAGTGTCTGTGGCTTAAATTGTTTTTCATTTGCAGATAATGGCAAAAACATGTTTGACATATTTGGTAAATCAATTGAATAACATGGAACATTCATTTCATCACATACTCCTGATGGAAATTAGGAACATTACAAGCATATTTAATGATATTCTAGGCATTCAAAGCAGAGACATGTACAGAATGAGTAATAGCCTGACTGCAATGGCAAAGATAGTGAATGAATACCTAAATCACGAAAGTCTTCCAGCTTGCAGGTAAGATTTCAGTTCTTTATCATATATTACATGAAATGGTATAATTCAAGAGGAAATGTTTTGGATCAGCAGATTAAATGCTTGTAAACTCATGCTAACTTTGTATTATAGTGATGTAATTTACAGTATTTCTGGATATTAAAAACATGCTATTTATGTAGATTACAAATTATTTTTGTTCACATTCTTGCAAATGTTTTTAACCCCTTTCTGACCTCGGACGGGATAGTACGTCCGAGGTCAGAAGCCCCGCTTTGATGCAGGCTCCGGCGGTGAGCCCGCATCAAAGCCGGGACATGTCAGCTGTTTTGAACAGCTGACATGTGCCCGTAATAGGTGTGGGCAGAATCGCGATGTGCCCGCGCCTATGAACTAGTTAAATGCCGCTGTCAAACGCAGACAGCGGCATTTAACAACCGCTTCCGGCCGGGCGGCCGGAAATGATCGCATCGTTGACCCCCGTCACATGATCGGAGGTCGGCGATGCTTCTGAATAGTAACCATAGAGGTCCTTGAGACCTCTATGGTTACTGATCGCCGGTAGCTGTGAGCGCCACCCTGTGGTCGGCGCTCACAGCACACCTGATTTTCTGCTACATAGCAGCGAACATAAGATCGCTGCTATGTAGCAGAGGCGATCGCATTGTGCCTGCTTCTAGCCTCCCATGGAGGCTATTGAAGCATGGCAAAAGTAAAAAAAAAAAAGTAAAAAAAAATGTGAAAAAAATAAAAAAAATATAAAAGTTTAAATCACCCCCCTTTTGCCCCATTCAAAATGAATCAAAAAAAAAAAAATCGAACCTACACATATTTGGTATCGCCGCATTCAGAATCGCCCGATCTATCAATAAAAAAAGCATTAACCTTATCGCTAAATGGCGTAGCGAGAAAAAAATTAAAAACGCCAGAATTATGTTTTTTTGGTCGCCGCGACATTGAATTAAAATGCAATAACGGGCGATCAAAAGAACCTATCTGCACCAAAATGCTATCATTAAAAACACCAGCTCGGCACGCAAAAAATAAGCCGTCACCCGACCCCAGATCACGAAAAATGGAGACGCTTTGGGTATCGGAAAATGGCACAATTTTTTTTTTTTTTTTAGCAAAGTTTGGAATTTTTTTTCACCACTTAGATAAAAAATAACCTAGACATGTTTGGTGTCTATGGACTCGTAATGACCTGGAGAACCATAATGGCAGGTCAGTTTTAGCATATTTAGTGAACCTAGCAAAAAAGCCAAGCAAAAAACAAGTGTGGGATTGCACTTTTTTTGCAATTTCACCGCGCTTGGAATTTTTTTCCCGTTTTCTAGTACACAACATGGTAAAACCAATGATGTCGTTCAAAAGTACAACTCGTCCTGCAAAAAATAAGCCCTCGCATGGTTAAATTGACGGAAAAATAAAAAAGTTATGGCTCTGGGAAGGAGGGGAGAGAAAAGCGAACATGGAAAAACGGAAAATCCCAAGGTCATGAAGGGGTTAAAGGGGATGTTTTGTCAAAAGCCCTTTATGTTGTATACAAATCTGACTGTGAAGAATATGACTACTCGAACTTCCAAAGTTAAAATGACAGGGAGTGTCCATTTCAGACAGGTCCAAATGGAAACGTTACACACACATTCATGTTATGGCCAGTGATTCTAGTAGGCAGAATCCCACTGTTAGATATTCCACTAATTATGCTTTAGAATAAAGCCGAACATTACTGGTAATACTGTATTTAATCCTGACTCCTAAAATTACATTCCCAAAGTGCTAATATTTATTAATCACCGATGTCAAATAGAAATGTCCAAATTCAATGAGTCTTGTCTGTCACATGTAAAGCAATAGTTTGTTTTTATTAACTAGATATGAGGTCAATGTAATGTACAAATTAGTCTGGTCATATTGAGTTGACCTCATATATACACTTAAAGGGAACCAGAGCCAGTATTTATAAGCCCCCAAATACAGCTTTCTAATATGCTGTCTGTATGTCTCCAATCCACTCTGCAAGGCACAATAAAGAGCTTTTATTATACTCACAGACGGTGCAGTCTGGTCTGATGGGTGTCTCTGGCCTTGATCTGGCACCTCCTTTCTTCTTCAATCGTCATCCTCCTTCTCTTATTTATGTGGATGATGCATTTTACGTCATCCACACAGTGTGTCCCATCACGCTCCTCCACAGGCGCATTTCTCTCTGTTTTGCCAAGAGAAGAGCAAAGTGCCATAGTATGCATTCTTGGTGAAAGGCCATAGAGCGACGATAACCCGTAAATAAAGCCGGCGAATGTGCAGTACAGTACTTTGCTTTTCCCTTGGCAGGGCAGATATAAGTAACCCTGAGCAGTAACGTGATGGATGACAGTTTGGAGATGATGTAGGGCACATCATCCATATGAAGCACGGAAGGAGGACGGTGTTTGTAAGAAGAGGGGAGTAGCTGGATCAAGACCAGCAACGCCCATCAAACCAGAAAGTTCTCCATCTGTTCTTATAATAAAAGGGGTTTTTTTGTGCCTTGCAGGTGAGATTGGGGACATACATACAGTATTCTGGTATGTTGAAAAAGTTAACTTACAGGTGCTGGCTCTAATTAACACTGATGGGCAAAAAGGTAACAATGTTTTGAACATTTGATATTCAGGCTCCATATCTCACCATCCACTATTGCTTTGAATGTGAGACTACCATCATTTTATAGACAATCTTCTTAGCTATCTCATAGATAAATTGACTTGCAACTATTTTGCATATGATTAATTATGCATAGTCATGCCACTGCATTGCTATTGTTTTGTTCCTGTTGTTGGAAAAATCTTTTTCTTCCTGTATGCTACAAATTACAACTTGTTCTCACATTCCCTAATCTGTTAGTGTGTTAATTAGGCTGATTCCCAAGCGAAAGGTCACTGGTTTGAGTCAAGTAACAACCATGAAGATGAATTGTGATATATGGAGCCTGAAAGTCAAAAGTTCAAAACATTGTTACCTTTTTGCTTAATGTTGCAATTTAACACCGCCAAAATAATGTGTTCAGTAACATTTGTGAGGCTACAAAAGTCTAATTGGGTAAATGGGCAATTGGATCGTTCGTGCCGGCAAAAAGTGATTGTTATCAGCAGCACATAGTAATGGAGATGTGCTGCCATTAATTTTGATATTTGATTATTCTATAATAGAATTCTGATTGGCCAGTATATACAAGCATTAAACAACCAGGTATATAGGTGATCGTGGTCTTTTAATGGCCAAGTTTGCAAATACAATTTAAGACAAGACAAAGTACATATTTTATTGTTTTATTTATTAAAGGAATAAAGGTAACTAACACCATCTAACTATGCGTGAAAAAATAATTGCTCCTTTTGTTAATCGTCGAACTGTTTCAACAAAACAGTAGATTATTTGGTCTGGAACAGCAGCACATTACACACGTGGTCAAAATTGTTGATACCCCTCGTTTAATGACAGCAAAATCCACAATGGTCACAGAAATAACTTGAATCTGACCAAAGTAATAATAAATAAAAGATATATGAAAATGAACAAATGAAAGTCAGACATTGCTTTTCAACCATGCTTCCACAATTTTTTTTTTAAAAATACAACTCATAAAATAGGACTGGACAGAAATGATAGTACTCCTGAAAATAATGTGACAAAGGGACATGTTAAATCAAGGTGAATCCACTACCTAGCATAACAGGTGTCTACAATCTTGAAATCAGTGAGTGGGCCTGTAAATAGGGCTACAAATACTCACTGTGCTGTTTGGTGACATGGTGTGCATCACACTCAACATGGACAAGAGGAAGAGAAGAAAAGAGTTGTTGCCAGAGATTAGAAAGAAAATTATAGGCAAACATGCTAAAAGTAAAAGTTGTAAGACCATCTCCAAGCAGCTTGATGTTCCTGTGACTACAATTGCACATATTATTCAGAAATTTAAGATCCATGGGACTGTAGCCAACCTCCCTGGACGTGGCCGCAGGATGAAAATTGATGACAAATCAAAGAGATGGATAATACAAATGGTAACAAAAGAGCCCAGAAAAACTTCTAAGCAGATTAAAGGTGAACTTCAAGCTCAAAGAACATCAGTGTCAGATCGCACCATCGGTCCTTGCATGAATCAAAGTGGACTTCATGGGAGATGACCAAGGAGGACACCATTGTTGAAAAAAATTCATAAAAAAGCCAGACTGGAATTTGCCAACCTAGATGTTGATAAGCCACAAAGCTCCTGGAAGAATGTCCTATGAACAGATGAGACAAAAATGGAAGCTTTTGGCAAGGAACATCAGCTCTATTTTCACAGATGGAAAAATGAAGCATATCAAGAAAAGAACACTGTCCCTACTGTGAAATATGGAGGAGGCTCTGTTATCTTCCGGGGCTGCTTTGCTGAATATGGCACAGGGTTTCTAGAATCTGTGCAGTATACAATGAAATCTCAAGACTATCAAGGAATTCTAGAGAGAAATGTGCTGCCCAATGTCAGAAAGCTTGGTCTCCGTTGCAGGTCATGGATCTTGCAGCAGGATAATGACCCAAAACACAGAGTTGAAAACACCCAAAAGGAAAACATTGGACTATTCGGAAGAGGCCTTCTATGAGACCTGACCTAAGTCCTATTGAGCATCTTTGGAAAGAGCTGAAACATGCCATCTGGAAAAGGCAACCTTCAAACACGAGACAACTGGAGCAGTTTGCTCCTGAGGAGTGGGCCAAAATAACTATCGAGAGGTGAATAAGTCTCATTGACAGTTACAGGAATCATTTGATTGCAGTGATTGCCTCAAAAGGTTGTGCAACAAAATATTAAGTTAAGGGAACCATCATTTCTGTCCAGGCCTATTTCATGAGATTTATTTTTTTTAAATTTCTGTGAAAGCATGGTTAAAAAGCAATGTCTGACTTTAATTTGTTAATTTTCAAAGATTTTTTTATTTATTATTACTTTTGTCAGATTCAAGTTATTTCTGTGACCATTGTGGGTTTTTCTGTCATTAAACGAGGGGTACCAACAATTTTGACCACGTGTGTATATGGGATCAAAAGAAGTGTCTGAAACAAATGTAAAGCTTGTAGTCTGTTTTTCCTTTTAATTGTATTAGGGCTAGCGGAACGCACCAAATAATAAGACAGAGTAAGGTGCGTTCGCAGCCCGGGGTCCACCGTGCAGAGATGGAACCTGCTGCCAAGTAATGATGGACTATATGGCGGTACAATGTGAATACACACACGGGTTAACTTCACCCTGTGTGAAGGAAGCGAACCCTGTTGCGTCACAGGGCCGCGGTACCACACCAAGAGCATAAGCAAGGAGTCTCGAAACTCGATCCCAAGACACAGGATTTGAGTTCATATAGACTTCATGCGCTCGACACCGCAACTGGGGTGTCAGAGTGACAGAAATAATAATAATAAAGATGCACAAGAGTGCGTGCGGTGCCGCACTGGCGGACGCCACTTACCACCCAGACTTGGGTCAGGAAAGCACTGTGAAAGCACATGGCGCCGCACTGGCGGTCACAGCAATTAGACGCTGTACGGTGTGTTACATGCTGATGGCTTAGTCGGGTGCTAGGTAGCAATCATCCACCTTCCGCGAGCAGTCATACAATAGGGAGGGGATTTTAAAGAACGACTTTCACTCACAACACACACACGTTTACAAATGTACACTAGCGCATGGCCGTGCGGTCATGCGAAGCTTATATAGCTGCAGCACGTTCAGGACCTTCCAATAAAGGGCCAATGGGAAGCTGCCACAGAAGTTTAGCACCTTCAAGACCTTCCTGGAGGACCAATGGGAACCGCTGCAGCATCTGAGCATGTGACCCTCGATCTCCAACGGGAGATCTCACCCTGGGCATGCTCAGAAGGGAAAAAGCAGGACTTAGTCCCAAAAGTGTCTGCTCGCCGCTGCCCAGCACTGGCTTCAATGGCAGAAGCAGGTAAAGCAGCAGTAATCCTATGCACAGAGTGAGACTGAGCAAGACACTGGGAACGACATCTCCGCTGAGCAGACTCCACTGCGACTGGAGAAGAATGGGAGACCGCAGCAGAGATGGTTCGAGATTCCCCCAGAGGCGGGAACTCGATACCTAACATTACCCACCCCTAGGGCCCCTCCTCCTTGGACCTTGCTACGCTCGAAGGCAGCAAT
The DNA here is from genome assembly GCF_032444005.1 of Ranitomeya imitator. Classification (NCBI taxonomy): domain Eukaryota; kingdom Metazoa; phylum Chordata; class Amphibia; order Anura; family Dendrobatidae; genus Ranitomeya; species Ranitomeya imitator. The sequence continues at coordinate 499,219,265 of NC_091286.1, forward strand.
GAGCTGTGGAGTTGAATGTATTCAGCAGGCTCCCAGGACCTGTCCTTTGGGCCATAACCCTTCCAATCCACCAAATAGAATTTTTTGCCACGCACCACCTTGCACCCCAAAAAACATTTTTTAACAGCACACCATAAGGATCTTAAAACGCTAAAATTAATTATTATTGATCATGTACCTGACTCTGCGGCGGATCGTTTTAATAGTCTTGTGAATCGTGAGAGTTTTTGGATTTTTAAGCTCGGTACATTAACCCCTGAGGGGCTTAACTTAATGATTGAGAAAGTAGCTAGATAAGAGTCGTAATTATTGAACACGTAACTTTTTGTCTATATAGGTGTAGACTTTTATTTATTATTTTTTATCTGTGATATGGTTTTAAATTTTAAATATTATATGTAGATTTAAAAAAAAAACAAAAACAAAAAAACCTTGTTTTCATGATTTTAATATTTTGAATTTATGTCATTCTATTTATCAGTGAATGTTCCTTTAAATTTGTAAATCTGTAAACAGCATTGTGATTGGCTGTTTATTGTTTAAATACTGCCTTCCTGTTCCCATTAATAAACTCCCACCTGAAGAAGACGGTGTTTACCGCTGAAATCAAGCAAGATGGCTAACCGCACTTTCACAAGCCGGCGCGCACGTCCAGGTCCAGGGAACCCACTAGGACCATCGAAAACTCGAAGAAAAGAAGTGACAGCGCTCCATCCGGGTGTAGTCCAAATCAGCAAGTTTATTTCAAGCCATAAAAGCAGCAGACAGCAACGTTTCGACCTATTCGGTCTTTATCAAGCATGCCTTGCAGTGAAAGGGGCCGGCTTTAAATAGTATATGTGCCACGCACACGTATATTTGATATGCGGAACTTTTGTATTATGTACACATGTTAGAGGGCTATGGTGGGGAGTTTTTTAAAGGGTATATGTTTTAGGTATATTTTTTATGTTTATACTGTGAATTGTGTGGTGGGGGGCGGATTATTGGTGATTGGTGCCCTGCGTGGCACATATACTATTTAAAGCCGGCCCCTTTCACTGCAAGGCATGCTTGATAAAGACCGAATAGGTCGAAACGTTGCTGTCTGCTGCTTTTATGGCTTGAAATAAACTTGCTGATTTGGACTACACCCGGATGGAGCGCTGTCACTTCTTTTCTTGGTGTTTACCGTTGAAACGCGTTGTGGCAAACGACATATGTTGTCTGAGTTTCCTTCAGAGCTCCTGGGACTGATTTCCGTTTGACACACATTCTTATCCTCCTTTGGAGGTATTCAGCTGGAGCTGCGGTGGTGCTCGACAACTCCCTTTCATCTCCCCTTCCCTGGGTCAATTCCTCTGCGCTCCCCTCTGACTGCTTTCACTTATCTTGTTTATGGAGTTAAAGGCCTTGGAGACCTCCTCAGACCACAATTTGGGATTTGCCCCCTTCTTGGTGAGGGCAACCAAGGGAGCTACCAAAGTTGAGAAGTGTGGAATGAACTGGCGATAATAATTAATGAACCCCATAAAGCGCTGCACCACTTTAAGAGAATGGGGTTCCTGCCAGTCCAGCACAGCCTGTAGTTTGGCAGGATCCATAGCCAATCCCTGGGCGGAGATGATATAGCCTAGGAAGGGTAAGGACTCCTGCTCGAACATACACTTCTCCAACTTGGCATAGAGGGAGTTTGCCCGTAGGAGGTCGAAGACTTTGCAAACATCTCTCCGGTGGGAGTCAATATCTGGAGAGTAGATGAGAATATCATCCAGATAAACTATGACCGAAGTGGAGAGCATATCCCAAAAGATATCGTTCACAAAGTCTTGGAAAACGGCTGGGGCATGACAGAGCCTGAAGGGCATCACCAGATATTCTCATAGTGCCCATCCCTGGTGTTAAAAGCCGTCTTCCATTCGTCCCCCTCACGGATGCGAATGAGGTTTTAAGCACCCCACAGATCTAATTTAGTAAATACCCTTGCTCCCCAAAGCATATCAAAGAGCTCAGATATCAAGGGCAAAGGATATATATTCTTAATGGTGATGGCGTTAAGACCCCTGTAGTCTATGCATGGACGCAATTCCCCATTCTTCTTCTGCACGAAGAAGAACCCTGCCCCAGCAGGTGACACTGACTTCCTAATGAATCCTCTTGCTAGATTTTCCTGGATGTACTGTGACATTGCCTCCGTCTCCGGGAGAGATAATGGATAAACTCGACCCCGGGGAGGCTCAGCACTAGGCAAGAGATCAATAGGACAGTCATAGGCGTGATGGGGCGGAAGGGTCTCCGCCGCCTTTTTGGAGAACACGTCTGCATTAGACCAATATTGCTTGGGGAGAGAGGATAAATCTGCGGGTACCTCTGTAGTAGCAACCTGAACGCACTCCCTCTGACACATACCTCCACAAGATTCACCCCATCCCAGAATTCTGCCTGAGGACCACTCGATATGAGGAGAGTGGTATCGCAGCCAAGGTATTTCCAACAGGACCTCAACAATTCCCTCAGCAATGACGAGCAGAGATATAATCTCCTGATGGGATGGCGACATGGACAGAGTAAAAGGGATGGTCTGGTGTGTTATCTGTGAGGGCAGTGTCGACCCATTCACCACTCGTACCGTTACTGGTTGAGCTAGCATAACCAGAGGTATTGCGTGACGTTGGGCGAAGGCAGAAGACATAAAATTGCTCTCTGCCCCAGAATCCACGCAGAGCTCTACCGAGTGGGAGGATGAGCCTATAATAATTGTCCTCTTAAAGGACAATTTGGAGGCAAACGTCGCCGTGTCTAGTGTACCTCCACCCACTACCACTAAACACTGATGTTTCCTCGACCGCTGGGGACATCTGGTGGCAAGATGTCCTGACTGCTGGCAAACATGACAGACCTTGAGTGCACAAGCGGTCCGGGACTTAGATCCCGCTCGTAACACTTCCATGTCCTCAAGGGACTCAGGAACCAGGACCAGAGATTCCAGAGGTTTGGCGAAGGTAGGAGCCAGCCGAAACCTCTGCCTACACTGCGCTCGTTCAAACCTCCGCTCGTTAAAACGGAGGTCAATACGAGAAGAGACAGTTATTAACTCCTCCAGTGTGGCAGGAATCTCCCTAGTGGCCAGAGCGTCCTTCACGTGATCAGCCAGACCCTTCCAAAATATGGGGATAAGGGCTTTATCCAACCACTCCAGCTCAGAAGCTAAAGTGCGGAAGTGGACGGCAAAATGGCTGACCAAGGGCTCACCCTGAGTTAATGCCAGCAGTTGGAGCGCAGTATCATAGGTGACTTGAGGTCCTAAAAAGACCTGTTTCAGAGTTCTCAGGAACATCGGAGCACTCTGCACCACATGATTGCCACGCTCCCATAGCGGGGTAGCCCATTCCAACGCCCTGTCCGACAAGAGAGACACAATAAATCCCACCTTAGCCCGCTCTGTGGGAAAACGTGCAGCCAGGAGCTCGAGGTGAATAGAGCACTGACTCACGAATCCTATACAAGATTTGCTATCTCCAGAAAAATTTTCTGGCAGCGGGAGGCGAGATAATGTTGGAACAGGGGTGGCAGTGGACAAGGTTGCTGCAGCCACGCTAGCAGCCTGTACAGCAACTGCGGTAACATCTACAGCTGAGGTTGAGCTCTTGAGAGCCGCCAACCTACCCTCCAGCTGCTGGATATACCGCAAGGATTGCTGTATGTCCGTCATTACTAGCCAGACCCTGGCGCTAGTGTAATGTTAGGGATAGCGGAACACACCAAATAATAAGTCAGATAGAGTAAGGTGCGTTCGCAGCCCGAGGTCCACCGTGCAGAGATGGAACCTGCTGCCAAGTAATGACGGACTATATGGCGGTACAATGTGAATACACACACGGGTTAACTTCACCCTGTGTGAAGGAAGCGAACCCTGTTGCATCACAGGGCCGTGGTACCGCACCAAGAGTGCAAGCAAGGAGTCTCAGAAGTCGATCCCAAGACACAGGATTTGAGTTCATATAGACCTCATGCGCTCGACACCACAACTGGGGTGTCAGAGTGACAGAAATAATACTAATAAAGATGCACAAGAGTGCATGCGGTGCCGCACTGGCGGACGCCACTAACCACCCAGACTTGGGTCAGGAAAGCGCTGTGAAAGCGCACGGCGCCGCACTGGCGGTCACAGCAATTAGATGCTGTACGGTGTGTTACGTGCTGATGGCTTAGTCGGGCGCTAGATAGCAATCATGCACCTTCCGCGTGCAGTCATACAATAGGGAGGGGATTTTAAAGAACGACTTTCACTCACAACACACACACGTTTATAAATGTACACTAGCGCATGGCCGTGCGGTCATGTGAAGCTTATATAGCTCCAGCACGTTCAGGACCTTCCAATAAAGGGCCAATGGGAAGCTGCCACAGAAATTTAGCACCTTCAAGACCTTCCTGGAGGACCAATGGGAACCGCTGCAGCATCTGAGCATGTAACCCTCGATCTCCAATGGGAGAGCTCACCCTGGGCATGCTCAGAAGGGAAAAAGCAGGACTTAGTCCCAAAAGCATCTGCTCGCCGCTGCCCAGCACTGGCTTCAATGGCAGAAGCAGGAAAAGCAGCAGTAATCCTATGCACAGAGTGAGACTGAGCAAGATGCTGGGAACGATGTCTCCGCTGAGCAGACTCCACTGCGGCTGGAAAAGAATGGGAGACCGCAGCAGAGATGGTTTGAGATTCCCCCTGTGCAGATGCGGGAACTCGACACCTAACAAATTGTTTGTCAAAATGTTTTATAGAGCATAACAAAATTTCAGTCACAGAAGAGCAGGTTAGAAATAGGGATTAGCAAACATGCTCAGTGATACTCGAATGTCACTTGCGTATCTGGGTGCTCGGATGCGCTCGGCACTCTGCGATCACTAGTTGATGCTTGATTTCAAACTCGGATCGCCGCTTAGCAATGTTTGGCGCCTGTTACACAGCGAATAAGCATGTGGAATTGCTTGTGAGTCACTAATGTCAAAGCCATCTTGTTAATGACATTACAGTGATTGGCCTGCAGTGTGACATCATCAGAGTTTATAAAATTACATGTGCTGCCAGGCTCGGCACACTGACATCATTGCACAGCTCTGTAACAGTTTTTATTGGAGGGAAAGAGTGCTTGTCCATGCATGTGTATGCACAGTTTCATGAATCAGAGTCTTGTTGTGTCTGTACTGGTACTGCAGCTGAACCATCATACTATCAGTCCTTGTAAGGGCGAATTTGGTGCTTTGCTGTTTGTATCAGATACAGAAGCAGGGAAAGTGGCTCTAGTCAAGGATTAGGGATTTACAGTCCATAGCTAAATATATAACTAGGGCACTTGTTTTCTGTATTGTCATCCATAGAGTATTAGGTGCTCTGTGGTACATTTCGGTGGCATATAACACTCCAAAAAACCTTGAAACATTTTTCTGGTTTCAATTATTCATCCATATACTATTATGTGCTCTATGGTACATTTCAGTGTTATATAACAGTTCAAAAAAAAGTTGAAAACTTCTGTATTCAATTACTCATCCATATACTATCACGTGGTCTGTGGTACATTTTCGTGGCATATAAAACTCAAAAAAGGAGTTGAAACATTTTTTCTAGATTCAATTACTCATCCACATACTATTATTGTCTCTGAGGTACATTTCTGTGTTATATAACAGTCCGAAAAAGCATTGAAACATATTTATGTATTCAATTACTCATCAATATACTGTTATGTGCTCTGTAGTACATTTCGATGGCATATAACACCGGTGGCTTATACAATTACTCTTCCATATGAGTAGTTTTCCCCCACATATGGGGTATTGGTGTACTCAAGAGAAATTGCACAACAAATTGTATGGTGCAATTTCTCCTTTTACCCTTGTGAAAATGCTAAACTTGGGGCTAAAAAGTATTTTTGTGGGAAAAATTAGTTTTCTTTATTTTCACGGCTCAATGTGTTGTAAACTTCTGTGTAACACTTGGGGGTTCAAGGTGCTCACCACACATCTAAATATGTTCTCTGAGGGGTCTAGTTTCCAAAGCAGTGTCACTTGTGGGCAGTTTCCACTGTTAGGCACAACAGCTGCTCTCCAAACGTGACATGACATCCACTATTTTTTCCAGCAACATTTGCATTCAAAATGTCAAATGATGCTCCTTCCCTTCCCAGACCTGCTGTACTCCCAAGCAGTAGTTTTCCACCACATATGGGGTATTTGGAGAAATTGAACAACACATTCTATGGTGCAAGTTCTCCTGTTACCCTTGGGAAAATGTAAAATTTGGGGCTAAAAGAATATTTTTGTAGGGAAAATGTAATTTTTTTTATTTTCACATTTCTCATAAACGTTTGTGAAGCATCAATTTTTAACCCTTATCACTTCCTAACAAACAAAATTATGTTTCAAAAATTGTGCTGATGTAAAGTAGACATGTGGGAAAGGTTATTTATTAACTATGTTGTGTGACATAACTCTCTGTTTTAAGGATTTAAGGGCATAAATATGTAATCTTTGAAAATTGCAACGTTTAGCCAAATTTCCATTTTTTTCACAAATAAGCACACATTATTTCAAAGAAATGGTACCACTTTCATGAAGAACAGAATGTACAAAGGAGGGCAACAAAATTAATAAAGGGGATGGGAGAACTACAATACCCAGATAGATTAGCGAAATTAGGATTATTTAGTCTAGAAAAAAGACGACTGAGGGGCGATCTAATAACCATGTATAAGTATATAAGGGGACAATAAAAATATCTCGCTGAGGATCTGTTTATACCAAGGAAGGTGACGGGCACAAGGGGGCATTCTTTGCGTCTGGAGGAGAGAAGGTTTTTCCACCAACATAGAAGAGGATTCTTTACTGTTAGGGCGGTGAGAATCTGGAATTGCTTGCCTGAGGAGGTGGTGATGGCGAACTCAGTCAAGGGGTTCAAGAGAGGCCTGGATGTCTTCCTGGAGCAGAACAATATTGTATCATACAATTATTAGGTTCTGTAGAAGGACGTAGATCTGGGGATTTATTATGATGGAATATAGGCTGAACTGGATGGACAAATGTCTTTTTTCGGCCTTACTAACTATGTTACTATGTTACTATGTTACTATGTCTCAAAAAAACTGTGTCAGAATCAGTGGGATATGTTAAAGCGCTCCAGAGCTATTGCCACATAATGTGATAATGGTCAAAATTGTAAAATTTGGTCTGGTTATGAAGATGAAAACAGGCTTGGGGGGGGGGGGGGAAAGGTGCTTGATTGAAATCATTGTCTTCTTCAGTTGTCCATGATTGCCTCCAAAGAAACATGTGCAGCCATTATTGATTTGCATCAAAAGGGCTTCACAAACAAGGACTTTGCTGCTTGTAAGGGTACCGTCACACAGTGGCATTTTGATCGCTACGACGGTATGATCCGTTACGCTCCAGCATCGTAACAATATCGCTCAAGCGTCGTAGACTGCTGTCACACTTTGCAATGTACGACGCTGGAGCGATAATTTCATGACGTATGTGCGATGTAGAAGCCGTTGGTTACTATGCGCACATCGTATACGATATATGTTACACCATGCGATCATGCCGCCACAGCGGGACACTAGACGACGAAAGAAAGTTTCAAACGATCTGCTACGACGTACGATTCTCAGCGGGGTCCCTGATCGCAGGAACGTGTCAGACATTGCGATATCGTAACTGTATCGCTCGAACGTCACGAATCGTGCCGTCGTAGCGATCAAAATTGCACTGTGTGACGGTACCCTAAGATTGCCTCTAAATTAAACATTTTTCCACTTATCAAGAACTTCAAAGAGAATGCTTCAAGGCACCCAAAAGGAAATCAATAGAGACAAGAAGGGAACAAGTACTGTGTGTGTTTAACATGCTTGCAGTAATCTCTCCCACTTTCCATTTCCTATATAGATCTCTGTAAATAAAATATTACAATTTCTTGTATGTCCAAACATTGTCCAAAAATTTCCAGGAAATTTATTTCAACACTATAAATTTTAAAAACAAAGATAATTAAGTTCCAGAACTAAGATCCCTAACTTTGTAGTATCACAAAAAGTGTTTTTTTTCTCTGGTCAGTTTTTTAACTCTTGATAAATAGTCTCATTGTTCTCTCTGGAAAATGTTGCCCAAGATAGAGTCTACTGATCACTATAGTCATCCAAGGGAACAAGAGTGTAAACACGTATGCCAAACTGTACCATTTGGATCATATTTGTTAACGCCTGAATGAGATTATCTATTTTTTTCTGCACTCAAGAGATCTTTTTTTGACATATGGTAGAAGTTACAACTCATGTGTTTTTCATTGACTGCACAAGTGGTCTCTCTTTTATTATGATGGAATGGGCAGTTTAGGTATTTAAAGAATTTCATTTTTGCATAGAAAGCCTATAGAGAGTTACTCAATATATAAATACTTTGTGGAGTAATACACAGTAAATGTTCTAATGCTTAATACATCACCTTAACTTAAAATGTCAACTAGTAGTCTTCAGTTTTGACTTTTAGTTTGATACTCTAGGTTTATAGGACAGGGGTAGACCATTCTGAAATACTGTTTTGAGATTAGATGCAGCTGTGTACGTACAATAACATATGCAGCTTCATAGTAAGGAGCAGGATATACCAAAGGGGTTACAAAAACGAATAATCGTAATGCCTGGTATGGACTGTACTAATTGTGCGAGACATGAAAACTGCATTTACATTACAAATTATCAAACCTCTGACTAAGGCCACATGCACATGTTGAGTAATTGATGAGGTTTTTTTTACCTCAGTATTTGTAAACCAAAACCAGAAGTGAAACAGTTAAAAGAAAAGTATAATAGAAACACGTCTCCACTTTTGCATTTTTCACCTACTCCTGGTTTTGGATTACAAATACTGATGTAAAAAACTCACCAAATACTCAGCGTGTGCACATGTTCTAAGAGTCACCTGTTTAATGTATAATTATGAGAATTGGATGGACCCTTTTCATATGAACAATCAAAACGAGCTTGAAAGGTTGTGAAACCTTTAGAATTTTCCATATTTAGGCATACATTTGAAATAAATCTACATCGCATCTTAGTAGTGCATTGGTAGTCATGGGTTTATGACAGATATTTGTATTCAACAATCCCTTTTTGATTTTGTAATCATGACATTAAGGAATGCTAAATTAGTTGTATCAATTTTGTAAGTAAATCAAAGTCCAGTGTCATTATCATTCAGTGATTGGACAAAAAGCATAAAGTTGTCTTTTGTGCTCTCCATAGAATGAACACATCATCAATTAATCTTGCCCATATATCTATGAGCGTGGTAGAACCAGATATGGCTTTCATGAATATCCTGGAGTCCTACCACTAGCCCAGGGACATGCTTGCCTAACTGGGTGTGCAAGGCTGCCCATGGCAGTGCCCCTGAGCTGATGGTGGCCAATGTAATCATAAGTGAAGTAATTGTTAGCGAGAACAAATTCGTTATGGGATACATATTGACAACTCCTAGAAAGAAAATATTCGACACCTTTCATAGCTTGATCATGGGAGATTGAAGAATACAAAGCCTCAATGTCATTGCTAGCCAGCATGACATCCTGTTCAGTAGAAATATCCCTCAAGTCTATGAAGGAGATCCATTGTGTCCCTGATGTATGAGAGTAGGCTGACAAAGAGTCTCAAAATTTTGTCTAAGTAGACCCCCACATTATGGCCCACACTGTTGATCCCGGACACATTGCGTCTTCCTTTGAGGGGCATGAATACCTTATGCAGTTTGGGTAAAGCATGAAAGGTGGCCATCCCGAGTGCTTAGGGGGATCAAGAATAGTTCTTCCTGGCAATTTAAGCCATCATTTTTGGCATTCTGAAGAGTCCCCTTTAATTTGTCCATAGATTAAAGTATCGGATTTCTGGTGATCAAAGCATAGGTGGTACGGTCATCTAAAAGAAAGAGAGACATGCTTTTGTATTGGTGAGTATCTACAATAACAACATTGCCACCTTTGTCGGAAGGTGTAATTATGACTGAAGAATCTCTTTCAAGAGTGCATAAAGCTGCCATTTGTTTATTTGACAAATTATATCTATCCCGTGTATTGCTAATGTTCTTAATATCATTAGTCACCAACTTTAGAAATACATCTATGGCTGAAAGATCGCCTGTAAGTTGTACTCAAAAGTTTACATACCCCAGAAGAATTTTTGCTTTCTTGGCCTTTTTTCAGAGAATATGAATGATAACACCAAACATTTTTCTCCACTCATGGTTAGTGGTTGGATGGAGCCATTTATTGTCAAACTACTGTGATTTCTCTTTTTAAATCATAATGACAATCCAAAACATCCAGATGACCCTGATCAAAAGTTGGCATGCCCCATTTCTTAATACTGTGTATAGCCCCCACTCACATCAATGACAGCTTGAAGTCTTTTGTGGTAGTTGTGGATGAGCTTCTTTATTTTCTCAGATGGTAAAGCTTCACACTCTTCCTTGGCTGTCTAGCATGCACTGTGTGCTTGAAATCTCCCAAAAGTGGCTCAATGATATTGAGGTCAGGAGAGTGAGATGGCCACTCCAGAACCTACACTTTACTCTGCTGTAGCCAATGACAGGTCAACTTGACTTACATTTTGCAGTTATTACAACAGGTAGAGTTAGGGAGTACAAGTTTCATCATTTCACAATGTGCAAAGTTTTCCAAAAATTATCCAGGAGGTCTATTTCATGCACGCTGAAAGAGACCATGATAGGGACCTCACAATACATTTTGAAGTTATTAGAAGAGGTAGATATAGGGAGTACAAGTTTCATCATTGCACAATGTACAAAAGTTTTCTAAAATTTTAAAACATTACCCACATAGGGTATACATGTATGACCACTAAGTATTTCTTGCCGGTGGAGTAGGACATGATTTTCTGATTAAAATGGGTTTGGATGGAAAGGCATGGATGTTAACTAGACAACTTCCAAAAAAGAACTTTTGGGCTGCATTTATGTTCGCTTACAAAGTCCGAGGAAATCCAGCCCTTGTTAAATTTTAGAAGAGTCAGCCTGTGCACAAGATCTGTACCTGCACGATCGTCGCAGGGAGCTTGTCTTACGTGATAGCTGAGCCATGGCTGTCAGAGCCAGGATCAGTGCTCACATCGCCCCAGGCTGTTTAACCCCCTAAATGTGGTGACTAATATCAATTGGAGCATTTGAGAGGCTAGGAGAGGGAGGGGTCTCCCTCTCCCTACCGATCGGTGCCCCCGCTACATCATCCAGAGGGCAAATCATGGTCATGACAACCTGAGGTCGTCACGATGACTTCTGTGTCTGCCAGCTATGGTGGCCTGTTTAGACCATGCTAGCAGCATTATCTGAGAGGCTTCTAACAATTCAGCACTGACAAATATAATGCCTTGCCATGCATTATACTAGCGTAATAGCAGTTAAACTCCCATAAAGTGACTAAGTAAAAAAAAGTAAATACATTTTTTTTTAAATTATAAAAATATGTAAAAACACAAAATAAATAAAAGAATGAAAAAAATTATTCCAATAAACAGGTATAATGTTTGATATTGCGCTTCCAAAATGACCCAGCCAATAAAACTGTCACACTACAGGGTGGGCCATATATATTGATACACCTAAATAAAATGGGAATGGTTGGTGATATCAACTTCCTGTTTGTAGCACATTAGTATATGGGAGGTGGAAAACGTTTCAAGGTGGATGGTGACCATGGTGGCCATTTTGAAGTCGGCCATTTTGGATCCAACTTTATTTTTTCCAAAGGGAAGAGGGTCATGTGACACATCAAACTTGTTGAAAATTGCACAAGAAAAACAATGGTGTGCTTGGTTTTAACATATCTTTATTCTTTCATGAGTTATTTACAAGTTTCTCTTTGTTTACAGCCATTGACATGTCGCAGAGGTTAACACATGAGGAGCGGATAGAAATTGTAGTTAACTAATGATGAGCGAGTGTTCTGGAATATCGTGTTATCTGAGTGTCTCATGCGTGCTGGAGTAAAATGTTTGCGACTTTCAGACAGCCTCAACACATGCGGAGATTGCCTAATCAACTGGTAATCTCCACATATATTGTTGCTGTCTAACACCCATGAATCATGCAGCTGCGGGGAGTTGAACATATTAATCGAGCACACCTGAGATACTTGGATAACACCCGAGCATGCTTGGATAACACAATGTTCTTCAGTGATCACTATAAAAAAGTGGCAAAATACAAGGATTTTTCCATCATATTGCAGAAAAAAGTTGAACAAAACGCAATGTAAAAATCAAGCCGCCATACAGCTCCATCAGCAGAGACATAAAAAAAACTATAACCTTCAGAATATAGTGATGCAAAAATAATAATTTTTTCTATAAAATAGGTTTTGTTGGGAATAAGCGGCAGAACATCAAAAAAAATATGGTATTGCTGTAACTATACTGACCTGAACAATAACCTTGTCTTATCATTGTTACTATACAATGAACGACATTGAAAAAAAAAACAATTCCTGAATTGCTGGTTTCTGCTCTTTCTGCTTCCCGAAAATCAGAATAGAAATTTATCAAATATTTTATGTGCCTGAAAATGATACCAGCAGAAATGTCAGCTCGGGCAGCAGAAATATAGAAAAATTATAACTCTCAAAATATGGCAATTCAAAAACTTGCTTTTGCAATAAAAAACTGTTTTAGTGTGTGACAGAAGCCAAACAAATTTTTTCTAGAAATCTGGTATGTCTGTAATTGCACTGATGCAAACAATAAAGTCGCCTAATCACTTATATCGCACAGTTAATAGCATAAAAAAATAAATGAAACCAATTCTTTTTTTTTTTATTTCTCTTAGTATATATACTTTTTTCCAATAAAATTATATGATCCACTTGCGTAAGAAAGTCTCGTCTAGTCGGAGGCTCTTCTCTGATCCAGAACCGAGCTATCAATTTCCTTGCTATGAATAGCAATCTAGCAATTGCCAGTTTGACCATAGATACCGCTGCTAATTCTTCCACATAACCTAATATACAGACCAAAGGGTCTCTGGGAATTACACACCTATATATCAATTCAATCCGATTCAATACAACTGTCCAGAAGGCAAACAATCTACGACAATGCCACAGCATGTGTAACATATCTGCCCATTCCTGCGAACATCGTGGACACTCGGAATCAGACCTCATATTCTAAAATAGATTCCCATCTATCATCATTTATCTCTCCCAATTCAGCTTCCCATTTCTCTCTAGACTTGATGGGATGTTTGACTAGAAAGATGAATAATAAATCTCTATACACTTCTGAAATTGCCCCCCTTGTCCCGCTGTTCTCCAAAATGGAAGCCAGCGTGATGTCAATCTGGATCTCAATAAGTTTTTTCCGACATTGTGACTGATACGCATGCTGAATTCTTTTATAATGATATAAATTTAAATATGATACCTGGAATTCTGTTTGTAACTCCACGAATGACTTAAGTCTCCCTTGACCGATTAGCTAACCCATCCTTCTAATTCCTGCCTCTCTCCAGGGCCCAAATCCTTCCATTTGCTTAAATTCTTGTAAATTTATATTATCTCATATAGGAGAGTAATAATAATAATAATCTTTATTTATATAGCACCAACATATTCCGCAGTGCTTTACAGTTTAACAGTTTCAAACACAAAAGTCATAAGTAACAACGTTAACAATACAATAATTAAAGCGAAATAGAGTATTTGATAAGGCCTGTGACACCCCTAATCTGTTTAAGCTTTTCCCATACCTTATGAATTAGGAGAACAGTAGGAAACCGAGGACCCAGTTTTAAAAATTGCCCCCCTTCCAAACTCTCACCCAGAGGCCATTTTCCAATCAAATATCTCAAACTACTGGACGATTGCCCCTTTCCCGTCTCCTCCCCCTATCCTCCAATATGCTGGCATTACGCTGATAAAAAATATACCCAAGGGTAAGGAAGCGCTAAGCCTCCTTCCTCCTTTGGCCTCTGCAAAGTTTCTTGTTTAAACCTTGGGCTTCCCCCCCCCCCCCATATTAGTTCGCCAAACAGCGATTTAATTTTACGGATCCAAATTGGAGAATTATGCAGTACATATAACAGCTGTGGCATCACAATCATCTTTAAAAGGTTCACCCTTCCAATTACAGAAAGATATAATTTATTCCACGCCAAAATTTTGGTACGTATTTTTTGTAACAGAGGGCTTAGATTAAGTTCTTCAAACCTCGTCAGATGAAGAGTGATTTGTATCCCCAGATATTTAAATTTCGAAACTACCTTCAATTTTGCTGACATTTCCGCCTCCCCCGTACCCCTATCTTCCTCATCAATGGGCATAATGCACGATTTGTCCCAATTGATTTTGAGTCCAGAAAATTCCCCAAATTCCTCAATTAATGCCACCGCATTATCCAGATTCTCCCCTGAGTCCCCCAAAAATAACAAAATCGTCAGCATACAAAGACACCTTCTCCTCCTTCATTCCATAGACAAATCCTTTTATCTCTCATGCATCCCTTATTTTAGCGGCCAGGGGCTCCACGGCTAGGGCATACAGCAATGGAGACAATGGGCACACCTGCCTCGTACCCCTATGTAATGAGAAACTATCAGATAATTTATTATTTACTCTAAATTTTGCCGTTGGAGAGGAGTATAGCAACCCCACTCAAGATATAAACTTAGGCCTGAACCCAAGGCACAGCAAAACCGACCACAAGAAATTCCACTCTACACAATCAAAAGCCTTATGGGCATTCAAAGACACTACTACTCTCTTTCCAGCATTTTCAGCTGGAATTTGCATATGTAAATATAGCCTCCTTAAATTGATTGCTGTAGATTTATTGGGCATGAATCCAGATTGATCTGGGTGGATTACTTTATCAATCACATGGGTCAGTCTGTTGGCCAAGGCCTTCGCCAAAATCTTTATATCCGTCGTAAGGAGTGAGATTGGTCTGTAGGACTCCGGATTCAATGGATCCTTATCAGCTTTAGGAATGACCACAACAATGGCCTCTCTCATAGATGTAGGTAATATTCCCCTCTCCAACGACTCATTAGATACCTTTTCCAATTTAGTTATTACTTCTTCATTAAAAATTTTATACACCTCTGCCGGAATGCCATCTGCCCTCAGGGCCTTATTACCCGCCATGTCCGCCAGTGCCACCCTCAACTCCTCCGCTGTAAGCGGCCTATCCATCCATTCTCTGTCTTCATCCCCTAGTCTAGGAAGCTTAATCGCACTCATATACCTGTCCATCTCCTCTTGACCTTTATGTATCTTTGAGGAGTATAGCTCACTGTAAAATTGTTTAAATACATCCAAAATTTGATCCCCCTGTGTAATCACATTACCTTCCTTTGTTTTAATTGCACACACATGTGAGGATTCCCGTTGTGCCGAAGCTACCACTGAGAGCATGTGCCCCACTTTTTCACCCTCCGCATAGAATGCCTCGTTCTGAAATGCCCGCAGTCTCTCTGCCTTACGGATGTGAAGTTTATTAACCTCCGACTGGGCCACTCTCATGCGGATCTGCGTAGCTTTTGAACACTGCGCACCCAATGCCTCCTCCGCTGCCCTCAATTCCTCAATCACTGCTTTGTCTAGATTTTGAGACCTAGTCTTATATCGAGAAACTTCTCTGAATAAAATCCTTCTCAAAAATGCCTTCATAGTATCCCAAACTATATGACCCTCTGCACTACCTTTGTTTATCCTAAAGAATTCTCCCAATTCCTCTCCTATCTTTCCCATATCCAACAACCGTAACCAAAAGGGGTGAATTTTCCATCCCATACCTGCCAACCTCCCCCGTTCTCCCAATTGTAGAGATACCACCAGTGGACAATGATCCGATAGGACTCTGGGCAAATATTCCACTTCCTGTACCAAGTTATCCATCCCCTCATTTCCCAAAGCCACATCAATGCGAGACAAGGAACCATACGTCGCCGAGTAGCACGAGTAAGTGTAGTTCTCCATATTTCGAACTCTCCACAAGTCTATCCATCCAATTTCCCTCATGTAATTTCCAAAAGGTGTCACATTTCCTCCTCTCTGTTCCCTGTATGTTTACCCTTATCTCAATGATCATTTGCAATATTATTCACATCGCCTATTACAAGCAACGGGACCCCAGTCCATTTCCCCGATATGTTCAGAATTTCCTGTATCTTTTTTCCAGAAAACGGTGGCGGGATATGCAAAGACACAATACATAATAATCTATTCAATATCTTACATACAATAAACACATATTGCTCATCCTTGTCTATTTTAACCTCCACTTCTTCATATGGAGTAGAAGTGTGGATTAATACCGACTCTCCCCTAGCATAGGCTGAGTACATCGAGTGATAAGCCTTCCTCACCCATCTTTTTTGTAACATAGCTACTTTGTCTTCTACCAGGTGTGTTTCTTGAAGGCAAATCACTGAGGGCCTCAGCTTCAGCAGATATTGTAAAATTGCGGCCCACTTTGAGACGTTGGCGAGACCCCTAACGTTCCAGCTTAGAATTTTAATTCTACCCCCCATGATATGTTACAATACCAAACATTTGACTCGTTATAAATGAGATCTCGGTCCTTCCCTCCTTGCCCACCCTCCCCACCCCCCACCTTCCTGCCTCTACCCCCCGTCCCAACCTTCCAACTGAAATAACTCCCATCCTCCCGTTCCATCCCCCTCCCGAAAAATTGATTGTCTCCCACAACTTTTAAGCTGATAAAAGTTCTCTCTCCCTCTCTATTTGCGATCTAGGAGGGCGTTTTTACAGCCTAACAATACAAGCTCTGTACTCCAACTACTCTCCTGTCCACATTTATCAAACTGCAATAACCGTTGCGCCGCCGAACACAACCCACATATACCAACATGGCATTACGTCATCTCAGAGATGACCATTAACTTATCAAATTCAAACTGAATAACAGTTAGTCACTGTTTCAACATCACTCAGAGTATGCTTCAACGGGACCGATCCGCTCTGATATTTTTAGTGTTAGAATCAAGCCAGTGTGTCGCCTCCTCTGGATTTTGAAAAAAGTGCACCCGATCCAAGTCTACGACTCTCAGCTTAGCTGGGTAAATCATTGAATAGCGCAAATCCATGTCCCGTAGTCGTGTTTTAACTTCTCCAAACGCCATCCGGAGCTTTTGGACAGCTGCAGAATAATCTGGGTCGATGGAGATGCGATTGCCATCTATGGTTAGTTCCGCACAGTTCCTGGCTTTCCTCAGCAGAGTATCCCAGTCCCGATAATTCAGAACTATAGCCAAGATGACTCTTGGGGCTGATCCTGGGGGCAGGGGTCTAGTGGGTACACGATGTGCCCTTTCAACGGAAAACATTTTAGTGAGACCATCCCCTCCTACAGTATTTTTCAGCCACGACTCAATGTACTCAGTGGGGTTATCTCCTTCTCCTTTTTCTGGCACCCCCACAATCCTCAGGTTGCTCCTGCGGGAGCGGTTCTCAAGATCATCTGTTTTAAATTCCAGTTCAGCTATACGCTGCACATACTTTTTTTCCCTTTTCAACAGTTCATTAACCTGGTCTTCAGCGCTCCCCACACGTTCTTCCACCACCTCCACTCTCTGTTCAACTTTGCGCACTGCAGCATTAATCGCACCCATCTCTCCCTTTAAATCATCCACACGACTGTTCAGAGCCACAAGGGCAGACTTGTTGTACATTACCACAGAGAATATATCTTTGAGCGTCGGCTCTGCTATATCTAATGTGTCCGGCTGTTCAAGCAGGCCAGCACGTACAGCCACATCAGGGGATCTCTGTTCCTCCCCACCGCTCCGCGGCTGGCCCCCTCCTTCCTGCTGTTCCCCAGGGACATGTGTTCTTTCAGGTCTCTCACCTTCAGCCACTGACCGCTCATTAGCAGCCTCCTCTGACCTTGCAAAGCGTTCCAGCCGAGCAATCACTTCCATCTTTCTTTGATATGCTGCGCTCTCCCTTTCCGCCTCCTCTGCAGTCTTAGCGCCATCTTGGGCCTGAGAGCTTCCCGATGCTGCCGGCTCCTTCTGTCTCCTGCGTGTCATCCTCGTGCGGGACTCCTCTCCACCTGACCGCCCTCTGTTCACTGCTGCTCCTCAGGTCAATGCACACTCCTTAGAGTGATTTCAGCATTTGGCGGCGCCTCAGGTACCAATATAAAGGGAGATTGTGGCAGGAGAGCTCCACCACATGTCTTCTCACATTGCGCTCTAGGCCACGCCCCGAAACCAATTCTTTACCTGCTGTTGATTTGCTCATTCTGCTTTCCAAAGACCGCAGTAAAGCTTGGCTCACATTTATCCTATGCTCTATGTTGAGTGCTTACTGCGGGGATTCCGTTTAAATCTCTGAAATACGTGATTCAAAAGGAATCTCTGACAAAAGATTCCCTATAATGAGGTGGATATAGACATTGCGGATAATATCTGGCCTATGATCAAGTTGGTCTGTCTTTTTAAGAGTGTATAAAAGTGCAGTTAGCCACAGTTTTGTGCACCTCTGAAAAGGACACTTCTTAACCGAGACCAGATTTAGTCTTGAGTAACCCTGCTGCCTCACTATAGTGAATGCATCTTTCAGGGGTTTCATTTGGATCTTGTCATTTGAAGATTAAGGGTATGTGCACATGTTGTAGATTTACTGTGGATCCGCAGCATTTTTTACAGTGCAGAAGCACTGCAGATCCGCAAGTGATTTACAGTACAATGTAAATCAATGAAATAAAAAATGCTGTGCTAATGGTGTGGAAAAAGCTGCGGATTAAAAGAAGGAGCATGTCACTTCTTTTGTGTGGATCTGCAGCATTTTTTGTACCCATTCCATTATACAAATCCGCAGGGGTAAAAACGCATGAAATCCGCAGTAAATTGCAAGGGAAATCCACACAAAATCTGCATAAAAAACGCATCAAATCCGCACCTGCGTTTTCCAACTTAGCAAAAAGCAGTTCCTCCCTGAGTCTCAGGACTCAGGAGAACTGCCCAAAGATGACCAACATGGACCTGCTTATCCGATGAATAAACCAGAATGTCATCTAAGTAATTAATCACAAACAACCCAATAAAGTCAGAGAACACAAAATTGATTAAGTTTTGGAAGACCGCAGGAGCATTGATCAAACCAAATGGCATAACTAAATTTTTGAATAAACCTTAAGAAGTGAGGAATGCAATCTTCCACTCATCCCCCTCCCGTACCCGAATCAGGTTATATTCCCCCTGCAAATCCAGCTTAGAAAACCATTTAGCCCCAGACAATTGATTACACAAATCGTGAATGAGCGGAAGGGGATTCGTGTTTCTCATAGTAATCTTATTAAGTTCTCAAAAGTCAAGGCATTGGCGGAGGCCACCGTCTTTTTTTCTTAAAAATAAAAATCCTGCAGCAACAGGAGATACAGAAGGGCGAATATGTCCCTTGCAGAGACTTTCAGATATGTATTACTTCATGGCGGACCACTCAAGACCAGAAAGGTTGAACATCCGGGTCTTAGGCAACTTAGCCCCAGGAATAAGATCAATGGCACAATCAAAAGAGCGGTGCAGTGGCAACCCCTCGGCCTGACTTACAGAGAACACGTCTTCGAAGTCCTTCAGGTACAGATACAGAAATTAGACAGTTATTTTTACATTTAGGCCCCTATTTACCAATCTCCCGGGCCTCCCAGTCAATGACCGGATTATGAACCAGGGGAATCCCAAGACCAACCCAGCAGGGAGGTTGTACAGAACAAAACAGGCTGTATGCTCCATATGAACAGGGTCCACCTTAAGGAAGAACTCCTTAGTAAAGGAGAGGATCTTGTCCTTAGTGAAAGGTGTAGAGTTAATAGCCATGACCTTCATGGGTTTCCCCAACCTGACTATCCCTATCTCACAATGGGCCACCAACTTAGAGTCAATCAGATTCACAGTGGAACCGCAATCCACAAAAGCAGATGAGGGGGAAAAAGCAATTGTTCACACCAAGTTCCACTTTCAGTAATAATTTGAAAATTGAGGAAGACTACCCAGACCTAGGCGTTTCCCGAGACCTTGGAAACCGGCGGACAGGAGGGGAAGTCTCTTCTCCAATGGCCCGGAGCTCCACAATTAAAACAGATATTTTTCTCCCTTCGACCTTTCCTTTGTGGAGATATCCCCACCTCCATGGGCTCAAACGATGATGGGGTTCAGGCTTAATAGGTTACAACAGAGCCTCACAATGCACCACTCCCCTCTCTCACAGTCTACGGTCCATATGGATGGCCTGTGTCATACCTTCTTCCAGAGAATCAGGTGGTGGATGCAGGGCTAGCGCATCCTTTAAATGCTTGGACAGTCCCCTTCAAAATAGCCCTCTGAGCGTCGAGTCATTCCAAGAGACTTCTGGTCCCCACCGCCTGAACTCAGAACAGTACCACTCGGCAGAAAGCTTCCCCTGAGTGAGACTAATAACCGTGTCCTCAGCCAATCTCACTCAATTGGGTTCATTGTAAATGAGACCCAAGGCTTTGAAGAACCAATCCACAGACAGTCTCTCAGGGGAGGTAGTGGGCAGGGAGAAAGCCCAGGACTGTGGGCCCTCATGTAACAAATATATCACTATCCCCACCCTTTGACTCTTGTCCCCTGAAGACCTAGGACCCAGGGAAAACAATAACTTGCAACTCTCCCTAAAGACCCGTAATTTACTTTTATCCCCAGAAAAGGCATCCGGTAATTTTACAGAGGGTTCAGGAGAATAAAGAGAAACATCTGAGACAGCCCCATCCATACAGCCAGATGGAGAGGAGGTACCCCGAACCACACTAACCGTATCCGCCTACTCCCTTTGCACCTGTCGTTGAAAAGCAACCGAAGCTATTTGCTCCACTGACAGATTCTGCATCATTTTGGTCAGGTTAGCTACCTGATCTGACAGAGGTTGGAGCGGATCCATATCAGAGGGAAAAAGGAAAAAAGTGCAGAATCTCCTTTAATGCTTTGGGTCGGTTGTAATGTAATGATGCTGCCTGGTGTCACAGAGAGGCAGCCTAAGGGGGTGCTAGCAGGAGCACGTGGAGTGGGAAGAATGAGGCACGCAGTGCACACAGGACCTGAACAAGGCAGGTCATGTGATCACTGCAGGGACGATGGGGTGGAGCTACCATTTTAGAGAATGGAGGGTCTACCAATAAATGCAGGACACAGAGTACTAAGACAGAGACATAGTTAAAGGACAAGCTGAGGGTCGGGAGCCAAACGGGAGCGAGGTACCAAGGGGCAAAACAACAGTTTAGTTAGAGACAAGCCAAGAGGTCAGAAAACCAGGACAGACAGAGAAGTACCAAGCAGAAAACAGAGGCAGTAGTCAGGGGGCAAATCGGGTCATACACAGCAAGGCACACACGCACAGAGGCACAACGATTGCAGACGAATAACCTGGGTCAGCTATCTCAAACCGAGTAGATGGAAGAATAACTGACTCAGAACCCAGGAACTACCAGCATTAAATAGCCCTAGAACCAAAAAGAGGCGGACTAATATAACCCAGATCTGACCAGGAAGGAGCCAGAACCAGCCCATCCAGAGTCATGACACAAAGTTACTTCAAATGGAATGGAATGTGATCCCTAAAAAAATTGGTTTTGTTATTTTTGCTGGAAAAATGAGAATTACTGATACACTTTTAAACCTTTTAACTTCTTAACCTAAAAAAATGCTTTAAAAATGATGCTGATGTGAAGTAGACATGTGGTAAATGTTATTTATTAACTATTTTGTGTAGAATAAATATCTGGTTTAAGGGAATACAAATTAAAAGTTTGAACATTGCAACATTTTACATTTTGTTTTGTCAAATTTTCAATATTTTCTTAAATAAACACAAATCACATTGACCAAAATTTACCACTAACATGAAGTACAACATGTCATGAGAAAAAACAGTCTCAGAATCACTGGGATAACAACTGGTGATAACAGTCTGGAGGTGAAGGGGCTAAGTAAACCATTCCATTATGGGCTTAAAGGTACCTTCACACATAACGATATTGTTAACGATATCATTGCTATTTGTGACGTAGCAACGATATCGTTAATGAAATCGTTCTGTGTGACAGCGACCAACGATCAGGCCCCTGCTGGGAGATCGTTGGTCGCTGAAGAAAGTCCAGAACTTTATTTCGTCGCTGGACTCCTGCTGACATCGCTGGATCGGCGTGTGTGACACCGATCAAGCGATGTCTTCACTGGTATCCAGGGTAAACATCGGGTAACTAAGCGCAGGGCCGCGCTTAGTAACCCGATGTTTACCCTGGTTACCATGCTAAAAGTAAAAAGAAACAAACAGTACATACTTACCTACAGCCATCTGTCCTCCAGCGCTGTGCTCTGCACTCCTCCTGTACTGTCTGTGAGCCGGAAAGCAGAGCGGTGACGTCACCGCTCTGCTTTCCGGCTCCCAGCCAGTACAGGAGGAGAGCAGAGAAGCAGAGCGCAGCGCTGGAGGACAGACAGCGGTAGGTAAGTATGTACTGTTTGTTTTTTTTTACTTTTAGGATGGTAACCAGGGTAAACATCGGGTTACTAAGCACGGCCCTGCGCTTAGTTACCCGATGTTTACCCTGGTTACCGGCATCGTTGGTCGCTGGAGAGCGGTCTGTGTGACAGCTCTCCAGCGACCAAACAGCGACGCTGCAGCGATCCGGATCGTTGTCGGTATCGCTGCAGCGTCGCTTAATGTGAAGGGGCCTTAACTGTTTAGATGGATTCTTAAAGCCATAAATCAGGGTAAGCAGCACGGATGAAGGCAAAGTCACAGTGGGAAGAACTTGCCAAATGATATGTGGATAAGCAACAACCTTGATGCCAGGGAGACAAACAGAGAAGGAAAAACCACAAGACACAGACCCTGGAGTTAAGACATAAACATGAACTGTAGTTGTATTGACTGTGCAGTAATTGTAGCAAACGAAAGGTTAAAAAATTGTTAAATGTCATTTGCTATATGTCATATTTTTCATGGCAAATATATTTATTATTTTTCGAACTCTGGTATGAATGGCAACAAACCAGAGGTTTATATGCTATGCAAAAAGTCTAAGCCAAGCCAAAGGACTACCACCAAATCTGTACAGTTTCCTAGCTTGGCTTGGTAATGTTGCAGCTATGTCAGGATTCTAAGCATCTTGCTCACAAATGTTTGTGGTTAGAAGTTTGAGAATATTTGTGGTTTTCTCAGTTTGTTCTGAGTTTTAATGAAAATACAAAGTAAGTGTGAAAATGCAAAATGAAGCAGTCCTAATCCAACTTCCCAGGATTATCATTTGTACTGCTAATTTGCTTCAGTACGTGAGTGGCAATCATCTGACCATTTTCTTTTTCTCACTGCTGGTTTTGTAATCTGTACATTATAATTATTTTATTATTGCTGAAACAAAAAATCTGCTCCCTCTGCACTGACTAGATAGACACAGCAGTCAACTCGAGAGACAGAAATCCGGAGGGGAAGGAAAGAGTAACCTTCTGAACCAATGAGCAGACAGGGGGATGTCTCAGACTAATGTATGCATTGTGTGTAAGCAATAATAGCAATCACAACTCCTTAGTGACAGAGCCAATATTGTCCTTAATGACCAAGCCAATTTTTACAATTCTGACCACTGTCACTTTATGAGGTCATAGTTCTGGAATGCTTCTACGGATCCCACTGATTCTGATATTTTTTCTTCATTTACTTCATGTTAGTGGTAAAATTTCTTCGATATGACTTGCCTATATTTATGAAAAACATGTAAATTTGGCAAAAATTGTGAAAATGTTGCAATTTTCAAAATGTTGATTTTTGTGTCCTTAAATCAGAGAGTCATATTGCACCAAATAGTTGTTAAATAACATTTCCCACATGTCTACTTTACATCAGCACAATTTTGGAAACATTTTATGTATTTTTGTTAGGAAATTATAAGAGTTAATAGTTGACCAGTGATTTCTCATTTTTGCAACAAAATTTACAAAACCTTTTTTAGGGACCACCTGTTAGGGCTGGCGGAACGCACCAAATTATATAAAGGGAGATATAAGGTGCGTTCACAGCCCGGGGTCCACCATGCAGAGATGACACCTGCTGCTCGGTAATGGCGGACAGAATATGGCAGTATAATGGAAATACACGCAGGTTAACTTCACACGGTATGTAAGGAGGCGAACCCTGTTGCGTCACAGGGCCGCAATACTGCTAAATGATCACTAGTGTTTAGATCACAGGACTCTGCCCCAAGGACATAGGGTTAGAGTCCCTCTAGACCCACTAGCACTTGGCGTCGCAACTGCAGTGCTAGGGAGAAACTACGCTAATAGATTTTGCGCACTAGGTGCACACAGCGCCATTCTGGCGGACGCCACTAACCACCCTAACTAGGGCCTGGAAAGCACACTAATTGCGCACGGCGCTGTACTGGCGGACGCTGCTTATTTGACGCTGTATGCTCGTGCCTAGTGCTGGATGGCACAATCTGGTGCCAGTCAACTCAAACACTCAACCATATGCAACAATGCTAGGGAAGGGGTTGATTAGGAGCTTTCACCAGATATCTAACACACATCCACACATACACGATTTCAGTTTATACTAGCCATGCAAACCTTTTATAGTTGCAGCCTTCCGGGACTTTCCCAGTGGTCCAGTCAGAGCTGTTTCAGGACCTGAGCATGTGACCTCTGACCTCCAATGAGAGGTCGTCCCACAGGCATGCTCAGTAGGCAAAAAGCAAGACTGGAGAAGGTCCCTGGAGCGTCTGCTCGCCGCTGATTAATGCTAGTTACAATAGCTGAACCTGGGATGGCAGCAGTAACCAAACGCACAGCAACAGCTTAAGCAAGACAATGGGACTGACGTCTCTGCTGAGCAGGCTCCTCTGTGGCTGGGGAAGAATGGGAGACTGCAGAAGACATGGTTCGAGATTCCCCCTGTGCAGTGGTGATAACTTGACACCTAACACCACCTCACATTTAAAGTGAGTTTGGAGGGTAATATGACAGAAAATACCCCAAAGTGACACTGTTCTAAAAATTGCACCCCTCAAGATGTTCAAAACCACCACATTCAAGAAGTTTATTAACCCTTCAGGTGCTTTATGAGAATTAAAGCAATTTGGAAGGAAAAAATGTACATTTTACTTTTTTCACAAAAATTTATTTAGACCCAAACTTTTTTATTTTCACAAGAGTATCAGGAGAAAATGGACCATAAAATTTGCTCTACAATTTCTCCAGAGTACACTGATACCCCATATGTGGGTGAAAGCCACTGTTTGGGCGCCTGGCAGGGCTCAGAAGGGAGGGACCACCATTTGACTTTTTGAGCGCAAAATTTGCTGGAATCAATGGCGGGCACCATGTCGCGCTTGAAGACCCCCTGATGTACCTAAATAGTGGAAACCCCCCAATTCTAACTCCAACCCTAACACAGCCCTACCCCTGACACTAATCCCAACTCTAATCCCAACACTATCCCTAACTACAACCCTAATCCCATCTCCAACACCACCCTATCCCCAAATCCCCAACCGTAACTCCAACACAACCGTAACCCTAACACAACCGTATCCCCAACACAACTGTAACCCCAACAGAACTCTAACCCCAACACGACCCTAACCCCAACACCAAGACTGTAACCCCAATACCACAACTGTAACTTCAACACAACCCTAACTCTAGCCCCAACCCTAACCCTAGCAACAACCCTAACCCTAGCCCCAACCCTAACCCTAGTCTCAACTCTAACCTTAACTCCAAACCTAACCTTAGCTCTAACCCCAACCCTAACCCTAGCTCTAACCCCAACCCTAACCCTAACTGCAAAGAATGGAAAAAAATACATTTTTTTAATTTATAATTTTTACCTAACTAAGAGAGTGATAAAAGAGGGTTTTATTTACATTTTTTTTTAATTTTGATCACTGTGATAGGGTCTATCACAGTGATCAAAATGAACCAAAAGGAAAAATCAACTGTTGCCGGGTGCCGATCGGCAGATAGCTGAGACCCCAGAGATTTTCCGACGCTGGGGGCCTCATAACCTTATTTCTCACCGGCGTTAAAAAGCGGCGCTGAGGAATAAGTATCCTTAACTGCCACCGCTAAAAGGCATATCAGCGGTCATTAAGGGGTTAATTCTTATCTCTGCTCTACATATAGGGGTGGATTCATCACATGTTCAGCCAGTTTAACTGCTCGTTTCTCCTTCTCTGATGTTGTGGAAAGGACCACTCTGACATCTCTCTAGGCTGCTCAGTAGAAGCTTTCATGTACAGTTAATTATTTGTTTCTTTGAATTGTGAACTGTCCAACAATACAAACCCAGGAACTCTTAGGTTATGTGCACACAGTGCATTTTTGCAGTGGTTTTTTTGCAGGCAGAAAATGGGCCAAAAATGCTATGGAAACCTTGTGCAAGCTAATTCAATGACAATCCTGTGTTGTGCACATGATCAGTACATTTCCTTTGAGTATTTGCAGTGGTTTTTTTCTGCAGCATGCCAACTCTTTGTGCGTTTCTACAGCGTTTGCCAAACATTTACTTCAATTGAATCAATCAAATCCGCAGCAACAACGCAGGTATAAAAATGTTTGTGGAGTTGCTGCTGATTTGCTAATTTTTTTTGCATTTTTATGCACCTCCTACGGTGTTTCCTACACGGTCATCTGTGTGACAGTGTGGTATTCACCGACTCAGTGGTTCTGATCTGCAGTAACGCTACCACTGGTAAGACCGTCAGTCAGAGTGCTGCGGGATCATGCTCTCAGATGTCAGTGTGACTTTGCAGCTGCAACTATGACATGCAGTGGTGACCTGTGGTAAAAAGCTTACCACAGGTCAGCAGGAGTGGGCTGATGAGACTACTCCTTTCATTAGGTTATGTCTGCTGTCACTGATAACACTGATAGCAGGAGCCACTGATGGGAGACGTAGTCTCTTATCAGCCAGCCCCAGTGCTCATTCTTAAAAAAAAACCATGTGAAATAATTACATACATATTCAAATAGAAATAAAAAACACATTATAGTCACCTAACACCAAATTCCCTAAATCCTCATCCCCTAGAAAAAATGTAAAATAAAAAAACAACATATACTCACCTTAACACCCAATCCCCGATGCCCATGTCTGCTACAAATAATCAAAAATAATAAACCACCATATACTCACCTGTCCTCCTTAGTCCACATAATCCCAAGGTTCCAAAGCGATCTCACGTGTAGAATAGTCATGTCGGGAGATTGTGAATGCTCTACCTAGTCGCCTGCAATACACTGATAGGAGGTAATCGCTGCCATGTTGTATCACTGAGCTGTCATACGACAGTTTACCAGAGTTCAGCAGCTGATCAGCTCTAGTGCTCTCACGGCACCACGCGACATGAGAACTTCAGTTGATCTCTCTCACGGCAGTTCAGTGCTATACATTGGGGGAGCGATTACCTCCTGTCAGTGTATCGTCGGCTGTCTTTAAGAGCAGTCACATCAGTGACTGCTCTCAAAGACATCAGGATCATCATGGGACATACAGTAATGGATTATCTTCTCTGCGGACAGGTGAGGAATATTGGGGTTTATTATTTTATTTTTGCAGGAGATGTTGGCTTCGGTGGATTAGGTGTTTAGTGAATATGGTTTAATTTAGATTCAATAAAGGAGACTGTGTCATTATTTCAAATAAAGGGCTTTATTCTGGGTGTCTGTATTTTTTTTCTAATATCACTATGGAGTTAGTAATGGGGGCATCTTATAGATGTCTCTCCATTACTAACCTTGGAACTTGATGTCACCTGACAATACAAAGGTGACATCAACCCCCCTAACCATCACCCCGCTTGACTTGACATCGCTACAGGGCAAGTAGAAAAAGTGAGGCTAAGCACCAGATTTGGCGCTTCATATGGATGTGTCATTTCTGGGGCGACTGAGAGCTGATGTTTTAGCTTTTGGGGGCCAATATCCATGGCCCCTTCCTAGGCTATTTATATCAGTCCTCAGCTGTCTGCCTAGCATTTGCTGATTAGATTTTATAGGGGATCCCTGTGTAAATTTTTTCTGGGATCCGTGCGTAAACTATTGGCTCCTTCACAGAATATTAACATTAGCCCTCAGCCATTGGCTTTCCCTTTGCTGATTATGAAAATTACATGGGCGCCCACACAATTTTTGTTTCTTTAAATTAAGGTTTGCTGATGGTTCATGTTAGAATCTGTTTAGTTTTTGACTATCCACCATTTTCTTGTGGAGTTCGGGCTGCTCATCTTTTTCCTCTGGTGCTGGGTTTGTCAGGTGTTTATATCACTCTTTATTAACAAACACCTGCCTCCCAGTCCTTGCTGGACAACAGTGTTAATCTGCTTGAGCTCTAGCTTGATGCTTTGCTTTGTGTTCTGTGTGTCTTATTTGTGCAGTGCTGGCAGCTCTGGTTCTGCTAGCCTTAGTTTCTGTTTTCTATTGGTTTCTGCAGCCTTCTCTGCGCCTTCTATTAGGAGGTGACCCGTTTTCGTACCCAGTCCTTAGTTCTTTTAGGGAACCCCTTCCCCTTATCTATAGGTCTTCGCTTGAGATTAACCCAGGATCGTCGGTGGGTCTATTCGCAAGGAATGGGTCACCCACTCCATCGTAGGTTTTCAGCCTAGTCATAGTGTAGGGTCAGTTTTCCCCCTTCTAACTTAGTCCTGTTTTGCCGATCCGTAACAGTTTACAGCATACGTAGGTTTATTATGTTAACTCTCATACATAGGCTGGTGGCAATGTGTATACCTTTGTATTTGTTTATTTGCGTGTGTGCTTGTGTTTACTTATCGGCTTAGTAATAAGGGTGTCAGGCTAACATCTCTTCATTAGGGTTGAGCGAAACGGATCGTTCATTTTCAAAAGTTGCCGACTTTTGGCAAAGTCGGGTTTCATGAAACCCGACCCGACCCCTGTGTGGGGTCAGCCATGCAGTACGCGACTTTCGCGCCAAAGTCGCGTTTCAATGACGCGAAAAGCGCCATTTCTCAGCCAATGAAGGTGGACGCAGAGTGTGGGCAGCGTGATGACATAGGTCCTGGTCCCCACCATCTTAGAGAAGGGCATTGCAGTGATTGGCTTGCTGTCTGCGGCGTCACAGGGGCTATAAAGAGGCGTTCCCACCGACCGCCATCTTACTGCTGCTGATCTGAGCCTAGGGAGAGGTTGCTGCAGCTTCGTCAGAAGCAGGGATAGCGTTAGGCAGGGTCCATTAACCACCAAACCGCTTGTGCTGTAGCGACCAACACCACCTTTTGTTTGCAGGGACAGTGGAAGCTACATTTTTTTCCTCAGCGCTGTAGCTCATTGGGCTGCCCTAGAAGGCTCCCTGATAGCTGCATTGCTGTGTGTATGCCGCTGTGCAAACCAACTGCTTTTTTCACAGCACAAATCCTGTTGTTTTTTCCTTTCTGCACAGCTATCTTTTTTGTTTGTCCACACTTTTTATTTAATTTGTGCATCAGTCCACTCCTTATTGCTGCCTGCCATACCTGGCTGAGATTATTGCAGGGAGATAGTAATTGTAGGACAGTCCCTTTTATTTATTTATTTTTTTTAATTCTCCCTAAAAAAATAAGTTGTGGGAGATTAAGATTGACATTTCTGCTAGAGTGCCATCCCTGTGTGTGCCATCTCTCTCACATAGTGGGCCATAGAAAGCCTTTTTTTTTTCTTTTTTATTTATTGGGTTTATAAATTCTCCCTGAAAAAAAAACAGTGGGAGATTAATATTGGCCTTTGGGCTTGTGTGCCAGTCCTGAGTGTGCCATCTCTCTCTCAAATAGTGGGCCATAGAAAGCCTATTTTTTTTTTATTTGGTTTCTAAATTCTCCCTGAAAAAATAAAAAAAAACAGTGGGAGATTAATATTGGCCTTTCTGCTTGTGTGCCAGTCCTGACTCCTGAGTGTGCCATCTCTCTCTCTCAAATAGTGGGCCATAGAAAGCCTATTTTTTTTTTATGTTTGGTTTCTAAATTCTCCCTGAAAAAAAAAAAAACAGTGGGAGATTAATATTGGCCTTTCTGCTTGTGTGCCAGTCCTGACTCCTGAGTGTGCCATCTCTCTCTCAAATAGTGGGCCATAGAAAGCCTATTTATTTTTTTTTAATTTGGTTTCTAAATTCTCCCTGAAAAAATAATTTCAGAACACATAGCAAATATAAATGACAATAATTCAGGCTATTCTGGGGCTACGAAACATTTTATTTCTGTACATAAAGGAGACCTATCAGATTTTTCATTTTTTGGCATAGAAAGGGTTAGTCAGTCACCTAGAGGTGGAGATTGGAAGAAACAATTAGCACTGCGGGAAGCCTTTTGGATTCTGACTTTAGACACTAAACATCCACACGGTATGAATTACAGGAATGACCTTTTTTACATATATTGAACTAACAGATAGATCTTGCGGCAATTTAAAGTATATATTTATGCAATTTCAGTGTATTTGAAATAGGAGAAAAAAGTCTTGTTATGTGTGTTTAGCTGCAGCCTTTTTCAATGCAATTGATTGCTATGTCTGTGATTGGTTCCTTGCTATATATAAACCTGTTCATCTCTATGGTATTAGTTCCTATGACTAAGGGCGCCGTGGTGCGCCAGAAACGCGTCAGGCAGAGAGAGTCTCCCTCTCTCTTTTTTAATATTGCTTTTTAAAATGCTTCAATAAATTTTGGATATTTTACTTACACTGGATGGACGTGCTGGATATTCCCTTTTCCTTTCTTCTACTTCAGCTGAAATCACCAGCAGGTACTGCACCCACCAGTTACATTCATTTGCAACGGCTTACAGATGCATATCTCGGCGTGTCAAGCTCCTAACTTTTCCTCTCCCCCCCTCCTCTTTTCTTGAGTGGGAGATTAATATTGGCCTTTCTGCTTGTGTGCCACTCCTGACTCCTGAGTGTGCCATCTCTCTCTCAAATAGTGGGCCATAGAAAGCCTATTTATTTTTTTTTATTTGGTTTCTAAATTCTCCCTGAAAAAATAAAAAAAAACAGTGGGAGATTAATATTGGCCTTTCTGCTTGTGTGCCAGTCCTGACTCCTGAGTGTGCCATCTCTCTCTCTCAAATAGTGGGCCATAGAAAGCCTTTTTTTTATATTTAGTTTCTAAATTCTCACTGAAAAAATAAAAAAAAAAACAGTGGGAGATTAATATTGGCCTTTCTGCTTGTGTGCCAGTCCTGACTCCTGAGTGTGCCATCTCTCTCTCAAATAGTGGGCCATTGAAAGCCTATTTATTTTTTTTTATTTGGTTTCTAAATTCTCCCTGAAAAAATAGAAAAAAAACAGTGGGAGATTAATATTGGCCCTTCTAATTGTCTGCCAATCCTGACTCCTGAGTGTGCCATCTCTCTCTCAAATAGTGGGCCATAGAAAGCCTATTTTTTTTTTTATTTGGTTTCTAAATTCTCCCTGAAAAAATTTAAAAAAACAGTGGGAGATTAATATTGACATTTGTGCTTGAGTGACAGTCCTGCGTGTGTGGCATCTCTCTCATTTGGTGCCACAGAAAACAGAGTGTGTAACCCTTGTGCCTGATTTTCCTTGCGGTCTCACCCACCTGTAAAGGGATATCTAAATCATACTGAAGTTATAGCTCACCGTGTAAGTTGTTTGACAGCAACAAATACCGTTACTTTGGTTACGTTTTTAAAACAATGAGGAAGTCTGGTGGAAGAGGTCGTGGCTGTGGGCGTTCATTGCCAGCTGGTAATGATGGTAGTGGTAGTGGAGCATCAGGTGGTCGTGGGAAAAAAAATATAGCACCTAAGTCTGGAGCTGTGGAGCCAGGTTCGTCGTCTGGCTACACAAGGCCTCGAACGCTCCCTTTTCTGGGAGTAGGAAAACCGCTTTTAAAGCCGGAGCAGCAAGAGCAAGTTTTGGCTTACCTTGCTGACTCAGCCTCTAGCTCTTTTGCCTCCTCTTTTGAAACTGGTAAATGTAAAAGCAGCGCGTCGTTAGTGGATGTTCACGGTCAGGGACAAGTCGCTTCCTTGTCCTCTTCAGCAAAAACAACAACAGAGAAGGATGCAGCAGGCGACACAACGGGTTACTCCATGGAACTCTTTACACATACCGTCCCTGGCTTAGAAAGTGAATCAGTCAACAGGCCATGCCCATTACTAGTTGAATCGGACATGGAGTGCACTGATGCACAGCCACAGCCAGACTACTATGCTGTTCCTTTGACTCAGACCACAACATTGCCCTCGCAGGGTACTGATCCAGAATGAGACCATGATGAGACTATGGTGCCCCGTCACGAACGCTATACCACCGACTTACACGGTGACACAGACGAAGTTGAACACGAGATAGAAGAGGAGGTTATAGATGACCCAGTTGTTGACCCCGATTGGCAGCCACTGGGGGAACAGGGTGCAGGCGGCAGTAGTTCTGAAACGGAGGAGGAGGGGCCGCAGCAGGCATCAACATCGCAACAGGTTCCACCTGCCGGGCCCGTATCTGGCACAAAACGCGTGGCAAAGCCAAGACCTGTTGGAGGACAGCGTGGCCATCCGGTTAAAGCTCAGTCTGCAATGCCTGAAAAGGGATCCGATGCTCGAAAGAGTGCAGTCTGGCATTTTTTTAAACAACATCCAATTGATCAGCGCAAAGTCATCTGTCAAAAATGTTCAACTACCTTAAGCAGAGGTCAGAATCTGAAAAGTCTCAATACAAGTTGCATGCATAGACATTTAACCACCATGCATTTTCAAGCCTGGACTAACTACCAAATGTCCCTTAAGGTTGTAGCACCCTCGGCCAATGAAGCTAGTTAGCAACGCTACATCCCTTCCGTCACTGTAAGGCCACCATTTTGCGCACCACCTGCAGTATCTGTGCAGGTTTCTTTGCCAGGCCAAAGCAGTCAGGGTCAGGGAATCACCAGTTTCGTAGTAGGAAACACTGCATCTAGGGCACCGGTGGAAACAATACCGTCTCCAACCGTCTCTCAGTCTGCCATGTCCACCGGCACACCCGCTAGTTCCACGATCTCCAGCTCTCCAGTCCAGCTCACCCTACATGAGACTCTGGTTAGAAAAAGGAAGTACTTATCCTCGCATCCGTGTACACAGGGTTTGAACGCCCACATAGCTAGACTAATCTTGTTAGAGATGATGCCCTACCGGTTAGTTGAAAGCAAAGCTTTCAAAGCCCTGATGGACTACGCTGAACTACGCTACGAGCTACCCAGTCGACACTTCTTTTCGCGAAAAGCCATCCCAGCCCTCCACCAGCATGTTAAAGAGCGCAACGTCCATGCACTCAGGCAATCTGTGAGTACAAAGGTGCACCAGACAACAGATGCATGGACAAGTAGGCATGGCCAGGGACGTTACGTGTCCATCACGGCACACTGGGTGAATGTGGTGGATGCAGGGTCCACAGGGGACATCAATTTCGGGACAGTTCTGCCTAGCCCACGGTCTAGGAAACAGTTGGCTGTAGGCGTTCGCACCCCCTCCTCCTCGTCCTCCTGCAGAAGCGAGAGCTCGTCCACAGACCGCAGTCTCCCAACCACTCCATCCGCAGCTGCCACTGTTGCACACCAGTTGTCCTATTATGGGGCAGCTACTGGCAAGCGTCAGCAGGCTGTATTGGCTATGAAGTGTTTGGGCGACAACAGACACACCGCGGAAGTTCTGTCCGAGTTCTTGCAGAAAGAAACGCAGTCGTGGCTGGGCACAGTAGATCTTGAGGCAGGCAAGGTAGTGAGTGATAACGGAAGGAATTTCATGGCTGCCATCTCCCTTTCCCAACTGAAACACATTCCTTGCCTGGCTCACACCTTAAACCTGGTGGTGCAGTGCTTCCTGAAAAGTTATCCGGGGTTATCCGACCTGCTCCTCAAAGTGCGCGGACTTTGCTCACATATCCGCCGTTCGCCCGTACACTCCAGCCGTATGCAGACCTATCAGCTGTCTTTGAACCTTCCCCAGCATCGCCTAATCATAGACGTTGCAACAAGGTGGAACTCAACACTGCACATGCTTCAGAGACTGTGCGAACAGAGGCGGGCTGTTATGTTTTTGTGGGAGGATACACATACACGGGCAGGCAGTAGGATGGCAGACATGGAGTTGTCAGGTGTGCAGTGGTTGAAGATACAAGACATGTGTCAAGTCCTTCAGTGTTTTGAGGAATGCACACGGCTGGTTAGTGCAGACAACACCATAATAAGCATGAGCATCCCCCTAATGCGTCTGCTGATGCAAAGTTTGACGCACATAAAGGATCAGGCGTCTGCAGCAGAGGAAGAGGAAAGCCTTGATGACAGTCAGCCCTTGTCTGGTCAGAGCAGTGTACAGGACGAGGTAGCGGGCGAAGAGGAGGAGGAGGACGAGGAGGATGATGGGGATGAGTATATTTTTAATGAGGAAGCTTTTCCGGGACCACTGGAAATTGGTGGCGTGGCAAGGCCGGGTTCTGGTTTTTTGAGGGACACAAGTGACGTAGATTTGCCTGAAACTGCCCCTCAACCAAGCACAACCGCAGATTTGACAACTGGAACTTTGGCCCACATGGCGGATTATGCCTTATGTATCCTCAAAAGGGACACACGCATTACTAAAATGATGAACGATGACGATTACTGGTTGGCCTGCCTCCTTGATCCTCGCTATAAAGGCAAATTGCAAAATATTATGCCACATGAGAACTTGGAACTAATATTAGCAACCAAACAATCAACTCTTGTTGACCGTTTGCTTCAGGCATTCCCAGCACACAGCGCCCATGATCATTCTCACACGAGCTGCAGGGGGCAGCAGACCAGAGGTGTTAGAGGTGTAGAAATCAGAAGTGGCGTTGGACAGAGGGGTTTTCTGACCAGGTTGTGGAGTGATTTTGCTATGACCGCAGACAGGACAGGTACTGCTGCATCAATTCAAAGTGACAGAAGACAACATTTGTCCAGTATGGTTACGAACTATTTTTCATCCCTTATCGATGTTCTCCCTCAACCGTCATTCCCATTTGATTACTGGGCATCCAAATTAGACACCTGGCAAGAATTGGCAGAATATGCATTGCAGGAGCTTGCTTGCCCGGCAGCTAGTGTCCTATCAGAAAGAGTATACAGTGCTGCAGGTTCAATATTAACTGAAAAAAGGACTCGTCTGGCTACCCAAAATGTTGATGATCTAACCTTCATTAAAATGAACCACAACTGGATTTCAAATTCTTTTGCCCCACCTTGCCCGGCCGACACCTAGCTTTCCTATGAAAAGTTCTTGCCTGTGGACTACTCTGAATGACTTTTGCAATCTCGTATTTTGCAGCAGCTGATTGTCCAGCATACGACATGTTTACACCTCCCTAAATGGCCAAACTCCCCACACGGGGCCGTGGTATCGCCACTTGGCGCAAGCACCCGTGAGAGTGCTGTCTCTGGCGGTGGTGGTGCGCACCCAACGTCAGACACACTGTTGTAACATGAGGGGCCCTGTGCCTGTACCGCCGGCCACAAGAGAGTTCCCCCACCCCCAGCTCAAACATTGCTCTACCACTTGCACAATTATCTCTCACAGTTCCACCAATGTTTAGTCTATGCGCTGACATCCTTAAATTCCTGCCACTGACAATACCATTGTGTTGACATGTATGATGGTACTTAACATAGTCAGGGGCAGTGTCCTATATTTACCCAAGTAAATACTTTGCGCCAAATTACTAGGTCTGAAACTACGCAGAGGAGCCCACCCCTGTACCTAATGATTGCACCCTTTTGTGTTTTTGTTTTGTTGTAATGCGAGACATTAACATGTATTTATTGTTTGGGACTACTAACTGGCAGACACTCATTACAATCGGCCTCCGCTGACAACACCAATGCTGCCTGTGTACCCCTGCAAGAGAATTCCAAGTGTCTACAGCCAAATTTTATTATGTTAGGCCTACTACGCCTGTCTGCGGTCCCTCCTTCCACTAGTCCTCCACTGACCAGACCACTGCTGCCCGTGTACCCCTGGAACCAATTTTAAAGTGCCTACAGCCATATTTTATTATGTTAGGCCTTCTACGCCTGTCTGCGGTCCCTCCTTACACTTGTCCTCCACTGACCAGACCACTGCTGCCCGTGTACCCCTGGAACCAATTTTAAAGTGCCTACAGCCCAATTTTATTATGTTAGGCCTTCGAAGCCTGTCTGCGGGCCCTCCTTCCACTAGGCCTCCACTGACCAGACCACTGCTGCCCGTGTACCCCTGGAACCAATTTTAAAGTGCCTACAGCCATATTTTATTATGTTAGGCCTACTACGCCTGTCTGCGGTCCCTCCTTACACTTGTCCTCCACTGACCAGACCACTGCTGCCCGTGTACCCCTGGAACCAATTTTAAAGTGCCTACAGCCCAATTTTATTATGTTAGGCCTTCGAAGCCTGTCTGCGGTCCCTCCTTACACTTGTCCTCCACTGACCAGACCACTGCTGCCCGTGTACCCCTGGAACCAATTTTAAAGTGCCTTCAGCCCAATTTTTTTATGTTAGGCCTTCGAAGCCTGTCTGCGGGCCCTCCTTCCACTAGGCCTCCACTGACCAGACCACTGCTGCCCGTGTACCCCTGGAACCAATTTTAAAGTGCCTACAGCCATATTTTATTATGTTAGGCCTACTATGCCTGTCTGCGGTCCCTCCTTACACTTGTCCTCCACTGACCAGACCACTGCTGCCCGTGTACCCCTGGAACCAATTTTAAAGTGCCTACAGCCATATTTTATTATGTTAGGCCTACTACGCATGTCTGCAGTCCCTCCTTACACTTGTCCTCCACTGACCAGACCACTGCTGCCCATGTACTCCTGGAACCAATTTTAAAGTGCCTACAGCCCAATTTTATTATGTTAGGCCTTCGAAGCCTGTCTGCGGGCCCTCCTTCCACTAGGCCTCCACTGACCAGACCACTGCTGCCCGTGTACCCCTGGAACCAATTTTAAAGTTCCTACAGCCATATTTTATTATGTTAGGCCTACTACGCCTGTCTGCGGTCCCTCCTTACACTTGTCCTCCACTGACCAGACCACTGCTGCCCGTGTACCCCTGGAACCAATTTTAAAGTGCCTACAGCCATATTTTATTATGTTAGGCCTACTACGCCTGTCTGCAGTCCCTCCTTACACTTGTCCTCCACTGACCAGACCACTGCTGCCCATGTACCCCTGGAACCAATTTTAAAGTGCCTACAGCCATATTTTATTATGTTAGGCCTTCGAAGCCTGTCTGCGGGCCCTCCTTCCACTAGGCCTCCACTGACCAGACCACTGCTGCCCGTGTACACCTGGAACCAATTATAAAGTGCCTACAGCCCAATTTTATTATGTTAGGCCTTCTAAGCCTGTCTGCGGTCCCTCCTTCCAATAGTTCTCCACTGACCAGACCAATGCTGGCCGTGTACCCCTGGAACCCAGCTGAAAGTGCATGGAGCCTACTTTTTTCTTTGTTTTATATTTATGAAGCCCAGATGAACTACGCTGTACCATGGTTTAAGCTACCCAGTCGACACTTCTTTTGCGATAAAAGCCATCCCAGCCCTCCACCGGCATGAAAAAGTCTGCATTGTCATAGCACTCAGGCAATCAAACAGTAGAAAGGTGCACCTGACAAGAGGACCAGTAGGCATGTCCACAAAAAGTTACGTGTCCATTACGGCGCACTGGGTTAATGTGTTGGATGCATGGTCCACAGGGGACAGCCTACAAAGTCTGTCTGCAGTCCCTAATTCAAATTGTCCTCCGCTGACCACACCACTGCTGCCCGTGTACCCCTGGAACCAATTTTAAAGTGCCTACAGCCTAATTTTGTTATGTTAGGCCTACTACGCCTGTCTGCGGTCCCTCCTTCCAATACTCCTCCACTGACCACACCACTGCTGCCCGTTGACCCCTGGAACCTATTTTTAATTGCATAGAGCATCCTTTTTTTAATAGTAGGCGTACAAAGTCTGTCTGCGGTCCATAATTGAAATTGTCCTCCACTGACCAGACCAATGCTGCCTGTGTACCCCTGTAACCTTTTTTAAACTGCATTGAGCCACATTTTTGGTTTAAGGCCTACTACCTGTGTCTGTCTGCGCCACTCAATACAGCTGTCCTCCTTTGAAAAAAGCTGAGCGTCAATAGTCTGGTTTTCAGCCTCTAGGAATTTGAAAACTGCATTGGGGCTACTACTTTGGTAGGGCCTACTTACGGTGTCTGCCGCTCCAAGGTGTTCCCCAGGTTTCCTCGCCATTGCTTCAATCTTCTGACTCTCGTTTAGTAGTTGTTGAAAACTACACTGCATTAGGCCTACAAATTGGGTATGGGGTGTAGAGACGGTGTGTTCCACTCCAAGGTGTTCCCCAGGTTTCCTCTCCATTGCTTCGATCTTCTGACTCTCGTTTAGTAGTTGTTGAAAACTACACTGCATTAGGCCTACAAATTGGGTATCCGGTGTAGAGATGGTGTGTTCCACTCCAAGGTGTTCCCCAGGTTTCCTCTCCAGTCTCCATTTCTTCGATCTTCTGGCTCTACTTTAGTAGTTGTTGAAAACAACACTGCATTAGGCCTACTAATTGGGTATGGGGTGTAGAGACGGTGTGTTCCACTCCAAGGTGTTCCCCAGGTTTCGTCTCCATTGCTTCGATCTTCTGGCTCTTCTTAAGTAGTTGATGAAAACAACACTGCATTAGGCTTACTAGTTGGGTTGGGGCCTTCTATCTGTGTCTGCCGCTCCTTGCTGTTCTCCTACAGTGAACAAAGCTGTGCCTCCGGTTTACTACTGTTGCCAATTTTGATCTGCATTTAGAATACTTACTGATTTGGGCCTACTCTCTGTTTCAGCCTCTCATTCCAGTTGTCCTCCACTGAACAAAGCAATGCCCCCTGGTTAGTCCTGTTACCAATTTTGAACTGCATTTAGCCCACTTTATTCTTTGGGCCCATATCTGTTTCCCCCTCATCCTGCCCATTGCCCAGCCAGTGATAGATGAGTCTGCTGGTACATTGACCCATAACGCAACATTCCCCAAGCACGCTACACTGCAAGATTGTGACCCTGCTGACAGTCAGGTCCCCCTTCCCGCATACCATACCACATTACACGGGGACAAAGAGGAAGGTGCAGATGAAGGTGCAGGTTCCTTCATCAGGTGGGGGGAGGAATACTCGTTGGCGACGTCACTGGCACAGGGCCTCTCATAGTACGCAAAAGTGTTGCTGCCGGTGGGAGGCGCCCCCGCCGTGCAAACACCGCTGTACTTTGAGGGGCCCTGTGCCAGTGCCAATGCCAACGAGTGGGCCCCCCCCTGCTTGCTCAGGATCACAGCACTTGCAAAGTTGAAATACTTACCTCTCCCTGCTCCACTGCCGTGACGTGGTCCAGATGTCCTGGGCCCACTAATTGCTTGAACCAGCCCTACCCCCCACAACTTTAGCCAAATGACCCCCAATTTCAAATGCCTTACAATTATTATAAGCTAAATTACGATTGACAAGCTTCAGTAGCAAGAATGGATGTTTTTGCCAATACAATGGGCTCTGTACATGTTTTCCTGGCCTCTACTCACTGCCGACTATGCTCCCCCATTGACTTGCATTGGGTTTCGTGTTTCGGTCGATCCCCGACTTTTCGCGATAATCGGCCGATTCCACTCGACTCGACTTTTGAGATAGTCGGGTTTCGAGAAACCCGGCTCGACTCTAAAAAGGCCAAGGTCGCTCAACTCTACTCTTCATTACTAAGCCTAGGGCTAGGTGTCAATGACAGCTGCTGACACCAAGCCCAAATTCCCATTGCTCAGATGCTACTGCATCAGAATGAAAAAGGTGGTGTTGAGCCAAGAAATTACATTGCAAAACTTTTGTAAAAAGTGCATGCAAAAAACGCATGCAAAAACTCACCAAAACTGCACCAAAAGGTGTGTTTTTGCCACAGAGTTTTTGCTGCCAAGACATGCAGAAACCTTGCAGAAATTTCTGCAAGCAAATACTTAATGTGTGCACATAGCCTTATTATGGCAGGCAAGAATTTTAGCAATGTGCCACAGACTGCAGTGATGAAGATTTTCTTTTAATAAAAAGCTAAATAGTATTATTTTTATTTACATGAATATTTATGGAACATAAAGATATATCGCTACATACCAGAACACCTGCACCATCACTGTAGCACAGGTAAACCATGAGTTAGATATTTCAGTATAATATTATGCATTATGTTACTCTGACAGCATGCTTTGATCTTATGTTTACATAGAGAGTATATGCACTATGCACTTTAGCTCTTGATTAGTATTGCTCTCAAGCTATTGAGATTACGATTTCTTGCTGTCTAAATTCTTACATGTTGTTTACTGCCAATGCCAATGGTGTTTCCTGTCCAGCTGTGGTGCCACACATTTTCTAGGCTCGCTACTGAGCAAATTGGCCCACTTGCCTTTTAATATATACAGATGCTTCTCACAAAATTAGAATATCACCAAAAATAGTTTATTTCAGTTCTTCAATACAAAAAGTGAAACTCATATATTATATAGAGTCATTACAAACAGAGTGATCTATTTCAAGTATTTATTTTTGTTAATGTTGATGATTATGGCTTACAGCCAATGAAAAGCCAAAAGTCATTACCTCAGTAAATTAGAATAATTAGCAAAAAAAATCTGAAAATGCTTCCTAAGCATTTAAAAAGGTCCATTTGACTGTTTCAGTAGGCTCCACAATCATGGAGAAGACTGCTGACTTGATAGATGTCCAGAAGTCAGTCATTGACACACTCCACAAGGACGGTAAGCCACAAAAGGTCATTGCTAAAGAAGCTGGCTCTTCACAGAGTGCTGTATCCAAGCATATTGACCCCTTCCCGACCTGTGACACAGCATATGCGTCATGAAAGTCGGTGCCAATCCGACCTGTGACGCATATGCTGTGTCACAGAATGATCGCGTCCCTGCAGATCGGGTGAAAGGGTTAACTCCAATTTCACCCAATCTGCAGGGTCAGGGGGAGTGGTGCTTCAGCCCAAGGGGGGTGGCTTCGCCCCCCATAGCTACGATCACATTGATTGGCTGTTGAATGTGACGTTTCACTTTCACTTTCAATCAGAGCAATCGTAATATTTCACCAATGAAAATTGGTGAAATGTTGCAATCCAGATGGCCATCGGCCATGGCTGGAAACCGCGATCTGCCCCCGCCAGTGCCCCGTCCTCCGTCCTGTGCTCCACTCCCCTTCGTCCTCCTGTCCGCTCCCCCGCAGTCCGATCTCACCCCCCACTGTCTGATCCCACCCCTGTATACTTGCCGACCTCCGGTGTCCCTCCCGGTGTCTGTCCTTCTTCTGCATGGGCGCCGACATCTTCCAAAATGGTGGGTGCATGCGCAGTGCGCACGCTGAATCTGCCGGCCTGCAGATTCATTCTAGGTACATTTTGATCGCTGTGATAGGTTCTATCATAGCGATCAAAATAAAAAAAATAATAAATAAACCCCCCTTTTATCACCCCCATAGGTAGGGACAATAATAAAATAAAGAAAATATATTTACTTTTATTTTTCCACTAGGGTTAGGGTTAGAACTAGGGTTAGGGTTAGAACTAGGGTTAGGGCGTTAGGGCTAGGGTTAGAGCTAGGGTTAGGGTTAGAACAAGGGTTAGGGTTAGAACCAGGGTTAGGGTTAGAACTAGGGTTAGGGTTAGAACTAGGGTTAGAACTAGGGTTAGAACTAGGGTTAGGGTTAGAACTAGGGTTAGGGTTAGAACTAGGGTTAGGGTTAGAACTAGGGTTAGGGTTAGAACTA
Source organism: Ranitomeya imitator (assembly GCF_032444005.1). Lineage (NCBI taxonomy): Eukaryota > Metazoa > Chordata > Amphibia > Anura > Dendrobatidae > Ranitomeya > Ranitomeya imitator. Next base: position 499,261,109 of record NC_091286.1, read on the forward strand.
GGGTTTGAACTAGGGTTAGGGTTAGAACTAAGGTTAGGGTTAGAACTAGAGTTAGAAGTAGGGTCAGGGTTAGAACTAGGGTTAGGGTTAGAACTAGGGTTAGGGTTAGAATTAGGCTACGTGCACACGGTGCAGATTTGGCTGCGGATCTGCAGCGGATTGGCCGTTGTGGATTCGTAGCAGTTTTCCATCACGTATACAGTACCATAAACGTATGGAACACCAAATCCGCTGTGCCCATGATGCAGAAAATACCTTGCGGAAATGCTGCGTTGTATTTTCCACAGGATGTCAATTCTTTGTGCGGATTCCGCAGTGTTTTACACCTGTTCCTCAATAGGAATCTGCAGGTGAAATCCGAACAAAAAACACTGGAAATCCACAGTAAATCCGCAGGTAAAATGCAGTGCGCTTTGCCTGCGGATTTTTCAAAAACTGTGCGGAAAAAACCTCACACGAATCCGCAATGTGGGCACTTAGCCTTAGGGTTAGGGTTGGAATTAGAATTAGGGTTGGAAATAGGGATAGGGTTGGAAATAGGGTTAAGAATAGGGTTAGGGGTGTGTTGGGGTTATGGTTAGGCTTGTGGTTAGGGTTATGGTTAGGGTTGGGATTAGGGTTAGGGGTGTGTTGGGGTTAGGGTTGGGATTAGGTTTAGGGGTGTGTTGGGGTTAGGGTTGTGGTTAAAGGTGTGTTGGGGTTAGAGATGTGATTAGGGTTATGGCTAGAGTTGGGATTAGGGTAGGGGTGTGTTGGATTTAGAATTGAGGGGTTTCCACCGTTTAGGCACATCAGGGGTCTTCAAACGCGACATGGCGCCTCCATTGATTCCAGCCAATCTTGCGTTCAAAAAGTCAAATGGTTCTCCATCCCTTCCGAGCCCTGACGTGTGCCCAAACAGTGGTTTACCCAAACATATGGGGCATAAACATGCTCAGGAAAAATTGCCCAACAACTTTGGGAGTCTAATTTTCCCTGTTACCCTTGTGAAAATGACAAAATGGGCGCGAAAAACTTATTTTTGTGTGAAAAAAAAAGATTTTTTATTTTCACAGCTCTGCGTTATAAATTTCTGGGAAGCACTTGGGGGATCAAAGTGCTAAGCACACATCTAGATAAGTTCCTTGGGGGGTCTAGTTTCCAAAATGTGGTCACTTGTGGGGGGTTTCTACTGTTTAGGCCCATCAGGGGCTCTGCAAACGTAACATGACGTCCGCAGACCATTCCATAAAAGTCTGCATTCCAAAACGTCACTACTTCCCTTCCGAGCCCCGACGTGCACCCAAACAGTGGATTACACCAACATATGGGGTATGGGCGTACTCAGGACAAACTGAACAACAACTTTTGGGGTCCAATTTCTCCTGTTACACTTGTGAAAATAAAAAATTGCGGGATAAAATATAATTTTTGAGGAAAGAAAAATGATTTTTTTATTTGCACGGCTCTGCGTTATAAACGTCTGTGAAGCACTTGGGGGTTCAACGTGCTCATTACACCTCTAGATTAGTTCCGAGGGAGGTCTAGTTTACAAAAGGGGGTCAATTGTGGGGGAGCTCCAATGTTTAGGCACACAGGGGCTTTCCAAACACGACATGGTGTTTGCTAATGATTGGAGCTAATTTTTCATTCAAAAAGTCAAATAGTGCTGCTTTCCTTCCGAACCTTGCCGTGTGCCCAAACAGTGGTTTATCCCCACATGTAAGGTATCGTGTACTCAGGAGAAAGTGCCCAACAAATTTTATGATCCATTTTATCCTGTTGCCCATGTGAAAATGGAAAAATTGAGGGTAAAAATTTTTTGTGAAGAAAAAAAAGTACTTTTTCATATTTACAGATCAATTTGTGAAGCACCTTGGGGTTCAAAGTGCTCACTATGCATCTAGATAAGTTCCTTGGGGGGTCTAGTTTCCAAAATGGGGTCACTTGTGGGGGAGCTCCAATATTTAGGCACACAGGGGCTCTCCAAACGCGACATGGTGTCTGCTAATGATTGGAGCCAATTTTTCATTCAAAAAGTCAAATGGCGCTCATTCCCTTCCAAGCCCTGCCGTGCATCCAAACAGTGGTTCCCCCCCACATATGGGGTAGTGGCATACTCAGGACAAATTGTACAATAACTTTCATGGTCCAGTTTCTCCTTTTACCCTTGGGAAATTAAAAAAAATTGTTGCTAAAAGATCTTTTTTGTGACTAAAAGTGAAATGTGCATTGTTTCCTTCCATGTTGCATGTGTTGTATGTGGTTTTGAGCACCTTGAGGGCTGCAGTTTTTAGAATGGTGTCACTTGTGGGTATTTTCAGCCATATAGACCCCTCAAACTATCTTCAAATGTGAGGTGGTCCCTAAAAAAATGGTTTTGTAAATTTTGTTGTAAAAATGAGAAATCGCTGGTCAAATTTTAACCCTTATAACTTCCTAGCAAAAAAAAATTTTATTTCCAAAATTCTGCTGATGTAAAGTAGACATGTGGGTAATGTTATTTATTAACCATTTTGTGCCACATAACTCTCTGGTTTAACAGAATAAAAATTCAAAATTTGAAAATTGTGAAGTTTTCAAAATTTCTGCAAAATTTCCGATTTTTTCACAAATAAAAGCAAAAATTATCGACCTAAGTTTGCTACTAACATAAAGCCTGATATGTCACGAAAAAAACATTCTCAGAATCGCTAGGATCCGTTTAAGCGTTCCTGAGTTATTGCCTCATAAAGGGACACTGGTCAGAATTGCAAAACCGGGATAACTGCAGCCTTGAAAGGATTGTTAAGAGAAGGCCATTCAAAAATTTGTGGGAGATTCACAAAGAGTGGACTGCTGCTGGAGTCACTGCTTCAAGATCCACCACATACAGACATCTCCAGGACATGGGCTACAAGTGTCACATTTCTTGTGTCAAGCCACTCATGAACAATAGACAACACCAGAAGCGTCTTACCTGGGCCAAGAAGAAAAAAGACTGGACTATCGCTCAGTGGCCCAAGGTGTTGTTTTCAGATGAATTGTAAATCAAGGTCCCAGCGTCTGGAGGAAGAGTGGAGAGGCACACAATCCAAGCTGCTTGAGGTATAGTGGAAGCACACAGACTCTCCGCTCTTCTGCTGGGTTCACACTACGTTAGTGTGACCCGTTTAATGGACTACGTTACACCGCAGCATAACGCGGTGTAACGTAGTCCCTTAGCACCACCATAACTTTCAATGGCGGACGCATCGCTCACAATGGGCGTGCGCTAGCGATGTGCTGTCATTGAGTGCCGTCATTGAGTGACGGACCCAAGACGCGGGCTGCAGCGTTTCCGGGTCCGTCACTGCTAGCGCAGATGGAGCTAGCAGATGCTCCATCTGCGCTAGCGCAGTGCCAAAGTTGGCACTTGTGTTAGTGCAGTCTGTTTAACGGATGTAAACAGGAACACATGGGCTACTTGCACAGTGAACAAGTCTGTATGATCATGTTCACACACCACCAAGAAACCTGAAGACACGAAAGAGAATAGTAAAACCAAAAACACTCAGTTTGAAAAAATGTTGCAGTAATCCGCAAGTGCTAGTAAAAGATGTAAAAAACAGGGTATTTGGTTGATACGTTTTTTGCAAAAAATGTATACTAAGCTGCTCTACCAATCTTCACGGTATACCCTTATCAGAGCAGTCCTAACTAATGTATGCAATCCCTATCTGATGTATTTAAAAACCTGATCATCTGTATATAACCTGTGTGAACAGGGTTCAGAGAGGAAAAATCCATGTGTGCATACAGGGTAGAACAGCTTTTGTGCAGATAGCCCAAGAGGAGTGGTGGAACTCCCCAGTCTTGTAGACACAAGAGAACAATTATGGAAACAGGAACACATGGGCTACTTGCACAGTGAACAAGTCTGTATGATCATGTTCACACACCACCAAGAAACCTGAAGACACGAAAGAGAATAGTAAAACCAAAAACACTCAGTTTGAAAAAATGTTGCAGTAATCCGCAAGTGCTAGTAAAAGATGTAAAAAACAGGGTATTTGGTTGATACGTTTTTTGCAAAAAATGTATACTAAGCTGCTCTACCAATCTTCACGGTATACCCTTATCAGAGCAGTCCTAACTAATGTATGCAATCCCTATCTGATGTATTTAAAAACCTGATCATCTGTATATAACCTGTGTGAACAGGGTTCAGAGAGGAAAAATCCATGTGTGCATACAGGGTAGAACAGCTTTTGTGCAGATAGCCCAAGAGGAGTGGTGGAACTCCCCAGTCTTGTAGACACAAGAGAACAATTATGGAAACAGGAACACATGGGCTACTTGCACAGTGAACAAGTCTGTATGATCATGTTCACACACCACCAAGAAACCTGAAGACACGAAAGAGAATAGTAAAACCAAAAACACTCAGTTTGAAAAAATGTTGCAGTAATCCGCAAGTGCTAGTAAAAGATGTAAAAAACAGGGTATTTGGTTGATACGTTTTTTGCAAAAAATGTATACTAAGCTGCTCTACCAATCTTCACGGTATACCCTTATCACACAGGTTATATACAGATGATCAGGTTTTTAAATACATCAGATAGGGATTGCATACATTAGTTAGGACTGCTCTGATAAGGGTATACCGTGAAGATTGGTAGAGCAGCTTAGTATACATTTTTTGCAAAAAACGTATCAACCAAATACCCTGTTTTTTACATCTTTTACTAGCACTTGCGGATTACTGCAACATTTTTTCAAACTGAGTGTTTTTGGTTTTACTATTCTCTTTCGTGTCTTCAGGTTTCTTGGTGGTGTGTGAACATGATCATACAGACTTGTTCACTGTGCAAGTAGCCCATGTGTTCCTGTTTCCATAATTGTTCTCTTGTGTCTACAAGACTGGGGAGTTCCACCACTCCTCTTGGGCTATCTGCACAAAAGCTGTTCTACCCTGTATGCACACATGGATTTTTCCTCTCTGAACCCTGTTCACACAGGTTATATACAGATGATCAGGTTTTTAAATACATCAGATAGGGATTGCATACATTAGTTAGGACTGCTCTGATAAGGGTATACCGTGAAGATTGGTAGAGCAGCTTAGTATACATTTTTTGCAAAAAACGTATCAACCAAATACCCTGTTTTTTACATCTTTTACTAGCACTTGCGGATTACTGCAACATTTTTTCAAACTGAGTGTTTTTGGTTTTACTATTCTCTTTCGTGTCTTCAGGTTTCTTGGTGGTGTGTGAACATGATCATACAGACTTGTTCACTGTGCAAGTAGCCCATGTGTTCCTGTTTCCATAATTGTTCTCTTGTGTCTACAAGACTGGGGAGTTCCACCACTCCTCTTGGGCTATCTGCACAAAAGCTGTTCTACCCTGTATGCACACATGGATTTTTCCTCTCTGAACCCTGTTCACACAGGTTATATACAGATGATCAGGTTTTTAAATACATCAGATAGGGATTGCATACATTAGTTAGGACTGCTCTGATAAGGGTATACCGTGAAGATTGGTAGAGCAGCTTAGTATACATTTTTTGCAAAAAACGTATCAACCAAATACCCTGTTTTTTACATCTTTTACTAGCACTTGCGGATTACTGCAACATTTTTTCAAACTGAGTGTTTTTGGTTTTACTATTCTCTTTCGTGTCTTCAGGTTTCTTGGTGGTGTGTGAACATGATCATACAGACTTGTTCACTGTGCAAGTAGCCCATGTGTTCCTGTTTCCATAATTGTTCTCTTGTGTCTACAAGACTGGGGAGTTCCACCACTCCTCTTGGGCTATCTGCACAAAAGCTGTTCTACCCTGTATGCACACATGGATTTTTCCTCTCTGAACCCTGTTCACACAGGTTATATACAGATGATCAGGTTTTTAAATACATCAGATAGGGATTGCATACATTAGTTAGGACTGCTCTGATAAGGGTATACCGTGAAGATTGGTAGAGCAGCTTAGTATACATTTTTTGCAAAAAACGTATCAACCAAATACCCTGTTTTTTACATCTTTTACTAGCACTTGCGGATTACTGCAACATTTTTTCAAACTGAGTGTTTTTGGTTTTACTATTCTCTTTCGTGTCTTCAGGTTTCTTGGTGGTGTGTGAACATGATCATACAGACTTGTTCACTGTGCAAGTAGCCCATGTGTTCCTGTTTCCATAATTGTTCTCTTGTGTCTACAAGACTGGGGAGTTCCACCACTCCTCTTGGGCTATCTGCACAAAAGCTGTTCTACCCTGTATGCACACATGGATTTTTCCTCTCTGAACCCTGTTCACACAGGTTATATACAGATGATCAGGTTTTTAAATACATCAGATAGGGATTGCATACATTAGTTAGGACTGCTCTGATAAGGGTATACCGTGAAGATTGGTAGAGCAGCTTAGTATACATTTTTTGCAAAAAACGTATCAACCAAATACCCTGTTTTTTACATCTTTTACTAGCACTTGCGGATTACTGCAACATTTTTTCAAACTGAGTGTTTTTGGTTTTACTATTCTCTTTCGTGTCTTCAGGTTTCTTGGTGGTGTGTGAACATGATCATACAGACTTGTTCACTGTGCAAGTAGCCCATGTGTTCCTGTTTCCATAATTGTTCTCTTGTGTCTACAAGACTGGGGAGTTCCACCACTCCTCTTGGGCTATCTGCACAAAAGCTGTTCTACCCTGTATGCACACATGGATTTTTCCTCTCTGAACCCTGTTCACACAGGTTATATACAGATGATCAGGTTTTTAAATACATCAGATAGGGATTGCATACATTAGTTAGGACTGCTCTGATAAGGGTATACCGTGAAGATTGGTAGAGCAGCTTAGTATACATTTTTTGCAAAAAACGTATCAACCAAATACCCTGTTTTTTACATCTTTTACTAGCACTTGCGGATTACTGCAACATTTTTTCAAACTGAGTGTTTTTGGTTTTACTATTCTCTTTCGTGTCTTCAGGTTTCTTGGTGGTGTGTGAACATGATCATACAGACTTGTTCACTGTGCAAGTAGCCCATGTGTTCCTGTTTCCATAATTGTTCTCTTGTGTCTACAAGACTGGGGAGTTCCACCACTCCTCTTGGGCTATCTGCACAAAAGCTGTTCTACCCTGTATGCACACATGGATTTTTCCTCTCTGAACCCTGTTCACACAGGTTATATACAGATGATCAGGTTTTTAAATACATCAGATAGGGATTGCATACATTAGTTAGGACTGCTCTGATAAGGGTATACCGTGAAGATTGGTAGAGCAGCTTAGTATACATTTTTTGCAAAAAACGTATCAACCAAATACCCTGTTTTTTACATCTTTTACTAGCACTTGCGGATTACTGCAACATTTTTTCAAACTGAGTGTTTTTGGTTTTACTATTCTCTTTCGTGTCTTCAGGTTTCTTGGTGGTGTGTGAACATGATCATACAGACTTGTTCACTGTGCAAGTAGCCCATGTGTTCCTGTTTCCATAATTGTTCTCTTGTGTCTACAAGACTGGGGAGTTCCACCACTCCTCTTGGGCTATCTGCACAAAAGCTGTTCTACCCTGTATGCACACATGGATTTTTCCTCTCTGAACCCTGTTCACACAGGTTATATACAGATGATCAGGTTTTTAAATACATCAGATAGGGATTGCATACATTAGTTAGGACTGCTCTGATAAGGGTATACCGTGAAGATTGGTAGAGCAGCTTAGTATACATTTTTTGCAAAAAACGTATCAACCAAATACCCTGTTTTTTACATCTTTTACTAGCACTTGCGGATTACTGCAACATTTTTTCAAACTGAGTGTTTTTGGTTTTACTATTCTCTTTCGTGTCTTCATGTTTAACGGATGTGTTGAACGGACTGCACAAGACAAGTGTGAACCTAGCCTAACTCCAGACTCTGGGGCATTTATTTCCAAGGAATGGTGTGAAGTATCCACAATCAATGATGGTTTGGGGAGTCATGTCATCTGCTGGTATAGGTACACTGTGTTTTATCAAGACCAAAGTCGCAAAACACTAGAAATAGAGTGCACCATCAACAACAATACTTTATGTGCTCAACCTGCAGCATGTCAAAAAATAGGCAATACAAAAGAGGCAAAAGAGACATGCACATACGCAGGGATCAACAAGAAAAGATTAACAAATTTTATTTATTTAATGTCTTTTGACCACACAACTCAAACTTGATGCAGTAATTGATGCAAAAGGAGCCCCGACCAAGTATTCAGGGCATTTACTGAACATCATTTCAGTAGGCCAACATTTTGGATATTAAAATCATTTTTCAAGCTGTTGTTATAAAGTATTCTAATTTGCTGAGATAATGACGTTTTCATTGGCTGTAAGCCATAATCATCAATATTAACAGAAATAAACACTTGAAATAGATCACTCTGTTTGTAATGTATGAATTTCACTTTTTGTATTGAAGAACTGAAATAAATTAACTTTTCGATGATATTCTAATTTTGTGAGAAGCACCTGTATATGGCCCCATATTCTGTCATGAGGATTTGATCTGATGTTTACAGTTTATTACACTGAATCAATCAATTTATTATACTACATACATTTTATAGTTCTGTTTTCATATTTTTATTACAAGGTTTGTCTGGGTTATAAAATCTATTTGTAAATATAGTTTATAGAATTCTGAGGGTAAGAAGGGATTCCTATTTGCCAGAGCAGAGTAGAGAGTTACAGGTACAGTATATTGAGTTCAATGAGAATTGTGTTCAGTGAATGATGCAGATTTACCACATCCAACGAATGGCTATGGGAGAGACTATGCGGTGGAGGCTAGATAATTGACATGTTGCAGCTCATAAACCCGCACCGCGGGTGAGTTTACACTGCGTCAAATGGAAGCACAGTGGTTCATGGGATTTCTATAAATCCCATTCACTGTGCTTGTAACCTAGAAAGCAGCGTTTTGGACACAGGCGCAGGTGAGCTGTGTCCAATATTCTGCTATTCTGGATCTTGGGCACATAACCTTACTCTGCTTTTGGGAAGGGACTGTCCAAATCAGAGAACTCCTTTAATAAGTGCTTTCACTGAGATACATTGTGTTTTAGTAAAATACATAATGCAATATGTATCCCAAAATATAGATTCGACTGTTTCCTCTTATAAAGAATTCTTAACTAATGTGGAACATATACTTTGTGGGGATGAAAATGTGGACATATCATGTGTAAATGTCTGTGCAAATGTTTAGATATCCAAAATCCAATAAATGCCCCCAGAAAAGCATGCTATCACCTGAGAAATACTTATACTATACTATATATTTTTTGCAAATGCTTAAGCAGGCCTGTGTGAAAGGAATGCAGTGTGAAATATGTTGCACATGAGTTGGCCAGAGTATGAATTTTATAATAATATATATTTCAACTCCATACTAACATAACAATAGTTTTAACCCCTGTAGATGGAAACAATGGTTGGAACTTTCTCTGGTAGGTATTATGCATTAGACAGGAAAATCAGTATTGGTCCAAACACGTGCAGTTTTTATTGCTTTCCACAAGTTGTACAGCATCAAAACAACAAAATCATAAACATAAATCCCTAGGCTTGGCCAGGCACTAGCTAAACACAACAGACCCTGACTACTCATACTCATCTGAGCTATTCCCAGCTCGGTCAAACAAAACATCTATTGTCCATAGCAACCACTGATACTTTTGGTTCTTTGCACATGGCCTGTGCATTTAATCATGATTAGTGTTGAGCGATACCTTCCGATATCGGAAAGTATCGGTATCGGTTTGGATCGGCCGATATTCAAAAAATATCGGATATCGCCGATACCGATACCCGATCCCAATGCAAGTCAATGGGACCAAAATATCAGAATTAAAATAAACCCTTTCTTTCCTTGTAGGTTCATTCTACATGAAGGAAAACAACTAAGAATAATGTAGGATGTATGGGGGAGGTGGCGGAGACATTAAAGGCAATGAGGATTAGTCCAATCAAATAGAATAGCATGATTTTTTTTTTTTTTTTAAAGACGTTCGGATTGAAAAAGATATTGACTATGTAAATTTTTTTTATTTTGTCAGATATTGATGTTTCACTATTCCACGACCTTCCCCTTCTTTTTTTTCCTTTTCCCACACTTTCATCTTCATCATCATCAGCATCTTTGACATCAACTTCTTCACCTTATTCATCTTCTTCTTCATCTTCTACCTATATTTTTTTTTTATTACATTCTTCATATTCATTTTCTTCAACTATTATTATTCTTCCTATTCTACATATTCTTTTTATTCCACTGTTCTTCCTATTCTACTTCTTCATCATATTCTCATTTGTGACAGGCATTCCCGTAGTTGTTATCTATAAAAGTTGGAAGATTACACCTTCCGTTCTGCCAGTCACAAAAGTTACATTTGTCCGCGTTCAGTTTGGCCTGCAGCATCAGGCTTTATCCATTGGCACCATGAGGAGGAACGGACTCACCCCCATACACTGCTTAGTCTTCTTCTGCATATAATTTAGATAATATCTTTTGCTCTGATATTAAGTCTTATGCTTAATGTTCTTCTGCTCTTTGTTCTGCAGCCTCTTGTTCTTCTGCTTCTCGGTCTTCCATGTTGTCGTCTCCAGGGTCGTCGTCTCCAGTGTCGTCATCTCCGCCGTCGTCGTCTCAGCCGTCGTCGTCTCCGCCGTCGTCATCGTCGTCATCGGGGTGGTCGTCCGGGTCGTCGTCATCAGGGTGGTCTTCCGGGTCGTCGACGTTAGGGTCTTCAACTTGGAAATGTAGCAGAAGGTACAAGAAGGCTGAGAAAATGCCAAGAACCAGCTGATGGAACTGGAACTCGGATGGCTACCCGAAGGTTCAAGAGCCTATGGAACTACCGAGGACCAGCTGACGTTACTGGAACCCGGTTACTAAGCAGGAGGTACCCGTGCTAAAAAGCACTACCAAGGACCGCCTGACGTTGGCGGAACTCGGATACCCAGAAGGAGGCACCTAAGCCAAAGGCTCTGCCCGGAACCAGCTGACGTTACTGGAACCAGGATGGGGAGCAGAAGGTACAAGAGCAAAAGACACTGCCGAGAACCAGCTGACGGTACTGGAACCCGGATGGGTAGCCGAAGGTCCAAGAGCCAATGGAACTACCGAGGACCAGCTGACGTTACTGGAACCCGGTTACTAAGCAGGAGGTACCCGTGCCTGAAAGCACTACCAAGGACCACCTGACGTTGGTGGAACTTGGATACCCAGAAGGAGGCACCTAAGCCAAAGGCTCTGCCCGGAACCAGCTGACGGTACTGGAATCAGGATGGGGAGCAGAAGGTACAAGAGAAAAAAAACACTGCCGAGAACCAGCTGACGGTGCTGGAACCAGGTGGTGGACCCGAAGGCCCACAGGAGAGGAGAGAACAGCTAGGCCGCGAGGCAGCCGCAGTTACCGAACCCCAACAGTCCTACAGGGGGAGCTGGGCCTACTGGCACTACAGAACCAGCCTTGACTACCAGTTCACGCAGCCCACATAGGAAGCTCCTAAACTGGAGGCACCCTGGAGTTGGCTAACCCGACCGCACCACGACGAGGCAAGCATAGGTGTCTCAGTGAGCTTGACACAACCCGAAAACAGCTGACGGTGCTGAAACCAGGTTTGGCACGAGGGAGTACCTGTGACAAAAACACTGCCGAGAACCAGCTGGCGGTGCTGGAACCCGGATGCGTTGCCCCAGTGTGCAAGAGCCAATGGCACGACCGAGGACTAGCTGACGGTGCTGGAACCCGGTTACTAAGCTGTAGGTGCCCGCGCTTAAAAGCACTACCAAGGACCGCCTGGCGTTGGTGGAACTCGGATACCCAGGAGGAGGCACCTAAGCCAAAGGCTCGGCCCGGAACCAGCTGACGGTGCTGGAACCAGGTGGTGGACCCCAAGGCCCACAGGAGAGGAGAGAACAGCTAGGCCGCGAGGCAGCCGCAGTTACCGAACCCCAACAGTCCTACAGGGGGAGCTGGGCCTACTGGCACTACAGAACCAGCCTTGACTGCCAGTTCACGCAGCCCACATAGGAAGCTCCTAAACTGGAGGCACCCTGGAGTTGGCTAACTCGACCGCACCACGACGGGGCAAGCATAGGCGTCTCAGTGAAGTTGACACAACCCGGAAACAGCTGACGGTGCTGAAACCAGGCTTGGCACGAGGGAGTACCTGTGACAAGAACACTGCCGAGAACCAGCTGGCGGTGCTGGAACCCGGATGCGTTGCCCCAGTGTGCAAGAGCCAATGGCACGACCGAGGACTAGCTGACGGTGCTGGAACCCGGTTACTAAGCTGTAGGTGCCCGCGCTTAAAAGCACTACCAAGGACCGCCTGGCGTTGGCGGAACTCGGATACCCAGGAGGAGGCACCTAAGCCAAAGGCTCGGCCCGGAACCAGCTGACGGTGCTGGAACCAGGTGGTGGACCCCAAGGCCCACAGGAGAGGAGAGAACAGCTAGGCCGCGAGGCAGCCGCAGTTACCGAACCCCAACAGTCCTACAGGGGGAGCTGGGCCTACTGGCACTACAGAACCAGCCTTGACTACCAGTTCACGCAGCCCACATAGGAAGCTCCTAAACTGGAGGCACCCTGGAGTTGGCTAACTCGACCGCACCACGACGGGGCAAGCATAGGCGTCTCAGTGAAGTTGACACAACCCGGAAACAGCTGACGGTGCTGAAACCAGGCTTGGCAGGAGGGAGTACCTGTGACAAGAACACTGCCGAGAACCAGCTGGCGGTGCTGGAACCCGGATGCGTTGCCCCAGTGTGCAAGAGCCAATGGCACGACCGAGGACTAGCTGACGGTGCTGGAACCCGGTTACTAAGCTGTAGGTGCCCGCGCTTAAAAGCACTACCAAGGACTGCCTGGCGTTGGCGGAACTCAGATACCCAGGAGGAGGCACCTAAGCCAAAGGCTCGGCCCGGAACCAGCTGACGGTGCTGGAACCAGGTGGTGGACCCCAAGGCCCACAGGAGAGGAGAGAACAGCTAGGCCGCGAGGCAGCCGCAGTTACCGAACCCCAACAGTCCTACAGGGGGAGCTGGGCCTACTGGCACTACAGAACCAGCCTTGACTACCAGTTCACGCAGCCCACATAGGAAGCTCCTAAACTGGAGGCACCCTGGAGTTGGCTAACTCGACCGCACCACGACGGGGCAAGCATAGGCGTCTCAGTGAAGTTGACACAACCCGGAAACAGCTGACGGTGCTGAAACCAGGCTTGGCACGAGGGAGTACCTGTGACAAGAACACTGCCGAGAACCAGCTGGCGGTGCTGGAACCCGAATGCGTTGCCCCAGTGTGCAAGAGCCAATGGCACGACCGAGGACTAGCTGACGGTGCTGGAACCCGGTTACTAAGCTGTAGGTGCCCGCGCTTAAAAGCACTACCAAGGACCGCCTGGCGTTGGCGGAACTCGGATACCCAGGAGGAGGCACCTAAGCCAAAGGCTCGGCCCGGAACCAGCTGACGGTGCTGGAACCAGGTGGTGGACCCCAAGGCCCACAGGAGAGGAGAGAACAGCTAGGCCGCGAGGCAGCCGCAGTTACCGAACCCCAACAGTCCTACAGGGGGAGCTGGGCCTACTGGCACTACAGAACCAGCCTTGACTACCAGTTCACGCAGCCCACATAGGAAGCTCCTAAACTGGAGGCACCCTGGAGTTGGCTAACTCGACCGCACCACGACGGGGCAAGCATAGGCGTCTCAGTGAAGTTGACACAACCCGGAAACAGCTGACGGTGCTGAAACCAGGCTTGGCACGAGGGAGTACCTGTGACAAGAACACTGCCGAGAACCAGCTGGCGGTGCTGGAACCCGGATGCGTTGCCCCAGTGTGCAAGAGCCAATGGCACGACCGAGGACTAGCTGACGGTGCTGGAACCCGGTTACTAAGCTGTAGGTGCCCGCGCTTAAAAGCACTACCAAGGACCGCCTGGCGTTGGCGGAACTCGGATACCCAGGAGGAGGCACCTAAGCCAAAGGCTCGGCCCGGAACCAGCTGACGGTGCTGGAACCAGGTGGTGGACCCCAAGGCCCACAGGAGAGGAGAGAACAGCTAGGCCGCGAGGCAGCCGCAGTTACCGAACCCCAACAGTCCTACAGGGGGAGCTGGGCCTACTGGCACTACAGAACCAGCCTTGACTACCAGTTCACGCAGCCCACATAGGAAGCTCCTAAACTGGAGGCACCCTGGAGTTGGCTAACCCGACCGCACCACGACGAGGCAAGCATAGGTGTCTCAGTGAGCTTGACACAACCCGGAAACAGCTGACGGTGCTGAAACCAGGTTTGGCACGAGGGAGTACCTGTGACAAAAACACTGCCGAGAACCAGCTGGCGGTGCTGAAACCCGGATGCGTTGCCCCAGTGTGCAAGAGCCAATGGCACGACCGAGGACTAGCTGACGGTGCTGGAACCCGGTTACTAAGCTGTAGGTGCCCGCGCTTAAAAGCACTACCAAGGACCGCCTGGCGTTGGCGGAACTCGGATACCCAGGAGGAGGCACCTAAGCCAAAGGCTCGGCCCGGAACCAGCTGACGGTGCTGGAACCAGGTGGTGGACCCCAAGGCCCACAGGAGAGGAGAGAACAGCTAGGCCGCGAGGCAGCCGCAGTTACCGAACCCCAACAGTCCTACAGGGGGAGCTGGGCCTACTGGCACTACAGAACCAGCCTTGACTACCAGTTCACGCAGCCCACATAGGAAGCTCCTAAACTGGAGGCACCCTGGAGTTGGCTAACTCGACCGCACCACGACGGGGCAAGCATAGGCGTCTCAGTGAAGTTGACACAACCCGGAAACAGCTGACGGTGCTGAAACCAGGCTTGGCACGAGGGAGTACCTGTGACAAGAACACTGCCGAGAACCAGCTGGCGGTGCTGGAACCCGGATGCGTTGCCTTGCCTATTAAAGATTGTCTTCCTAGAGCCCCAACTAGCGGTGTTGGAGCAAAGGGTAAGCAGGGGGAGATGAGTGTAGGCCGAAGCCTGCACTGGAGGCAGCTTTGTGTCTGCGTTGCGTTTGCAGGACACTTTGCCGGCTACACACTGGGGGAACAGCTGGCGTTGCTGAACCCCACTAACACAATGGCGTGTGTTTTTCTCTGTGCAGCTAGCACTTGCGGGCAAAACCTAGCGATGTTAGAGCCCGTGTTGAAGCAGGAGGAGGAGGAGGAGAGGAGCAGAGTGTAGGCCGAAGCCTAGTTGAACCAATTTCAAAGGAAACCTTTAACCCCCCCCTCAGGTGTTACAAAGTACAAGAGACACACCTTGTGCAGTATTAATGCTGCACAAGTGAAAGGTTGCTCTATTAATTTGTCTACTTGCACACGCTGAATGAAAGACATACACAATTTACCCCATTCTACAGTCAAACTGTAGTGGATGCGTGACTTGGTTTTTTGATGAGACGCAGCACAGGTGTCCAAAATAACGCCTTGGTGCTTGGCGCAGCTTCCTGAGCGTTGTTATTTGCTGTACAGGAGTCTGCGCTCTTGTGTTATCCCTTGGCAATGCCCTGTTAGCGCTGCCCATCTTATGACATCATTTCATGTTGGCCGGTGCGGTTAACGATGGCCATAAATCCCAGACCCACAGTGTCTTTTCATAAAGCCACACTGTGGTGCTGGGATTCGTGGCCTTGAGCAGTAAATATTTTGGCCGCTCACACACGTCCTTACACCTGCTTCAGACTGGGCGGCCTCTGCTGATCCCTTCTCGCATGCCGCGGCCATGAGGCTGCACAGTCTGAAGAAGGCGGAAGGAGATGAGTTAAGACAGGCGAAGATATGCACTGCTCGTGCCCATCAATCACACCCTCGCAGTCAAACTAATTAAGACAACGAGGAGCATTTTATTCAGGCAGGGCGGACGAACAGGCGCAAGTAGCCAACCAATGATGTCAGAAGACGGGAAGCGCTACCAAGGGGGGTGCTGCGTATCATTAGAAAGGAAAGTCACACCTCAGGGACAGTGGAATGGTCTCAAAGAGACACATTTTGTACGTGTTGAGTTCCACGTGGGCAAGGAGAAAACATCAGCCACCTTGTACAAATGCAGCAGTACTGCTGTACAAGGTGGCTGTTATACATAGAAACACCTGTGGGTGGGGGGCAGGCTCCCTTCAATTTCAGTTCATGTGCCTGCGTGGCGTTTGCAGGTCACGTTGCAAGCTACACAGCAGGGGAACAGCTGGCGTTGCTGAACCCCACTAACACATTGGCTGGTGTTTTTCTCTGTGCAGCTAGCATTTCCGGGCACAAACTAGCGGTGTTTGAGCCCAGGGTCAGCAGGAGGAGGAGGAGAGGAGCAAAGTGTAGGCCGAAGCCTGCACTGGTGGCAGCTTTTGGTCGGTTGTGCCAGCGTGGCTTGTGCTGGACACGATGCCGGCTACACAGCGGGGGAACAGCTGGCGTTGCTGAATCCCACTAACACATTGGCTGGTGTTTTTCTCTGTGCAGCTAGCATTTCCGGGCAAAAACTAGCTTTGTTAGAGCCCAGGGTCAGCAGGAGGAGGAGAGGAGCAGAGTGTAGGCCGAAGCCTAGTTGAACCAATTTCAAAGGTTACCTTTAACCCCCCCTCAGGTGTTACAAAGTACAAGAGCCACTCCTTCTGCAGCATTAATGCTGCACAAGTAAAAGGTTGCTCTATTAATTTGTCTACTTGCACAAGCTGAATGCAACACGTAGACTATTTAGCCCATTATACTGTTAATCAGTAGTGGAGGCGTGACTTGTCTTTTTAAAGAAAAGCAGCACAGGTGTCGAAAACAACACCTTTTTGCATGGGCGCAGCTTCCTGAGCGTTGTTAGTTGCTGTACAGGAGTCTGCGCTCTTGTGATCCTTTGGCCATGCGCTGTGAGCGCTTCCTGTCTTATGACCTAATTTCATGTTGGCCGTTGCGGTTAGCGATGGACATGAATCCCAGACCCACAGTGTGTTTTTAAAAAATCACACTGCGGTGCTGGGATTCGTGCCCTGGTGCACTAAATATGTTTGCCGCTCACACATGTCCTTACACCTGCTTCAGACTGGGCGGCCTCATCTGATCCCTTATCGCCTGCCGCGGCCATGAGGACACCCAGTCTGAAGAAGGCGGAAGGAGATGAGTGAACACAGGCAAACATATGCACTGCACATGCCCATCAATCACACCCTCGCTGTCCAAAAAAATATGACACCGAGGGGCGTTGTTTCCAGCAGGGGAGATGCACAGGCGCAACCAGCTAACCAATGATGTCAAAAGACGGGCAGCGCTAACAAGGGTGGTGCTGCGTGTCATTACAAAGGAAAGTCACACCTCAGGGACATTGAAATGGTCTCTAATGAGACACATTTTGTACGTGTTGAGTTCCACGTGGGCAAGGAGAAAAAGTCAGCCACCTTGTACAAATGCAGCAGTACTGCTGTACAAGGTGGCTGTTATACATAGAAACACCTGGGGGGGTGGGGGGCAGGCTCCCTTCAATTTCAGTTCATGTGCCTGCGCGGCGTTTGCAGGTCACGTTGCAAGCTACACAGCAGGGGAACAGCTGGCGTTGCTGAACCCCACTGACACATTGACTGGTGTTTTTCTCTGTGCAGATTGCATGTCCGGGCAAAAACTAGCGGTGTTAGAGCCCAGGGTCAGCAGGAGGAGGAGGAGAGGAGCAAAGTGTAGGCCGAAGCCTGCACTGGTGGCAGCTTTTGGTCGGTTGTGCCAGCGTGGCTTGTGCTGGACACGATGCCGGCTACACAGCGGGGGAACAGCTGGCGGTGCTGAACCCCACTAACACATTGGCTGGTGTTTTTCTCTGTGCAGCTAGCATTTCCGGGCAAAAACTAGCGTTGTTAGAGCCCAGGGTCAGCAGGAGGAGGAGAGGAGCAGAGTGTAGGCCGAAGCCTAGTTGAACCAATTTCAAAGGTTACCTTTAACCCCCCCTCAGGTGTTACAAAGTACAAGAGCCACTCCTTCTGCAGCATTAATGCTGCACAAGTAAAAGGTTGCTCTATTAATTTGTCTACTTGCACAAGCTGAATGCAACACGTAGACTATTTAGCCCATTATACTGTTAATCAGTAGTGGAGGCGTGACTTGTCTTTTTAAAGAAAAGCAGCACAGGTGTCGAAAACAACACCTTTTTGCATGGGCGCAGCTTCCTGAGTGTTGTTAGTTGCTGTACAGGAGTCTGCGCTCTTGTGATCCTTTGGCCATGTGCTGTGAGCGCTTCCTGTCTTATGACCTCATTTCATGTTGGCCGTTGCGGTTAGCGATGGACATGAATCCCAGACCCACAGTGTGTTTTTAAAAAATCACACTGCGGTGCTGGGATTCGTGCCCTGGTGCACTAAATATGTTTGCCGCTCACACATGTCCTTACACCTGCTTCAGACTGGGCGGCCTCATCTGATCCCTTATCGCCTGCCGCGGCCATGAGGACACCCAGCCTGAAGAAGGCGGAAGGAGATGAGTGAACACAGGCAAACATATGCACTGCACATGCCCATCAATCACACCCTCGCTGTCCAAAAAAATAAGACACCGAGGGGCGTTGTTTCCAGCAGGGGAGATGCACAGGCGCAGCCAGCTAACCAATGATGTCAAAAGACGGGCAGCGCTAACAAGGATGGTGCTGCGTGTCATTACAAAGGAAAGTCACACCTCAGGGACATTGTAATGGTCTCTAATGAGACACATTTTGTACGTGTTGAGTTCCACGTGGGCAAGGAGAAAAAGTCAGCCACCTTGTACAAATGCAGCAGTACTGCTGTACAAGGTGGCTGTTATACATAGAAACACCTGGGGGGGTGGGGGGCAGGCTCCCTTCAATTTCAGTTCATGTGCCTGCGTGGCGTTTGCAGGTCACGTTGCAAGCTACACAGCAGGGGAACAGCTGGCGTTGCTGAACCCCACTGACACATTGACTGGTGTTTTTCTCTGTGCAGATTGCATGTCCGGGCAAAAACTAGCGGTGTTAGAGCCCAGGGTCAGCAGGAGGAGGAGGAGAGGAGCAAAGTGTAGGCCGAAGCCTGCACTGGTGGCAGCTTTTGGTCGGTTGTGCCAGCGTGGCTTGTGCTGGACACGATGCCGGCTACACAGCGGGGGAACAGCTGGCGGTGCTGAACCCCACTAACACATTGGCTGGTGTTTTTCTCTGTGCAGCTAGCATTTCCGGGCAAAAACTAGCGTTGTTAGAGCCCAGGGTCAGCAGGAGGAGGAGAGGAGCAGAGTGTAGGCCGAAGCCTAGTTGAGCCAATTTCAAAGGTTACCTTTAACCCCCCCTCAGGTGTTACAAAGTACAAGAGCCACTCCTTCTGCAGCATTAATGCTGCACAAGTAAAAGGTTGCTCTATTAATTTGTCTACTTGCACAAGCTGAATGCAACACGTAGACTATTTAGCCCATTATACTGTTAATCAGTAGTGGAGGCGTGACTTGTCTTTTTAAAGAAAAGCAGCACAGGTGTCGAAAACAACACCTTTTTGCATGGGCGCAGCTTCCTGAGCGTTGTTAGTTGCTGTACAGGAGTCTGCGCTCTTGTGATCCTTTGGCCATGCGCTGTGAGCGCTTCCTGTCTTATGACCTCATTTCATGTTGGCCGTTGCGGTTAGCGATGGACATGAATCCCAGACCCACAGTGTGTTTTTAAAAAATCACACTGCGATGCTGGGATTCGTGCCCTGGTGCACTAAATATGTTTGCCGCTCACACATGTCCTTACACCTGCTTCAGACTGGGCGGCCTCATCTGATCCCTTATCGCCTGCCGCGGCCATGAGGACACCCAGTCTGAAGAAGGCGGAAGGAGATGAGTGAACACAGGCAAACATATGCACTGCACATGCCCATCAATCACACCCTCGCTGTCCAAAAAAATAAGACACCGAGGGGCGTTGTTTCCAGCAGGGGAGATGCACAGGCGCAGCCAGCTAACCAATGATGTCAAAAGACGGGCAGCGCTAACAAGGGTGGTGCTGCGTGTCATTACAAAGGAAAGTCACACCTCAGGGACATTGTAATGGTCTCTAATGAGACACATTTTGTACGTGTTGAGTTCCACGTGGGCAAGGAGAAAAAGTCAGCCACCTTGTACAAATGCAGGAGTACTGCTGTACAAGGTGGCTGTTATACATAGAAACACCTGGGGGGGTGGGGGGCAGGCTCCCTTCAATTTCAGTTCATGTGCCTGCGTGGCGTTTGCAGGTCACGTTGCAAGCTACACAGCAGGGGAACAGCTGGCGTTGCTGAACCCCACTGACACATTGACTGGTGTTTTTCTCTGTGCAGATTGCATGTCCGGGCAAAAACTAGCGGTGTTAGAGCCCAGGGTCAGCAGGAGGAGGAGGAGAGGAGCAAAGTGTAGGCCGAAGCCTGCACTGGTGGCAGCTTTTGGTCGGTTGTGCCAGCGTGGTTTGTGCTGGACACGATGCCGGCTACACAGCGGGGGAACAGCTGGCGGTGCTGAACCCCACTAACACATTGGCTGGTGTTTTTCTCTGTGCAGCTAGCATTTCCGGGCAAAAACTAGCGGTGTTTGAGCCCAGGGTCAGCAGGAGGAGTAGAGGAGCAGAGTGTAGGCCGAAGCCTAGTTGAACCAATTTCAAAGGTTACCTTTAACCCCCCCTCAGGTGTTGCAAGGTACAAGAGCCACACCTTGAACAGCATTAATGATGCACAAGTCAAAGGTTGCTCTATTTAATTTTGCTCCTTGCACACGCTGAATTAAACACGTACACTATTTAGCCCATTATACTGTCAAACAGTAGTGGAGGCGTGACTACTAGTCTTTTTAAGGTGACGCAGCACAGGTGTACAAATTTACACCTAGGTGCTGTGCGCAGATTCCTTACCGTTGTTATTTGCAGTACAGGAAACTGCGCTCTTGTGTTATCCCTTGGCAATACCCTGTTAGTGCAGGCCGTCTCATGACCTCATTTCATGTTGGCCGGTGCGGTTAACGATGGCCATAAATCCCAGACCCACAGTGGCTTTTCCTAAAGTCACACTGCGGTGCTGGGATTCGTGGCCTTGTGCAGTAAATATGTTCGCCGCTCACACATGTCCTTACACCTGCTTCAGACTGGGCGGCCTCAGCTGATCCCTTATCGCATGCCGCGGCCATGAGGCCGCACAGTCAGAAGAAGGCGGAAGGAGGGGAGTGAAGACAGGGGAACATATGCACTGCTCGTGCCCATCAATCACACCCTCGCAGTCAAAATATATGAGACAACGGGGGGCGTTGTGTCGGGCAGGGGGGACGCACAGGCACAGCCAGCCAACCAATGATGTCAGGAGACGGGCAGCGCTAACAATGGGGTTGCTGCGTGTCATTAAAAAGGAAAGTCACACCTCAGGGACATTGTAATGGTCTGTAATGAGACACATTTTGTACTTGTTGAGTTCCACGTGTGCAAGGAGAAAAAGTCAGCCACCTTGTACAAATGCAGCAGTACTGCTGTACAAGGTGGCTGTTATACATAGAAACACCTGGGGGGGTGGGGGGCAGGCTCCCTTCAATTTCAGTTCATGTTCCTGCGTGGCGTTTGCAGGAAACGTTGCCAGCTACACAGCAGGGGAACAGCTGGCGGTGCTGAACCCCACTAACACATTGGCTGATGTTTTTCTCTGTGCAGCTAGCATGTCCGGGCAGAAACTGGCGTTGTTTGAGCCCAGGGTCAGCAGGAGGAGGAGAGGAGCAAAGTGTAGGCCGAAGCCTGCACTGGTGGCAGCTTTTGGTCAGTTGTGCCAGCGTGGCTTGTGCTGGACACGATGCCGACTACACAGCAGAGGAACAGCTGGCGGTGCTGAACCCCACTAACACATTGGCTGGTGTTTTTCTCTGTGCAGCTAGCATGTCCGGGCAGAAACTGGCGTTGTTTGAGCCCAGGGTCAGCAGGAGGAGGAGAGGAGCAAAGTGTAGGCCGAAGCCTGCACTGGTGGCAGCTTTTGTTCTGTTGTGCCAGCGTGGCTTGTGCTGGACACGTTGCCGACTACACAGCAGGGGAACAGCTGGCGGTGCTGAACCCCACTAACACATTGGCTGGTGTTTTTCTCTGTGCAGCTAGCATTTCCGGGCAAAAACTAGCGGTGTTTGAGCCCAGGGTCAGCAGGAGGAGTAGAGGAGCAGAGTGTAGGCCGAAGCCTAGTTGAACCAATTTCAAAGGTTACCTTTAACCCCCCCCTCAGGTGTTGCAAGGTACAAGAGCCACACCTTGAACAGCATTAATGATGCACAAGTCAAAGGTTGCTCTATTTAATTTTGCTCCTTGCACACGCTGAATTAAACACGTACACTATTTAGCCCATTATACTGTCAAACAGTAGTGGAGGCGTGACTACTAGTCTTTTTAAGGAGACGCAGCACAGGTGTACAAATTTACACCTAGGTGCTGTGCGCAGATTCCTTACCGTTGTTATTTGCAGTACAGGAAACTGCGCTCTTGTGTTATCCCTTGGCAATACCCTGTTAGTGCAGGCCGTCTCATGACCTCATTTCATGTTGGCCGGTGCGGTTAACGATGGCCATAAATCCCAGACCCACAGTGGCTTTTCCTAAAGTCACACTGCGGTGCTGGGATTCGTGGCCTTGTGCAGTAAATATGTTCGCCGCTCACACATGTCCTTACACCTGCTTCAGACTGGGCGGCCTCAGCTGATCCCTTATCGCATGCCGCGGCCATGAGGCCGCACAGTCAGAAGAAGGCGGAAGGAGGGGAGTGAAGACAGGGGAACATATGCACTGCTCGTGCCCATCAATCACACCCTCGCAGTCAAAATATATGAGACAACGGGGGGCGTTGTGTCGGGCAGGGGGGACGCACAGGCACAGCCAGCCAACCAATGATGTCAGGAGACGGGCAGCGCTAACAATGGGGTTGCTGCGTGTCATTAAAAAGGAAAGTCACACCTCAGGGACATTGTAATGGTCTGTAATGAGACACATTTTGTACTTGTTGAGTTCCACGTGTGCAAGGAGAAAAAGTCAGCCACCTTGTACAAATGCAGCAGTACTGCTGTACAAGGTGGCTGTTATACATAGAAACACCTGGGGGGGTGGGGGGCAGGCTCCCTTCAATTTCAGTTCATGTTCCTGCGTGGCGTTTGCAGGAAACGTTGCCAGCTACACAGCAGGGGAACAGCTGGCGGTGCTGAACCCCACTAACACATTGGCTGGTGTTTTTCTCTGTGCAGCTAGCATGTCCGGGCAGAAACTGGCGTTGTTTGAGCCCAGGGTCAGCAGGAGGAGGAGAGGAGCAAAGTGTAGGCCGAAGCCTGCACTGGTGGCAGCTTTTGGTCAGTTGTGCCAGCGTGGCTTGTGCTGGACACGATGCCGACTACACAGCAGAGGAACAGCTGGCGGTGCTGAACCCCACTAACACATTGGCTGGTGTTTTTCTCTGTGCAGCTAGCATGTCCGGGCAGAAACTGGCGTTGTTTGAGCCCAGGGTCACCAGGAGGAGGAGAGGAGCAAAGTGTAGGCCGAAGCCTGCACTGGTGGCAGCTTTTGTTCTGTTGTGCCAGCGTGGCTTGTGCTGGACACGTTGCCGACTACACAGCAGGGGAACAGCTGGCGGTGCTGAACCCCACTAACACATTGGCTGGTGTTTTTCTCTGTGCAGCTAGCATTTCCGGGCAAAAACTAGCGGTGTTTGAGCCCAGGGTCAGCAGGAGGAGTAGAGAAGCAGAGTGTAGGCCGAAGCCTAGTTGAACCAATTTCAAAGGTTACCTTTAACCCCCCCTCAGGTGTTGCAAGGTACAAGAGCCACACCTTGTGCAGCATTAATGCTGCACAATTAAAAGGTTGCTCTATTTGTTTTGCTCCTTGCACACGCTGACTAAAACACGTACACTATTTAGCCCATTATACTGTCAAACAGTTGTGGAGGCGTGACTTGTCTTTTTAACGAGACGCAGCACAGGTGTCAAAATTTGCACCTAGGTACTGGTCGCAGATTCCTGAGCGTTGTTATTTGCTGTACAGGAGTCTGCGCTATTGTGATCCCTTGGCCATGCGCTGTGAGCGCTTCCTGTCTTCTGACCTCATTTCATGTCGGCCGTTGCGGTTAGCGATGGACATGAATCCCAGACCCACAGTGTGTTTTCAAAAAATCACACTGCGTGGCTGGGATTCGTGGCCTTGTGCAGTAAATAGGTTTGCCGCTTACACATGTCCTTACACCTGCTCCAGACTGGGCGGCCTCAGCTGATCCCTTATCGCCTACCACGGCCAGGAGGCCGCACAGTCTGAAGAAGGCGGAAGGAGATGAGTTAAGACAGGCGAACATATGCACTGCTCGTGCCCATAAACCACACCCTCGCTGACAAAATAAATATGACAACGAGGGGCGTTGTTTCTAGCAGGGCGGATGCACAGGCGCAGCCAGCTAACCATGATGACAAAAGACGGGAAACGCTACCAAGGGGGGTGCTGCGTATCATTAGAAAGGAAAGTCACACCTCAGGGACAGTGGAATGGTCTCAATGAGACACATTTTGTACGTGTTGAGTTCCACGTGGGCAAGGAGAAAAAGTCAGCCACCTTGTACAAATGCAGCAGTACTGCTGTACTAGGTGGCTGTTATACATAGAAACACCTGGGGGGGTGGGGCCAGGTTCCCTTTAATTTCAGTTCATGTGCCTGCGTGGCGTTTGCAGGTCACGTTGCCGGCTACACAGCAGGGGAACAGCTGGCGTTGCTGAACCCCACTAACACATTGGCTGGTGTTTTTCTCTGTGCAGCTAGCACTTCTGGGCAAAAACTAGCGGTGTTTGAGCCCAGGGTCAGCAGGAGGAGGAGAGGAGCAGAGTGTAGGCCGAAGCCTGCACTGGTGGCAGCTTTTGTTCTGTTGTGCCAGCGTGGCATGTGCTGGACACGTTGCCGACTACACAGCAGGGGAACAGCTGGCGGTGCTGAACCCCACTGACACATCACCTAGTGGTTTTTCTGTGTAGACAACACTTCCAGGTGGCAACTGACAGTGTTGAAACCCAGGGAATCAAAGAGGAGCAGAGTGTAGGCCGAAGCCTGCAGTGGAGCAAGTTGAAAGGGAACCTTTAACCCCCCCCCCCCAGGCATTTGTTGCTGAAAGAGCCATCTTGTACAGCAGTAATACTGCACATGGAAAATGGTGGCTCCGAAAATTATGCTCCTTGCAAACGCTGAAGTACACACTCATATAATGTGTCCCCTCACACCGTCAAACCATCCCGGAAGTGGGACTTTCCTTTGTAATGTGACACAGCACAGCCGTCATTCCAACCCCCTTGGTGCCGGGCGCCACCTCCTCAACGTTGTTTGGTTCTGTCACGGAGCCCGCGCTGTAATGTTATCCCTTGGCCATGCACAGTTAGCGGTGCCCGTCTTCTGACATCATGTAGGTGTCAGGCTGGCAGTGCCTGTGCGTCCAAGCTCCCCGAGATCCAACCTTGCAGTGTCATCTAATGTAGTCCCACTGCGGGCCAGGGATCCATGGGCATGCACAGTGCATATCATCGCCTCTCACTCACCTCCTTCCTGCTTCTTCAGACTGTGCGGCGTCACGGCCGTGGCATGCTATTAGGGATCAGCTGACGCCGCCTAGTCTGAAGAAGCGTGAAGAAGGGGTGTGAGAGGCTAGTATATGCACTGCGCATGGCCATGGATACCAGGCCCACTGTGGGATCACATTAGACGACACTGCGAGGTGTGATTTCGGGCAGCGTGGACGCACCGGCGCAGCCAGGACGACAACAAATGATGTCAGAGGACGGGCAGCACAAACTGTGCATGGCCAAGGGATAACATAACAGCGCAGGGTCCATGACGGAATCAAACAACGCTAAGGAGGCAGCGCACGGTGCCAAGGGGGTAGGAATGACGGCTGTGCTGCGTCACATTACGAAGGAAAGTCCCAGCTCCGGGACGGTATAACGGTATCAGTGAACACATTTTATAAGTGTTAAGTTCTGCGTGTGCAAAGAGCTAAAAAAAAAGAGCTACCTTTTCCTTGTGCAGCATTACTGCTGCACAAGATGGCTCTTTCAGTAACAAACGACGGGGGGGGGGAGGGGACAGGTTCCCTTACATTTAGGTTGTTGTGCCAGCGTGGCGGTCGCAGGACACATTGCCGGCTACACAGCTGGGGATCAGCTGACGTTACTGAAACCCAATAACACTGGGTCGTATGTTTTTACTGTGCAGCCTGCACTTCTGAGCCGCAACTGGCGGTGTTGGAGCCCAGGAATAGCAGTTCAGGTGGTAGAAAGATGAACACAGCAGGAGACCTGGATGACACCCAATTACTTAATCAGGCAGAGGAGTGGCAAATTCCTGCGAGATCCAGGCCTGGTTCATTTTCAGGAAAGTAAGCCGGTCAACGTTATCGGAGGATAGTCGCATGCGACGGTCTGTTAGTACACCACCTGCGGCACTAAAGACACGTTCCGATAAGACACTAGCCGCAGGGCAAGCCAGCACCTCCAATGCATACTGGCTTAGCTCTGGCCATGTATCCAGCTTAGAGACCCAAAACTTGAACGGGGAAGAGCCGTCTGGGAGTACAGTAAGAGGGCAAGCCATGTAGTCTGTCACCATCTGACGGAACCGTTGCCTCCTGCTGACTGGAGCCGCCGGTGATGGTGTAGACATTTGGGGCGGGCACACAAAAGTGTGCCAGAGTTGTGCCATACTGGGCTTGCCTTGGGCAGAGGCACTGCTTCTGCTCCCTCTTTGGGCAGAGCCTCCCCCACTGCCTCGACGCACTGAGCTGCTTTGTAAAGCACTAGCAGCACTCCTCTCAGTTGGACAGGAGAAGATGATGGAATTCACCAGTGTGTCGTGGTACTCCCGCAATTTACGCTCCCGGGTCAACGCAGGGATGAGGTTTTGGACGTTGTCCCGGTAGCGAGGATCGAGGAGGGTGAACACCCAATAATCAGGCATGTTGAGAATGTGGTCGATGCGGCGGTCGTTTCTCAGGCACTGCAGCATGAAATCCACCATGTGCTGCAGAGTGCCAACTGGCCCAGAAACGCTGTCCCCTGCTTGAGACATGATCTCTGCCCGCTCGTCATCACCCCACCCTCGCTGTACACACTGACCACTGGACAATTGTGTCGCTCCCTCCTCTGGACGGAGCTCTTCCTCGTCCATTGACTCCTCCTCATCCTCCTCACAAATTGGCCCCTGCGTACCCCTTTGTGAGGAACCACGTGGCTGATGGAAAAGGTGACTCCTCATCCTCCACCTCTTCCACCACATCATCCCTTAACCCTTGCAAAGTTTGCTGAAGCAGGCAGATAAGGGGGACAGTCATGCTGACTAGTGCATCATCTGCACTTGCCATCCGCGTGGAATAATCAAAAGGACGCAAAACCTGGCAGACGTTCTTCAGAGTGGCCCACTCTGTGGTTGTGAAGTCTGATCGGCGCTGACTGCGACTTCTTTGCGCCTGATGCAGCTGGTACTCCATAACTGCTTGCTGCTGCTCACACAACCGCTCCAACATATGTAACGTGGAATTCCACCGGGTAGGTAGGTCACATATGATGCGGTGTTCCGGAAGGCGGAATCTGCGCTGCAGAGCAGCAATGCGGGATCTGGCCAAGCTGGAACGCCGCAAGTGAGCACACTCTAGGCGGACCTTGTGCAGCAGGGCATCAAGATCCGGATAGTCCCTCAGAAAACTCTGCACAACCAAATTGAGCACATGTGCCAGACATGGGATGTGAGTGAGGTTGCCAAGGGCCAAAGCTGCCACCAGATTTCGGCCATTGTCACACACTACCATGCCTGGCTGGAGATTCGCTGGCAGTAACCACACATCGCTCTCCTGCTTGATGGCATTCCAGAGCTCCTGCGCTGTGTGGCTTCGATGCCCCAATGAAACTAGTTTCAAGACGGCCTGCTGACGTTTGGCCACGGCTGTGCTCATGTCGGTCATAGGTAAACGTTCACGGGTCCATGTGGGGGTGGACTGTGACGGATCCTGCAGAGAGGAATCAGAGGAACTGGTGTAAGAGGAGGAGTCGATGCGTACAGACTGGATTCCTGCAATCCTTGGAGTGGGCAGGACACGTCCTGCGCCACTCGCACGATCTGTACCTGGCTCAACAACATTAACCCAATGGGCAGTGAGGGAAACATATCGCCCCTGTCCATGCTGACTGGTCCACGCATCGGTGGTGAGGTGGACCTTGCTACTGACGGCGTTCAGTAGCGCATGTTTTATGTTTGCCTCAACATGCCTGTGCAGGGCAGGGACAGCCTGCCTGCTGAAGTAAAAGCGGCTGGGCACCTTGTACTGTGGGACTGCCAATGCCATCAAGTCACGGAAGCTGTCAGTCTCCACCAGCCTGAACGAGAGCATTTCCAGGGACAACAGTTTGGCAATGCCTGCATTCAGAGCCTGTGCTCGGGGGTGGTTGGCCGAGAATGCCCGCCTTTTCTCCCATGCCTGTACTACCGATGGCTGTAGAGTAGACTGGGAGTGTGAGGATGACTGGGAAGGTGGTGCTGTGGGTGGAATTACACAAGGTCTCTGGGAGGAAGCCAAACCAGCTGTGCGTGAGCTGGAGGAAGAGGCAACACGAGCTGAAGAGGTGGTAGCTGCCGCTGTTGGTTGGCCTACATCTTCAGTGTGTTTCTGTAACTCCACCGCGTGCCTGGTCCGCACATGTTTCCACATATTTGTGGTATTGAGGTTGCTGACATTTTTCCCTCTTTTTACTTTATGATGACACAGCTTGCATTTGACAAAACAAATGTCATCTGCAACTGTGTCAAAAAAGGACCAGGCACTGCAAGTCTTGGGAGCGCCCTTTTTGGCTTTGGAAAGAGACAGGCTCCTAATGGGTGCCAAAGTGGAGGCTACAGGCTCCGCAGTCTTCCCCCTCCCTCTCCATCTTTGGCCCGTAAGGGGAAGCTCTTCCTCAGAGCTGCTCCCACCACCTTCCTGTTCCTCACGCCACGATGGGTCAAGGACCTCATCATCTCCACTACCCTCTGCCACCAACTGCTCCTCCTGGGTAGTCTCAGCAGCACAGTACGCACGAGAAAGCGGCACCTGAGTTTCATCATCAGATGCGTACTGCGCTGTGGTCACCGGAGGCACTGGCCCACCTGCCTCTTCAGAGTCAGAGAGAAAAAGGTGTTGGGCATCACTGCACACTGCCTCTTCTTCCATTTCTCCAATGCTGCTTGGCTGGCCCCCTGTTTCCAAGCCAAGAGATTCAGAGAACAGAAGTAGAGACGGCTCCTGTCCTGGGCTCTCTGACTGCCTGGCCAATTTGGCAGGTGGTGAAGAGACAGATGGCTGCTCTCCAGTGCTCTGTGCCTGAGAGGATGTGGCACTAACTGAAGTCGATGCCGAGGCGTTAGCTGCCATCCACCCGACAACGGCTTCAATTTGGTCTTCACGCAGCAGCGGTGCACGGCGCTCTCCGACAAAGCTGCGCATGAAGGACTGTTCCCTGCTGAAACTGAGTGACGACGAGTCACCGGCGCCCGCAGCAGGCACAGAATCACCACGTCCTCTCCCTGCTCCTCTCCCTGCTCCGCGCCCACGCCCACGTGCCTTACTCCCTGCCCTCTTCATCTTGGTTGACAGATAAAGATAAGCAGAAAAGTACTAAGGCCTTAGTGTGCTTATTCCTGTAATGCTCCTCCTAACAGGTGTAAGAAACACTAATGTTGTAAATTGTGGACTAAACTTTATTATTTTTCAAATGTGGCCTACACAAGTGTTAAGTTGTGTTTGGTGAACTTAACTTTTTTTTTGGTGCAGATCGGGCTACAGAGCTAGTTTAAATCACACGGAGACCGTGCAGACAGCCGTAAACGGCGCTGCAAGGCCAAAAAACCCTCCTCTAGGTTATCCTATATAGTGTTTTTCCACTATTTAGCTGGATACAAGTGGAAAGACACTAATAGGAATTTTTTTTTTCAAATTTTATACTGGCTGCACTATTTGAAAAAAAGGAAATTGTTTTTCAAGGTATGAGGCAGTAACGCACCCTGAGCTGAATCCAACCGGCTATGGCTGCACACAGACTACAGGGCGAGCTGCGCTCACACAGAGACCGTGCAGACAGCCGTAAACGGCGCTGCAAGGCCAAAAAACCCTCCTCTAGGTTATCCTATATAGTGTTTTTCCACTATTTAGCTGGATACGAGTGGAAAGACACTTATAGGATTTTTTTTTGTCAAATTTTAAACAGGCTGCACTATTTGAAAAAAAAGGAAAATTTTTCGCAAGGTATGAGCCAGTAACGAACCCTGAGCTGAATCCAACCGGCTATAGCTGCACACAGACTACAGGGCGAGCTGGGCTCACACGGAGACCGTGCAGACAGCCGTAAACGGCGCTGCAAGGCCAAAAAACCCTCCTCTAGGTTATCCTATATAGTGTTTTTCCACTATTTAGCTGGATACGAGTGGAAAGACACTAATAGGAATTTTTTTTTTCAAATTTTAAACAGGCTGCACTATTTGAAAAAAAGGAAAATTTTTCTCAAGGTATGAGCCAGTAACGAACCCTGAGCTGAATCCAACCGGCTATGGCTGCACACAGACTACAGGGCGAGCTGGGCTCACACGGAGACCGTGCAGACAGCCGTAAATGGCGCTGCAAGGCCCAAAAACCCCCCTCTAGGTTATCCTATGTAGTGTTTTTCCACAATAGAGCTGGAGACTGGTGGAAAAACACTAATAGGAAATTTGAGAAAAAATGTGCAGCAGGCTGCACTAAGAGCAAAAAAGAACAACTGTGTGAGGCAGTGTGAACCCCCCCTGAGCTGAATACAACCGGGTATATGGCTGCACACAGACTACAGAGTGAGCTGCACACACACACACACACACAGAGACCTTGCAGAACGCTGTTAAAACAGCGCTGCAAGGCAAGAGCAAGGTGAACAGTGAAGAACACACAGAGTTTTGCTAAATTAGCCTTTGGAAAGGAAAATAAAGCAATTAGCAAGCTCAACTGGCCCTCAGTTAGAACACAGCGTCCTGTCCCTAACTGAAATCACAGCAGAGTGAGCGCAAAATGGCGGCAGCGCTTTTTTATAGTGCAGAGTGACATCATTTCAGCAGCCAATCCCAGCCTTGCCAGTACTTACATGCCCACCATGCTAAACAGGATGTGCCCACACTTTCATTCATTCCTCATTGGCTGCTGCGTTCAATTTGAATTCTGGGAACTTCCGATTCCGGTATCCGATACGCGGGAAGTATCGGAATTCAGTATCGGAATTCCGATACCGCAAATATCGGCCGATACCCGATACTTGCGGTATCGGAATGCTCAACACTAATCATGATCACAAATGTCACTGCAGGCTCACCTGAACAGACCACAGTCCTCTCTCATGGAGCAGACCCCATGAGAGAGAAATGCCACGACCCCACCAGAAGTGTTAAACTCCAGATACAGTTAGCACTGAACAGGCTACAGCTTCCACACGGTTCTCTGCAGCTCTTACAAACAGGCTGCATAGCACATTTTCCATTCAAAGAAAGACTACGGCATGCCTCTCAGCTACAGCTCACATTTTGACTGGTCATTCACCAGCATCACACTCAACTCTTCCCAGCATTCAGTAGACTGACATTCCCTCAAGAAACTTTTGCTACATAAATCTACTTCTTTGTTGTTCTTAGCAAATCCCTATAGGTGTATATAATCAAGCCTCTGCAGAGCTGGAATTTAAACCTGTCCTTACCAGCTATGCTACAGGTGATTAAATTTTGGTGTACAGATCCACCACTTTACCATGTCACACTGACAATGTCATTACAACAAAGTGACAAAATCCATCGTTGATCCTTAAAGGATTGTTCATCTGTTTTATATTGCTGTGGTCTCTCATTGGCTGTAGTGGTCACAAGGCAACCTATTCAATAGGTGAAGCCAGTTCCAATAAGGAACTAGGATAGCAGTATGTGGAGTTATTGGGGATTAATCCATTGCTGCTTCTCTGTACCACTGCCTATGTTTAACAGTGACGATCTAGTCATTCTCTTTTTCAACAAGGACAGCCCATGACTACTGCAATCGATTCATGGTTGTAATTGTTCTTCCAACAGATTGTCTGCAGTCATATTCTGTCATTTGCACCAATAAGAAAAGCCATGAGACCAACAAGAGAATTTTGGTAGTGTTTTGGAGGAGCAGTGGTAAATTGATATACACACGTGGTCAAAATTGTTGGTACCCCTCGTTTAATGACAGAAAAACCCACAATGGTCACAGAAATAACTTGAATAGGACAAAAGTAAAAGTAATAAATAAAAAATCTATGAAAATGAACAAATGAAAGTCAGACATTGAGTTTCAACCATGCTTCCACAGAATTAAAAAAAAAAACTCATGAAATAGGCCTGGACAGAAATGGTGGTACCCTTAACTTAATATTTTGTTGCACAACCTTTTGAGGTAATCACTGCAATCAAACGATTCCTGTAACTGTCCATGAGACTTCTGCACCTCTCGACAGGTATTTTGGCCCTCTCCTCAAGAGCAAACTGCTCCAGTTGTCTCGTGTTTGAAGGTTGCCTTTTCCAGACGGCATGTTTCAGCTCTTTCCAAAGATGCTCAATAGGACTTAGGTCCGGTCTCATAGAAGGCCACTTCAGAATAGTGCAATGTTTTCCTCCTAGCCATTCTTGGGTGCTTTTAGCTGTGTGTTTGGGTTATTATCCTGTTGCAAGACCCATAATCTGTGACTGAGACCAAGCCTTCTGACACTGGGCAGCACATTTCTCTCTAGAATCCCTTGATAGTCTTGAGATTTCATTGTACCCTGCACAGATTCTAGACACCATGTGCCAGATGCAGCAAAGCATCCCCAGAACATAACAGAGCCTACTCCATGTTTCACAGTAGGGACAGTGTTCTTTTCTTGATAGGCTTCATTTTTCCGTCTGTGAACATAGAGCTGATGTGCCTTGCCAAAAAGTTCAATTTTTATTATCATCTGTCCATATGACATTCTCCCAGAAGCTTTGTGGCTTGTCAACATGTAGTTTGGCAAATTCCAGTCTGGCTTTTTTATGATTTTTTTTCAACAATGGTGTCCTCCTTGGTCATCTCTTAGACCTGAGACGGGGACAAGGGAAGATCTTCTACGTCTGGAGGAAAGAAGGTTTAATCATAATCACAGACGCGGATTCCTTACTGTAAGAACAGTGATACTTTATAAAACTCTCTGCCGTATGATGTTGTAATGAGTGATTCACTACTAAAATTTAAGACTGGACTGGATGCCTTTCTTGATAAGTATAATGTTACAGGTTATATATATTAGATTCCTTGATAGGGCGTTGATACAGGGAACTAGTCTGACTGCCATATGTGGTGTTGGGAAGGAATTTTTTTCCCCAATGTGGAGCTTAGTGTTTGCTGCATGGATTTAGGCTATGGGTTGAACTAGATGGACTAAATCTTTAATCTTTAATCAACTTAGAGGTTTTTCTGGGCTCTTTTGTTACCATTCGTATTATCCATCGCTTTGATTTATCATCCATTTTCCTCCTGCCGCCACATCCAGGGAGGTTGGCTACAGTCCCATCGATCTTAAATTTTTGAATAATATGTGCAACTGTAGTCACAGGAACATCAAGCTGCTTGGAGGTGGTCTTAGAACTTTTTACCTTTAACATGGTTGTCTATAATTTTTTTTCTAATCACCTGAGACAACTCTTTCCTTCTCTTCCTCTGGTCCATGTTGAATGTGATATACACCATGTCACCAAAGAGCACAATGAGCATCTGTAGCCCTATATACAGGCCCACTCACTGATTCCAAGATTAAAGACACATGCAATGCTAGTTAGTGGATACACCTTGATTTAACATGTCCCTTTTGTCACATTATTTTCAGGGGTATCATCATTTCTGTCCAGGCCGTATTTCATGAGTTTTATTTTTTTTTAATTCTGTGGATGCATGGTTAAAAAGCAATGTCTGACTTTCATTTGTTCATTTTCAAAGATCTTTGATTTATTATTACTTTTGTCATATTCAAGTTATTTCTGTGACCATTATGGGTTTTTCTGTCATTAAGCGAGGGGTACCAACAATTTTGACCACATATGTAGGAATACATTTATTTATTTATTTATTTTAATTCTGGACCTGTGTGAACCCTGTGCATGAAATTTTTCCAGTAACGTAAGGAATTGGTTTCTTTAATACCAATGCTCAACAACCCTTTCACACAGGCTGCACAGCCAGGTCCTACTTCATAGATTACAGCTTGACCTTACAGCTACAGATTCTTGTTTCTTCCCATACCTCATCATCAGGTTTAATTGAAAATTATAAATGGTTGAACTTGGTGTGAATAGTTTATTGGGGGTTATAAGGCAGGATATTTCTCCTCCTAGAAACTGCCAAGCTGACATGCAGAGACTTATAAGTCATGCAATGCTTCTCTGGTACTTTAAATAGACAAAAGGGCCTTTCTTCGAGGAAGAGTTCTTGATCTCTAGGGACATCTATTGGATGTTGAAATCCTAAAAGTCAATATTGAACATTTAAGGAGTATTGCCACATGACCTAGGATAAGGAGCCAAACCAAAAACTCTATATACAGACATGTGTTTTAGGGTATTTAAATCCAATATTTGGCACTAGAGTTTAATTCCTCTTTGTCTATGAAGAGGCTATTTGCATATCATTTAAATTACCCAATGAGCATTGTATGACCTTTAAGTCTCTTTCCACTGGCTTGGCACTTTCAACAATGATAAAAATTCCCCATTATACTCTCAGTAAGAGGCTTCTCAGCAAGCCAAATTAAATGTCCTGCTTTGCACTGATGAGGAGCAAACACTCTGAAAACTGTCAGCAGATGGAGTGTCTTGTTTGGCTTCTTATCCTATGTCATGTGGAAAGGGCTCATTAAATGGTCGATAGCGACTTTTAGGATTGCTACATCCAATTAGTGTCACTATAGTCCTCTGAAGAGATTATTTGCATATTTGCAAATAATTTGCATATTACTATTCGCATAATAATGAGAATATTAATCTTAAATGGTGGACTCTCTACTGACCATTACAACCATTTTTTGTGCCATGGCATTCAACATATAATTTTCTCTAGTTGTTACTCACTTATTTTACTCCCTTGGTTGACCTTTTAAGTCTTTCCTATTGGTACATTGTTTACTAGTTCAATGCCTTGAATGTTAAGGTACCTTCAAACTGAGCAACTTTAGAACGATAACGATAGCGATCCGTGATGTTGCAGCGTCCTGGATAGCGATATCGTTGTGTATGACACGCAGCAGCAATCAGGATCCTGCTGTGACATCGCTGGTCGGAGCTAGAAGGCCAGAACTTTATTTCATCGCTGGATCACCCGCTGACATCGCTGAATCGGCGTGTGTGACGCCGATTCAGCGATGTCTTCACTTGAAACCAGGGTAAACATCGGGTTACTAAGCTCAGGGCCGCGCTTAGTAACCCGATATTTACCCTGGTTACCATTGTAAATGTAAAAAAAAAAAACCACTACATACTTACATTCCGGTGTCTGTCGCGTCCCCCGGCGTCAGCTTCCCTGCACCAATATTGCTTAGCTTAATTAATAAATATATTCTTGGTAGTTTATATCACATTTCTCTATAAAAGACGACTGAGGGGCGATCTAATAACCATGTATAAGTATATAAGGGGACAATACAAATATCTTGCTGAGGATCTGTTTATACCAAGGAAGGTGATGGGCACAAGGGGGCATTCTTTGCGTCTGGAGGAGAGAAGGTTTTTCCACCAACATAGAAGAGGATTCTTTACTGTTAGGGCAGTGAGAATCTGGAATTGCTTGCCTGAGGAGGTGGTGATGGCGAACTTAGTCGAGGGGTTCAAGAGAGGCCTGGATGTCTTCCTGGAGCAGAACAATATTGTATCATACAATTATTAGGTTCTGTAGAAGGACGTAGATCTGGGGATTTATTATGATGGAATATAGGCTAAACTGGATGGACAAATGTCTTTTTTCGGCCTTACTATGTTACTATGTTAATTGTGCAGAATGTTTTGAAAAATAATGATTTATCATTGTTTATCCAATACACTGTTATATATATATATATATATATATACAGTGGGGCAAAAAAGTATTTAGTCAGTCAGCAATAGTGCAAGTTCCACCACTTAAAAAGATGAGAGGCGTCTGTAATTTACATCATAGGTAGACATCAACTATGGGAGACAAACTGAGAAAAAAAAATCCAGAAAATCACATTGTCTGTTTTTTTAACATTTTATTTGCATATTATGGTGGAAAATAAGTATTTGGTCAGAAACAAACAATCAAGATTTCTGGCTCTCACAGACCTGTAACTTCTTATTTAAGAGTCTCCTCTTTCCTCCACTCATTACCTGTAGTAATGGCACCTGTTTAAACTTGCTATCAGTATAAAAAGACACCTGTGCACACCCTCAAACAGTCTGACTCCAAACTCCACTATGGTGAAGACCAAAGAGCTGTCAAAGGACACCAGAAACAAAATTGTAGCCCTGCACCAGGCTGGGAAGACTGAATCTGCAATAGCCAACCAGCTTGGAGTGAAGAAATCAACAGTGGGAGCAATAATTAGAAAATGGAAGACATACAAGATCACTGATAATCTCCCTCGATCTGGGGCTCCACGCAAAATCCCACCTCGTGGGGTCAGAATGATCACAAGAACGGTGAGCAAAAATCCCAGAACCACGCGGGGGGACCTAGTGAATGAACTGCAGAGAGCTGGGACCAATGTAACAAGGCCTACCATAAGTAACACACTACGCCACCATGGACTCAGATCCTGCAGTGCCAGACGTGTCCCACTGCTTAAGCCAGTACATGTCCGGGCCCGTCTGAAGTTTGCTAGAGAGCATTTGGATGATCCAGAGGAGTTTTGGGAGAATGTCCTATGGTCTGATGAAACCAAACTGGAACTGTTTGGTAGAAACACAACTTGTCGTGTTTGGAGGAAAAAGAATACTGAGTTGCATCCATCAAACACCATACCTACTGTAAAGCATGGTGGTGGAAACATCATGCTTTGGGGCTGTTTCTCTGCAAATGGGCCAGGACGACTGATCCGGGTACATGAAAGAATGAATGGGGCCATGTATCGTGAGATTTTGAGTGCAAACCTCCTTCCATCAGCAAGGGCATTGAAGATGAAACGTGGCTGTGTCTTTCAACATGACAATGATCCAAAGCACACTGCCAGGGCAACGAAGGAGTGGCTTCGTAAGAAGCATTTCAAGGTCCTGGAGTGGCCTAGCCAGTCTCCAGATCTCAACCCTATAGAAAACCTTTGGACGGAGTTGAAAGTCCGTGTTGCCAAGCGAAAAGCCAAAAACATCACTGCTCTAGAGGAGATCTGCATGGAGGATTGGGCCAACATACCAACAACAGTGTGTGGCAACCTTGTGAAGACTTACAGAAAACGTTTTACCTCTGTCATTGCCAACAAAGGATATATTACAAAGTATTGAGATGAAATTTTGTTTCTGACCAAATACTTATTTTCCACCATAATATGCAAATAAAATGTTAAAAAAACAGACAATGTGATTTTCTGGATTTTTTTTTTCTCAGTTTGTCTCCCATAGTTGAGGTCTACCTATGATGTAAATTACAGACGCCTCTCATCTTTTTAAGTGGTGGAACTTGCACTATTGCTGACTGACTAAATACTTTTTTGCCCCACTGTATATATATATATATCTATATCTATATCTATATCTATATATATACATAGATATATATATATATATATATATATATATATATATATATATATATATATATATATATAATCTCCAATATACTGTTCTTTGGATAAATATTTGTCTAAAAGACAAATATTTATCCAAAGAACAGTATATTGAACTTTATGGCATAAAATGATTATGGATATCCAGGAAATTGTTTATACAGAACTGCCTCTTTGTAATGTGCAAAGATATACTATCTTATACTACTACCAGGGCGGCGGGGTACTCGGTACCGGGTCTGGTCTTAAAGGGGAAGTCACGGTGGCTGCGACCTGGCCCGTGGCCCTGGGCGCCCAATAAAGAGGATGGTCTTTTAAGGGAAAAGTGTTTATAAGTCTGTCGTGATGCCACCTGTGGTGTTCGGTCAACAGTGCGACCGATGCTGCGTTAATGGGGTCCTCTGGGGGATGTTATTGCAGCACTGATGGTACACTTCCCACAGGTGAAGCGGGGTCCCCAAGGGTCCTAAGATGTATGGTGGTGATGACGGTTGCCGGTAAATGAGTAAAGGACACAAGTTGTAAGTCTTTACTTGGTTTACTGTAGTTGGTAGACCACAGTCCAGAGTACCGGCAACATGTACATAGGAGTCCAGGCAGCCCGGAAACAAGCGGAATCCCATTGGCAAGTCAGGTTAGGAGCCTTCCACTCTGTGCTTGCTAAAGTCCCTTGCTGCTTGAAGTGTTCCAAACAAGGTCCTAATTCTTTCAGTTCTTTCTCTTGTCCTGGGACAGGTACCTGTATGGCAGGCCGCTTGAGCCGTACTTTCTGGGGTCTCTACACGGTGACTCCAAGCTCCAGGATGCTGCTGTGACCCAGGCGTAACTTCAGCAATGTCTGTATGATCTTATGCCCTCGGGTTCTGCTGAGTGCTCTACAGTTTCATTCCAGCCTTGGGCTCCCGGTACCCGGTCTCTACACACTGGCTCCTCGGAGGCCTATTTTCAGCCTCCTTGAGCCCTGAAATCTCTCCTACGCTCCTATCCTCTCTGTCCTCGTTCACAAACTGTCTGTACAAACTGAACTCACTCCTCCAAACCAGGATCTTTATCCAGGGAAGCTGCCCCAAAGCAGGGTTTTGAGCTCCCCCTCCTGGCCTGGATTTGGAAGGTGTTGTGTGTGTGATAACCTACCAAAGGGATTCTCCCTTGTCTCCAGGCATAGCACTACCCTCCCCGAGAGAAAGGCAGCACTACTGTGGTACCAGAACTCCTGGAGTGCCACATACTTTTTCCTCTTTCTGATGCTGACCAATCATAAGCAGGCAGGAACACACAAGGGAAAGAAGAACATGACCCCACATTGATAAACAGTCTGCTTTGCTCACTATAAAGTGGTGATATATGCTGCTGCCCAGTAGACCTAGGTTTGATTAAGTGGCAAATTTCAGCTTTCACCTCCAGCAATCAGTGTGGGACGGAAAGAACTGCACCAGGGAATCACAGAAAAGGAGAAGAAGACCTATTGCACAGTCCTGCCCCTGTGCACCAAAATCTAAAGTATTTTTTGGACTCTAAGATGCAAAAGACCATAAGACGTACCTAGAGGAGTAAAATAGAAAAAAATGTAAGCAAAAAATGTGGCCATGATACACCATTATGGGGGTAATTTGCTGCTGGCATTGTTACAGGAGTAATGTTTCCCAATGCTGTACTAATCATATATGGTATACATGGCTCCCCGGCCTCTTCCTGGTAGCCATGGCCCCGTCATCCCCATCCTGGTATACATAGCCACCTCAGCCCTTATTCTGGTATACATGGCCCCCTATCCCCATCCTGGTATGCATGCCCCCTCATCCTGGTATACATGGCCCCCCATCCCAATCCTGAAATTCCTGCCCCCCATCCCTTTCCTGGTATACATGGCCCCCTCATACCCATCTTTTTATACATGGTCCCCCATCCTGCTATACATGACCTCCATCACACTGCACACATAAAAAATAAACCATTCTACTTACCTTCCCTGCACTCCCTCACAGCATCCTGTTCTGATGCCAGCAGCTGATTTCAGCTTGTAAGCAGCGCATGGCAGTGACGTCAAGCGCTGCTTACAAGCTGAAGTCAGCTGCCAGAATACTCACTGCTTACCACACCCAGGTCTATAGTAGTGGAGAGCAGTGAATATTTATCTTCTTTAATAGCAGGTACACTGTTAGCCATAGCCGCCGGCTTCCTGCAGCAGCTAGGGGACCACGTGTGCCCGCTATTAAAGAGAATGAATATTCACTACTCTCCACTCCAATGGGCATGGGAAGCAGTGAATATTAATTCTCTTTAATAGCGGGAACAAGTTATTGCCCAGCCGCTGCAGGAGTCGGTGATGGCTAAAAGTGTACCCGCCATTAAAGAGAAATGAATATTCACTGCTCCACACGACTATGGGCATGGGGAGCAGTGAATATTCATTT
The DNA here is from genome assembly GCF_032444005.1 of Ranitomeya imitator. Lineage (NCBI taxonomy): Eukaryota > Metazoa > Chordata > Amphibia > Anura > Dendrobatidae > Ranitomeya > Ranitomeya imitator. The sequence continues at coordinate 499,301,266 of NC_091286.1, forward strand.
TCTTTAACCACAGGCATGTGTGTTAGTTGCAGCAGCCGACTCCTGCCTCCTGTGATCCGCTCGTCCACCATTGCCACTCCCCAACCCCACCATCCACAGGCACAACAGTTGCATCTAGACTATAAGATGCACCCCCCATAAGTATATATAGTTTGAAATATAAAGTAATTAGCACAAAATCTAAAATGGTGATTAAAGAAGGAATCAATTTAATCTGTATTACAACACCATTACAGTCTTGTCTTTACTTCATATTACAAAATCGTGCTGACAGATTCTATTTATGCTCTGTGCGGGACCTTAATATAGTGTAGGAGTTACTTCGTGTGGCTCTCATACAGAGTGGGAACTTATACAGAGTCCTCACAGCTTGTCAGTACTATTGCCAGAGCCATTATACAGAGTGGGAGCTAATGTGGGGGCTATTAAACAGTTTGAGGCTACTGTTGGGGCCAGACATGGGGACTACTGTGGGGGCCTTCATACAGTGTAGGGGAGGCAACTACTGAAGGGGCCATTATACAGTGTGGGGGACATTATACATTGTGGGAACTACTGTGGGGGCGATTATACAGTGTGGAAACATTATACAGTGTGAGTGCTACTGTGGGGACCATTATACAATGTGGGGGCCATCATACAGTGTGAAGAATATTTTGGGGGTCAGTGTTTTGTGTGGCAGTGGGGACACCATACTATGTATAGGGGGCTGTGGGTCCATCATACTGTGTATCAGGGAGCTGTGCAGACATCATACTATGTACAGAGGAGTTGTGGGGATATTATACAGTGTATAGGGGAGCTTTGGGCCCATCAGACTGTGTAATGGGGAGCTGTGAGACTTATTTCAGTAATACCATGTTCATCTGCTGAGTTTCCCCAATACCCACAATTAGGGTGTGCCACCATAGTTGTAAACATGGTTACCTGGATAAGGCCCCCCTGAGCCGAATCCCTAGCTGTGCCTCTGACTGCTGGAGACATAAACTGAAATCTGTTAGTTAAGCACACTTACCTCTGAATGCTGTGTTTTGTGGTGTGCTTACAGCTGCTGCTCTCCCTCATTGACTGAAAGCTGGTGGCTCCCAAGAGAAATAAAGCTTACTTTCTCACACTTTTAGTAATAGAGCTGGGCATCTTCGTAACGCTATTAACCTGCAGATTAACCCTATATCTGCAGGTTAATTGTATTATCTCACCTGACAGGTTTCTTATAAGAATATGACTGCTTTAAAAAAAAAACTTTCTATGTCACTATTTATATAGTAATTGGAAAGTTGTTTATTGATTGAGAGTGCAGTTAAGGAAACAGTACCTCAGCTAATTCCCTCTGGCCTTCTCAGAGAAAATCCAGCTTTATAAATTTGACAATATCCTGCTCTTCAAGCCCAAATTCAAGACACCTGTGCCTGTGACTTGAAAAACGACTGACATTTTAACTTTTGCAAAAAGAGATGTAAATCTTAAATCCACATAAACGAGATAAAGCCACTTTGGTGATATCCAAACCCTGAACCTTTGTCAGCGGTACTTGAACCATGATATACTGCATGTCTGAACAAAAACCCATCACCAAAATCCCAGTTATCTGGACTGTCCATCAGTCTCCGAGTCCTGCACGCCAGTGATGTGTCCCAGTCCAGCGAGTCCAACCCATTAGGATCGGCATCTGCAGTATCGGGGACTACCAGGGAGAGGAGCTCCAGTAAGCACCAGGTAGCCACTTACTGTAGCTATGCTCTTCCCAGACAAGCCTGGCCCTGTGGCACAGTGGGTCCACAAACCATGTGTGCCAACTGAGAACTTGACAATTACTATCTTACCTCCACGTGGCTGAACCTGAGTGCAGAGTGAAAGGTGTAAATAGTTTGCAGCTGATTAATGCAGGTGAGGCAGAGTTGCAGATAAAAAGTATATCTTTTGTTTATCTTGTATAACTTGATTATTTTCTTGATCCGTATAAAGATTGTTTGCTCCTTTTGTACTTCAGAAGGAGATAGTGCTGAGTTATTTATAATGTTGAAAATGTTGCTGTTTTACTATTTGAATGAAGTATATATGTTTTAAGACTGTGTGATCCTGGGTAATGGAATATTGTGTATTTAAGCGCATGTGTGAGAAAATCTGATGGACTTCTTCAGTTCAGTGCATAAGCTAAACACTGGGGAGGAGCTCAGCATTACATTGATTTGATGGTAAAACTAGTGATGTGTCTATTTCCCAGCCATTTTTCAACTTGCCAACAACAGATCTCATGTTGCTCATGCTACTATGAGAAACTTAGAGATTACCATCGAGTACATCTGGAACATCATTGGTTGGCAATTACAAAAGGAGCTGCGAGCAGATTATCTTGATTATTTGCGTGCCCTTGTGCATTCAATGTGACAGAACATTCCGCAGACAACCAGTAAAAATCTCATTGATAGCAGCTAAGGTGTGTTGCGTAAGTGTGCGTATTTTATCTTGTAGTTCTCATATGCAATACTATACATACAATACTCTAAAAAACTATATACTATGCATACAATACTATTGTTATTATTATTTATTATTTATTTATATAGCACCACTAATTCCATGGTGCTGTAAATCAGAAAGGGGTTACGTACAGAGTTATCGATATCGTTTACAGTAAACAAATTTACAATGACAGACTGGTACAGAGGGGAGAGGACCCTGTCCTTTCGGACTTACATTCTATGCATTCTATGCATACAATACTCTAAAAACTATGGGGAGAAAAGTGCTTGATCTAAAAAAACTAATTAAAGCTGCCAAAAAGGAAACAGAGAAGCACATTGCTAAGGAGAGTAAATCTAATCCCAAACTGTCCTTCAACTATATCAATAGTAAAAGAATCAAAAGTGAAAGTGTAGGCCCCTTAAAAAATAGTGAGGAAAGAATGGTTGTAGATGACGAGGAAAAAGCTAACATATTAAACACCTTCTTCTCCACGGTATTCACAGTGGAAAATAAAATGCTAGGTGAAATGTCGAGAGACAAAGAAAACCCTATATTAAGGGTCACCAATCTAACCCAAGAAGAGGTGCGCAACCGTCTTAATATGATTAAAATAGATAAATCTCCGGGTCTGGATGGCATACACCCACGAGTACTAAGAGAACTAAGTAATGTAATAGACAAACCATTATTTCTTATATTTAGGGTCTCTATAGCAACTGGGTCTGTTCCACAGGACTGGCGCATAGAAAATGTGGTACCAATATTCAAAAAGGGCTCTAAAAGTGACCCAGGAAATTATAGGCCAGTAAGTCTAACCACTATTGTTTGTAAAATATTTGAAGGGTTTCTGAGGGAAGTTATTCTGAATTATGTCAATGAGAATAACTGTTTAACTCCATATAAGCATGGGTTTATGAGTAGTGATGAGTGAATATACTCGTTACTCGAGATTTCCCGAGCACGCTCAGGTGACCTCCGAGTATTTTTTAGTGCTTGGAGATTTAGTTTTCATCACCGCAGCTGAATGATTTACATCTGTTAGCCAGCATAAGTACATGTGGGGGTTACCTGATTGCTAGGGAATCCCCACATGTACTTATGCTGGCTAAGAAATGTAAATCATTCAGCTGAGGTGATGAAAATTAAATCTCCGAGCACTAAAAAATACTTGGAGGTCACCCGAGCGTGCTCGGGAAATCTCGAGTAATGAGTATATTTTCTCATCACTATTTATGAGAAATCACTAATGTCAAACCAATCTAATCAGTTTTTATGAAGAGGTAAGCTATAGGCTGGACCACGGTGAGTCATTGGACGTGGTATATCTTGATTTTTCCAAAGCGTTTGATACCGTGCCACACAAGAGGTTGGTACACAAAATGAGAATGCTGGGTCTGGGTAAAATATGTGTAAATGGGTAAGTAACTGGCTTAGTGATAGAAAGCAGAGGGTATAAATGGTATATTCTCTAACTGGGTCACTATGACCAGTGGGGTACCGCAGGGGTCGGTGTTGGGACCTGTTCTCTTCAACATATTTAATAACGATCTGGTAGAAGGTTTACTCTGTAAAATATCAATATTTTAAGATGATGCAAAACTATGTAAAGCAGTCAATACAAGAGAAGATAGTATTCTGCTACAGATGGATCTGGATAAGTTGGAAACTTGGGCCGAGAGGTGGCAGATGAGGTTTAACCCCTTCCCGACCTTTGACGCATACGCTGCGTCATGAAAGTCGGTGCCATTCCGACCCATGACGCAGCATATGCGTCATGGAAAGATCGCGTCCCTGCAGGCCGGGTGAAAGGGTTAACTCCCATTTCACCCGATCTGCAGGGACAGGGGGAGTGGTAGTTTAGCCCAGGGGGGGTGGCTTCACCCCCTCGTGGCTACGATCGCTCTGATTGGCTGTTGAAAGTGAAACTGCCAATCAGAGCGATTTGTAATATTTCACCTAAAAAACTGGTGAAATATTACAATCCAGCCATGGCCGATGCTGCAATATCATCGGCCATGGCTGGAAACACTTATGTGCACCCACCCCACTCCTCCGATCGCCCCCCCAGCCCCCCGATCTGTGGTCCGCTCCCCTCCGTCCTGTGCTCCGCTCCCCCGTCCTCCTGTCCGCTTCCCCGTGCACCAATCACACCCCCCGCGCTCCAATCAAACCCCCCCGCACTCCGATCCCCCCCCCGCACACAGCGACCCCCCCCCCCGTGCTCCGATCCACCCCCCCCGCACAGCGATCCCTCACCCCGTGCTCCAATCCTTCCCCGTGCTCCAATCCTCCCTCCCGTGTTCCGATCCACCCCCCCATGATCCGATCCACCCCCCCGTGCTCCGACGCCCCCCCCCGTGCCCTGATCTCCCCCCTTATACTTACCTGGCCGCCCGAGGTCCGTCCGTCTTCTTTCCTGGGCGCCGCCATCTTCCAAAATGGCGGGCGCATGTGCAGTGCGCCCGCCGAATCTGCCGGCCGGCAGATTCGTTCCAGAGTGAATTTTGATCACTGAGATATAACCTATCTCAGTGATCAAAATAAAAAAAATAGTAAATGACCCCCCCCCCCTTTGTCACCCCCATAGATAGGGACAATAAAAAAAATAAAGAATTTTTTTTTTTTTCACTAAGGTTGGGGTAAGAACTAGGGTTAGGGTTAGGGGTAGGGTTAGGGGTAGGGTTAGGGCTAGGGTTAGGGGTAGGGTTAGGGGTAGGGGTAGGGCTAGGGTTAGGGTTAGGGGTAGGGTTAGGGCTAGGGTTAGGGTTTCGGTATGTGCACACGTATTCTGGTCCTATGCGGATTTTTCCGCAGCGGATTTGAAAAATCCACAGTGCTAAACCGCTGCCGATTTATCGTGGATTTACCGCGGTTTTTCTGCGCATTTCACTGCGGTTTTACAACTGCGATTTTCTATTGGAGCAGTTGTAAAACCGCTGCGGAATCCGCAGAAAGAAGTGACATGCTGCGGAATGTAAACCGCTGCGTTTCCGTGCAGTTTTTCCGCAGCATGTGTACAGCGATTTTTGGTTCCCATAGGTTCACATTGAACTGTAAACTCATGGGAAACTGCTGCGGATCCGCAGCGTTTTCCGCAGCGTGTGCACATACCTTTAGAATTAGGCTATGTTCACACGGTGCGGATTTGGCTGAGGATCCGCAGCAGTGTTCCATCAGGTTTACAGTACCATGTAAACATATGGAAAACCAAATCCGCTGTGCCCATGGTGCAGAAAATACCGCGCGGGAACGCTGCGTTGTATTTTCCGCAGCATGCCAATTCTTTGTGCGGATTCCGCAGCGTTTTACACCTGTTCCTCAATAGGAATCCACAGGTGAAATCCGCACAAAAAACACTGGAAATCCACGGTAAATCCACAGGTAAAACGCAGTGCCTTTTACCCGCGGATTTTTCAAAAATGATGCTGAAAAATCTCATACGAATCCGCAACGTGGGCACATAGCCTTAGGGTTAGGGTTGGGTTGGAATTAGGGTTGTGGTTAGGGTTAGGGGTGTGTTGGGGTTAGGGTTGTGGTTAGGGGTGTGTTGGGGTTAGGGTTGTGATTAGGGTTACGGCTACAGTTGGGATAAGGGTTAGGGGTGTGTTGGAGGTAGAATTGAGGGGTTTCCACTGTTTAGGCATTTCAGGGGGTCTCCAAACGCAACATGGCGCCACCATTGATTCCAGCCAATCTTGTATTCAAAAATTCAAATGGTGCTCCCTCACTTCCGAACCCCGACGTGTGCCCAAACAGTGGTTTACCCCCACATATTGGGTACCAGCATACTCAGGACAAACTGCGCAACAATTACTGGGGTCCAATTTCTCCTGTTACCCTTGGGAAAATAAAAAATTGCGGGCTAAAATTCATTTTTGAGAAAATAATTTTTTTTTTTATTTTCATGGCTCTGCGTTATAAACTTCTGTGAAGCACTTGAGGGTTCAAAGTGCTCACTACACATCTAGATTAGTTCCTTTGGGGGTCTAGTTTCCAAAATGGGGTAATTTGTGAGGGATCTCCAATGTTTAGGCACACAGGGGCTCTCCAAACGCGACATGGTGTCCGCTAATGATTGGAGATAATTTTCCATTTAAAAAGCCAAATGGCGTGCCTTCCCTTCTGAGCCCTGCCGTGCGCCCAAACAGTGGTTTACCCCCACATATGGGGTATCTGCATACTCAGGACAAACTGGACAACAACATTTGTGGTCCAATTTCTCCTATTACCATTGGCAAAATAGGAAATTCCAGGCTAAAAAATCATTTTTGAGAAAAGAAAAATTATTTTTTATTTTCATGGCTCTGCATTATAAACTTCTGTGAAGCACCTGGGGGTTTAAAGTGCTCAGTATGCATCTAGATAAGTTCCTTGGGGGGTCTAGTTTCCAAAATGGGGTCACTTGTGGGGGAGCTCCATTGCATAGGCACACAGGGGCTCTCCAAATGCGACATGGTGTCCGCTAACAATTGGAGCTAATTTTCCATTCAAAAAGTTAAAAGGCGCGCCTTCCCTTCCGAGCCCTGCCGTGTGCCCAAACAGTGGTTTACCCCCACATATGAGGTATCGGCGTACTCGGGAGAAATTGCTCAACAAATTTTAGGATCCATTTTATCCTATTGCCCATGTGAAAATGAAAAAATTGAGGCGAAAATAAATTTTTTGTGAAAAAAAAGTACTTTTTCATTTTTACGGATCAATTTGTGAAGCACCTGAGGGTTTAAAGTGCTCACTAGGCATCTAGATAAGTTCCTTGGGGGGTCCAGTTTCCAAAATGGGGTCACTTGTGGGGGAGCTCCAATGTTTAAGCACACAGGGTCTCTCCAAACGCGACATGGTGTCCGCTAACGATGGAAATAATTTTTAATTCAAAAAGTCAAATGGCGCTCCTTCCCTTCCGAGCCTTACCATGTGCCCAAACAGTGGTTTACCCCCACATGTGAAGTATCGGTGTACTCAGGAGAAATTGCCAAACAAATTTTAGGATCCATTTTATCCTGTTGTCCATGTGAAGCACCTGGGGGTTTAAAGGGCTCACTATGCATCTAGATAAGTTCCTTGGGGCGTCTAGTTTCCAAAATGGGGTCACTTGTGGGGGAGCTCCAATTTTTAGGCACACGGGGGCTCTCCAAATGTGACATGGTGTCCGCTAAAGAGTGCAGCCAATTTTTCATTCAAAAAGTCAAATGGCGCTCCTTCCCTTCCAAGCCCTGCCGTGCGCCCAAACAGTGGTTTACCCCCACATATGAGGTATCAGCGTACTCAGGACAAATTGGACAACAACGTACGTGTTCAGTTTCTCCTTTTACCATTGGGAAAATAAAAAAATTGTTGCTGAAAAATCATTTTTGTGACTAAAAAGTTAAATGTTCATTTTTTCCTTCCATGTTGCTTCTGCTGCTGTGAAGCACCTGAAGGGTTAATAAACTTCTTGAATGTGGTTTTGTGCACCTTGAGGGGTGCAGTTTTTAGAATGGTGTCACTTTTGGGTATTTTCAGCCATATAGACCCCTCAAACTGACTTCAAATGTGAGGTGGTCCCTAAAAAAAATGGTTTTGTAAATTTCGTTGTAAAAATGAGAAATCGCTGGTCAAATTTTAACCCTTATAACTTCCTAGCAAAAAAAAATTTTGTTTCCAAAATTGTGCTGATGTAAAGTAGACGTGTGGGAAATGTTATTTATTAACTATTTTGTGTCACATAACTCTCTGGTTTAACAGAATAAAAATTCAAAATGTGAAAATTGCGAAATTTTCAAAATTTTCGCCAAATTTCCGTTTTTATCACAAATAAACACAGAATTTATTGACCTAAATTTACCACTAACATGAAGCCCAATATGTCACGAAAAAACAATCTCAGAACCGCTAGGATCCATTGAAGCGTTCCTGAGTTATTACCTCATGAAGGGACACTGGTCAGAATTGCAAAAAACGGCAAGGTCTTTAAGGTCAAAATAGGCTGGGTCATGAAGGGGTTAATAATGATAAATGTAAGGTTATACACAAGAAGGAATCAATATCACCATTACACACTGAATGGGAAACCACTGGGTACATCTGACATGGAGAAGGACTTAGGGATCCTAGTTAATGATAAACTTACCTGGAGCAGACAGTGCCAGGCAGCTGCTGCCAAGGCAAACAGGATCATGGGGTGCATTAAAAGAGGTCTGGATACACATGATGAGAGCATTATACTGCCTGTGTACAAGTTCCTGGTTAGACCGCACATGGAGCACTCTGTACAGTTTTGGCAACTGGTGCGAAGGAAGGATATAATGGAACTAGAGAAATTACAAAGGAGGGCAACAAAATTAATAAAGGGGATGGGGAACTACAATACCCAGAGAGATTAGCAAAATTAGGATTATTTAGTCTAGAAAAAAGACGACTAAGGGGCGATCTAATAACCATGTGTAAGTATATACACTATGTTCCAAATTATTATGCAAATAGGATTTAAGTGTCAGAGATTTAATTGTTTTTTTTTTTTTCAAATAAACTTGTGCATGGTATTGTGTCTTAGGGCTCAATGGATCACTGAAATCAATCTTAAAGGGACACTGTCACCTGAATTTGGAGGGAACAATCTTCAGTCATGGAGGCGGGGTTTTGGGGTGTTTGATTCACCCTTTCCTTACCCGGTGGCTGCATGCTGGCTGCAATATTGGAGTGAAGTTCATTCTCTGTCCTCAGTAGTACATGCCTGCACAAGGTAATCTTACCTCGCGCAGGCGTGTACTTCGGAGGACAGAAAATGAACTTCAATCCAATATTGCAGCCAGCATGCAGCCAGCGGGTAAGGAAGGGGTGAATCAAACACCCAAAAACCCCGCCTCCATGGCTGAAGATTGTTCCCTCCAAATTCAGGTGACAGTGTCCCTTTAAACACATGTGATAATTAGTTTTCCAGGTGATTCTAATTAAAGGAAAACTACTTAAAAATGATGTTCCACATTATTAAGCAGGCCACAGGTTTCATGTAATATGGGAAATAAGTAGGATCTCTCTGATGCTGAAAAGTGTTAAACAGTGCAATGCCTTGGACAAGTTGTGAAAAAATTAGATATTTCACGAAAACTTAAGAGTGATCATCATACTGTGAAGAGATTTGTGACTGAAACAGAGCACATACAGAGTTCATGCAGATAAAGGCATAATAAGGAAGGTTTCTGCCAGACAAATTCATTGGATTAAGACAGCAGCTGCCAAAATACCATTACAAAGCCGCAAGCAGTTATTTGAAGATGCTGGTGCCTCTGCAGTTCCTCGAACCTCAAGGTGTAGGATCCTTCAAAGGCTTGCTGTGGTGCATAAACCTACTATTCGGCCACCCCTAAACAGTGTTCACAAACAGAAATGGTTGCAGTGGGCCCAGACATACATGAAGACTAATTTTCAAACAGTCTTGTTTACTGATGAGTGTCGAGCAACCCTGGATGGTCCAGATGGATGGCGTAGTGGATGGTTGGTGGATGGCCACCATATCCCCACAAGGCTGCGACGTCAGCAATGAGGCGGAGGAGTCATGTTTTGGGCCAGAATCATGCGGAAACAGGTAGGTAGGGCCCTTTAAGTTTCCTGAAGGTGTGAAAATGACCTCTGCAAAGTAAATAGAGTTTCTAACTGACAACTTTCTTCCGTGGTATAAAAAGCAGAGACGTGCCTTCAGGAGCAAAATCATCTTCATGCATGACAATGCACCATCTCATGCTGCAAAGAATACCTCTGAGTCATTGACTGCTATGGGCATAGAAGGAGATAAACTCATGGTGTGGCCACCATCTTCACATGACCTCAACCCTTTAGAGAACCTTTGGAGTATCATCAAGCAAAAGATCTATGAGGGTGGGAGGCAGTTCACATCAAAACAGCAGCTCTGGGAGGATATTCTGACTTCATGCAAAGAAATACAAGCAGAAACTCTCCAAAAACTCACACGTTCAATGGATGCAAGAATTGTGAAGGTGAGTCAAAGAAGGGGTCCTATGATAACATGTAACTTGTTAGGATGTTTTGGAGTTAAATAGCTTTATTGTTCAGTGAATGTGACCTCCTAATGCTGCAAATTCCACAAATGAGCATTTTCAGTTCTTTAAAACATATCAAATGTTTAGAAATTCTACTGTGCCTAATAATTTGGAAAAGTGCATTTTGAGTTTTTATTCATTTTGAAAATTATACTGTTATCATTGGGAGGTTTCTTCAATAAAATTCGATGTATATTCTAACGGTGATGACTTTTATTAGACTGACTGTCATTTGCACCGACCATTTAGGAAAATCCAAGAAAAATATCATTTGCATAATAATTTGGAACATGGTGTAAGGGGACAATACAAATATCTCTCCGAGGATCTGTTTATACCAAGGAAGGTGACGGTCACAAGGGGCATTCACTGCGTCTGGAGGAGAGAAGGTTTTTCCACCAACATAGAAGAGGATTCTTTACTGTTAGGGCAGTGAGAATCTGGAATTGCTTGCCTGAGGAGGTGGTGATGGCGAACTCAGTCAAGGGGTTCAAGAGAGGCCTGGATGTCTCCCTGGAGCATAACAATATTGTATCTTACAGTTATTAGGTTCTTTAGAAGGACGTAGATCTGGGGATTTATTCTGACGGAATATAGGCTGAACTGGATGGACAAATGTCTTTCATGTACTCTAAAAGGTATCAACCACTGAGGACTCTCAATTCTAAATATTTTTCATGTACTCTATGAATTAATACATAAGGTAGCACTCTGATATTAGGTATTTAAAAAATAGCATTGGTTTTATTCACTCAAGTGACATGCAATGTTTCAGCTCCCAAATATTACTGAGCTCTTCTCTACTTTTATGCAGGAAAGAAAATAACATTCCAAACAAGCCCTCCCATTTGGTTCTTAGTACACATCAGAGCTCTTTTCATGCTGGCAAAGGGGAACAAAAGATGGAAGAAATAGATGTTGAAAATGAGGGAAACCAGAACGCCTCCTCAGTCAGTTCAACCATTTTTTATAAGGATGACGCCAAGATAACTGCGGAGGACAAAAAGGACAATTTGGTTAGTGGGTAAGCATCTCTTAGATCTTACCATTAGTATTTCTTATTTGTGTGTGTTTCTTAGGCATTATCTTCCATAGGTTGACCTAATCACATAATCAATTCAACTGTATAAACAACCCTGTTAAAAGAAATAATCAGCAGTAAGGCAATGTTCATACGTTTCTTTTTTGCGGCTTTTTTTCTGCAGCCAAAACGTGATGTCTTGGCAGTAAAAAAAGCTGCAGACCAAGCACAGGTTTTGCTGGCTTTTTGCTGCTTTTCTTGTAGCGTTTTTGCTACATTTTTGCTGTATTTTTCTGTATCCCAAAGCTCAGTTTTGCCTCCACCATGAAAGCATGAAAAATAGAAGGTGTTAGGCCACCAATGCTACACATATATAAAACTGTAAAACATCTTTGTAAAAATGTTCAAATTATTTAGTGGAAAAAAAAATTTTATGACAGAAAAAATAGTGACTATTCCAAACAAAAAGGTTTATATGAGTTCATGAAAAAATAGACAATTGCAAATGTAAAAGCAGTAGGGGAGAGTTGAATTAGTTGTTTATCTAACACATTGGCAGGGCATTAAGTTGGGCAGACATTGTTTACTTTTATACATTGGTTGGTCACTGCTTACTTTCACACATTGGTAGTGCATTGAGTTGGCAAGCCATTGTTTACTTTAACACATTGGTTGGTCACTGCTTACTTTCACACATTGGTAGGGCATTGAGTTGATAAGGCATTGTTTACTTTAACACATTGGTTGGTCACTGCTTACTTTCACACATTGGTAGGGCATTGAGTTGGCAAGCCATTGTTTACTTTAACACATTGGTTTGTCACTGCTTGCTTTCACACATTGGTAGGGCATTGAGTTGGTAAGGCATTGTTTACTTTAACACATTGGTTGGTCACTGCTTACTTTCACACATTGGTAGGGCATTGAGTTGGCAAGCCATTGTTTACTTTAACACATATCAATAATTTAATTAATCTGTACTAATGCTACCAACCATGCTCATGTGAGTATATCAAGACATTATAGTTTAAACTTGGGAAAATCACCAAAATAAATGGGTTTCACATGCTCCTGTACCTGCATTCTTTTCACCAAGAAACGTTTTTGTTCTGCATTTATGCTGCTTTTCTTTGAACTTACTCATTGTTTTGTATTGGTGAAAATACACTGCAAAAATGCCGAATGGATTGCCCAGGACATCTTGTCTCACCGAGGTGGCTGGAACTTGCTAACTCTCCACCACCATCCTCTGCCGTTTTGCTGCTACTGAAGTAGCGTTGTCCTCTTTTCTGTTTCCCTATAGGTCCAGGGAGTCACCTTTTGTGTGTGCTTTCACCTTGATCATGCTAATCTGGACTAGTTATATCAGTGCCTCAATTACATGTTTCACCAGTTCTGCATTTTTAACCCCTTAGGCCTGTCCCACACGTCCAGATAATTCCGGTACCAGAAAAATCGGTACCGGAGTTATCCATGTCCCTGTGTCCATGTGCTCACGTGGCACATCAGTGTGGCACACATGCGGCAGCCGTGTGCCATCTGTGTGCCGACTGGGTACCACACGCACCGTGCAGGAGACAGCGCTAGAGTTAAGCGCTGTCCCCTGCTTTGGGTGTTGAATCCAGAATTCATTCCTTCTTCCCAGCAGCGTTCGCTGGAGCAAAGGAATAAAAAATCATTTTTTAAAATTTTTTTTGCTTATTACAGTGATGAATATGTGGCTCCACCCATATGGGAGGTGGAGCCGCATATTCATCACTGTAATGTGCGGCACCACGTGACCGCTCATACAGGAAGAGCTGCAACGCTGAGAGGAAGCTTAGAGGGAGCCGGGTAAGTATTTTAATGTCAGCGAGCGGGCGGGCGCACAGGGGGATGGAGGGGGGAAATTACCGGGAACTTTATTTTCACAAAAAAAAAAAAAGATTTTTCATTCCTTCGCTCCAGCGAACGCTGCTGCTGTGGGCAGCACGGTGGCGCAGTGGTTAGCACTACAGCCTTGCAGCGCTGGGGTTCTAATCCCACCCAGGACAACATCTGCAAAGAGTTTGTATATTCTCTCCGTGTTTGCGTGGGTTTCCTCCGTGCACTCCGGTTTCCTCCCACATTCCAAAGACATACTGATAGGAATTCTAGATTGTGAGCCCAATCAGGGACAGTGATGATAATGTGTGCAAAACTGTAAAGCGCTGCGGAATATGTTAGCGCTATATAAAAAATAAAGATTATTTAAGGAATGAATGGGGCTTCAGCACCACAAGCTGGGGGGACAGCGCTTACTGTAGCGCTGTCTCCTGCATGGCACACGGACTGCACACGGACGTGTGTTTTACACGGACCCATTGACTTTAATGGGTCCGTGTGATCCGTGCGCTCCCACGAACACTGACATGTCTCCGTGTTTTTCAAACGGACACACGGTCCGTGAAAACACACTGACATGTGCAGAGACACATTGATTTTAATGTGTCTACGTGAGTCAGTGTCTCCGGTACGTGAGGAAACTGTCACCTGACGTACCGGAGCCACTGACGTGTGAAACCGGCCTTAGTGAAAGAGGCAATTTGGTACTAAATGATCAAGCCAATTTTTACAATTCTAACCACTGTCACTTTATGAAATTATAGCTCTGGAACAATTCAACATATAGAGAAAGTTCATAGCACACAAAATAGTTAATAAATAACATTTCCCACATGTCATCTTTTTATCAGAAAAATTTTGGAAACAATTTTTTTTAATAGGACATTAAAAGGGTTAAAAGTAGTGTTGAGCGATACCGTCCGATACTTGAAAGTATCGGTATCGGATAGTATCGGCCGATACCCGAAAAATATCGGATATCGCCGATACCGATATCCGATACCAATACAAGTCAATGGGACATCAAGTATCGGAATGTATCCTCATGGATCCCAGGGTCTGAAGGAGAGGAAACTCTCCTTCAGGCCCTGGGATCCATATTAAAGTGTAAAATAAAGAATTAAAATAAAAAATATTGTTATATTCACCTCTCCGGCGGCCCCTGGACATCAGCGGGAGGATCCGGCGTCCGGCACGGCTTCTTTCTTCAAAATGCGCGCCTTCAGGACCTGTGGAATGACGTCCCGGCTTCTGATTGGTCGCGTGCCGCCCATGTGACCGCCACGCGACCAATCAGAAGCCGCGACGTCATTCCTCAGGTCCTAGAAGGCGCTCATTCTAGGACTTTAGCTGAGGAATGACGTCGCGGCTTCTGATTGGTCGCGTGGCGGTCACATGGGCGGCACGCGACCAATCAGAAGCCGGGACGTCATTCCACAGGTCCTGAAGGCGCGCATTTTGAAGAAAGAAGCCGTGCCGGACGCCGGATCCTCCCGCTGATGTCCAGGGGCCGCCGGAGAGGTGAATATAACAATATTTTTTATTTTAATTCTTTATTTTACACTTCCGATACCGATACCCGATATCACAAAAATATCGGATCTCGGTATCGGAATTCCGATACCGCAAGTATCGGCCGATACCCGATACTTGCGGTATCGGAATGCTCAACACTAGTTAAAAGTTGACCAGAGAGTTCTCATTTTTTCCAGCAAAATTTACAAAACCATTTTTTAGGGACCACTTCAGATTTGAAGTTAGTTTGGGGGGTCAATATAACAGAAAAGACCCAAAAGTGACCCATTCTAAAAACTGTACACCTCAAGGTGCGCAGAACCACATTCAAGAAGTTTATTAACCCTTCAGGTGCTTTACGAGAACTAAAGCAATGTGGAAGGAAAACATGAAAATTTTACTTTTTTCTCTCCGTGGTCACGTAGGTGAAGTGAGTTCATTGGCCCTGAAATGTCAAGACCTGTCAGACGGCACCACGAGCAGAACTTTCTCTCGCTCACGGTGCCCTCAGACATGGAATAGCAATTCACAGGATGTCATGCTGTATGGTTGCATCATGCAACCATGTAGCCTGCCATCTAGATGTAGCAGAGCTGGATTTGTTGTGGGACAAATAGATTAAAGGTATCTCTGTGGAAAGGTAAGGAATATTGTCGTTTGTTTTTTTACCTCTTTTACAAATGATTAGGGCATCGGGTAAGGGCGAGGTCGTAAGTATGGTTTAATTAAGAATATTAAAGGAGTCTTTATCATTCTTTCAATTAAAGGACTTTTTTTCTGTGTGTCTACGTTTTTTTACAATATGACTATGGGGTTAGCAATGGGGGCGTCTTATTAAAGCCTCTCCATTACTAACCTCGGGAATTGATGTTACCTGACAATACAAAGGTGACATAAAACCCCCAACTATACCCCCACTTGCCACCACTACAGGGCAAGTGGGAAGAGCGAGGCTAAGTGCCAGAATTGGCACATCTGAGAGATGTACCTTTTCTGGGGTGGCTGAGAGCTGATGTTTTTAGCCTGGGGGCAGTATCCATGGCCCCTTCCTAGACTACTAATATCAGCCAGCAGCTATCTGCATAGCCTTTGCTGGTTATTAATTGTAGGGGGACCCTTCGTCATTTTTTTTAGGGTCCTCCATTTCATTTTAATAGCCAGTAAAGGCTAAGTATACAGCTGTAAGCTGTTATTAATAGCTTGGAAATCTCCATGGGTATTATCCCCTTCCCAGGCTATAAACATTGGTCCTCAGCCTTAGTCTTTCCCACTGCTGGTTATGAAAATTGTGTGGAAGCCAACTTCATTTTGTTCAGAAAAATAATCTTGTATTAATTAAACACATGTACAGTAAGCTGCACACACACTGTGCTAATTGTATTTGTCACAGACCTCTATATATCTGCCTATTCCATTTGTATTTACTGAGTGTAATCCAGCCCTTCTAACCTGTCAGCTCCTGCAGTGATTTTACAGAACATGGCAGATGAATTGCTGGCTTTTCTTTCTATGAATCTATGTAATATAAATACACACACATATATATATATATAGAGAGAGAGAGAGAGAGAGAGAAAAAACAGAGAAAAAATAGAGAAAAAACCAACCAGCACTCCTAATGTGAACACGTGCAAGCTGCAAGCTGCATCATTAGATAAAGAAGAACACAGCAGCACATGTACATGAATCTAGGCCATGTGAAAACACAGACAAATATTCAATATGAATTATACTTCTCAAAAATGTTTTTCATAAATTTTTTTTCAAAATTTGTTTTTCATAAAACTTACAGTTATAGATAAAATGAAGATTCTTAGCGCATAAATTGGCCAATTCATGTGTGCCCATCAACCACGGCAAGGTGATCTCCCTCTGATGGGTTCTACACTACCATACATGCCACTTTTGGGCCACCAGCCTACAACTCTGGACAAAACATGTCACTTCGGGCTAAACCTACAATTTATGGGCAGGTAGAGTAGATTACCACCACCTGCAAGGTCAATGGGAGGAGTGCACGATCAGTGGGGATACAGCTGCATCCATACATCAAATAGAGAAAAAAACAACCAGCACTCCTAATGTGAACACGTGCAAGCTGCAAGTATTTATATATATATATAAAAATATATATATATATATATATACATATAAAGAAAAAACTTTTTTTTCTCTAGCGATCAGTCCAATGGTAGAGTAAAATATACCTTTTATTTATCCATTAAAATGTTCCAGATTTCTTCAGTAACAATATTGATGCATTTATTACTTATGGACGACATGTTTCTACACCACATGTGTCTTCCTCCAGGTCCAAATGAGTACTGAATCAAGACCACATATGTAGTATAGGGGAAAAAAAGGCCCATATGAGTTACTGGGTGTCACAGGTGTGTATAGAGAATTCCAATAGATTGGACTGATCGATGGAGAAGTAAAAAGTTTTTTCTTTACATGTGTGGAATTATCCCAATCCGTTTCCTGTGCGAACTGTAACCACAGGTTGGATGTATTCCTGTTTTTTCAAAGCGGTGAGCTGGCTTTACCAATAATTATATATATATATATATATATATATTAATATATATATATATATATATATATATAGTGATGCAGTGAGCCATGCTGCAGCTAGGGGGTGCTGTGTGGGCTCCTCAGGATTTGCATGGAGGCGGAAATGGGTTTGTGAAACAGGGTCTGGCATGATTGTAAATGTGTCGCAGAGGGAGTCTTTGCTGTAAGCCAGTATTGTTGTTCTGGGACTTGTAGTTCCATAAGTGTTGTGTTCGTGTAGCTTTAATAGGAGGCCTACAGGGTTAGTCGGAAAGCTGGGCGGGTCTGACTAACCACACACACCTCCCGCCTGTGGGAATGGTTACAAGTATATAATGTGACCATGGTGTGATCACACGGAGAGTGTGTAAGGTCCTGGAAGGTCTATGTGTTGAAAGGTCCCAGGTGGGGACGGACTTCCTGAAAAGCACATGGTGAGGCCTTGGACCCGGAGGACTATGTGTTGGAAATTCCTGGGAGTAGAATTTCCTGAATAGCACATACTGTGTTGGAAGATACTGGGAGTAGAACTTCCTGAATAGTGCATGGAGAGGCCACGTATGTGCAGAGTCTGTGATGTCACTGCATTGAGGGAGCTACCGTCCAGGATGGTGATCCCAGTTCTGCAGATTCCCTGGGAGAGAGAGTACTGACAGGAGTCAGCTTGTGGAGCAGGAGCTCCTGGAAGGTAACCCAGAGTATGAGGAACTATGTGTACTGACAAGGGGGTCAGTTAATGAACTGTGCGGTGACCCACAGTAACTGGAAGGAAAGAGGTCCAGCCTGTTTAGAGACTGCAACCTAATGTTTTGTGTTGGTGCCTGTTGTGTTCCATGGACATTAATGAACTGCTTGGCGTGCGGTCGCCCACGGTAACTGGACAAAGAGGTCCAACATGTTTACGGACTGCGCTCACCCTCCCCCTGAAAACCTGGGCTTAAACACGAGTATATACCGTATTAAAAATGATATGTTAATATTGACTAAAATTAATTTAAGCATATTGGTTCATTCTTACACAACAATCATGGTCTCTCATTTGAATTACAATTACACATTTCTTCATTCTTAATGCACTAAAAAGCAGGTGCAAGACAGCAAAGTACCGGTTACAGAAAATAAAATCTGAAATCAGTGTCAGATGGTGAGCTTGCTTGTTTTTGCATCTCCTATATAATCCAGTGTTTTTCTGAAGCGAGGAATAATTGTTTTTTTTTTTAAATACAAAATATAATTTCCCAATATCCAGACATTTAACTGTGACTGTCTACTGCACAAAGTGTGTATGCTTTTTGTGCATGCACCTTCCAACATTTCTTATTAAGTCCTTTCTGGCATTTGTCAAAACGTAAGGATGGGGAAGCTGCTAGCAGCACCAGAACACCATCAGACAACTGTTCCTCCAACTTGCAAAAAGGAGGAATGCAGCATCATACTGTAGAGACCATTATTTATGCGAACCAAAGTTGATTATAAACACCCTTTAGCTGATGAGTGGGGTGCAGACTCAGAAAGGAGGAGGTAACAATCTCCAATGGATAACTGCTTCGAACAAAAAATCTTACCAGCACAATGTGAACAGATTCCTACTGCAATGAATACATAACTTGCTAAAAGGAAGAATACAGCAGCATTCTGTAGAAACCAATATATATGCAAACACAAACATCATCACTGCTTAGTAAACTTTAATAAAAAGTAAAAAAAATAAATTAAAAACATTACTTACAAAAGTGAAAGGTCTTAGTGCACATATTGGCCAATTCATGTGAGCCCATCAACCGCGACAAGGTGACACTTCTCTGATGGGTCCTGTGATTTAAAACATGCCTCTCTTGTGCTATAAGTCTACAGTGTGAATGGGCAAACATGCCTCTCCTGGGTTATAAACCTACACATTTAAGTAAGCTGATAGGAACCAAAGTTGATTATAAACACCCTTGGGCTGATGAGAGGGGTGCAGAGTCACAAAGGAGGCAGTAGCAACTGCCAGTGGATAACTGCTTTGTACAAAAAACCTGACCAGCACCTCCATACAGTGTGAACAGATTCCTACTGAAATGAATACATAACTTGCAAAAAGGAGGAACGCAAGTTTACTCAGCAATTATGATAGATTGTGTGTTTGCATATACTGTATATTGGTCTCTACAGAATGCTGCTGCGTTCCTCCTTTTTGCAACGTCGAGAGTTTGAGACCATGTTTTGTACGGAATGGTCTGCCTGATCACTAATGACTCAAGGCTCATTTAGATGCCAATTTCTTACAATCAAGTGCTAGTTGTAGTTTTCACCTAGTGGTCTGCGCAAAATCGCAGAGACACGACCCATATTGATCTGAATGTTTGATCAAAATCAAGTCTATAGGTCTGTGAAAAAAATCAGTCGATAATTGAATGACATCCAAGTGCGGTCTAATTTACAAAGACTGTTAGGCTGCCATCACACTAGCAGTATTTGGTCAGTATTTTACATCAGTATTTGTAAGCCAAAATCAGGAGTGGGTGATATTTGCAGAAGTGGTGCATATGTTTCTATTATACTTTTCCTCTAATTGTTCCACTCCTGGTTTTGGCTACAAATACTGATGTAAAATACTGACCAAATACTGCTAGTGTGACGGCAGCCAAAAACTGATGAAAATCAGACCAAATTTTAATGAACCCCTATCGAAAATCACTGACAAATCTTTATCCGATTTTCTCATATGCAAAAAAAAAGTGAAGTATGAATGAGCCCCAAGAAGAATAATTTGTATACCATTTTTTTTATTTTATTTAAAAAACATGAAAAGTCTGGCAGTGCACTGTATTCTTAAATTGCTTCCTACCGAGCTACCATCCATTTCTATGGTGGTCACTTTAATAATGCTACGGCTTTGTTTGTGTTAAAAAGATTGAAAGAGGTTTGATTCAGGCTAGGAGACCTCAGAAACACATTTTTTCAGGTTAATTCTCATACTTGCAAGTTTCAGCGAATACATTTTTTTAAAAAATGAGGCGAAACTGGTGAATTTAAATTTCAAAAGATTCAATAATTTTAATTCAGAATCTTTTCACTCAAACCCATTTATCAATCAGTTCAGCTTTTGATGAGCTATAATATGGTACTTGCATATCAGACTGCATGCACAGCATGGCAGGTTTCCTTTAAGAATGTTTTGCATAATTGAAGTCTTGCAGCTATAGTGGTTCATACCGCAATATATTTCATTCTGAAAATGTTTTTCTTGCTTTTAATGTGCAGTGATCCTATACAACATAATATAATGTAAGATGACCCTGCATACAGTTGGATTCAGTGGCACAACTAGAGTCTGATGGGCCCAGATACAAAATTTGGACCTGGGCCCTCACCTGCATGTTGGTTAGATATATGGGTCCTTGTAGCATTCTAGATCCTATAATAACATATTCGCCCCCCATGTAATAGTGTCCCCCGTCCTGGCTGTTTCCTGTAATAATCTCCTCATCGTGTCCCCACCCTGTAATAATGTCCCTCATCATGGGGCCCTTCTGGGTTTAATGTCACCCATTCTGAGCCTCTTTCAGCAATAACGTGCCACATCCTGTGAACTCTCCTGGTCTAATATTCCCTGTCCTGGGCCTCTTCCTGTTATGATGTCCTGCATCCTGGGCCCCATCCTGGTTTAATGTCCCCCATCATGAGACCTGTCCTAGTATAATCTTATAATATGTAATAATGTCCCCCATCCTATAACAATATCCCCCATCCTGGGACTCTTCCTGGTATAATGTCCCCCCATCCTCTAACAATGTTCTCTATCCTGGAATACTGTATTCTATCCTGTTTAATGACTCCTATCCTGGGCACTGTTCTGTTATAATGTTCTGCATCCTGGGCCCCTTCCTGGTCTAATGTCCCATTTTGTGGCATAACGTCCCCTATCAAGGGCCCTTTATTTCCTGGTATACGGTCTTCCATCCTGAGTCCTTTACTGAAATAATGTCCCCCATCCTGGCCCTTCCTGAAACAATGTCCCCATCCTGGTATTATGACTCCATCATGTGCTCCTTACTGGTATAGTTCTACAATATGTAATAATGTTCCCCATCCTATAACCATGTCTTTTATCCTGATATAATGTCTCTCTTCTTGGACCCCTGGTATAATTACCCTACCCTGGTATAATGCTCCTCATCCTGGACCCCTTCCTTGTATAATGTTCCCTATCCTGGGTATCTTCCTAATATAATTTTCTGCCTCTCATTTACAATATATTAAATTAATAAAATAAATGATTCTTCTTACCTTCCTCCACTCCCACAACATGCAGCATCCTCTTCGGTAGATGACTTCAGTCTGACGGTGCGGGCAGCACGTGATGTCACTGCCATGTATCTCTCATCACTGGCACGCTGATGTCAGCTGCAAGCCTCTGATTGGCAGTGCAAGGACCCGACTGTTTCCTGCACAGGAATATACATCCCCTGGAAAAAATTATGGAATCACTGGCCTTGGAGGATGTTCATTCAGTTGTTAAATTTTGTAGAAAAAAAACAGATCACAGACATGGCACAAAACTAAAGTCACTTCAAATGGAATCACCCTGTAAATTTTCAGACCCAAAATTAGACCTGCATCAAATTTGATCTGCTCGTTAGTCTGCATCTAAAAAGGAGTGATTACATCTTGGAGAGCTGTTGCACCAAGTAGACTCAAATGAATTATGGCTCCAACACTTGAGATGTTAATTGAAACAAAGGAGAGGATTAGCAAACTCTTTAAAGAGGGTAAATCATCACGCAATGTTGCAAAAGATGTTGGTTGTTCACAGTCAGCTGTGTCTAAAATCTGGACCAAATGCAAACAACATGGGAAGGCTGTTAAAGGCAAACATACTGGTAGACCAAGGAAGACATCAAAGAGTCAAGACCAAACACTTAAAGCAATATGTCTTCAAAACAGGAAATGCACAACAAAACAAATGAGGAACGAATGGTGTTATAATCTGGTGGTTAGAACAAATAGTGGACCTGGTAATTAGAGCACCAGAAAAGACCTGATAGCACATGAATACAGGACAAGCTCTTCGAAGTGGAACCTCTGCTGACCGCAATCCCTAATCCTATCACGTACACTAGAAATAGCCGTGGAGCGCTCCTATCATGACCTAGGCGCCTCGTCACAGCCTCAGAACTAGCTAGCCCTAGAGATAGGAAAAATAAGCCTATCTTGCCTCAGAGAAAATTCCCCAAAGGAAAAGGCAGCCCCCCACATATATTGACTGTGAGTAAGATGAAATCACAAACACAGAGATGAAGAGACTAACGGAGCGGAGGCGTCCCTCTGCGTCCCAGAGCTTCCAGCAAGCAAGGCAAAATTCACATAAGCATGCTGGACAGAAAAAATAGCAACCAAGAAAAAAGCAAAGCGAAACTTAGCTTCTGCTGGAGAAAACAGGTAACCAGTAAGATCCAGGAGCGAACTAGACCAATGCTACAACATTGACAGCTGGCATAGGACAAGGATCCAAGTGGAGTTAAATAGAGCAGCCCACTAACGAATTAGCCTCGTCACCTGTGGAAGGAAACTCAGAAACACCCACAGGCATCAGAGAAAGTCCATGGACAGAACCAGCCGAAGTACCATTCATGACCACAGGAGGGAGCCCGAAAACAGAATTCACAACAGAATGGGTGGAAACTGGAGTTAACGTCTGTGACTGAACTGTAAAAAACTGCCTAAAGGAAATGGGTTTTACATACTGGAAAGCCATCATTAACACCTAAACATAAAAAAACAAGGTTAAAATGCGCTAAGGAAAAGCAATCGTGGACTGTGGATGACTGCATTGGGCAAGGTGATGATGCTGGAACTTTTTTTTGGTGCAGTTCCAATGAGATTTATAAAGATGACTGCCTGAAGAGAACATGCAAACTTCCACAGTCATTGATGATATGGGGCTGCATGTCAGGTAAAGGCACTGGGAAGATGGCTGTCATTACATTTTCAACAAATGCACAAGTTTATGTTGATATTTTGGACACTTTTCTTATCCCATCAATTGAAAGGATTTGGCGATGATGAAATCATTTTTCAAGATGATAATGCATCCTGCCATAGAGCAAAAACTGTGCAAACATTCCTTGAAAAAAGACACATAAGGTCAATGTCATGGCCTGCAAATAATCTGGATCTCAATCCAATTGAAAATCTTTGGTGGAAGTTGAAGAAAATGGTCCATGACAAGGCTCCAACCTGCAAAGCTGATCTGGCAACAGCAATCAGAGAAAGTTGGAGCCTGATTGATGAAGAGTACTGTTTGACACTCATTATTTTGCCGCAGCACGAAACGGCTGTCGTCCGTTCATTGCTCACATTCTCCCCTGCTGAAGACTTGTATGTACCAATAAAGGACTGA
This sequence comes from Ranitomeya imitator, assembly GCF_032444005.1. Lineage (NCBI taxonomy): Eukaryota > Metazoa > Chordata > Amphibia > Anura > Dendrobatidae > Ranitomeya > Ranitomeya imitator. Next base: position 499,325,102 of record NC_091286.1, read on the forward strand.
TTTTTTAGGACAGTGAGTGCCTTTAGTTTTTCTTCTACATTGGAACCTTTGCATACTGTTTTTCGGAAAGAGCACCCGTCCTTTTGGGGCAGTATTGGCATGCAGCTGTGTTTGTTGTGAGGTGCACTAGTTTCTCCTTGCAGTAGTGTGGATTTTTTCTTTTTCTACTTTCTTTGTTGACACTCATTAAGTCCATGCCTCAGAGACTGCAAGCTGTTATAAAAGACAGAGGTGGTCCAACAAAATACTAGTGATGTTTTGGAGTGTTTTTTTGTTTGTTTGTTTCCATAATATTTTCCTTAGAATTGAGTCCATAATTTTTTCCCTATGCTTGGCTTAAAAACGTAACCATTACTGATTACCACATGTTTTGTTCTTGATTTTTTTTAGTGTTTCTTAGGCTACTTTCACACTAGCGTTAACTGCAATCTGTCACAATGCGTCGTTTTGCAGAAAAAACGCATCCTGCAAAAGTGCTTGCAGGATGCGTTTTTCCCCATAGACTTGTATTGACGACGCATTGCGACGGATTGCCACACGTTGCATCCGTCGTGCGATGGATGCGTCGTGCTTTGGCGGACCGTCGGGAGCAAAAAACGCTACATGTAACGTTTTTTGCTCCTGACGGACCGCCTTTTCCGACCGCACATGCGTGGCAGGAACTCCGCCCCCACCTCCCCGCATCTCACAATTGGGCAGCGGATGTGCCGGAGAAATGCATCCGCTGCCTCCATTGTGCAGTGCGTTAAACGCTAGCGTTGGAATCTCTGCCCGACGCATTGCGACGGGGAGATTCCGACGCTAGTGTGAAAGTATCCTTAAAGCCAGAAAATTGCCATTTGAAATGACTTTAGTTTAGTGCCATGTCTGTGATTTGCTTTTTTTCTACAAAATTAAACAACTGAATGAACATCCTCCAAGATCAGTGATTCCATAATTTTTGCCAGGGGTTGTACTTCATCTTAATGTGCATCTTCGGATGCACATTCAGCAGAAATAGCCGCTTGCGTTGGCAGGCCCCCCACCCTATGCACCCTGGTTGGATGGTACCCCATATTTATTAATGACAGCTCTGTTTTTTCTTAAAGGGAACCTGTCACCCCGAAAATCGCGGGTGAGGTAAGCCCACTGGCATCAGGGGCTTATCTGCAGCATTCTGTAATGCTGTAGATAAGCCCCTGATGTTACCTGAAAAAGGAGAAAAAGACGTTATATTATACTCACCCAGGGGCGGTCCCGCTGCTGGTCAGGTCGGATGGGCATCTCCGGTCCGCTGCGGCGCCTCCCATCTTCATTACAAGACGTCCTCTTCTGATCTTCAGCCACGGCTCCGGCGCAGGCGTACTTTGCTCTGCCCTCTTGAGAGGGAGCAAAGTACGCCTGCGCAGGCACCGTGGCTGAAGATCAGAAGAGGACATCTTGTAATGAAGATGGGAGGCGCCGCAGCGGACCGGAGACGCCCGTTTGACCTGACCAGCAGCAGGACCACCCCTGGGTGAGTATAATATAACGTCTTTTTCTCCTTTTTCAGGTAACATCGGGGGCTTATCTACAGCATTACAGAATGCTGCAGATAAGCCCCTGATGCCGGTGGGCTTACCTCACCCGCGATTTTCGGGGTGACAGGTTCCCTTTAATGTTTCTATGTAAATAAATTTTTGATCCTATACAACCTTTAATGTGTAATAGATTTTATTACACCGTGTTCTATCTTTAGGCCACAACTCTTTACAGTGTTGCTTTAGTTGACACACTGACAAACGTGGGTCAAATGGCTTTAAATTCTGATGCAAATTAATAAGAAAATTCAACATTAGTAACGAAGATTAGAAGTTATTTTAGCTTATAAAGTACTAAGAAACATGTGTAAATACATTGCTAAATGTGTCTTATAATGCATATCGTTCTGATAAGTACTTCACCTTAGATATCCTTTGAGTATTTATATCTGTTTTTTTACAGGTCAAAACATTTGGCACCGAATTCAACAAGCAAAAAATGCTTGAATTTGGATAGTAGACATGATACTGAATATAATGAAGTTCTTGGTCTAATGTCTTTTTCGCATATGTTTCTGAATCAAGATGATGAAAGATTACCATCTGGCTTAGACTTTCTCAACTCCCAGGTGAAAAGAAATGCAACTCTAGACCCAGTGAGGAACTGCATAGAGGCAAAAGGTGTAACAGAGCCAAATCAAGAAAGCCAAAGTACTTTAGAAATAATTAAAGAACCCCAGAATGAACACGATAAGCTTTTTTTGCATCTCAAAGAGAACATAAGTAAAATAAAACCCTATGTTGCTGAAATGGGGAAGGAAATTCCTGTGCCTGACCAGTGTGTCATTGAAGGTAAGAGCCCTACAGCACTCTGAAGCACACATTACATTACAATCACTTTATGGAGCTGTTACCAGTATGATGGCTCACACATTATTATTATTATTATTATTATTATTATTTATTGTTATAGCGCCATTTATTCCATGGCGCTTTACATGTGAGGAGGGGTATACATAATGAAAACAAGTACAATAATCTTAAACAATACAAGTCATAACTGGTACAGGAGGAATGAGGACCCTGCCCGCGAGGGCTCACAATCTACAATTCCAATGCATCCTAATAAATCCCATTGACACATAATGGGATCTGTTAAGTTTTTGTTGGGGTTTGCGTCTTTTTGGTGTACTTTTCTCAAAAACATTTATATGATGTAATAAGTCAACTGTGGAGTAGAAGGTCGAAAAAATTCACAATATGGAACTATGAAATACTGAAGTGCATGGTAGTAGTTGTCAAGCTCATTCATTTCTATAATGCCTCTGTAAGGCTACTTTCACACAAAAGGTTTTTTCCGTCAGGCATCATCCAGCAAATTTTTGGAAAACTGGATCCAGCAAAAGATGCCGCAGGATCCGTTTTTTCCCCATAGAGTTGTATTAGGATGACCTTACGTTTTTATCCAGTTTTCACTGGATCCAGCAAAAATGTTGTTTCCAGCGTCTGGAAAAAACGTACATAGTAACGTTTTTTGTCTCCAGCGAAAAAGCTGGAAGGCTGGATTCGGCGCTTCTGGCTTCTTGATAGAATGGAAGCCTATGGGCGCTGGAAGGCGCCGAATCCTGAAAATGACGGATCCGGAGCCAGATTCTTTTTTTTTAATCTGAGCATGCTCAGGTAACATTGGCCAGCCCCGAATTAGGAAACGTATATAAAGCCAGCCAGGTAGACCTTCACTCAACCATTTACCAGCCAGCAAGAGACACAGAGAATATGCCGCCATCCAGAGCTGAACCTGCCGCCATCCAGAGCTGAACCTGCTGCCATCCAGAACTGAACCTGCTGCCAGCCAGAGCCGGAGCCTCCAGCCACCAGAGCTGAACCTGCCACAGCCAGCCAGCCAGCTACAGCCACAGCCAGCAGCCAGCCAGCTACAGCCACAGCCAGCCAGCTACAGCCACAGCCAGCAGCCAGCCAGCTACAGCCACAGCCAACCAGCCACAGCCAGCCAGCAGCAGCAATCCATATGTTCTTCTGGGAGCTCTCCCTCACATCGTCAGCACTGTGAGGTAAATATATATCTTTTTTTTTTCTTTTTGGTGATGTTCACCTAACAATATGCTTTAATTCTTAACAGGAACCTGCAGCGTCAGAGGTGCTTCTAGAAGGAGGCGGAAGGGGTGGAGAGATACCCGGAGCGGGCGAGCATGTAGTAAGTATTTAAATGCATCGCAGAAGCACATCATTACAGACACCACAGTGCTGTACACACAACACATAACAGATCATTACAGACATCACTGAACATACAACACATAAGCCAACCTCCAAGCACATAATATTTTTTTTCTTTTAGTCTTCCGATTCTGGGGCTCGATCCAGAGGTCCCCAAAACGCCTCCCAGGGTCGTCGGCGTGAGCGTCGTGGCGGTCACCACCGAGTAAGTATTTTTATTTATTTTTTTCCTTTTTCCCCCTTTTTTTTGTATCTGAGTTTAATGTCTTTGTTTTTTTTCTTTTTTAACAGACTTCACAGCAGGCTCCTGACTTGGATGGTGACCTCCTCATTGATCTAGTTTGAGAGCGGGAGCCGCTGAGGACCATGGGTGACCACCGCCGTGCTAATCTTGGTATTACCTGATGGCTCTGGGAAGAAGTCTGCGATCAGCTTGTGGACCACTGGGAGGACCTCGATGTTCGGGCCCAGAATCAAGCACGTAAGTATTCACAGTTCATTTATGTTGCTGGATGTAATGTGTTGTATACTGACCAATTTGTGTTTTCATTTTACAGGCGAAAGAATTGTCAAGCAGAGGCGGTCAATCAGGGATCGCTTTAAGAAGGAATTCAACAAACAGATGCAGGCCCCAAGTTGATCCAGAGGACACAGTAGCAGATATAAATATGCCCGAGCCCTGCCGTTCCTCAGGACAACGATGGTGAGCAGAAGGTAAATATTACCCCCCATTTTAACATGTTTACATGTCTAATCTTATTTTTTCTGAAGCGATCCCTCAAGGGTCCGCCACCGAGGGACACTCCGACAGACCCGACCCCTCTGCACATTCCCAGCCTTCCCTGACATGCAATCCCTCGGTCACTTCCACCAGCGCTGGAGCATTGTGGCCGACTGCGTTACATGAAGCTGCTGGTGAGGATATAGCTTTTCCTTTACCCCACCCCTCTGATGCTGCCACCTCTAGAGCACCTGTGGATTCTGGGCAGCAGTGCCAGAGGGGTCAGGTACAGAGCTATGCCCCCAAGTTCTTGCATCTGAATGCATCCTTCCAGAACTGTCTGAAACTGTTGTCTAAGCAAATGACTGCAGGTTTTAATTTGCTCAGCAACAATATTCTGGAGTTGCACTCGCGTCCAGGCTCGGACTGGCCCACCGGAGAACCGGAGGATCCTCCCGTGGGCCCTGGCACTGACACCTGCTGGCAGGGCCCCCACTGCTCCAGGGCCCCCACTGCTCCAGCCTCCAGGGCCCCCCCGCCGCCCGGCTTGAAGAAGATACTCACCCTGCTCCAGCGATGGTCTCGGCGTCTGCACTGCAGCTCGTCCTGAACGAGCGGTCACATGACACCACTCATTAAGGCCATGATTATGCGCATATTCATGACCTTAAATGAGTGGTGTCACATGACCGCTCAAGCAGGAAGAAGGTGCTGCGCCGGCGCCGCCGCTTGGAGTCGGGACAGAACGCGAGGGATGTCGGCACGGCCGTGCAGTGGGACAGGTGAGTATGAGGGACAGGGGGGGGATGAAGGAGGACATAAGCTGGCGCGCCGAGCAGGAGCGGGTGCGGAGAGATAAGCCATGCATACAGTAACAGGGGGAATATGAGCCATGCATACAGGAGGGAATATGAGCCATGCATACAGGGGGGGAATGTAAGCCATGCATACAGGGGGGGAATATAAGCCATGCATACAGTAACAGGGGGGAATATAAGCCATGCATACAGGGGCGGAATATGAGCCATGCATACAGGGGGGAATATAAGCCATGCATACAGGGGGGAATATAAGCCATGCATACAGGGGGGAATATAAGCCATGCATACAGGGGCGGAATATAAGCCATGCATACAGGGGCAGAATATAAGCCATGCATACAGGATCAGAATAAAAGCCATGCATACAGGGGCGGAATATAAGCCATGCATACAGGGGCGAAATATAAGCCATGCATACAGGGGGGAATATAAGCCATGCATACAGGGAGGAATATAAGCCATGCATACAGGGGGGAATATAAGCCATGCATACAGGGCGGAATATGAGCCATGCATACAGGGGGGAATATAAGCCATGCATACAGGGGGGAATATAAGCCATGCATACAGGGGGGAATATAAGCCATGCATACAGGGGGGAATATAAGCCATGCATACAGGGGGAAATATGAGTCATGCATACAGGGGGTGGATATGAGCCTTGCATACAGGAGGGGGGAATATGAGCCATGCATACGGGGGTAATATGAGCCATGCATACAAGTGGGGGGGATATGAGCCATGCATACGGGGGGGAATATGAGCCATGCATACAGGAGGGGTGAATATGAGCCATGCCTACAGGTGGGGGGGGAATATGAGCCATGCATACAGGAGGGGAGAATATGAGCCATGTCTACAGGTGGGGGGGAATATGAGCCATGCATACATGGGGAGATATGAGTCATGCATACAGGGGGGTAATATGAGCTATGTATATGGGATGGGAGGGAGATGAGCCATGCATACAGGAGGGGGGTCATTATACAGTATTGAGCATCATGTGTGAGCATCATGTGTGGCCGTTATACAGTATGGAGCATCATGTGTGGCCATTATACAGTATGGAGCATCATGTGTGGCCATTATACAGTATGGAGCATCATGTGGGGCCATTATACAGTATGGAGAACTGTGTGGCCGTTATACAGTATGGAGCACAATGTGTGGGTGGTCATTATACAGTATGGAGCACTGTCTGGCCATTATACAGTATGGAGCAATGTGTGGCCATTATACACTATGGAGCATCATGTGTGGCCATTATACACTATGGAGCATCATGTGCGGCCATTATACAGTATTGAGCATCATGTGTGGCCGTTATACAGTATGGAGAACTGTGTGGCCATTATACAGTATGGAGCATCATGTGTGGTGGCAGTTATACAGTATTGAGCATCATGTGTGGCCATTATACAGTATGGAGCACTATGTGGCCATATTTTTGTGTGCTTATAATTATTGTATATAAAACAGTGCGATCAGCAGTGCTAAATGGCCGCGGTTGGGACGTGGATATGGGTGTGACTAGTTGTGAAATGGGTGTGGTCAGAGGCGTGGCCTAAAATTTGCCGCGGCGCGCTATGCGCGCCGCAAACTTTATACCTGTAACAACTCTGCTGGCATCACAGCATGGCCTCACATCTCTCACACAATCTTACCCACTGCTCCAGGCCATGATGTGCTTTCTCTTTAATGCCAGCTCCATGTTCTGTGTCTTTGCTCTCTGCATGCCTCATGGCTATGTGTATAGGGGGCCGGCGCCTGAACTCTCTGGTTCTTATAGGAATCAGGTGCACCTGTCCAATCAATTCCTGACCAATTACCAAGAGGCCTCCTGTATATAGTGCAGCTCCACCCTATGGTCTGGGCCTGTGCAATGTGTTAGCTCAGTTAGTGTTTAGCTGCTGAGTTTGCCTGGCCTTGCTCTGAGTTACTCTCTCTGAGCTTTTCTCTGTGCTATTGCCTTGATCTTGTAGTCCGCCCTCCAGTAGGCAGAATATCCTGGTCCCTGTGTCTTTGTCCTTGTGTCTTGTTCTATTGCCTTGTCTGTACTTTGTCTTTTCTCGGTCTCCTTGTCTGTGGCTTTCTTCCCTGCTTTCTTTCCTTGTGTTTTCTGTCTGCTTTCTGCTTTCACTCCGCACTCTTGCGGCTCTGCACTCAGACCTTGCTTCGCACTCTTTGGCTTTGCTCTGTGGCTCCGCTCTTTGCGGTCCTATCTGGCCCCGCTCTTTGCGGTACTATCTGGCTCCGCCCCCTGTGTTTCTGCACTTGGCTCCATCTCTGCTCTTGGCTCTGCCTCCAGCGTCTCCGCTCTTGGCTCCGCCTCCAGCGTCTCCGCTCTTGGCTCCGCCTCCAGCTTCTCCGCTCTTGGCTCCGCCTCCAGCGTCTCCGCTCTTGGCTCCGCCTCCAGCGTCTCCGTCCTTGGCTCTGCCTTCTCCTTCTCTTCTCTTAGTTCCACCTTCTACTTGTTACTTGCATCTTCTGTGTGTACAGGTCCCTACCTGTTCCTTCTTTCTCCTTTCCTTCTGGCTTGTTTCCGTACCTTCATCTACTGTGTGTACAGGTCCCTACCTGTTCCTTCATCACACTCACAATAGGACTGCACTCGGGTGTCATCAGAGTGCAGCCTGATTCATACACCACAGAAACCAGTCCTGTGTATCCTGTGTTCCTGCCAGTCCTGCCGTTCCTGCCCTGCATTCCAGTCCTGTGTTCTCTGCAGTGCCTCCCAATCCTGTGTTCCTGTCAGTCCTGCTGTTCCTGCCCTGCCTTCCAGTCCTGTGTTCCTGCTGTCCTAGCCAGTCCTGTTTCCTGCCGTGTCTCTGCCAGCCCTGAGTTCTCTGCCGTGTCTCTGCCAGCCCTGTCTCAGCCGTGCCAGCCTACTCGTCTGTGTTCCAGCCGTGCTCTTCTGCCAGTCTTGCCTAATGCCCGCACCAATCCAGGTGTTCCTGTCTCCCAAGTGGGATCAGCAACCACAGCCAGACACCACCCTGGAGTAGCACCTGGCAGCTGCCTGCTGCACAAGCCTGTCCTCACCATCAGAGGCTCCAGTGAAAACCCAGGCAGCTGTCATAGTCACGCCCCTTCCAGGGTAGTCTAGTTTGTGGCACAGTGGGGCCACAAACCCCCCGAGCTCACGCCCACCAGTCAGGGCGTGAGCGTGACAATACCTCCTTCCTTTCTTCAAAAGTTGGGAGGTATGGTACCGCATCTGCCAGATCATGGCAAGTGCCGTAAATCCCATAGGGAATGAATGAGGCCGAACGCAGTGTTGCCATAAGTGATCCGTTACGCGGCAGATGCAGAAAAACTGCCGGATCTGCTGCAAAAGGCGACTTTCACATCAGTGATTCTTGCCAAAGTCACTGTCGATAGTGTCATACTCACCAAAGGGGGAGGCAGCGCTAAAAGTGCCTAGGGCAGCAGAAACTCTAAATACGGCCCTGGGGGGCTACATTATATTCTGTGGGGGGACTGCATTATACTCAGGGTACTACATTGTATTATGGGGGGCTACATCATACTATATGAGGGGTTACAGTATACTATATGGGGGCTGCATTATATTCTGTGGTGGGGCTGCATTATTCTCTCAGGGAACTACATAATATTATGGGGGCTACATCATACTATATGAGGGGGCTACTGTATACTCTATGGGGGGCTGCATTATATTCTGTGGTGGAACTGCATTCTCTCAGGGGACTACATTTTATTCTGTGGTGGGTGGCATTATACTATATGAGGGGGGGGCTGCATTATACCCTATGGGTGCTACATTATATCCTATGGTGGGGACTGCGTCATACCTGAGAGGGTTGCATTATATTTTGTGGGGTGCTGCATTATATTCTATGAGAGGGGACTGAATTATATTTTATGAGGGGGCTACATTATATTCTGTGAGGGGGCTACCCCAACCCTTGCTACATTATTAAGACATGAACTACCTTATATTATACCCTGATATTAGCGCTTTTTACCGCACAATTGGTGGTCTTGTATCTATTTCTATGTAGCTACTGTACATAGTGGGCCCCAAGAATGATTTTCTCTGGTGGGCCCAAGGTGCTCCAGTCCGACGCTGCTCGCGTCTAGATAGGATGCATTCAGATGCAAGTCGATCGCCTAACCACTCATTTTTCCAGGTGGTTGTCGAGCGCATAGACAACCTATCTCCTGACCAGCAGATGCATGTAATGCAAGCCTGTCAGTTTGCTCTAGCGCAGGTTATCTCCCAAGACCTTCCACCCGCCCCGGTAGTTGCTCCTGCGCCGGCCCCCTCGAGCCACTGTCCCTCTGCCACCCTGTTGTGAATTCTGTGGCTGAATTCACTCCTGTGGTCACAAGTGGTATTGCAGCCTCTGGGCTTCCTCCCTCAGGTGTTTTGGTGAGCTCGTTGGCTGCCTTGCTATTTAACTCCACCTGAGTCTGTCTTCCTTGCTCCTTGTCAATGTTCCAGTGTTGGATCTGAGCTACTGCATCTTTCCTGTGGCCTGCTGCTCTGCTAGATAAGTGTTACTTTGTTTTTGTTTCCGTTTTTTCTGTCCAGCTGTGCTATTCTCTTTTGCTGGAAGCTCTGAGACGCAAAGGGTGCACCGCCGTGCCGTTAGTTCGGCACGGTGGGTCTTTTTGCCCCCCTTTGCGTGGTTCTGCTTTAGGGTTTTTTGTAGACTGCATAGTTCTCTTTGCTATCCTCGCTCTGTCTAGAATATCGGGCCTCACTTTGCTGAATCTATTTCATTCCTACGTTTTGTCTTTTCATCTTGCTAACAGTCATTATATGTAGGGGGGCTGCCTATTCCTTTGGGGTATTTCTCTGAGGCAAGTCAGGCTTGTATTTCTATCTTCAGGCTAGTCAGCTCCTCAGGCAGTGCCGAGTTGCATAGGTAGTGTTAGGCGCAATCCACTGCTGCTTTTAGTTGTGTGAGGATAGGTTCAGGTTTGCAGTCTGCAGAGATTCCACGTCTCAGAGCTTGTTCTATTGTTTTTGGGTTATTGCCATATCACTGTATGTGCGCTGATTACTGCACACTGTGTTGCCTGATAGCACTGCATAACAGTACAAGGAGCCCAAACCAATGATTCTCAATAGAGGGAAAAAAGAAGTCCTGACATCATTTTTTTTTCCTCAGCTCTGTCTTCAGTTTTTTTTTTTTTTCCCCTAGACATTAGAGTGCTTCAGGACACAGCTGTGGACATGGATATTCAGGCTCTGTGCTCCTCAATGGATAATCTCGTTATAAATGTACAAAAGATTCAAGATACAATTGATCAGAAATCTATGCTAGAACCAAGAATTCCTATTCCTGATTTGTTTTTTGGTGACAGAACTAAGTTCCTGAGCTTCAAAAATAATTGTAAGCTATTTCTGGCCTTGAAACCTCATTCTTCTGGTAATCCTATTCAACAGGTTTTGATTATTATTTCTTTTTTGCGCGGCGACCCACAGGACTGGGCGTTTTCTCTTGCGCCAGGAGACCCTGCATTGAGTAATGTTGATGCGTTTTTCCAGGCGCTTGGATTGCTTTACGATGAGCCTAATTCAGTGGATCAGGCTGAGAAAAATTTGCTGGCTTTATGCCAGGGTCAGGATGATGTAGAAGTATATTGTCAGAAATTTAGGAAGTGGTCAGTACTCACTCTGTGGAATGAATCTGCACTGGCGGCTTGGTTCAGAAAGGGTCTCTCTGAGGCTCTTAAGGATGTCATGGTGGGATTTCCTATGCCTGCTGGTTTGAATGAGTCTATGTCCTTGGCCATTCAGATCGGTCGTCGCTTGCGCGAGCGTAAATCTGTGCACCATCTGGCGGTATTGTCTGAGAGTAAACCTGAGCCTATGCAGTGCGACAGGACTATGACTAAAGTTGAACGGCAAGAACACAGACATCTGAACAGGCTGTGTTTCTACTGTGGTGATTCCACTCATTCTATTTCTAATTGTCCTAAGCGCACTAGGCGGTTCGATAGCTCTGCCGTCATTGGTACTGCAAATTCCTTCTGTCCATTACCTTGATATGCTCTTTGTCATCGTATTCTGTCATGGCGTTTGTGGATTCAGGCGCTGCCCTGAATCTGATGGATTTGGATTATGCTAAACGTTGTGGATTTTTCTTGGAGCCTTTGCGGTGTCCTATTCCGTTGAGAGGAATTGATGCTACACCTTTGGCCAAGAATAAGCCTCAGTACTGGGCCCAGCTGACCATGTGCTTGGCTCCTGCACATCAGGAAGTTATTCGCTTTCTGGTACTGCATAATCTGCATGATGTGGTTGTGTTGGCGTTGCCATGGCTACAAACCCATAATCCAGTATTAGATTGGAACTCTATGTCGGTAACCAGCTGGGGTTGTCAGGGAGTACATAGTGATGTTCCATTTTTGTCTATTTCGTCATCCATTCCTTCTGACATCCCAGAGTTCTTGTCTGACTTTCAGGATGTATTTGAAGAGCCCAAGTCTGATGCCCTACCTCCGCATAGGAATTGTGATTGTGCTATCAATTTGATTCCTGGTAGTAAATTCCCTAAGGGTCGTTTATTTAATTTGTCCGTGCCTGAACACACCGCTATGCGCAGTTATGTGAAAGAATCCCTGGAGAAGGGACATATTCGCCCATCGTCATCACCATTGGGAGCAGGGTTCTTTTTTGTAGCCAAAAAGGATGGTTCGCTAAGACCGTGTATTGATTACCGCCTTCTTAATAAGATCACTGTTAAGTTTCAGTATCCCTTGCCATTGATATCTGACTTGTTTGCTCGGATTAAGGGGGCTAGTTGGTTTACTAAGATTGATCTTCGTGGTGGGTATAATCTGGTGAGAATCAGGCAGGGAGATGAATGGAAAACGGCATTTAATACGCCCGAGGGTCATTTTGAGTATCTGGTGATGCCGTTCGGACTTGCCAATGCTCCATCTGTTTTTCAGTCTTTTATGCATGACATTTTCCGTGAGTATCTGGATAAATTCCTGATTGTTTACTTGGATGACATTTTGATCTTCTCTGATGATTGGGAGTCTCATGTGAAGCAAGTCAGAATGGTTTTCCAGGTACTGCGTGCTAATTCCTTGTTCGTGAAGGGATCAAAGTGTCTCTTCGGTGTGCAGAAAGTTTCATTTTTGGGGTTCATCTTTTCCCCTTCTACTATCGAGATGGATCCGGTTAAGGTCCAGGCCATCCAGGATTGGACTCAGCCGACATCTCTGAAAAGTCTGCAGAAATTCCTGGGCTTTGCTAATTTTTATCGTCGCTTCATCTGTAATTTTTCTAGCATTGCCAGACCATTGACCGATTTGACCAAGAAGGGTGCTGATTTGGTTAATTGGTCTTCTGCTGCCGTGGAAGCTTTTCAGGAGTTGAAGCGTCGTTTTTGCTGTGCCCCTGTGTTGTGTCAACCAGATGTTTCTCTTCCGTTCCAGGTCGAGGTTGATGCTTCTGAGATTGGAGCAGGGGCGGTTTTGTCACAGAGAGGTTCTGGTTGCTCAGTGTTGAAACCATGTGCTTTCTTTTCCAGGAAATTTTCTGCTGCTGAGCGTAATTATGATGTGGGCAACCGAGAGTTGCTGGCCATGAAGTGGGCATTCGAGGAGTGGCGTCATTGGCTTGAGGGAGCTAAGCATCGCGTGGTGGTATTGACTGATCATAAGAATCTTACTTATCTCGAGTCTGCCAAGCGCTTGAATCCTAGACAGGCCCGTTGGTCGTTATTTTTTGCTCGTTTTGATTTTGTGATTTCGTACCTTCCGGGCTCTAAAAATGTGAAGGCGGATGCTCTGTCTAGGAGTTTTGTGCCCGACTCTCCGGGGTTATCTGAGCCGGCGAGTATCCTCAAGGAAGGAGTCATTGTGTCTGCCATCTCTCCTGATTTGCGGAGAGTGTTGCAGAAATTTCAGGCTAATAAACCTGATCGTTGTCCGGCCGAGAAACTGTTCGTCCCTGATAGGTGGACTAGTAAAGTTATCTCTGAACTTCATTGTTCGGTGCTGGCTGGTCATCCAGGAATCTTTGGTACCAGAGAGTTAGTGGCTAGATCCTTCTGGTGGCCATCTCTGTCACGGGATGTGCGTGCTTTTGTGCAGTCCTGTGGGATTTGTGCTAGGGCTAAGCCCTGCTGTTCACGTGCCAGTGGGTTGCTTTTGCCCTTGCCGGTCCCGAAGAGGCCTTGGACACATATTTCGATGGATTTCATTTCTGACCTTCCCGTTTCTCAAAAGATGTCGGTCATTTGGGTGGTCTGTGATCGCTTTTCTAAAATGGTCCATCTGGTGCCCTTGGTTAAATTGCCTTCCTCCTCTGATTTGGTGCCTTTGTTCTTCCAGCATGTGGTTCGTTTGCATGGCATTCCTGAGAATATTGTTTCTGACAGAGGTTCCCAGTTTGTCTCGAGGTTCTGGCGAGCCTTTTGTGGTAGGATGGGCATTGACCTATCTTTTTCCTCGGCCTTCCATCCTCAGACTAATGGCCAGACCGAACGAACCAATCAGACCTTGGAAACATATCTGAGATGTTTTGTTTCTGCTGACCAGGATGATTGGGTGTCATTTTTGCCATTGGCTGAGTTCGCCCTTAATAATCGGGCCAGCTCGGCTACCTTGGTCTCTCCATTTTTCTGCAATTCTGGGTTCCATCCTCGTTTCTCTTCAGGACAGGTTGAGTCTTCGGACTGTCCTGGTGTGGATTCTGTGGTGGACAGGTTGCAGCAGATCTGGACTCAGGTAGTGGACAATTTGACCTTGTCCCAGGAGAAGGCTCAGCTTTTCGCTAATCGTAGATGCCGTGTGGGTCCCCGACTTCGTGTTGGGGATCTGGTTTGGTTATCTTCTCGTCATATTCCTACGAAGGTTTCCTCTCCTAAATTTAAACCTCGTTTTATTGGTCCGTATAGGATTTCTGAGATTCTCAATCCGGTGTCTTTTCGTCTGACCCTCCCAGACTCCTTTTCCATACATAATGTATTCCATAGGTCGTTGTTGAGAAGATACGTGGCACCTATGGTTCCATCTGTGGAGCCTCCTGCCCCTGTTTTGGTGGAGGGGGAATTGGAGTATATTGTGGAGAAAATTTTGGATTCTCGTGTCTCTAGACGGAAACTCCAGTATCTGGTCAAATGGAAGGGTTATGCTCAGGAGGATAATTCCTGGGTTTTTGCCTCTGATGTCCATGCCCCAGATCTTGTTCGTGCCTTTCATGTGGCTCATCCTGGTCGGCCTGGGGGTTCTGGTGAGGGTTCAGTGACCCCTCCTCAAGGGGGGGGTACTGTTGTGAATTCTGTGGCTGAATTCACTCCTGTGGTCACAAGTGGTATTGCAGCCTCTGGGCTTCCTCCCTCAGGTGTTTTGGTGAGCTCGTTGGCTGCCTTGCTATTTAACTCCACCTGAGTCTGTCTTCCTTGCTCCTTGTCAATGTTCCAGTGTTGGATCTGAGCTACTGCATCTTTCCTGTGGCCTGCTGCTCTGCTAGATAAGTGTTACTTTGTTTTTGTTTCCGTTTTTTCTGTCCAGCTGTGCTATTCTCTTTTGCTGGAAGCTCTGAGACGCAAAGGGTGCACCGCCGTGCCGTTAGTTCGGCACGGTGGGTCTTTTTGCCCCCCTTTGCGTGGTTCTGCTTTAGGGTTTTTTGTAGACTGCATAGTTCTCTTTGCTATCCTCGCTCTGTCTAGAATATCGGGCCTCACTTTGCTGAATCTATTTCATTCCTACGTTTTGTCTTTTCATCTTGCTAACAGTCATTATATGTAGGGGGGCTGCCTATTCCTTTGGGGTATTTCTCTGAGGCAAGTCAGGCTTGTATTTCTATCTTCAGGCTAGTCAGCTCCTCAGGCAGTGCCGAGTTGCATAGGTAGTGTTAGGCGCAATCCACTGCTGCTTTTAGTTGTGTGAGGATAGGTTCAGGTTTGCAGTCTGCAGAGATTCCACGTCTCAGAGCTTGTTCTATTGTTTTTGGGTTATTGCCATATCACTGTATGTGCGCTGATTACTGCACACTGTGTTGCCTGATAGCACTGCATAACACCACCCCCTTTCCAATACCAGCAAACTGTCCAGTACCATCCTGCCCCGTACCGGCATCCTGCCCCATACCTGCATCCTGCCCCATACCAGTTCCCTAACACATCTGTGCCTCCACTCCCTGCCCAACCTGCACCCCGTGGCCTGTACCACCAGTGTCCTACACCACCCATCCTGCCCCAAACACATACCTCTTCTCCACCCTCCGCTTCTCCACCCTCCACTCCACCCCTCAAAACTTCCAAATTCTAAACACCACTCCTGGTTTCATGTCCACCCGTTCTCTTACTTTCTCCACACCTTCATCTTCTGTTTTTCCACCTGATCCTTCTCCACCACCATCCTCTCTCCATACTCCCATTGTCGAAGAGTCCCAATCTGACAGCCCCTCCAGTATTATATCCACCCCACAGTTGTTAAATTTATGAAAGTTTTGTTAATTTTTATAAAATAAAGCACTTTTTTGGTTTAAAAAAAGAAATGTGTCATTTATTACATGATAAGGTTTACTATGGGTAAAACAGGTACAATACTTTGGATTTTGAAAAGTAATAAACGTTTGGGAAAATCCAATAATCTACAGTGCATTGGTTAAAAAAAGGTAATTAACAAGGTAATATTGGGTAAAAGAAAAGGTAATGAACATTGGGAAAATCCCAATCAGGTACAATACAGTGGGTAAAACAGGTACAATACTTTGGGAAAAAGATAATAAACTTTGGGAAATTCCCAACCTGGTAAAATACTTTGGATAACACAAGGTGAAGTCATTTTGATAACAGTGTACAAATGTAAGGATTCCAGACTTTCCTGGTGCCTGTTTGCCCTGATCCAAGATGGAGTCTTGGATCTCACCCTGTCATGGAACTTCCTGTCTTTCCTGATTATTTAAGTCCGGGTCATGTGTTCTCCTGTGCCTGAGTATTTTGTCCTGCTGGCTCCTGAGCTTCTGCCTGTTTGGTGGAGAACTCCCTGCTTTTGCTGCTCACTACTCGGTGGTCTGCCTTTCCCCATTCAGCTACCTCTCGCCTCTGGAACTGCTGCAACAGGCAGCACACCAGTGGAAGGATCTTCTTTGTTTGCAAAACTTTTTCCAGTGTTGTGTCTCTTTGCCTCTTTGCACAACCACACCAGGTGAGCAAGATTCAAGTTGTGCTTGTCTCATCAAGAAAGATTTACTCATCTGCTACGATTAGATAGCACTCTCCCTCTTTTTCCCTCATCCTCTCTTTCCCAGGACTGCATTCACACAGCAGCCCTTCTGCGAATTATTGGACTGCTACTAACAAGTAATGTGCACATGTGTGATCAAGTTTTGCTGGACTTCCTCATGTAAGTACTGTGTGCATTCGCACTAATAACCTTATCGGACTTCCTTGTTTAAATATCTGTTTGCCTCTCAGTTTGCTGTGATTTACTATATTGTGCTGAGGACCTTGTCACTATAGCAGGAATATCTGTATTATTATTTCAAGTAAATACATTCTTTTGCTGCAACTTTTCTCTCGGACTGGCTTTATCCCATGCTATCAGATTCCGTAGTACCCATATTATTACAACAAAACACTTTTCAAACTCTCTCATCCTGCCAGTCTACTTTTCCTTGAGGTGACACGAAGTATTCAGCATATTTGTCCCTCATTCTGGAAACTGCCACAGAACTTCTAAAAGTAATGTTCTGATAGTCATGCAAGGTGGTTTCTTCAGAGTGGTCTTCAATGGAAATCTGTTCCTTGCAAATAACAAAATTGTGCAGGACCACACAAGCTTTTACCACCTCCTCAACAGTGTCAGCCTTGAGGTTGTTAGCAATCAAGAGAACTCTCCCTCTTGCAGTTAAAATCCCGAAAGTGCACTCCATAATTCTTAGTGTGCGTGTTAGGCGCTAATTAAAAATGTGTTTAGTTGCCGTCAATCCACTACTGGAGTATGGCATTGGTGGCCCAGAGGTTTGAGGAAGCGGTCTTGGAGGTGGAAATTCAAAGGTACAGTGGGGCAAAAAAGTATTTAGTCAGTCAGCAATAGTGCAAGTTCCACCACTTAAAAAGATGAGAGGCGTCTGTAATTTACATCATAGGTAGACCTCAACTATGGGAGACAAACTGAGAAAAATAAATCCAGAAAATCACATTGTCTGTTTTTTTAACAATTTATTTGCATATTATGGTGGAAAATAAGTATTTGGTCAGAAACAAACAATCAAGATTTCTGGCTCTCACAGACCTGTAACTTCTTCTTTAAGAGTCTCCTCTTTCTTCCACTCATTACCTGTAGTAATGGCACCTGTTTAAACTTGTTATCAGTATAAAAAGACACCTGTGCACACCCTCAAACAGTCTGACTCCAAACTCCACTATGGTGAAGACCAAAGAGCTGTCAAAGGACACCAGAAGCAAAATTGTAGCCCTGCACCAGGCTGGGAAGACTGAATCTGCAATAGCCAACCAGCTTGGAGTGAAGAAATCAATAGTGGGAGCAATAATTAGAAAATGGAAGACATACAAGACCACTGATAATCTCCCTCGATCTGGGGCTCCACGCAACATCTCACCCCGTGGGGTCAGAATGATCACAAGAACGGTGAGCAAAAATCCCAGAACCACGCGGGGGGACCTAGTGAATGAACTGCAGAGAGCTGGGACCAATGTAACAAGGCCTACCATAAGTAACACACTACGCCACCATGGACTCAGATCCTGCAGTGCCAGACGTGTCCCATTGCTTAAGCCAGTACATGTCCGGGCCCGTCTGAAGTTTGCTAGAGATCATTTGGATGATCCAGAGGAGTTTTGGGAGAATGTCCTATGGTCTGATGAAACCAAACTGGAACTGTTTGGTAGAAACACAACTTGTCGTGTTTGGAAGAAAAAGAATACTGAGTTGCATCCATCAAACACCATACCTACTGTAAAACATGGTGGTGGAAACATCATGCTTTGGGGCTGTTTCTCTGCAAAGGGGCCAGGACGACTGATCCGGGTACATGAAAGAATGAATGGGGCCATGTATCGTGAGATTTTGAGTGCAAACCTCCTTCCATCAGCAAGGGCATTGAAGATGAAACGTGGCTGGGTCTTTCAACATGACAATGATCCAAAGCACACCGCCAGGGCAACAAAGGAGTGGCTTCGTAAGAAGCATTTCAAGGTCCTGGAGTGGCCTAGCCAGTCTCCAGATCTCAACCCTATAGAAAACCTTTGGAGGGAGTTGAAAGTCCATGTTGCCAAGCGAAAAGCCAAAAACATCACTGCTCTAGAGGAGATCTGCATGGAGGAATGGGCCAACATACCAACAACAGTGTGTGGCAACCTTGTGAAGACTTACAGAAAACGTTTGACCTCTGTCATTGCCAACAAAGGATATATTACAAAGTATTGAGATGAAATTTTGTTTCTGACCAAATACTTATTTTCCACCATAATATGCAAATAAAATGTTAAAAAAACAGACAATGTGATTTTCTGGATTTTTTTTTTCTCAGTTTGTCTCCCATAGTTGAGGTCTACCTATGATGTAAATTACAGACGCCTCTCATCTTTTTAAGTGGTGGAACTTGCACTATTGCTGACTGACTAAATACTTTTTTGCCCCACTGTATGTCCATACAGATGATGCCCCATAGCAGACACTTTCAACACTTGTGAATCATTTGAGCGTCTATAAGCCTCAATATCGACTGCAATAAATTTGTACTCAGCATCTGACGTTCTGCAAGTGCAAAAGAGAAACGGCAATAGGTATCACTTCTTGCGATGAGGTGTCCAATCCGTTCCACCAACACATCGAAGTTCTCAGCTTTCATCCGCACATAGCTGAAAAACTTCTCTGGGTCTCCTCATAGCTCCATGTATAAAGCTGAAAAGACTCCCCACGTCATTCTCTGTGCTGTGATGGGATGGATCGACAAACGCCGTCGCCACTGATGCATGATGCCCTGCTGTCTCTCTCGTTCCTTCTCCAGAACAATCGCTCTCAAACGATTGGCCTCCACAGTAAAATCCACGTTGATCATCAGAATATTCGCAATAACGCCTTCCATCTTGCTCTCCAACCTCTTGCTCCTGTACAACCTGTCAAAGATGGGCTGTAGGAACACAGTATATATTAGTTTTTAGTAGCCAATCACGTTTGGGAGCCTCCCATGGGTGTTTTTATAACCAGATGATATGGATGGGAAACTGGTGAAACAGATCCATTTTTTTTGCCAGATCCGCTAGTCGGATCCGATGGAAAAATAGATCTGTTTCATCAGTTTTTCACAATTTATGCCGGATCCTGCCTGATGGAAAAAACCTGATGTGTGAAAGTAGCCTAAGAAAAATCAGTGCTGTTGTTAAAGGGAATCTGTCACTACCCATCTGAGAGAACCGTGATGTAAGAACAGAGACTAATTCCAGCAATTTACTGTATCTCATATTTTACTGTTTTTTTCTGACTTTTTTTTACTACTCCTCAAATGATAATCTCCTTCTGAAAAAAACAGTGATTTTTTTAAAAACTTCACTAAGTAGCCCAATAAGTGACAAGAATTTTAGTGAAATTTAACCTACATGGCAATGAATTCCCTCATATTAACGCATCATAGATATGTTACAAGAATTTCTTCCAAAATATAAATCTTGAGAAAAAACAATTAATTAAATGTGTATTTGCATGTTATTACATTTTTTAATTAGTTAGGCATCATGAAAATAATTAAATTTGCAATTGACTTGATTTTTCTATTTTTTTTTCATTATCCTGTTGTGAGCATTTTTATATTACATAGTATACACTATATTCTAGGAGAGGAGTTAACTAGTAAAATTCCAGACACTTCTCTGCAGCCCATTGATTTCAATACAGCAGTTATCTCCTCATCTTCACCCAACTATCAGCTCCTGATGAGCTGCTGTTATAAATACTGCAAAATTATCAGCCTCCAGCATGGCCAGCTTCCAAAGCAGTTCTCCTAATCACAGTTCTCACTATCTGGAGCTGTGCACTTGTTCACTATTTCTATATGTAAATAGATTGATAGCTATGTACACTCCAGAATAAACCATTGATAGCTTAATAAGTTATATCGTAACCTGTGCTGAGCTTTAAGAACTACTAAAACTACAGTTCTACTCACCAGAATTGTCTGTCAAGAAGGCAAGCCTGCCCCACCTGACAGTATTAACCCCTTCCCGACCTGTGACGCCACATAGGCATCATGAAAGTTGGTGCCAATGCGACCTGTGACTCCTATGTGGCAACATGGCGGTATCGCGTTCCTGCAGGTCGGTTGAACAGGTTAACTGAAATGTCACCCGACCTGCAGGTACAGGGGGACCTGTACTTGAGCCCAGGGGGTTGGCTTTGCCCCCCTGTGGCTACGATCACTTCCGTTGGCCATCTGTGGAAGCTGAACAGTGAGGTGCCTGCTTGCTGCCCTGCCACCTACTCACCGCAATCGCCACCGCCATTGCCACTGCCATCGCCACCACCGCCATCATCACCACCACCAGGTACTCCCCTCTACTGCCCTCTGCTCCTCCCACTGTCTGATTCCACACACCCCAACCTCCGATCCCTTCCCCCTGCCCCAGTGATCACCCCCCGATGCTGCTGCTGCCGGCTCCATCTCCTCCATCTGATGCATCTCCTCAGTCCGTACCTGACAGCCCCCTTCTGCCCCCGGTGATCACCCCCTGCCCCAGCGATCAACCCCCTGTCCCTTTGATTGCTTCTGCCCCCCTGATCGCCCCCTGCCCCGCTGATCTCCCTCCTGCATCGTGGATTGCCCCTGCCCTGCTGATCTCCCCCCTGCCCCGCTGATCTCCCCCCTGCCCCGCTGATCTGCCCCCTGCACCGCTGATCTGTCCCCTGCCCTGATTATCTCTCCCTGCTCTGGTGATCGCCCCCTGCCCCACCAATCATCCCCTGCTCTGCGGATCTCCCCCCAACCCGCTGATCTCCCCCTACCCCGCTGATCGTCCCCTGCCCCGGTGGTCACCACCTTGCCTCAGTGAGTTGGGCTAAAATGAGTTGGGCTAACGTTGGGGTTGGGGCTCAAATTAGGGTTAAGGTTGGGGCTAAAGTTAAGGTTAGGGTTGGGGCTAAAGTTAGGGTTAGGGTTGGGGCTAAAGTTATGGTTGGGATTAGGGTTAGGGGTAGGGATAGGTTTGGGATTAGGGTTAGGGGTGTGTTGGGGTTAGGGTTGGCGTTAGAATTGGGGGTTTTCCACTGTTAAAGCACATCAGGGGCTCTCCAAATGTAACATAATGCCCACGGACCATTCCATCAAAGTCTGCATTCCAAAACATCACTATTTCCCTTCTGAGCGGCAATGTGTGCCAAAACAGTGGTTTCCCCCCACATATGGGGTACAAGAGTACTCAGGACAAACTGGACAACAACTTTTGTGGTGCAATTTCTCCTGTTACCCTTGTAAAAATAAAAAATTGTGGGCTAAAAAAATCATTTTTGAGGAAAAAAATGATTTTTTATTTTCATGGCTCTGCGTTATAAACTTCTGTAAAGCACTTAGGGGTAAAAAGTGCTCACTACATATCTAGACAAGTTCCTTGGTGGGTCTAGTTTCCAAAATGGGGTCACTTGTGGGGGGTTTCTACTGTTTATGTAGATCAGGGACTCTGCAAACGTAACATGACGCCTGCAGACCACTCCATCAAAGTCTGCATTTCAAAATGTCACTACTTCCCTTCCGATCCCGGACGTGTGCCCAAACAGTGGTTCTCCCCCACATATGGGGTAACATCGTACTGGAGACAAACTGAACAACAATTTTTGGGGTCCAATTTCTCCTGTTACCCTTGTGAAAATAAAAAATTACGGGCTAAAAAATGATTTTTGAGGAAAAAAATGATTTTTTTATTTTCACAGCTCTGCGTTATAAACTTCTGTGACGCACTTGGGGGTTCAAAATGCTCACCACACATCTAGATAAGTTCCTTTGGAGGTCTAATTTCCAAAATTGGGTCACTTGTGGGGGAACTCCAATGTTTAGGCACACAGTGGCTCTCTAAATGTGACATGGTGTCCGCTAACGATTGGAGCTAATTTTCCATTCAAAAAGTCAAATGGCACTCCTTTCCTTCCAAGCCCTGCCGTGCGCCCAAACAGTGGTTTACCCCCACATATGAGGTATCTGTGTACTCAGGAGAAATTGCCCAACAATTTTTGGGATCCATTTTATCCTGCTGCCCATGTGAAAATGAAAAAAAATTGAGTCTAATAGAAAATTCTTGTGAAAAAAAAGTATCTTCTCATTTTTACGGATCAATTTGTGAAGCAACTGGGGGTTTAAAGTGCTCACTATGCATCTATGTAAGTTACTTGGGGTTTTAGATTCCAAAATGGGGTGACTTGTGGGGGAGCTCCAATGTTTAGGCACCCAGGGGCTCTCCAAACGCGACATGGTGTCCTCTTACAATTGGAGCTAATTTTTCATTCAAAAAGTCAAATGGCGCTCCTTCCCTTCTGAGCCCTGCCATGCGCCAAACAGTGGTTTATGACCACATATAAGGTATTAGTGTACTCAGGAGAAATTGCCCAACAACTTTTAAGATCCATTTTATCCTGTTGCCCATGTGAAAATTAACAAAATTGAGGCTAAGAGAAAAGTTTTGTGAAAAAAAAGTACTTTTTCATTTTTTTGGATCAAATTGTGAAGCACCTGGGGGTTCAAAGTGCTCCCTCTGCATCTAGATAAGTTCCTTGGTTGGTCTAATTTCCAAAATGGGGTCACTTGTGGGTGCGCTCCAATGTTTAGGCACGCAGGGGCTCTCCAAACGCGACATGGTGTCCGCTAAAGATTGGAGCCAATTTTTCATTAAAAAGCCAAATGGCGCTCCTTCCCTTCCGAGCTCTGCCGTGCATGCAAACAGTGGTTCCTCCCCCACATATGAGGTTTCAGCGTACTCAGGACAAATTGGACAACAACTTTTGGGGTCCACTTTCTCCTTTTACCCTTTGGAAAATAAAAAAAATGTTGCTAAAAGATCATTGTTGTGACTCAAAAGTTAAATGTTTATTTTTTCCTTCCATTTTGCTTCTGCTGCTGTGAAGCACCTGAAGGGTTAAAAAACTTCCTGAATTTGGTTTTGAGTACCTTGAGGGGTGCAGGTTTTAGAATGGTGTCACTTTTGGGTATTTTCAGCCATATAGACCCCTCAAACTGACTTCAAATGTGAGGTGGTTCCTAAAAAAAAATGGTTTTGGAAATGTAAAAATGAGAAATTGCTGGTCAACTTTTAAACCTTATAACTTCTTTTGTTTCCAAAATTATGCTGATGTAAAGTAGATATGTGGGAAATGTTATTTATTAACTATTTTGTGTCATATAACTCTCTGGTTTAACAGAATAAAAATTCAAAATTTGAAAATTGCGAAATTTTCAAAATTTTTGCCAAATTTCAAATTTTTTCACAAATAAACGCAAAAATTATTGACCTAAATTTACCACCATCATGAAATTCAATATGACTCAAAAAAATAATCTCAGAATCGCTAGGATCCGTTGAAGTGTTCCTGAGTTATTACCTCATAAGGGGACACAGGTCAGAATTGCAAAAAATGGCCAGGTCATTAAGATGAAAATAGGCTGGGTCATGAAGGGGTTAAGGGGAAGAGCCTGGTTTTTTAATGATTGGCTGCCTAATGTCCTTAAGTAAACTAAAATTATGCATACTCTTAACAAAGAACTAAAGTGAAATCTTGTTAGCTTTGTTTAATATAAGTGGTGATACTTTCAGCCAACACATTATGCTGCAATTAGAAACCAAGGAAAGACATAAGTATATATCACAATAATGGCAAAGTGAAAAGGCCAATGAGTGATTCAAAATTTTTTCTAAAACTATGTAACACTAACTGTCTTGGACAATTGCTGTGAAATATTTTTGTCTTTTCATTTTAATAACCATCTCAAAGACATTTGATTTCTAGAAAAAATTCAACATATTTCTTGTTTGTTTATTTCTTCTTTTACTTTTTGTCTGGCAAAGTTTCAAAGCTTTTATTCTGGTGCAATTTCTTGGAAATTTCTTCAACAAACATCTCGTAGTGTAGTTTGACTGATGTACGTGACTCATTCGAAATATATTTAAGAACCAGGAGGTACATGGATTACAGTGGGGAAACAGCTCAACCTCGTGTAGCTGACAATAGATTAATTATTTTAGCTAAATTTAAAGGGAACCTGTCACCCCGTTTTTTGAGATTGAGCTATAAATACTGTTAAATAGGGCCTGCGCTGTGTGTTCCTATAGTGTATGTAGTGTACCCCGATTCCCCATGTATGCTGAGAAATAACTTACCAAAGTCGCCGTTTTTGCCTGTCAATCAGGCTGGTCAGGTCGGGAGGGCGTGGTGACATCGCTGGTTCTTCCTCAGCTTTACGTTGGTGGCGTAGTGGCGTAGTGGTGAACAAGCAGCGCGCGATCTGCGCTGTCATCCCTTTCGTCGGTGGGGGCGGCCATCTTCCTGGGGCCGCGCGTGCGCAGATCGAATGCTCTGCTGCACGGGGCTTCAGGAAAATGGCCGCGGGATGCCGCGCGTGCGCATTAGAGATCGCGGCGGCCATTTTCCCAAAGCCGAGTTTGCATCTCGGCTTTGGGAAAATGGCCGCCGCGATCTCTAATGCGCACGCGCGGCATCCCGCGGCCATTTTCCTGAAGCCCCGTGCAGCAGAGCACTCGATCTGCGCACGCGCGGCCCCAGGAAGATGGCCGCCCCCACCGACGAAAGGGATGACAGCGCAGATCGCGCGCTGCTTGTTCACCACTACGCCACTACGCCACCAACGTAAAGCTGAGGAAGAACCAGCGATGTCACCACGCCCTCCCGACCTGACCAGCCTGATTGACAGGCGAAAACGGCGACTTTGGTAAGTTATTTCTCAGCATACATGGGGAATCGGGGTACACTACATACACTATAGGAACACACAGCGCAGGCCCTATTTAACAGTATTTATAGCTCAATCTCAAAAAACGGGGTGACAGGTTCCCTTTAATGAATTTTGGACAAATATTGTTTATGCATTTTTCACCTAAAACATTAAAGGCTTGTGTTCTTACATTAATTGCTGCACTAATTCATATTTTGCTATCGCTTTGCATTCTATAATCATTATTATATACTGTACAGCAAAGAACATCTTAATGGCTATCACAAGAATAGATAGAAATAATCCACTTTGATATATTAATAAAGAGCAGAACAAGAGTAAATGACTGTACCAGTAATATGAAGACATGGTCATGATTATAAGCTATGTCAGGAGCGGGTCTAATAATTATAGTTTATACACAAAATTATTTTTCCATTCCCATTTCTGTGCCCCAAACCGCTTGATCCTCCACTGCTGTCTGTTAATAATCCTATAGGATAACATGTCCATAATGATGACACGTGAGCTGATAGTGGCAGCTTTGGTGCCATCATTGCAAAACATTAGCAAATAGTGGTGGGAAACTGAGAAGACCATCTATGCAGGAGCAGTTCATATTCATATTATGTATACTGTATACCTATTAATTTTCTATTATGGACCTCTCCTGCATTGAGACCTAATACATTGAGCCCTTTGATGCTTCAGTCTCTTAAGGTCTAAGATGCTATTAAATTCTCAGACAAACTAGCACCTCCTCTCCTTTATCTTTATTCTCTACGTTATAGCAAGGCCTTCCCACCTTATGCAGATGAGTACATTTCTCGTGGTGGTGGGAAAATGGATTGGAGAAAGTTCATCAATTGCTCTCCTCTTCTAGTCTTGTCTCCTTTGAAAAACTGATAGAGAAATACTCAATTCCTTCTTCAGCAACTGTTAGATGAAACATTGGTTGTCATGTGCCAAATTTTGATCCTTCATATACATTTACATAATTTGAACTTTTTTTGCCAATAACCTCCACAATAATTTCTGCTGTCTAATCACTTTTGAACTGTGTTCCCCAAAATGTCATACAGAGTAATGTATGCAGATGAGAGGCAGACTAGGTGAGCTCATCAGACAGAGCTTCCTGGAATATTGCATGAGCCGTGGTTTCTTCTTCTCCATAAACTTTACCAAAATCAAATCTTAATTTAAAGTTCTGACATGACGGTACATGGTCCCTAGTTATCCAGCCAATTGCTTTTGGGGGTGCGCCTCCAAAGGTGAGATGATGCATGTGTGATGGACCTGTTAGTGGGTGTCTCGCTTGAGTGTACAATTTTGCCCATGTTATCTTCCATTCTTCCCTTACTAGAGACCATTAAAAGGCTTTGTTGCATTATAAATCGTCCACGCTTACTTGGTCTCGGTACTAAGTTCTTACTTTTTTCTTTTTAGCAGGAAAGCAAACAATAGCCCATGCTTGGGAAAAAATGCATCACATTCCTGGAAATGTTTTGCCTGGGTAAATAATGTTATGACCAATGAGCAACTTACCAGTTGCTTCAATGACACATAAGATAAATTATATGCCCTTGTTTACTTTCCTTTCCAGTGTACTGTAATTTTATCCTTATGGAGCGCCCTGCCAGGACCGTGGGGTACTCGGTACCGGGTCTGGTCTTTCTTAAAGGGGATGTCAACGTGACTGCGACCCAGTCCGTGGCCCTGGGCATCCAATGAAAGGGGGATAGGTCTTTTAAGGGGAATTGTGGTAAATTCTGTAGTGACGCCACCTGTGGTGTTTGGTCAATAGTGGGACCGATGCTGCATTAAACGGGTCCTCTGGGGGATGTTATTGCAGCAATGACGGTAACGCTTCCCACAGGTGAAACGGGGTCTCCAGAGGTCCTGAAGTGTATGGCGATGATGGTGTAGACCAGTAAAATGAGTAAAGGACACAAGTTGTAAGTCTTAACCTGGTTTACTGTAGTTGGTAGGCCACAGTCCTTGGTACCAGGCATGGGTGGTGGTGGTCTGGACTGCTCAGAGGCAATGGGAGAACCTCCTTCCCAGTTGAGATCCGTGAGCCTTTCCAACTAGCGCTTGCTGTATATGAAGTCCCTGCTGCCTGAAGCTTTCTGCAGAGTCCTCTATTCCCTGTTATGACCTGGTGGTTAGGAGCACCCGGAATGACCTGATAGTTAAACCTCATACAGCACGAGCTCTGGGATGTGGGAGCTCTGCTGACCGCAAGCCCTAATCCTATCACACACACTAAAAATAGCTGTGGAGCGCTCCTGACCAGACCTAGGCGCCTCGTCACAGCCTAAGAACTATCTAGCCCTAGAGATAGAAAATAAAGCCTACCTTGCCTCATAGAAATTCCCCAAAGGTAAAGGAAGCCCCCCACATATATTGACTGTGAGTAAAGATGAAAGTCACAAACGCAGAAATGAAACAGGTTTCAGCAAAGGGAGGCCAGACTTACTAAATAGACAGAGGATAGGAAAGGTAACTTTGCGATCAGCACAAAAACCTACAAAAGACCACGCAGAGTGTGCAAAAAAGACCTCCGCACCGACTCACAATGCGGAGGGGCCACTCTGCATCCCAGAGCTTCCAGCTAGCAAGACAAAATCATGAAAACCAGCTGGACAAGAAAACAATGAACAAATAATGACTATCAGGAACTTAGCTTCTGCAGGAGAAGGCAGGTCACCAGAGAGATCCAGGAGCGAACTGAACCAATGCAAAAACATTGACAGCTGGCATGGAGTAACGATCTGAGAGGAGTTAAATAGAGCAGTCAACCAAAGGATAAACCACGTCACCTGTGTAAGGAACCTCAGAAGCAGCAGCTTCACTCACAGCCACCAGAGGGAGCCCATAGACAGAACTCGCCGAAGTACCATTCACGACCACAGGAGGGAGTTCGACAACAGAATTCACAACAATTCCCCCTGTCCTGAGACAGGAACCTGCATGACGGACAGCTTGAGCCGTTTTACAGGGACTCTATCATGCCCCGGGCTCCTCAGGTGCTGCTGCATCTCAGGCGTGGTGTGGGCCAATTACATAAAGTTCTCAGCCCTCCGGTTATACTCTGTGTCTTAAGAGTCCCACAAAGCCTCGGGCTCCCGATTCCCGGCTACTGCGCTCAGGCTCTGAGGGTGTCCTTTCTCTGTTCCCCTCTGAGCCCTTTCTCTCTCCTCTTCTCCTTTCCTCTGTAGCTGATATCAAAGCAACCTGGGCTTCCATAACACCTCAGCAGTGCCACAGGCTGATCAACTCCTTGCCACTCCATTTTTTTAATGTAATTCTTATTGTATATAATGTAAATAACTGAATTACTTCTGATACAAGGTGACCAAGGAAGCAACAAAGGAACAGCTGAGAAAGACACAATCTGAGGTTCCCTAGTATTAGTATTGCAGTTTATATACCAATGTAGAATTTCTTTAACCCCTTTACCCCCAAGGGTGGTTTGCACGTTAATGACCGGGCCAATTTTTACAATTCTGACCACTGTCCCTTTATGAGGTTATAACTCTGGAACGCTTCAATGGATCCTGGTGATTCTGACATTGTTTTCTCGTGACATATTGTACTTCATGACAATGGTAAAAATTCTTTGATAGTACCTGCGTTTATTTGTGAAAAAAACGGAAATTTGGCGAAAATTATGAAAATTTCGCAATTTTTCAACTTTGAATTTTTATGCAATTAAATCACAGAGATATGTCACACAAAATACTTAATAAGTAACATTTCCCACATGTCTACTTTACATCAGCACAATTTTGGAACCAAAATTTTTTTTGTTAGGGAGTTATAAGGGTTAAAAGTTGACCAGCAATTTCTCATTTCTACAACACCATTTTATTTTAGGGACCACATCTTATTTGAAGTCATTTTGAGGGGTCTATATGATAGAAAATACCCAAGTGTGACACCATTCTAAAAACTACACCCCTCAAGGTGCTCAAAACCATATTCAAGAAGTTTATTAACCCTTCTGGTGCTTCACAGGAATTTTTTGAATGTTTAAATAAAAATGAACATTTAACTTTTTTTCACAAAAAATTTAATTCAGCTCCAATTTGTTTTATTTTACCAAGGGTAACAGGAGAAAATGGACCCCAAACATTGTTGTACAATTTGTCCTGAGTACGCTGATACCCCATATGTGGGGGTAAACTACTGTTTGGGCGGATGGGAGAGCTCGGAAGGGAAGGAGCGCCGTTTGACTTTTCAAAGCAAAATTGACAGGAATTGAGATAGAACGCCATGTTGCGTTTGAAGAGCCACTGATGTGCCTAAACATTGAAACCCCCCACAAATGACACCATTTTGGAAAGTAGACCCCCTAAGGAACTTATCTAGCGGTGTGGTGAGCACTTTGACCCACCAAGTGCTTCACAGAAGTTTATAATGCAGAGCCGTAAAAATAAAACAAAATTTTTTTCCCACAAAAATTATTTTTTTTACCCCTAGTTTTGTATTTTCCTGAGGGTAACAGGAGAAATTGGACCCCAAAATTTGTTGCCCAATTTGTCCTGAGTGCGATGATACACCATATGTGGGGGGAACCACTGTTTGGGCACATGGGAGGGCTCAGAAGGGAAGGAGTGCCATTTGAATGCAGACTTAGATGGAATGGTCTGCAGGTGTCACATTGCGTTTGCAGAGCCCCTAATGTACCTAAACAGTAGAAACCCCCCACAAGTGACACCATTTTGGAAAGTAGACCCCCTTAGGAACTTATCTAGATGTGTGCTGAGCGCTTTGACCCACCAAGGGCTTCACAGAAGTTTATAATGGAGAGCCGTAAAAATAAAACAAAAATTTTTTCCCACAAAAATTATTTTTTAGCCCCCAGTTTTGTATTTTCCCGAGGGTAACAGGAGAAATTCGACCCCACAATTTGTTGTCCAATTTGTCCTGAGTGCGCTGATACCCCATATGTGGGGGGGAACCACTGTTTGGGTGCATGGGAGGGCTCGGAAGGGAAGGAGCTCCATTTGGAATGAGGACTTAGATGGAATGGTCTGCAGGTGTCACATTGCATTTGCAGAGCCCCTAATGTACCTAAACAGTAGAAACCTCCCACAAGTGACACCATTTTGGAAACTAGACCCCCTAAGGAACTCATCTAGATGTGTTGTGATAGCTTTGAACCCCCAAGTGTTTCACTACAGTTTGTAACGCAGAGCCGTGAAAATTAAAAAAAAAATCTTTCCCCCCAAAATTATTTTTTAGCCCCCAGTTTTGTATTTTCCCGAGGGTAAGAGGAGAAATTCGACCCAAAAAGTTGTTGTCCAATTTGTCCTGAGTACGCTGATACCCCGTATGTTGGGGGAAACCACCGTTTGAGCGCATGGCAGAGCTCGGAAGGGAAGGAGCGCCATTTGGAATGCAGACTTAGATGGAATGGTCTGCAGACGTCACTTTGCGTTTGCAGAACCCCTAATGTACCTAAACAGTAGAAACCCCCCACAAGTGACCCCATATTGGAAACTAGACCCCCCAGGGAACTAATCTAGATGTGTTGTGAGAACTTTGAACCCCCAAGTGTTTCACTACAGTTTATAACGCAGAGCCGTGAAAATAAAAAATCTTTTTTTTTCCCACAAAAAATATGTTTTAGCCCCGAGTTTTGTATTTTCCCAAGGGTAACAGGAGAAATTGGACCCCAAAAGTTGTTGTCCTATTTGTCCTGAGTACGCTGATACCCCATATGTTGGGGTAAACCCCTGTTTGGGCACACGGGAGAGCTCGGAAGGGAAGAAGCACTGTTTTACTTTTTCAACGCAGAATTGGCTGGAATTGAGATCGGATGCCATGTCGCGTTTGGAGAGCCCCTGATGTGCCTAAACAGTGGAAACCCCACAATTATAACTGAAACCCTAATCCAAACACATCCCTAACCCTAATCCCAACAGTAACCCTAACCACACCTCTA
Source organism: Ranitomeya imitator (assembly GCF_032444005.1). Taxonomy (NCBI): domain Eukaryota; kingdom Metazoa; phylum Chordata; class Amphibia; order Anura; family Dendrobatidae; genus Ranitomeya; species Ranitomeya imitator. The sequence continues at coordinate 499,356,222 of NC_091286.1, forward strand.
ACCCAAACACACCCCTAACCCTAATCCCAGCCCTATTCCCAACCGTAAATGTAATCTAAACCCTAACTGTAACTTTAGCCCCAACCCAAACTGTAGCCCTAGCCCTAACCCTAGCCCTTACCCTAGCCCTAACCCTAACCCTAGCCCTAACCCTAGCCCTAGCCCTAGCCCTAGCCCTAACCCTAGCCCTAACCCTAACCCTAACCCTAGCCCTAACCCTAACCTAGCCCTAACCCTAACCCTAGCCCTAGCCCTAACCCTAGCCCTAACCCTAGCCCTAACTCTAACCCTAGCCCTAATGGGAAAATGGAAATAAATACATTTTTTTAATTTTTCCCTAACTAAGGGGGTGATGAAGGGGGGTTTGATTTACTTTTATAGCGGGTTTTTTAGCGGATTTTTATGATTGGCAGCCGTCACACACTGAAAGACGCTTTTTATTGCAAAAAATATTTTTTGCGTTACCACATTTTGAGAGCTATAATTTTTCTATATTTTGGTCCACAGAGTCATGTGAGGTCTTGTTTTTTGCGGAACGAGTTGACGTTTTTATTGATAACATTTTCGGGCACGTGACATTTTTTGATCGCTTTTTATTCCGATTTTTGTGAGGCAGAATGACCAAAAACCAGCTATTCATGAATTTCTTTTGGGGGAGGCGTTTATACCGTTCCGCGTTTGGTAAAATTGATAAAGCAGTTTTATTCTTCGGGTCAGTACGATTACAGCGACACCTCATTTATATCATTTTTTTATGTTTTGGCGCTTTTATACGATAAAAACTATTTTATAGAAAAAATAATTATTTTGGCATCGCTTTATTCTCAGGACTATAACTTTTTTATTTTTTTGCTGATGATGCTGTATGGTGGCTCGTTTTTTGCGGGACAAGATGACGTTTTCAGCGGTACCATGGTTCTTTATATCTGTCTTTTTGATCGCGTGTTATTCCACTTTTTGTTCGGCGGTATGATAATAAAGCGTTGTTTTTTGCCTCTTTTTTTGTTTTTTTTCTTACGGTGTTTACTGAAGGGGTTAACTAGTGAGCCAGTTTTATAGGTCGTGCCGTTACGGACGCGGCGATACTAAATATGTGTACTTTTATTGTTTGTTTTTTTTATTTAGATAAAGAAATGTATTTATGGGAATAATATATATATATTTTTTTCATTATTTTGGAATATTTTTTTTTATTTTTTTTTACACATTTGAAAAATTTTTTTTTTTACTTTTTTACTTTGTCCCAGGGGGGGACATCACAGATCAGTGATCTGACAGTTTGCACAGCACTGTGTCAGATCACTGATCTGACATGCAGCGCTGCAGCCTTCACAGTGCCTGCTCTGAGCAGGCTCTGTGAAGCCACCTCCCTCCCTGCAGGACCCGGATCCGCGGCCATCTTGGATCCGGGGCTCGAGCAGGGAGGGAGGGAGGTAAGACCCTCGCAGCAACGCGATCACATCGCGTTGCTGCGGGGGGCTCAGGGAAGCCCGCAGGGAGCCCCCTCCCTGCGCGTTGCTTCCCTGCACCGCCGGCACATCGCGATCATCTTTGATCGCGGTGTGCCAGGGGTTAATGTGCCGGGGGCGGTCCGTGACCGCTCCTGGCACATAGTGCCGGATGTCAGCTGCGATAGGCAGCTGACACCCGGCCGCGATCGGCGGCGCTCCCCCCGTGAGCGCCGCCGATCGCGCTGGACGTACTATCCCGTCCATGGTCATAGGGGCCCACCCCACATGGACGGGATAGTACGTCCGATGTCAGAAAGGGGCTAAAAGACTCCTAGATGCAGAATGATAAATGGATACAGAATAATGGAGCGTGACAATCCATACCTAACGATAACATTTCAAAGGCTTTCATTGTGTTGAGTTTTAACTTTCTGTAATTTTACAATTTTTGGGGGGATTAGTTTATGAAATACTACATCTGTACCTACGAGGAGAGCATTATAAAAGTAGGTGAACTATTCTGCTGCCCATACTTTGTACCCACATTGAAGGATAACTACAATTAAAGGGTACCTGTCTGTTGATTCATGCTACCCAATCTATGAACAGCATGAATCAAAGCCTGGCTACACAATTGTAGCAAGGTATGCTATTATCTAAAATGTTCCGATGTTTTAAAAAAAGTACTTTAAAGATTGCTCAAGTGCTTTTGTAGGTGATACACAAATAGGAGAGATCAATTTTCAAACTAGAATGGTGTGAAAATAAGCCAACCTTGTGCCACACTGGACTGGTGTCATCTCTGCCTATGGTCCTCAACCCAAACTATATTTTGAAACTATTCTCAGAAAAGATTACACCTATAATCATGCAACAAGACTCTGATTAATGACGTCCTTGGTTTGACGTGAATCAGCTGACAAATTCACTTTAACTTTGAGAAACGTGAGCCTTTTCCAGCTCATTGTTGTATCATGACATCATGTTCTCTTGGGTTTCAAATAATTGTATTATTTTCTAAAAATGACTTTGAAATTTAATGTAAGAGCAATTGAAAGGATCTGACATGCACTGTAACTGGCTACTCACTAGAACAAAGTGTACTGTGGCATTTGCATGCCTAGATTGTTTAATGCATGGTTACCTTATGATTTGATCAGTCATTAGACTACAACACCCAGATATCAAAAGCAGCTGTGCTGCACTATTACATAATGTCGTCTTTCCACTATGTTTGACTATTAGCAGTGAAGTTTAATTGGACAGGCATGACATGATATATAGGTGGTCATCAGCATTCATCACTTCCTCCATATATACAATGTAATTCTAGGGATGCCCTCAAGACGTTTTTTTCTGCAACAATTTATCAAAGCATATAAGTAAAGTGTTAATGATTGTAATTTTCTAAATAAAGTGTTGAAAAGATTTATGTTTGGATATAGCGAAAAGTAGAAAAGTGCAACTAGTGGTATTCTGAGTTTATTGCTGTGAAGTAAACCTAAGCTATACAGAACATTGACTACCTTATGACTTACAAGACAAGGACAAGTTGTACTTGCAAAATGGTTTCACTTTTCAGCAGCTTATTTCTACTTGAAATTCTTTAATTCTCCGTTGAAACATGTAATGTTGCTGTGGAGTTTTGAAAGGTCAAGAACATTCATTAGGATCATATTGTAAAGTCTGCAGATTCTAAAAGGGTCCAAAACAATGGCATTTCTTTATTTCTGAAAACATGTTATATTTAGTTTGTGCATAACTCCAAACACATCATAAAAGTAAGACTGGGTACTTTGGGAGTATGCAACAATAAATAGTGGCTGACAGATATGAGCATGTTGAGCTTCTTATGAAGAATTAAGCAGAAACACAAATCACTCTGCAACAAGTTAAACTAGGGATGAACGAATGCTCAAATGCTCTGATTCTTGGAGCCAAGCAATTTCTAATGCTCGGATGCTCATTTCAAGTAATGAGTATAATGGGAGTCAATGGGAAATCAGTGAGTAAAGTATAGTTGTGGTACTCCTACACTCATAAAGGCTATGCACACAGTGCAAAGCCAGGGAAATATTATAACGAGAATCACCAATACAACATTAAATGCACCAAATGGAGTGCCTCATAAAAAAAATTAAGAAAGTTTAGTTGTGGCATGTCTGCACTCATACACTAATAAAGTTTTTGCACAAAGAAATTATAAGGAGGGTTATCCAATTAACCATAGACCCTTGAAGGCAACGACTGGCCTTGTTCAAAAATTGTGAAGGCATAGTTGATGTACTCCTACACTCATAAAGGCTTTGCATAAAAATACAAAGTCAGGAGAAAATGATTAGGAGGGTAATACAGTAATGCATAGACCCTTGAAGGCAACAACTTGCAGACCTCGTTCCAATATTTTGAAAGTGTAATTGATGTACTCCTATAAATCAGAAAGGCTTCTTCTTCTACTTCTCCTTCCTTGGGAGGCTGGAAAGGCATCCTTCACCTGCTTCCAGGAGCCCAATTCCCAGATGCCTGAGCTGAAAGTTACCTGAAACCATTGCTTGCTCCCGCATAGGAGGTGGGGAACCCCAATGAACATTCCATTCTCTCAGGAGTGTTAGCCCCATGTCAAGAAACCTCAATGAACCTCTCCCAGGCCCATTCATTCCTCAAGAAGAGTTCATCCTGTTTGCTTTCTTCTGGGATCACACCCACTGCAAACCAGTGATGTCGCACCTCCATTATGTTTAGTCTCTACTGCCCGCTGGTTGAACAAGATATGATGACAGGTCCTGTGTTTGGACCTTGGTGAACTCTTTTTTGACTGTCATATGTCACCAAAATGTAACACATAGCCCATGATACTCTATGGATAACAAATTCAATAAAGAAAAAAAAAAGTTGAACACTTTTTTGAAATTCTTTATACTATCGAAATGCAACACAGAGCACGTAATACTCTATGGATGAAAAATTCAATCTAAAAAAAATGTTAATGCTTTTTTTGGAGTGCTATATACCATCGAAATGTAACACAAAGCAGGTAACACCCTATGGATAACAAGTTTAATCCAGAAATTTTTTTGAGTGCTTTTTTGGAGTCTTAGATACCACTGAAATGTAACACAAAGCACATACAGTGGGGCAAAAAAGTATTTAGTCAGTCAGCAATAGTGCAAGTTCCACCACTTAAAAAGACGAGAGGCGTCTGTAATTTACATCATAGGTAGACCTCAACTATGGGAGACAAACTGAGAAAAAAAAATCCAGAAAATCACATTGTCTGTTTTTTTAACAATTTATTTGCATATTATGGTGGAAAATAAGTATTTGGTCAGAAACAAACAATCAAGATTTCTGGCTCTCACAGACCTGTAACTTCTTCTTTAAGAGTCTCCTCTTTCCTCCACTCATTACCTGTAGTAATGGCACCTGTTTAAACTTGTTATCAGTATAAAAAGACACCTGTGCACACCCTCAAACAGTCTGACTCCAAACTCCACTATGGTGAATACCAAAGAGCTGTCAAAGGACACCAGAAACAAAATTGTAGCCCTGCACCAGGCTGGGAAGACTGAATCTGCAATAGCCAACCAGCTTGGAGTGAAGAAATCAACAGTGGGAGCAATAATTAGAAAATGGAAGACATACAAGACCACTGATAATCTCCCTCGATCTGGGGCTCCACGCAAAATCCCACCCCGTGGGGTCAGAATGATCACAAGAACGGTGAGCAAAAATCCCAGAACCACGCGGGGGGACCTAGTGAATGAACTGCAGAGAGCTGGGACCAATGTAACAAGGCCTACCATAAGTAACACACTACGCCACCATGGACTCAGATCCTGCAGTGCCAGACGTGTCCCACTGCTTAAGCCAGTACATGTCCGGGCCCGTCTGAAGTTTGCTAGAGAGCATTTGGATGATCCAGAGGAGTTTTGGGAGAATGTCCTATGGTCTGATGAAACCAAACTGGAACTGTTTGGTAGAAACACAACTTGTCGTGTTTGGAGGAAAAAGAATACTGAGTTGCATCCATCAAACACCATACCTACTGTAAAGCATGGTGGTGGAAACATCATGCTTTGGGGCTGTTTCTCTGCAAAGGGGCCAGGACGACTGATCCGGGTACATGAAAGAATGAATGGGGCCATGTATCGTGAGATTTTGAGTGCAAACCTCCTTCCATCAGCAAGGGCATTGAAGATGAAATGTGGCTGGGTCTTTCAACATGACAATGATCCAAAGCACACCGCCAGGGCTACGAAGTAGTGGCTTCGTCAGAAGCATTTCAAGGTCCTGGAGTGGCCTAGCCAGTCTCCAGATCTCAACCCTATAGAAAACCTTTGGAGGGAGTTGAAAGTCCGTGTTGTCAAGCGAAAAGCCAAAAACATCACTGCTCTAGAGGAGATCTGCATGGAGGAATGGGCCAACATACCAACAACAGTGTGTGGCAACCTTGTGAAGACTTACAGAAAACGTTTGACCTCTGTCATTGCCAACAAAGGATATATTACAAAGTATTGAGATGAAATTTTGTTTCTGACCAAATACTTATTTTCCACCATAATATGCAAATAAATTGTTAAAAAAACAGACAATGTGATTTTCTGGATTTTTTTTTTCTCAGTTTGTCTCCCATAGTTGAGGTCTACCTATGATGTAAATTACAGACGCCTCTCATCTTTTTAAGTGGTGGAACTTGCACTATTGCTGACTGACTAAATACTTTTTTGCCCCACTGTAATACAATTTAGATGACTAATTAAAATCAGAAAAGTTATTGAACGCTTTTTGGAGTGTTATATATTACAGAAATGTGACACAAAGTATGCAATAGTCTATGGAGCTGATGGGCTACTGCTTCCATCATCCGACATCTGCTGCCGCCATTAACAGCAAGAACAGGAGCAGTGGATGGGAGTATTCATCAGCCGCTCCTGCGCTGTAAATAAATAATTTTAAAAAAGGCGTGGGTTCCCCTGTATTTTTGCTAAGCAACCAGGCAAAACTCACAGCTGGGGGCTGCAACCCTCAGCTGTCAGCTTCCGTAAGGCTAGGTTCACATTGCGTTAGGGCAATCCGTTTAGCGCTAAGCGCTAGCGGATTGCGCTAACACAATGTGTTTTTAGGGGTCGAGTTAAACATCCCTGCTAGCACAGATCCCCGATCTGCGAGAGCGGGGAACGGACCTCGGGCGCACCTCGGACGCTGCAAGCAGCGTCTGAGGCGCGCCACAAAAGAACGGCACATCGCTAACGCGTGCCGAAAATGGCACGCGCTAGCAATGCGCTTTAACATTGCTGGCAATGGGAGCGCTAATGGACGCATTGCACAGCGTTAATTTTGCCGTGCAACGCTGTCCATTAGCGCGCACCCGAAAATGAAATGAGAACCTAGCCTAAGGCTAGTTATCAAGAATAGAGGTTTTCCCACACCAAATTTTTTAATTATTTAAATAAATAATTTTAAAAAACAGCATGGGGTCCCCCCATTTTTGACAACCAACCTTGATAAAGCAGACAGCTGGGGGCTGGTATTTTCAGGCTGTTAAGGGGCCATAAATATTGGGCCCCGGCCTAAAAATAGCAGCCCGCAGCTGCCCAGAAAACGCACATCTATTAGATGCACCAATTCTGTCACTGTGCCCTGTTCTTCCCCCTTTCCCTGTAGTGATGACAAGTGGGGTGATAGTTGGGGGGGTTGATGTCACCGTCAGGTGACATCAAGCCCCGAGGTTAGTAATGGAGAGGAGGCAATAAGACACCCTTAATACTAACCCATAATCACATTGTAAGAAAACACAGACACCAAGAATAAAGTCCTTTAATTGAAAGAATGACACAGACTCCTTTAATAACCTCAATTAAACCATACTTACAACCTTGCCTATTTCCACTGAATCCCTCGTTCTCCTGTAATAAACCAAAAATAAAAAAACAACAATATACCATACCTGTCTGTCGTTCTGTCCCACACCATAATCCATGTCTGGTGGATAATTAGTTGCGACCGTCCAGGCTGAGAACCACTGTTGAATGAACAGCAGCGAGCATAGCCTCAGTGACTAGCGGAGACGTCACTGAGGCTGCGTTCACAGCCAAGATGAACTGCGGTGACCTCGGTGAAATCCCCACGAGCACCATGAGAAAAACTCCTGATTCCTTTGCAATAAAATAGTTGCCTATCATTCTTTAAAGCTGAGATTAGATCTACTAATGAAACCTTTTTTTATATCTGTTCTTGTTCTGCTGATTGTACATTTTTTGATCATCATTGATCACCACACGCATAAAGGTACCTTCACACTAAACGATGCTGCAGCGATCCAGACAACGATCCGGATCGCTGCAGCGTCGCTGTTTGGTCGCTGGAGAGCTGTCACACAGACAGCTCTCCAGCGACCAACGATGCCGGTAACCAGGGTAAACATCGGGTTACTAAGCGCAGGGCCGCGCTTAGTAACCCGATGTTTACCCTGGTTACCATCCTAAAAGTAAAAAAAACAAACGCTTCATACTTACCTTCCGCTGTCTGTCCCCGGCGCTGTGCTTCTCTGTACTGGCTGTGAGCACAGCGGCCGGAAAGCAGAGCGGTGACGTCACCGATCTGCTTTCCGGCCGCTGTGCTCACAGTGAGTGCAGGAAAGCACAAGAGCCGGAGGACAGACAGCGGAAGGTAAGTATGAAGCGTTTGTTTTTTTTACTTTTAGGATGGTAACCAGGGTAAACATCGGGTTACTAAGCGCGGCCCTGCGCTTAGTAACCCGATATTTACCCTGGTTACCAGTGAAGACATCGCTGAATCGGTGTCACACACGCCGATTCAGCGATGTCAGCAGGAGAGCCAGCGACCAAAGAAAGTTCTGGCCTTCTAGCCCCGACCAACGACATCACAGCAGGATTCTGATCGCTGCTGCGTGTCAAACTAAACGATATCGCTAGCCAGGACGCTGCAACGTCACGGATCGCTAGCGATATCGCTAGCGATATCGTTTAGTGTGAAGGTACCTTTAGTGTAGTCATGCTGGCACACTGAGAGAAGCAGCACACATAGCCTGTGCTCCCAGGGGTGGATTAAGGGTAGCCAGGGCCCCGGGCTGTTCAGACACTGTGGGCCCCCCCGGTCATGTGACGGGGGTCATGTGACGGGGGTCATGTGACATACCCGAGCCAGATTATTCCAGAAAAATGGCCGGGCCCTACTCTACTGTAACCTATTAAATATTTGTTAAAATCTGCAATACAATTTAGGTATATTTTGACCAATAATATCACATACAAGGAACAAATACCACCGCACCATGACCAGACCACAAATTACAACCACAGTGATCGAATAATATCACATACAAGGAACAAATACCACCGCACCATGTCAAGACCACATATTACCACTTGGTGACCAAATAGCACATACAAGGGACAAATACCACAACACCATTTCCAGACCACATATTACCACCACATAGTGACTGAATACTACAATACTGATCAGTAATAAAAAAAACAAAAAACAAGCAAACACAATACTATCACCATAAGTGCCAGTATTCACAGGAGATCTGTACTTAGTATGCAGTGTCTGTGTAGAGGTAATACAGAGATCACTGGTGGTATTATACACAGGAGCTCTGTATATAATGTATATGGAATACAGTGATCACTGGTGACATTGTACACAGGACCTCTGTATATAGTATACAGTGTATAGTGTCAGTGTATAGGTAACACTGACTCACCAGTGACGTCTCTAGGTGAAGTCCGTCATCTTTCATCCAGCAAAGACCGCCATCATTTTTTCCAGCCAGGACTCGTTTCTGCAGGAAATAACAGTTATCTCGAGCTCCGCTTGCAGAACACATTACTTAATTTTTCACAACTTCTACATTACAACATGAAGAAAAAAAGGCGATATAGTGTCACTCTGCACAGTAACAGGACCGCCCCCCATTTAAAACAGTATACTTAAAAAAATAAAATAAATACATCACTGCAGTAACAATATCCCTTAATTAGCCCCTATGGTAATAATATTCCCCACCCTGGCCCCGTGTGTCTCATTCCTGGCTCCAGCCATATGTTCTCCCATCCTGCACTCATGACTATCCATTCTACACCATATGATCTCCCCATCCTGCCCCATCTGTCTCCATCGTATCCATCCTGCCCCATGATCCAATCCTGCCCATGTCTTTCATTCTGCCCCGTGTCTCCAATCATGCCACGTGTCTACATTCTGCCCATGCCTCCAGTCCTGCCCCCAGTGTGTCCAGCAATCTGCCCCAGTGTGTCCAGCATATTACCCCCAGTGTGTCCAGCAATCTGCCCCAGTGTGTCCAGCAATCTGCCACAGTATGTCCAGCATTGCCCCCAGACAGTGTCCAGCAATCTGCCCCAGTGTGTTCAGCATGTTACCCCCAGTGTGTCCAGCATATTACCCCCAGTGTGTCCAGCATATTACCCCAGTGTGTCCAGCATATTACCCCCAGTGTGTCCAGCATATTACCCCCAGTGTGTCCAGCATATTACCCCCAGTGTGTCCAGCATATTACCCCCAGTGTGTCCAGCAATCTGCCCCAGTGTGTCCAGCATTGCCCCCAGACAGTGTCCAGCAATCTGCCCCAGTGTGTTCAGCATATTACCCCCAGTGTGTCCAGCATATTACCCCCAGTGTGTCCAGCATATTACCCCCAGTGTGTCCAGCATATTACCCCCAGTGTGTCCAGCATATTACCCCAGTGTGTCCAGCATATTGCCCCAGTGTGTCCAGCATTGCCCCCAGAAAGTGTGTCCAGCAATCTGCCCCAGTGTCTCCAGCATTGCCCCAGTGTCTCCAGCAATCTGCCCCAGTGTCTCCAGCAATCTGCCCCAGTGTCTCCAATATTGCCCCCAGTGTGTCCTCCAGCAATCTGCCCCAGTGTCTCCAGTATTGCCCCCAGTGTGTCCTCCAGCAATCTGCCCCAGTGTCTCCAGTATTGCCCCCAGTGTGTCCTCCAGCAATCTGCCCCAATGTCTCCAGTATTGCCCTCAGTGTGTCCTCCAGCAATCTGCCCCAGTGTCTCCAGTATTGCCCCCAGTGTGTCCTCCAGCAATCTGCCCCAGTGTCTCCAGTATTGCCCCCAGTGTGTCCTCCAGCAATCTGCCCCAGTGTCTCCAGTATTGCCCCCAGTGTGTCCTCCAGCAATCTGCCCCAGTGTCTCCAGTATTGCCCCCAGTGTGTCCTCCAGCATTGCCCCAGTGTGTCCTCCAGCATTGCCCCCCAGTGTGTCCACCGTAACCGTTAGCTTATCAAAAAAAAAAACTGTCTCCTCACCTGTCCGCGCTCCAGGCGTCGAGCTCCTTCCAGCAGCGCACACTCGCCGGCGACTGACAATGACGTCAGATGCCGGCGACGTGTGCGCTGCGGCCGACTTCAGCTGCCAGCCTCCAATTGGCTGGCGGCTATTGTTGTTAACTATTGATGTGCGGGCGCGCGCCCGCACGTCAATAGGAAACCGCCGCAGCGCCGGAAGGGGCCCGGTGAGCAGATGAGAAGGGGCCCGATGCAGGCCCCTCTCTCTGCCCACCGGATCCGGGGGCACATACATGCCGGCCCGGCGGTGGGCATTCACAGACGATTAGTGGAGGGTCAATCTGTGCGGCAGCCCAGGGCCCCCCCAGACCACTGGGCCCTGGGCTACTGCCCATATTGACCCTCTGATAATCCGCCCCTGTGTGCACCAAGGAAGAGAAAAGGATAGAACCATCAGATTAAGGGAAATCATTGCACAGCTGGTGGTGACCAAGACTCCCTGGATGCAGACATAAATGTGAAAATAAGTGCTAGGAACCAAGTAAGGTGCTCTGTGGACCCCATGTCAGTTTGTCTGTAGTGACTAAAGTCAGAATACCCTGACCAGGTTTCATATTCCAACAAGCAAGAACGTGTCGTAGGATGCAGAGCTTGCTGTGTGCACTTCCTTGCTTTGCGCTCTATAACCTGACTCCTTAAGCAGGTTGTCCTATTTTTATAAATATATCTTAGAATATTCAACAATTGGATATCTTAAAAATGTTCCTGTGCTGAAATAATCTTATAAATTTGCACCAACTATATACAGTACTGTTTACAGTGCCCAACCATGCAAAGCTGCTCCAGTTTATGGTCGGCATACACCACAGATCCTACAATCAGGGGAGGAAGCATATGTCATTTATAATAGGAGAGTATACAAATGACACAGCAGGGAATTGCAGCTGCTACTTCTTCAGTTAACACATTTACCTGCCTGTTTTATCACAGGAATGAGTGTTTCTGTCATGTCATGTTATAGATGATACATGTTTTCTTCCCTGAACTCGAGCGTGAGAAAATATTCAGAAAAATTCCCATACTCCAGTTCATATGAGGTTATGCCAGCAGCGGGCGCAGCACCGCAAGTCTAGGTAGCTACATTCCCCTGCTTTCGATTAATTCCCCAGATTTTACAGGCAGGAGCACAGCTGCATTAGCAGGCTCCTGCTTGTAAAATTAATTAACCCCTTCAGATGGATTTACATCGTGGGACATGACTGTAACGGCAGAAAGGTAAGGGATATTGTTGTTTTTTATTTTTCCTTTTTTACAGAATGAGGGTCGTCATTTGGATTAAGAGTATAATAAACTATTACAACACCCTGTGTCTTTATTTCATTAAAATACTTTATTCCTAATGTGTGTGCGTTTTATTAACCATTTAGTACAATTGGATTAATAACGGATAGGTGTCTTAATGACACCTCTCCATTATTAACCGGGCTCAATGTCACCTTACAATAGCAAGGTGGCATTAACCCTTTATTTACCCCATATCCCACCGCTACATGGGAGTGGGAACAGAGAGGCTAAGTGCCAGAATAGGCGCATCTTCCAGATGTGCCTTTTCTGGGGTGGCTGGGGGCAGATGTTTTTAGCCGGGGGGTGCAAATAACCATCGTCCCTCTCTAGGCTACTAATATCTGCCCTCAGTCACTGGCTTTCCTACTCTGGCGGAGAAAATTGCGTGGGAGCCCACGCCAGTTTTTTCTGTGATTTAACCAAATTTTGCACACAAACACTACTAACATTAGTAGTGAGGGATATGCAAGAAAAGGGATATGAAAAGGTTTACTGTATGTAAACCATGTCTCATATCATGTCGTGTTTTGGAAGGAGATAGCAAAAGCCAGCAATTGAATTACCGGCTTTTCTGCTATCTAGCGCTGTATGAAATATAAATATATGTATATATATGTGTCTCACTGACATATACAGTTAGGGCCAGAAATATTTGGACAGTGACACAATTTTCGCGAGTTGGGCTCTGCATGCCACCACATTGGATTTGAAATGAAACCTCTACAACAGAATTCAAGTGCAGATTGTAACGTTTAATTTGAAGGGTTGAACAAAAATATCTGATAGAAAATGTAGGAATTGTACACATTTCTTTACAAACACTCCACATTTTAGGAGGTCAAAAGTAATTGGACAAATAAACATAACCCAAACAAAATATTTTTATTTTCAATATTTTGTTGCAAATCCTTTGGAGGCAATCACTGCCTTAAGTCTGGAACCCATGGACATCACCAAACGCTGGGTTTCCTCCTTCTTAATGCTTTGCCAGGCCTTTACAGCCGCAGCCTTCAGGTCTTGCTTGTTTCTGGGTCTTTCCGTCTTAAGTCTGGATTTGAGCAAGTGAAATGCATGCTCATTTGGGTTTAGATCTGGAGATTGACTTGGCCATTGCAGAATGTTCCACTTTTTGGCACTCATGAACTCCTGGGTAGCTTTGGCTGTATGCTTGGGGTCATTGTCCATCTGTACTATGAAGCGCCGTCCAATCAACTTTGCAGCATTTGGCTGAATCTGGGCTGAAAGTATATCCCGGTACACTTCAGAATTCATCCGGCTACTCTTGTCTGCTCTTATGTCATCAATAAACACAAGTGACCCAGTGCCATTGAAAGCCATGCATGCCCATGCCATCACGTTGCCTCCACCATGTTTTACAGAGGATGTGGTGTGCCTTGGATCATGTGCCGTTCCCTTTCTTCTCCAAACTTTTTTCTTCCCATCATTCTGGTACAGGTTGATCTTTGTCTTTTCTGTCCATAGAATACTTTTCCAGAACTGAGCTGGCTTCTTGAGGTGTTTTTCTGCAAATTTAACTCTGGCCTGTCTAGTTTTGGTATTGATGAATGGTTTGCATCTAGATGTGAACCCTTTGTATTTACTGTCATGGAGTCTTCTCTTTACTGTTGACTTAGAGACAGATACACCTACTTCACTGAGAGTGTTCTGGACTTCAGTTGATGTTGTGAACGGGTTCTTCTTCACCAAATTAAGTATGCGGCGATCATCCACCACTGTTGTCATCCGTGGACGCCCAGGCCTTTTTGAGTTCCCAAGCTCACCAGTCAATTCCTTTTTTCTCAGAATGTACCCAACTGTTGATTTTGCTACTCCAAGCATGTCTGCTATCTCTCTGATGGATTTTTTCTTTTTTTTCAGCCTCAGGATGTTCTGCTTCACCTCAATTGAGAGTTCCTTTGACCGCATGTTGTCTGCTCACAGCAACAGCTTCCAAATGCAAAACCACACACCTGGAATCCACCCCTGACCTTTTAACTACTTCATTGATTACAGGTTAACGAGGGAGACGCCTTCAGAGTTAATTGCAGCCCTTAGAGTCCATTGTCCAATTACTTTTGGTCCCTTGAAAAAGAGGACGCTATGCATTACAGAGCTATGATTCCTAAACCCTTTCTCCGATTTGGATGTGGAAACTATCATATTGCAGCTGGGAGTGTGCACTTTCAGCCCATATTACATATATAATTGTATTTCTGAACATGTTTTTGTAAACAGCTAAAATAACAAAACTTGTGTCACTGTCCAAATATTTCTGGCCCTAACTGTATATATGTATATATAAATATATATATATAAACTGTATATATGTTTTCACGAATATTTGAGCCCATGGATCCATTTTATGTCCATTTTGCAAGCCGGCGAGAAAATCTCGCAGTACGGATGCCATACGGATTACATACGGAGGATGACATGTGTAAAACACGCTGCCACACCCTGCCTACGGATGACATAAGGATCACTATTTTGGGATAATTTCTGCATATTACGCATGTAGAATACAGACCATATTTCCCTACGCTGAGTGTGACTCCGGCCTGAAACTTATTATTGTTCCAAGATCTGTTGACCAAAATATAATTTGCTCTTGGTGCAATGCCTTTAACCCCTTCACCCCGAAGCCTGTTTTCACCTAAGTGACAGGGCCAATTTTTACAATTCTGACTACTGTCATTTTATGAGGTCATAACTCTGAAACGCTTCAACGGATCCTGGTGATTCTGAGACAGTTTTCTTATGACATATTTTACTTTATGATACTGGTAAAACTTATTCGATATGTCTTGCATTTATTTGTGAAAAAAATGGAAATTTGGCGAAAGTTGTGAAAATTTTGCAATTTTCAAACTTTTTGTTTTTATGCCCTTAAATTAGATAGTTATATCACATAATACACTTAATAAACAACATTTCCCACATGTCTGCTTTACATGAGCACAATTTTGGAAACATAATTTTTTTTTGTTAGGGAGTTATAAGGGTTAAAAGTTGATCAGCGATTTCTCATTTTTACAACAAAATTTGCATAACCATTTTTTTAGGGACCACCTCAGATTTGAAGTGAATTCGAGGGGCCTATATGACAGAAAATGCCCAAAAAGTGACACCATTCTAAAAACTGCACCCCTCAAGGTGCTCAAAACCACATTCAAGAAGATAATTAACCCTTCAGGTGCTTCACAGGAATTTTTGGAATGTTAAAAAAAATGAACATTTAACTTTTTTCACAAAAAATTTATTTCAGATCTAATTTGCTTTATTTTACCAAGGGTATCAGTTGAAATTGGACTCAAAAAGTTGTTGTGCAATGTGTCCTGAGTACGCTGATACCCCATATGTGCGGGTAAATCGCTGTTTGGGTGCATGGCAGAGCTCGGCAGGGAAGGAGCGCCATTTGACTTTTCAATTGGCTGGAATTGAGATCGGAACCCATGTCGCGTTTGGAGAGCACCTGATGTGCCTAAATAGTGGAAACCCCCCACAATTGACACCACTTTGGAAAGTAGACCCCCTAAGGAACTGATCTACATGTGTGGTGAGCACTTTGAACCCCCAAGTGCTTCACAGAAGTTTATAATGTAGAGCCGAAAAAATGAAAAATCATATTTTTTTCACAAAAATTAATTTTTTCCCCAAATTTTTTTATTTATCCAAGGGTAACGGGATAAATTGGACCCCAAAAGTTGTGTCCTGAGTATGCTGATACCCCATATGTGGGGGGAACCACTGTTTGGGTGCATGGCAGAGCTCGGAAGGGAAGGAGCGCTGTTTGACTTTTCAATGCAAAATTGGCTGCAATTGAGATTGGACACCATGTCGCGTTTGTAGAGCCCCTGATGTACCTAAAGAGTTTAAACCCCCCACAATTGACCACATATTGGAAATTAGACCCCCTAAGGAACTTATCTAGATGTGTTGTGAGAAATTTGAACCCCCAAGTGTTTCACTATAGTTTTATAACGCAAAGAGCCGTGAAAACAAAAATTATTTTTTAGCCTCCCAATTTTTATTTTCACAAGGGTAACAGTTGGAATTGGACCAAAAAAGTTATTGTGCAATTTGTCCTGAGTACGCTGATAGCCCATATGTGGGGGTAAACCACTGTTTGGGCACATGGCAGAGCTCGGAAGTGAAAGAGCGCCATTTTTGAATGCAGACTTTGATGGAATGCTCTGCGTGCGTCACGTTGCGTTTGCAGAGCCCCTGATGTACCTAAACAGAACAAACTCCCACAAGTGACCTTATATTGGAAATTAGACCCCCAAGGAACTTATCTAGATGTGTTGTGAGAAGTTTGAACCCCCAAGTGTTTCACTAAAGTTTATAACGCAGAACCGTGAAAATAAAAAAATCTTTTTTTTTCCACAAAAATGATTTTTAGCCCCCCAAGGGTAACAGGAGTAATTGGACAAAAAATGTTGTTTTGCAATTTGTCCTGAGTACGCTGACAGCCCATATGTGTGGGTAAACCACTGTTTGGGCACATGGCAGAGCTGAGAAGGGAAGGAGCGCCATTTCTGAATGCAGAGTTTGATGGAATGCTGTGCATGCATCACTTTGCGTTTGCAGAGCCTCTGATGTATCTAAACAGTAGAAACCCCCCACAAGTGACCCCATATTGGAAATTAGACCCCCAAGGAACTTATCTAGATGTGTTGTGAGAAGTTTGAACCCCCAAGTGTTTCACTAAAGTTTATAACGCAGAGCCGTGAAAATAAAAAATCTTTTTTTTCAGCAAAAATGATTTTTTAGCCCCCCAAGGGTAACAGGAGTAATTGGACCAAAAAAGTTGTTGAGCAATTTGCCCTGAGTACTCTGATACAACATATGTGGGGGTAAACCACTGTTTGGGTGCACGGCAGAGCTCGGAAGGGAAGGAGCACCATTTTACTTTATCAACGCAGAATTGGCTGCAATTGAGATCGGACGCCATGTCGCTTTTCGAAAGCCCCTGATGTGCCTAAACAGTGGAAACCTCCCAATTTAAACTCCAACCCTAACCCCAACACACCCCTAAACCCAACCCTAGCCACACCCCTAACCCAAACATGCCCCTAACCCTAATACCAACCCTAGCCACACCCCTAACCCTGACACACCCCTAACCCTAATCCCAACCATAAACATAATCCAAACCCTATCCCCAACTCTAGCCGCAACCCTAGCCCTAACTTTAGCCCCAACCCTAACTTTAGCCCCAACCCTAACCCTAAATGTAGCCCCAACCCTAACCTTAACTTTAGCCCCAACCCTAACTCTAGCCCCAACCCTAACCCTAACTTTAGCCCCAACTCTAACTTTAGCCCAAACCCTAATGGGAAAATGGAAATAAATACATTTTTTTTTAAATTTTATTATTTTCCCCTAACTAAGGGAGTGATAAAGGGGGGTTTGATTTACTATTTATAGAGGGTTTTTATGTTTGGCTGCTGTCACACACTAAAGCTGGTTTCACATTTGCGTCTGTGTGCGCAGCGTATGATCTGCATAGATCCGCATGCATCGTGCCTATCTCTAAGATGGTGTACGCATGGATATGCGTTCGCATGCTTTTGCGTGCGCATGCGGGTTTTTACGGTGTGCAGCTGGGCGTGGCAAGCGCACCATGTTGCATTTTTGGAGGCATCAAATATCTGTCAAATATGTGCAGACATGTGAAAGTGGATGAGTGGGTCAAAAAAATGCATTACTGTCTATGAGAACGCTTGCATACGCATGCGTTCGATGCACTTGCGAACTTCGGACTGCGCATGTCCAGGAACTGTTTTGAGATACGCCCATTGAGACACGCTCAGCTGGAAATATCGAACGCATGCGCATAAAAAGCGCAAGCGAATGTAAAAAAGCATGCAAACGCTGTGTTTTTTTGCTGTCATGCGTGGATAAAAACCGCTGCACTAGCATGCGTTTGTGGTTGTGGATGATACACTGTGCACAGACGCAAATGTGAAACTAGCCTAAAAGGCGCTTTTTATTGCAAAAATAGTTTTGAGAGCTATACATTTTTCCAGATTTTGACCCACAGAGTTATTTGAGGTCTTATTTTTTGCGAGACGAATTGACGTTTTTATTGGCACCATTTTCGGGCGCATGATATTTTTTGATCGCTTTTTATTCTGATTTTTGGGAGGCAGAATGAACAAAAACCAGCAATTCAGGAATTGCTTTTTTTTATACTGTCCCGCGTGTGGTAAAATTGATAAGGCAGCTTTATTCTTTGGGTCAGTACGATTACAGCGATACCTCACTTATATCTTTTTTGTCATGTTTTGGCACTTTTACACAATAAAAATTATTTTATAGAAAAAAATAATTATTTTTGCATCGCTTTATTCTGAGAGCTATAACTTTTTTTTTTTTCTGCTGATGGAGCTGCATGGTGGCTTGTTTTTTGCGGGACAAGATGATGTTTTCAGCGGTACCATTTTTATTTACATCTGTGTTCTTGATCACGTTTTATTGCACTTTTTGTTCCGCGGTATCATGATAAAGCATTGTTTTTTGTTTTTTTTATGGTGTTCACTGAAGGGGATAACTAGTGAGACAGTTTTAGGCCAGTTTCACACGTCAGTGTCTCCGGTACGTGAGGTGACAGTTTCCTCACGTACCGGAGACACTGACACACGTAGACACATAAAAATCAATGCATCTGTGCAGATGTCATTGATTTTTTGCGGACCGTGTCTCCGTGTGCCAAACATGGACACATGTCAGTGTTCGTGGGAGCGCATGTATTACATGGACCCATTAAAGTCAATGGGTCCGTGTAAAACACGTACCGCACACGGACGTTGTCCGTGTGCAGTCCGTGTGCCGTGCAGGAGACAGCGCTACATTAAGCGCTGTCCCCCCCACTGGTGCTGAAGCCGCGATTCATATCTTCCCTGCAGCAGCGTTTGCTGCAGAGAAGATATGAATAATAGTGTTTAAAATAAAGATCTATGTGCCCCCCGACCACCCACCCCATGTGCTCCCCCCACCCCCTGTGCTCCCCCCCTGCTTTTCTGAAAATACTCACCAAGCTCCCTCATTGGCTGTTGCTGCTTCCTGTTCTGGCTGCATCTTCTCCTGTATGCGGTCACATGGGGCCGCTCATTTACAGTAATGAATATGCGGCTCCACCTCCCATAGGGGTGGAGTCGCATATTCATTACTGTAATTGGCGGCCCCACGTGACCGCATACAGGAGAAGATGCGGCCAGAATAGGAAGCAGCGACAGCCAACGAGGGAGCTTGGTGAGTATTTTCAGAACAGCGGGGGGCGCACAGGAGGTGGGAGGGCGGTGGGCACATAGATCTTTATTTTAAACACTATTATTCATATCTTCTCTGTAGTGTGGGCTGCACGTGTGCCACACTGATGTGCCACAGAAACGTAGGGGCACACGGACACGGATAATTCCGGTACCGATTTTTTTCCGGTACTGGAATTATCTGGACGTGTGAAACCGGCCTTATAGAGTGAGTCATTACGGCCGCGGCGATACCAAATATGTGTACTTTTAGTTTTTTTTTTATTTACATAAATAAATGGATTTATTGGAAAAATATATTTATATACAATACAGACCAAAAGTTTGGACACACCTTCTCATTTAAAGATTTTTCTGTATTTTCATGACTATGAAAATTGTACATTCACACTGAAGGCATCAAAACTATGAATTAACACATGTGGAATTATATACGTAACAAAAAAGTGTGAAACAACTGAAATTATGTCTTATATTCTAGGTTCTTCAAAGTAGCCACCTTCTGCTTTGATGAATGCTTTGCACACTCTTGGCATTCTCTTGATGAGCTTCAAGAGGTAGTCACCGGGAACGGTTTTCAATTCACAGGTGTGCCCTGTCAGGTTTAGTAAGTGGGATTTCATGCCTTATAAATGGGGTTGGGACCATCAGTTGTGTTGTGCAGAACTCTGGTGGATACACAGCTGATAGTCCTACTGTATAGACTGTTAGAATTTGTATTATGGCAAGAAAAAAGCAGCTAAGTAAAGAAAAACAAGTGGCCATCATTACTTTAAGAAATGAAGGTCAGTCAGTCTGAAAAATTGGGAAAACTTTTAAAGTGTCCCTAAGTGCAGTGGCAAAAACCATCAAGCGCTACAAAGAAACTGGCTCACATGAGGACCACCCCAGGAAAGGAAGACCAAGAGTCACCTCTGCTTCTGAGGGTAAGTTTATCCGAGTCACCAGCCTCAGAAATCGCAGGTTAACAGCAGCTCAGATTAGAGACCAGGTCAATGCCTCACAGAATTCTAGCAGCAGACACATCTCTACAACATCTGTTAAGAGAAGATATTGTGCAGCAGGCCTTCATGGTAAAATAGCTGCTAGGAAACCACTGCTAAGGACTGGCAACAAGCAGAAGAGACTTGTTTGGGCTAAAGAACACAAGGAATGAACATTAGACCAGTGGAAATCTGTGCTTTGGTCTGATGAGTCCAAATTTGAGATCTTTGGTTCCAACCACCGTGTCTTTGTGCGACGCAGAAAAGGTGAACAGATGGACTCTACATGCCTGGTTCCCACCGTGAAGCATGGAGGAGGAGGTGTGATGGTGTGGGGGTGCTTTGCTGGTGACACTGTTGGGGATTTATTCAAAATTGAAAGCATACTGAACCAGCATGGCTACCACAGCATCTTGCAGCGGCATGCTATTCCATCCGGTTTGAGTTTAGTTGGACCATCATTTATTTTTCAACAGGACAATGACCCCAAACACACCTCCAGGCTGTGTAAGGGCTATTTGACCAAGAAGGAGAGTGATTGGGTGCTACGCCAGATGACCTGGCCTCCGCAGTCACCAGACCTGAACGCTGAGCGCAGAGTGAAGGCAAAAGGGCCAACAAGTGCTAAGCACTTGACGCTCATGAAGAGAATAGCAAGAGTGTGCAAAGCAGTTATCAAAGCAAAAGGTGGCTTCTTTGAATAACCTAAAATATAAGACATAATTTCAGTTGTTTCACACTTTTTTGTTAAGTATATAATTCCAGATGTGTTAATTCATAGTTCTGATGCCTTCAGTGTGAATGTACAATTTTCATAGTCATGAAAATACAGAAAAATCTTTAAATGAGAAGGTGTGTTCAAACTTTTAGTCTGTACTGTATATTTTTTTTATTATTTGGAGATTTTTTTTAAAATATTTTTGCACATTTTATTTTTATTTTTTTTAATTTAGAATATTGTCCCAGGGTGGGACATCACTGTATCATGTCAGATCGCAGATCTGACACTTTGCATAGCATAGCGATCTGACACAGTGCAGGAAGCCACCTCACTGAAGGACCTGGAAGGAGCCCGGCGGCCATCTTGGATCCTGGGACTCCTTCCAAGACACCGGAGACCATGAGAATAACGCGATCATATCGCGTTATTCTCATGGGAGCGTGCAGGAAGCCCCCGTCCCTGCGCGATCCCCCTCTATGCCGCTGTCACTACTGACAGCGGCATCAGAGGAGTTAAATGCCTGCGATCAGTGCTAGAACTGATCTCGGGCATTGTGACGGGGTGTCAGCTGTCACATACAGCTGACACCCACATCCGATCACCGTGGCGCTCAGCGTGAGACCGCGGTGATTTGTGCGCCGTACTAGTACTGCGGCTGGCACAATTGCTCGTACTAGTACGGCGCATGGCACGAAGGGGTTAAAGGGGTTGTGCCATGAACAGGGCTAATTTTAGTCAACATTTTAGTCAATAGATCTTTGAATAATAATAAGTTCCACAATTGGATGTGTTTAAAAAAAAACGTTCCTGTGCGGAGATAATCTTATTAATGTGCCCCTGTTATGTGCTCTGTACTTGGAGACCCGGGCATTAAAGGTATCTTTGGATTTATGTACAACTAGCTGAAGAACCCGGCGTTGCCTGGGCATAGTAAATATCTGTGGTAAGTTATAGCACGTCACTTCTCTTATTTTCCCATAACGCCTTTCATTTTCCCAATCACATCTTTAATTTTCCCTCTCACATCTCTCATTTTCTCCCTCACTCCTCTCATTCCCCCCTAACACTTGTCATTTCGACCTCACATCTGTCATTTTCCGATCACTCCACTATTTTCCCTCACTCCTCTCATTTTGCACTCACACCTTTTCATTTTCACCTCACACCTCTCATTTTCACCTCAGTATATACATGTTTGTCATCTCCCTTATATATAGTATACACCTGTATGTCATCTCCTGTATATAGTATATACCTGTATGTCATCTCCCCTGTATATAGTATATACCTGCTGTGTCATCTCCCCTGTATATAGTATATACCTGCATGTCATCTCCTCCTATATATAGTATATACATGTATGTCATCTCCTCCTATATATAGTATATACCTGTATGTCATCTCCTCCTATATATAGTATATACCTGTATGTCATCTCCTCCTGTATATAGTATATACCTGTGTGTCATCTCCCCTGTATATAGTGTATATCTGTGTGTCATCTCCTCCTGTATATAGTATATACCTGTATGTCATCTTCTATATATAGCATATACCTGTATGTCATCTCCTCCTGTATATAGTATATACCTGTAGGTAATCTGCTCCTGTATATAGTATATACCTGTGTGTCATCTCCTCCTATATATAGTATATACCTGTATGTCATCTCCTCCTGTATATAGTATGTACCTGTATGTTATCTCCTCCTCTATATAGTATATACCTGTGTCATCTCTCCTGTATATAGTATATATCTGTGTGTCATCTCCCCTGTATATAGTATATACCTGTGTGATCTCCTGTATTAGACCTCGTTAACACGTTATTTGCTCAGTATTTTTACCTCAGTATTTGCAAGATAAATTGGCAGCTTGATAAATCCCCAGCCAACAGGAAGCCCTCCCCCTGGCAGTATATATTAGCTCACACATACACATAATAGACAGGTCATGTGACTGACAGCTGCTGTATTTCATATATGGTACATTTGTTGCTCTTGTAGTTTGTCTGCTTATTAATCAGATTTTAACTTTTGAAGGATAATACCAGACTTGTGTGTGTTTTAGGGCGAGTTTCGTTTGTCAAGTTGTGTGTGTTGAGTTGTGTGTGGCGACATGCATGTAGCGACTTTTGTGAGATGAGTTTTGTGTGGCAACATGCGTGTAGCAACTTTTTTTGTGTCGAGTTGCATGTGACAGGTTAGTGTAGCAAGTTGTGTGCAGCAAGTTTTGCGCATGGCGAGTTTTGCGCATGGTGAGTTTTATGTCTGGTGCCTTTTGAGTATGTGCAAGTTTTGTGTGAGGCAACTTTTGCATGTGTTGCAAATTTTGTGCATGTGGCAATTTTTCCGCGTGTGCAAGTTTTGCGTGTGGCGAGTTTTCCATGAGGTGAGTTTTGCACTTGTGGCGAGTTTTGCGTGAGCCTAGTTTTTGCATGTGGCGAGTTTTGGGCGTGGCGAGTTTTGAGCGGCGACTTTTGTGTTTCGACTTTTATGTGGCGAGGTTGGTGTATGTGTGGTGAAATGTGTGCTGAGGGTGGTATATGTGTTCAAGCACGTGGTAGTGTGTGGCGCATTTTGTGTGTGTGTTCATATCCCCATGTGTGGTGAGTATCCCATGTCGGGGCCCCACCTTAGCAACTGATCGGTATATACTCTTTTGCGCCATCGCTCTCATTCTTTAAGTCCCCCTTGTTCACATCTGGCAGCTGTCAATTTGCCTCCAACACTTTTCCTTTCACTTTTCCCCATTATGTAGATAGGGGCAAAATTGTTTGGTGAATTGGAAAGCGCGGAGTTAAAATTTCACCTCACAACATAGCCTATGACGCTCTCAGGGTCCAGACGTGTGACTGTGCAAAATTTTGTGGCTGTAGCTGCGACGCCTCCAACACTTTTCATTTCACTTTTTCCCCATTATGTAGATAGGGGCAAAATTGTTTGGTGAATTGGAAAGCGCGGGGTTAAAATTTCACCTCACAACGTAGCCTATGACGCTCTCAGGGTCCAGACGTGTGACTGTGCAAAATTTTGTTGCTGTAGCTGCGACACCTCCAACACTTTTCCTTTCACTTTTTTCCCCATTATGTAGATAGGGGCAAAATTGTTTGGTGAATTGGAACACGTGGGGTTAAAATTTCACCTCACAACATAGCCTATGACGCTCTCGGGGTCCAGACGTGTGACTGTGCAAAATTTTGTGGCTGTAGCTGCGACGGTGCAGATGCCAATCCCGGACATACACACATACACACACACACACACACACACATACACACACACATTCAGCTTGATATAGTAGATTTTGCTGTGCGCATTGTGAATAGACATAGGAAATACATATATACACATCATATTACTTTCACTTTGCAGGAACATGGTCTGATTATACTACATTTGCTGGTCAGGTGGAACGCATAAGAGTATGCAGACATTACAGCAGGATATCGCAAATCATTCTTTCGTTGAGGTAAAACATTGATTAAAAACAGGTAGTAAAATGTTTTACCTCACAAAAAAGAATCAGCTGTGATTCTCCCTACTGTATGTCTGTATAGTCTCTTTTGCATCCTATCCTGGCCAGGAGCTGTGGTATGTGCAGACCATGACCATACACAATCAGACACAGCCATTGCACAGTGTATAGCTGATGCACATATAGAAGATTATTTCAACATAGCAACATTTTTGTTTAACCCCTTTACCACCTTGGTATTTTCTGTTTTTGAGTTTTCCTTTTGCTCCCCTTCTTCCGAAAGCAATAACTTTTTTATTTTTCCATCAATAAGGCCATGTGAGGGCTTGTTATATGCGGAACGAGTTGTAATTTTGAACGACATCATTGGTTTTGCCATATAGTGTACTGGAAAACAGGAAAATATAAAAAATGCGGTAAAATTGCAAAAAAAAGTTCAGTTCCACAATAATTTTTTATTTTTACCATGTTCACTAAATACTAAAACTGACCTGCCATTATGAATCGCCAGGTCATTTCGAGTTCGTAGATACCAAACATGTATAGGTTCTTTTTTATTTAAAAGGTGAAAAAAAAATCCAAAGTTTGTAAAAAAAAAAAAAAAAATGGCGTCATTTTCAGAGATGTGTCGCCTCTCACAGTCTGTGGTGTAACGTGTCATGGGTGGATGGAACGAGACATGATGTCCCAGATTAAGGTCTGGGGAACAGGTAGGCCAGTCCATAGCATCAATGCCTTCATTATGCAGGAACTGCTGACACACTTCAGCCACATGAGGCCTAGCATTGTCACACATCAGAAGGAATCCATGGCACACTGCACCTGCATATGGTCTCACAATGGGTCTGAGGATCTCATCCCAGTACCTAATGGCAGTGAGGGTACCTCTGGCTAGCACACGTAGGTCTCCAAAGAAATGCTTCTCACACCATTACTGACCCACTGCTAAACCAGTCATGCTGGAGGATGTTGCAGGCAGCAGAACCTTTTCCATGGTGTCTCCAAACTTTATCACGTCTGTCACGTGTGCGGAGTGTGAACCTGCCAATGTCGAATCTGCCAATCTTGGTGTTCTCTGGCAAATGCCAATCGCCCTGCATGGTGTTGGGCTGTAAGCAGAACACAAACTTGTGGATTTCGGGTCCTCTTACCACCTTCATGGAGTCTGTTTCTGACAGCTTGAGCAGACACATAGATGTTAGTGGCCTGCTGGAGGTAATTTTGTACGGCTCTGGCGCTACTCCTTCTGTTCCTCCTTGCACATAGGAGGAGGCATCGGCCCTGCTGCTGGGTTGTTGCCCTCCTATCCACATCCCCTCCACATCTTTTATACTGGCCTGTCTCCTGGTATCTGCTCCATGCTCTGGACACTGTGCTGACAGACAGAGCTACCCTTCTTTGTACAGCTCACATTGATGTGCCATAAGCTGCACTACCTGAGCAACTTCTGTTGGTTGTAGACAGAGGTGATAGCAATGACAAAATGCAAAAGTGACCAAAACAACCAATAAGGATGAGAACAGAGAAATGGTCTGTGGTCACCACCTGCAGAACTACTCCTTTATAGAGGTTGTCTTGCTGATTGTCTATCATTGCTATCTGTTGTCTATTCCATTTGCACAACAGCAGGAAACATGTATTCACAATCAGTGTTTTTTTCATAACTGGACAGGTTGATTTCACAGAAGTTTGATTGACTGGGAGCTACATTGTGTTGTTTAAGTGTTCCCTTTATTGTTTTGAACAGTGAATATAAACATAAAAGAAAATCAGGAGCAGCATCAGGGTTAGGTGGGTGCAGAGCCTTTTTGGCTAACACCAAACCATCCAGATAAGTTATAATGAGTGGAGGCAGTTGTTAGCCCATAGTGGCAGTGGCAATATTTCAGTTCTAAGGTATGAACCTTTCTCTCAAACAATGATAGGATGCCATATATTAAAAATGCTAAGTAGTTTTGAAGGTGATAATATAATGTTTAAAAAATACATAAAAATACATATACAAGGTGAATATTTAAAGGGAACCTGTCACCCATAAAAATAGAAGGTGAGCTAAACCCACAGGCATCAGGGGCTTATCTACAGCATTCTGAAATGCTGTAGATAAGCCCACAATATATCCTGAAAGATGAGAAAAAGAGGTTATATTATACTCACCCAGGGGCGGTCCTGCTGCTGTTCGGTCCGATGGGCGTCGCAGTCCGGTCCGGGGCATCCCATCTTCTTATGATGGCGTCCTCTTCTTGACTTCACGCTGTGGTTTGGCACAGGCGTACTTTGTCTGCCCTGTTGAGGGCAGAGCAAAGTACTGCAGTGCACAGGCGCCGGGAAAGGTCAGAGAGGCCCGGCGCCTGCGCACTGCAGTACTTTGCCCTGCCCTCAACAGGGCAGATTGAGCCGCAGTGTGAAGGCAAGAAGAGGACCTCATCCTATGAAGATGGGAGGCCCTGGACCGGACCGCGACGCCCATCGGATCGGACCACCCGCCTAGGTGAGTATAATCTAACCTCTTTTTCTCATCTTTCAGGATACATCGGGGGCTTATCTACAGCATTACAGAATGCTGTACATAAGCCCCTGATGCCAGTGGCCTTAGCTCACCTTCGATTATGGAGGTGACAGGTTCCCTTTAATAAACAAATATATGACCATATGCATATACATTAAAAATGCCTCTAAGTAAAGATATTGTAATATCACGGTGTACAGAAAAAATACATTAGTGCTTAATGAGTGATTACGCGCCCTTTAGGCATGCGCGGTGATTACGAACCACGCAATGGGGTGTACCCATGCACCAGACTGGTGTATGTGCAGACTAATAGCAGACATAAATACCAGGTGTACCACTCTTTCCACTCCTACCTTGTGTATGAAATAGATCTATAGTTAATACTGTTCGGGTAGAGCTATCCGATAGCACTATCCATGAAGAAAGTGAACGGGTAGAGCTATCCCATAGCGCTATTCCTCAATGTTCCTGAGCGTAAGCTATTTCACATGGTTGAGCGCACTTGGGATCTGCCCCCAAGGCCCTGCCCATGCCCAATGTTTGGTCCGTAGACCGCGGCTAGGAGTTAGTCCCGCTTTTGTGTACAGCATTTTTTTGCTTTTACAATTGTTAAAAAGCTTAATAAATACTTCTTTGAACACACACAGTTGACAGTAATCCATTTGTCAACGTTAGGAATAAGTTTATCCTGCTTCTGTGTCTCAAATATTTTGACCCTTATTTGTTGGCTTTTCCTTCCCCTGGAGAAAGCCACATATAACTGCCCCCATGAAAACACTGAGAGAGGCAAATAAATTCCTACAATATCCAAGGACTGTCCCTGAGATTTATTGATGGTCATTGCAAAAGCCAACATGACAGGAAACTGATGCCGTCGCATCTGGACTGGCAAGTTTTTATCTTTGGAAATCAGGTCAATTCTTAGAATAAGAACTGTCTGACCGTTTGCTTTTCCATTTAAAGCAATGGCATGAATAATCCATACAAATAGGACGTAATTGGATACGCCCTCTCTTGCAGCAGGAAGGGAATGTTTCGTACTGCGCCATTTCGTCTTTGAAATTTTTAGATTGGCAGAACTGACATTGAAATGTCAGTTTGCCAGCATAGTGCTCTTCAATACGTGTCTCATCAATTTGATTGAGAAGTCCTCTAGCGGCAAATGTAACTTGCCATTGTCGAGAGGCTCTTACATTTTGGACACGTATTCTATCTTGTTCCCTTTTTTGTGAAATATGTCTATCACTTTGTGCATTGCGTGTTGCTCGTTGTCATGCAGCATTAGATGCTCTACGTGATTCAGTTACTTTATTCGTTTCTCCTGCTCTGGCGGCCCTCTGTCGGGCTGCATCAGCAGTTCTTCGCCAATTTTGTTCATCTTCTGTTTCATTAAGACGCAGGTTACGCATCCATATGCAATTTGCTTCTCTACGTGCAGCAGCGTGCTCAATTTGAACCATCTTTGCAATCTTGCCTCACAGTGTTGCCTCACAGGTTAACATTCAAAAAAGGCTTATGCCTTAACTCGCCACCAGGGGGAGCTCCTCTCCTTAGGTATCCATGGTTACGCCCAACTGTGGATGACTCATTGTGCACAGACACACTGATACGTCCAAATTAGGCTACTTTCACACTGGCGTTTTTTGCCAGACGTCGCAATGCGTCGTTTATGGCAAAAAACGCATCCTGCAAAGTTGTTTGCAGGATGCATTTTTGCCCCATAGATTAACATTAGCGACGCATTGCGACGCTTTGCCACACGTCGCAACCGTCGTGCGACGGTTGCGCCGTGTTGTGGCGGACCGCCAGGAGCAAAAAACGTTACATGTAACGTTTTTTACTCCTGACGGACCGCTTTTTCCGACCGCGCATGCGCGGCCGGAACTCCGCCCCCACCTCCCCGCACCTCACAATGGGGCAGGGGATGCGCCGGAGAAATGCATCCGCTGCACCCGTTGTGCAGTGCATCAAACGCTAGCATCGGAATCTCTGCCCGACACATTGCGACGGGGAGATTCCGACGCTAGTGTGAAAGTAGCCTTAGGTATATTGATTGTGCATGTAAAAACCAGCTTCAAAATAATCACAATAATTAAATAAAGCTCAGATGACTTAGTCTATACGTATAAAAGTCGGTGATGCAGCTGTAATTGGATTACGCTATAGGTGTTGAGTTAGCTTTTTTTATTGGTCAATAAATTATAGAATACTGAAGGCTCAATAGACTAAATAATATAACATGTAAAATAATATAATAGACTAGCTGCTAACAATGCAATAATGATAATGAATAATAAAGACGCAATTTTTCTATAGGCCTGCATGTAAGATGGCATAAGTAATTACAGCCTCCTCTGTATCTTGAAAATTAGAGCAAGTCAGCAAATTTAAGTATTACATTCGTTTTCAGAACCACAAAATTAGTTAAGATTAACTTTTTCATCTCTGTACCAATTTGGCTGTAGAAAAATATTACCTATAGATATTAGCTGGTGTCATGACTTTCCACAGCTTCTTGCACCTCTCTTTCTTCATGTGTTCAGTACGTTTTCCCTGTGTCATTTCTGATTATTTCACATAACTTAATTTATGAATATCTATGGTTTTTGGCACCCTATATGTATGTGAAGTGGTGCCCCCGCTCCACATCAGCTAGCCCTCCCTGACCCTAAACAGGACTCCCTCAAAAATCCACCATCAACACCCAATTAAATTGCTTAGGCACAAAAAAAAATTGTATTGTATAATGCTGCGAGTCTCACATACAGACAGTCATGGAGGTATATTGTGGGTTTCCTTGCATAAGTGTGTAAGCAGTACGCAGGGATTGCATTGCAGAGCAGTACGGTATAACAATACTATTTATTCTTTTAACAACAAAAGGTAAGGTAATCTCCTCGCAGGAAGTTAATAGGCAGTAGCAAAGAGGTATTGGAACACCAATGGTTAAATGAGATAAACAAAACGAGTGTGACAGTCTAAGTTTCAAACAACACTTATCGTAGCTCCTGTGGGGTCCTTAGTCCACAGTCCGATGGGGGTAGTAGTACTGGCAACGGCTGGTGTAGGGCCCTCAGATGGGGTCCAGAGTTAACAATCCATCTTCTGGCGGTAGCGGGCGGTCTCTGGTTTAACCCGCTGAGCCCCTAGTCCATAAGCCCGAGCAATCAAAGTGGGAAAAGCTGCAGAAATCTCTATACCGACTGTGGGGTGATGCTTACTGGCCAGCAAAGGAATCTGCACTTCAATGTCCTGTAACTGGTCCATGCCCCCATGTCGGCTGCAGTACGTCGCAGCAGCGGAGCTCATGGTGCGGAGAACGCTTCTCATTCTGCTGCGCTCTCCCTGATGGTGGGAAACTGCCCCCTTGCTTCATGCAGTTTTTCTCTCTTTCCGGCTTAAACTATCCCCATCTTCCAAGGTCATGTGACCTGTCCTGTCCCCTATTCCTTCCTCCGGCCAACATGGCCTCAACAGTTCTGGACCCAGCCCAGCGCAGGTACACGCAGCCCGGTCTTCCTCCTCACAAGTGAATAAAAATAGAGTCTCTTTATGATGTACAGCACAAATAATTCTATAAAATATGGCCTCAACAGATAAAGGTTATTTCTGTATATAGGGAGGCAAAGGGAGACCCAAAATTATCCAATACTGAAAACATTCAAGTAAGCATGGAAACATTAAGATAGGCCAATAATTTAGAATATTCAAAAATGGTTTATAAATATAGCCTCCACTGATAGAGATTATTTATGTGTGCAGGGAGGCAAAAAACCCTTAAGTTGTCCTAAGAGACAAAATCTAGTTAGTAAGGAGGTAAAAAAAAAGCCAAAATCACAATATTATGTGTATATATCTAGAGACACAGCATAATATCTTCCCTAGACTTTTTCCAAGTGTTTAAACTAATTTCTGCCAAATTCCAGATATCTATGGCTAATTGTACCATTTCTTCCCAGATCATTTTTTTGTTGACTAACCCAGACCCTTGTATGCCCTTTTTAAAAATAGCACCTTCAGAAATATATTTACTTTAAAAATTGGTGACTTGTTCAATACTTGTTTTACACTCTGTATATTGTGAGACAGTGAGAGGAATAATATACGAGGGCCGAGATGGATCCCCTAGAATGCACATAGAGCCACATTGAACCTGCTGGAGTTCATTGTATTCACAGTCACAACAGATACTGCAGAAGATTGCAGCTCTGCGAAAGACTCCCCCACTGGAGACACCGGTTCGTCATTGTCATGATCCAGTCCGGGGTTTGTTTCTGATTATTCTCTCCCCGGGATGGTCATGCGGGGGTTAATCTTCCTTGCCTCATTTTAGGATCTGTCTGGCTATTTCAGTCCGCTCTTACCTGTAAATAGTGTCAGTTATAGTTCCTGTCTCTAGATTGAGCAGCTGACCCCGTTATACCCTAATTTGTCCACTTCCCATTTACCTAGGTCCCGTTCCTTTGATCCCCTGTGACTTTACTCGTAGTACTCGCTCTCAGTGCTGTGACTCCTTGGTATTTGACTCGGCTCGTCCTCTGACCTGTTTGACTGTCTTGCGTCTCTGGCTTTCCTTTTCCCGATCGACTCTGACTTCTTTGGCTTGTTTCTGACCACGTGTATTGCTGTGACCTCTGGTACATCGTTTTCTCTCTGTTGCTTACCCGTTTTTTTCTGACTATTCTTTCGCCACCTAGTGGCTCCTGTCTGCTGCTCTGTAATTTCAGTGTGAGCGTACCTGTTTTCCCGCACCCCCTGGTGGCGGTTGGGTGCTACCTCACTGCAGCTGGCATTACAGCCATGAGGCCAAGGACAAAGTCAGAACAGTGCTGAAAAAGCTGAGTCCGGAGGATAACGTGGAAGCTTTCCTCATTGTCTTTGAATGCACAGTGGAGCGAGAGTGTCTACCAATTTCCCAGTGGGCTGAAATAGTGGTCTCATTCCTGGTGGGAGACGCTCAGAAGGTCTACTGTGACCTTTGCTTTTCTATAGCATCTAATAATTATTTTATGCAATACAAGTGTTACAAATGACATGCCAGAAATTGAGAAATTGAGGTCATATATATCTAAGAGCTGCCACCGATTTCTGATTCTGCTTTATGGACATCCTGAGTATGCACTAAATTCATAATTTCACCTGAAGAACAAGCATTTTGCTTGTTCTTTGGGTAATTAGCAGCCTGTTTAGAGTACACAATTGTCATGAAACAACCTTTCCTAGGACCGTTAATATTGCAGTATTGATGGCCCTAATAGTGAAAGGTATTCTTTGACTTCTACACAGGAGCTAATTTTTTTTTATTTTTTCAGCAACAAAGTAGGAATGAGAAAGGAGTATAGCAGACTAGCAATAGTAATAGAGCAAGCTATTTCCCCTGTGTCTTTTTAAACATTAGTACAATTACTAAGAAAAACAAGATTTATCATAATTACAATCAACATGTTGAATTATTACATTCCAATATAAGTGGATGATTATGCTATATAATAATAGATTGTGAGCATCTAGATGAGGCAATGTACTGGCTTGGAAAACTTTTGCTATATTCAGAACTCTCACTGGTTTACTATGACTACTTTAGCTATTTGCTTAATTAGTGCAAAACACAAATTCTTTTCAAGCTGTCAAGTATGCTGATATCATAGTGATCCCACATTTCTGAAATGTAATTCATTTTGCTCTAGAATACCGATTTGAAACCATAAGTTTGTTTTTCTTCTGTGCTGACTTACATCTTAAAGGGAACCAGTCACCCCCAAAATTGATGGTGAGGTAAGCTCACCGTCATCAGGGGCTTATCTACAGCATTCTGTAATGCTGTAGATAAGCCGCCGATGTTACTTGAAATAGGAGAAAAAGATGTTAGATTATACTCACCCAGGGGCGGTCCCGCTGCTGGTCAGGTCAAATGGGTGTCTCAGGTCTGCTCCGGCGCCTCCCATCTTCATTCCATGATGTGCTCTTCTGGGCTTCATGCCGCAGCTCCGGCACAGGCGAACTTTGTCTGCGCTGTTGAGGGCAGAGGAAAGTGCTGCAGTGCGCAGGCGCCGGAAAGGTCAGAGAGGCTCGGTGCCTGCGCACTGCAGTACTTTGCTCTGCCCTCAACAGGGCAGACAAAGTACGCCTGCGCCGGAGCCGCGGCATGAAGACCAGAAGAGGGCGTCATGGAATGAAGATGGGAGGCGCTGGAGCGGACCTGAGACACCCATCGGAGCAGGACCGCCCCTGGGTGAGTATAATCTAATGTCTTTTTCTCCTCTTTCAGGTAACATCGGCGGCTTATCTACAGCATTGCAGAATGCTGTAGATAAGCCCCTGATGATGGTGAGCTTACCTCACCATCGATTTTGGGGGAGACAGGTTCCCTTTAAAGTGCATGCGGATTTATAGTTAATTTCTTTGAAAGAAAATTGATAGCATGAGCAATATTCCTGACAATCTAGGATTTTCTTTCTGTTCATGACTAGAGATGCTGAAGAAGTAACCATGGGCCCAGCCTAATGTTGAGTATTTCAAATCAACAACAGAATGAATTAAATCTTGTCCTTTTAAAATATACACTTGTTTTATCTTCCAGCATTATATTGGAAGCACTTTAAACATGGAAGCTAATGTGGATGTGGCCAACTTTTTATTTGCATTCCAACTATTTCTAATACCAGCTCTAATACCAGCTACAAGTCTTACTTACAGTAACGTAAATGTGTTTTTTCCACAGTTTTTTTGCAGCACTATGTCATAAAGCAAGAGTGAAAACTAAGTGCTTTGGTGAACAATCCCTTTATTCAATCCTTTATCCCCTTTCTGTCATTGGACGTACTATTCCGTCCATGTAGGGTGGGCCTAAATTCCCACGGACGGAATAGTACATCCAGGGCGATCGGCCGCGCTCACGGGGGGAGCGCGGCTGATTGCGGCCGGGTGTCAGCTGCCTATCGCAGCTGACATCTGGCGCTATGTGCCAGGAGCGGTCACGGACTGCCCCCGGCACATTAACCCCCAGGCACACCGCAATCATGATCATGGTGTGCCGGCGGTATAGAGAAGCGTCGCGCAGGGAGGGGGCTCCCTGCGGGCTTCCCTGAGACCCCCGCAGCAACGCGATGTGATCGCGTTGCTGTGAGGGTCTTCTTACCTCCCTCCCTGTAGCAGGCCCGGATCCAAGATGGCCGCAGCATCCGGGTCCTGCAGGGAGGGAGGTGGCCTACCAAGTGCCTGCTCAGAGCAGGCGCTTGGTAAGCCTGCAGTGCTCTCAGACAGATCGGTGCTGTGCAAACTGTCAGATCAGCGATCTCTGATGTCCCCCCTGGGACAAAGTAAAAAAGTAAAAAAAAAATTCCATATGTGTGAAAAACAAAAACAATTCCTAAATTTAAGAAAAAAAATATATATACAGTGGGGCAAAAAAGTATTTAGTCAGTCAGCAATAGTGCAAGTTCCACCACTTAAAAAGATGAGAGGCGTCTGTAATTTACATCATAGGTAGACCTCAACTATGGGAGACAAACTGAGAAAAAAAATCCAGAAAATCACATTGTCTGTTTTTTTATCATTTTTTTTGCATATTATGGTGGAAAATAAGTATTTGGTCAGAAACAAACAATCAAGATTTCTGGCTCTCACAGACCTGTAACTTCTTCTTTAAGAGTCTCCTCTTTCCTCCACTTATTACCTGTAGTAATGGCACCTGTTTAAACTTGTTATCAGTATAAAAAGACACCTGTGCACACCCTCAAACAGTCTGACTCCAAACTCCACTATGGTGAAGACCAAAGAGCTGTCAAAGGACACCAGAAACAAAATTGTAGCCCTGCACCAGGCTGGGAAGACTGAATCTGCAATAGCCAACCAGCTTGGAGTGAAGAAATCAACAGTGGGAGCAATAATTAGAAAATGGAAGACATACAAGACCACTGATAATCTCCCTCGATCTGGGGCTCCACGCAAAATCCCACCCCGTGGGGTCAGAATGATCACAAGAACGGTGAGCAAAAATCCCAGAACCACGCGGGGGGACCTAGTGAATGAACTGCAGAGAGCTGGGACCAATTTAACAAGGCCTACCATAAGTAACACACTACGCCACCATGGACTCAGATCCTGCAGTGCCAGACGTGTCCCACTGCTTAAGCCAGTACATGTCCGGGCCCGTCTGAAGTTTGCTAGAGAGCATTTGGATGATCCAGAGGAGTTTTGGGAGAATGTCCTATGGTCTGATGAAACCAAACTGGAACTGTTTGGTAGAAACACAACTTGTCGTGTTTGGAGGAAAAAGAATACTGAGTTGCATCCATCAAACACCATACCTCTGTAAAGCATGGTGGTGGAAACATCATGCTTTGGGGCTGTTTCTTTGCAAAGGGGCCAGGACGACTGATCCGGGTACATGAAAGAATGAATGGGGCCATGTATCGTGAGATTTTGAGTGCAAACCTCCTTCCATCAGCAAGGGCATTGAAGATGAAACGTGGCTGGGTCTTTCAACATGACAATGATCCAAAGCACACCGCCAGGGCAATGAAGGAGTGGCTTCGTAAGAAGCATTTCAAGGTCCTGGAGTGGCCTAGCCAGTCTCCAGATCTCAACCCTATAGAAAACCTTTGGAGGGAGTTGAAAGTCCGTGTTGCCAAGCGAAAAGCCAAAAACATCACTGCTCTAGAGGAGATCTGCATGGAGGAATGGGCCAACATACCAACAACAGTGTGTGGCAACCTTGTGAAGACTTACAGAAAACGTTTGACCTCTGTCATTGCCAACAAAGGATATATTACAAAGTATTGAGATGAAATTTTGTTTCTGACCAAATACTTATTTTCCACCATAATATGCAAATAAAATGTTAAAAAAACAGACAATGTGATTTTCTGGATTTTTTTTTCTCAGTTTGTCTCCCATAGTTGAGGTCTACCTATGATGTAAATTACAGACGCTTCTCATCTTTTTAAGTGGTGGAACTTGCACTATTGCTGACTGACTAAATACTTTTTTGCCCCACTGTATATTATTCCTATAAATGCATTTCTTTATCTAAATAAAAAAACAAACAATAAAAGTACACATATTTAGTATCGACGCGTCCGTAACGACCCAACCTATTAAACTGTCCCACTAGTTAACCCCTTCAGTAAACACCGTAAGAAAAAAAAAAAAACGAGGCAAAAAACAGCGCTTTATTATCATACTGCTGAACAAAAAGTGGAATAACACGCGATCAAAAAGACAGATATAAATAACCATGGTACCGCTGAAAACGTCATCCTGTCTTGCAAAAGAAATTCATGAATAGCTGGTTTTTGGTCCTTCTGCCTCACAAAAATCGGAATAAAAAGCTATCAAAAAATGTCACGTGCCCAAAAATGTTACCAATAAAAACGTCAACTCGTCCCGCAAAAACAAGACCTCACATGACTTTGTGGACTCAAATATGGAAAAATTATAGCTCTCAAAATGTGGTAACGCAAAAAATATTTTTTGCAATAAATAGCGTCTTTCAGTGTGTGACGGCTGCCAATCATAAAAATCCACTAAAAAACCTGCTATAAAAGTAAATCAAACCCCTTCATCACCCCCTAAGTTGGGGAAAATTAAAAAAAAAATTAAAAATGTATTTATTTTAATTTTCCCATTAGGGCTAGGGTTAGGGTTAGGGCTAGGGTTAGGGCTAGGGTTAGGGCTAGGGTTAGGGCTAGGGTTACGGCTAGGGTTAGGATTAGGGCTAGGGTTAGGGCTAGGGTTAGGGCTAGGGTTAGGGTTAGGGTTAGGGTTAGGGCTAGGGTTAGGGCTAGGGTTAGGGTTAGGGCTAGGGTTAGGGTTGGGGCTAGGGTTAAGGCTATAGTTAGGGTTGGGGCTAAAGTTAGGGTTTGGATTACATTTACGGTTGGGAATAGGGTTGGGATTAGGGTTAGGGGTGTGTCTGGGTTAGAGGTGTGGTTAGGGTTACCGTTGGGATTAGGGTTAGGGGTGTGTTTGGATTAGGGTTTCAGTTATAATTGGGGGGTTTCCACTGTTTAGGCACATCAGGGGCTCTCCAAACACGACATGGCGTCCGATCTCAATTCCAGCCAATTCTGCGTTGAAAAAGTAAAACAGTGCTCCTTCCCTTCCGAGCTCTCCCGTGTGCCCAAACAGGAGTTTACCCCAACATATGGGGTATCAGCGTACTCAGGACAAATTGGCCAAAAACTTTTAGGGTCCAATTTCTCCTGTTACCCTTGGGAAAATACAAAACTGGGGGCTAAAAAATAATTTTTGTGGGAAAAAAAAAGATTTTTTATTTTCATGGCTCTGCGTTATAAACTGTAGTGAAACACTTGGGGGCTCAAAGTTCTCACAACACATCTAGATAAGTTCCTTGGGGGTCTAGCTTCCAACATCGGGTCACTTGTGGGGGGTTTCTACTGTTTAGGTACATTAGGGGCTCTGCAAACGCAATGTGATGCCTGCAGACCATTCCATCTAAATCTGCATTCCAAATGGCGCTCCTTCCCTTCCGAGCCCTCCCATGCGCCCAAATGGTGGTTCCCCACCCCCACATATGGGGTATCAGCGCACTCAGGACAAATTGGACAACAACTTTTGGGGTCCAATTTCTCCTGTTACCCTCGGGAAAATACAAAACTGGGTGCTAAAAAATAATTTTGGGGGGAAATTTTGTTTTTTTATTTTCACGGCTCTGCGTTATAAACTGTAGTGAAACACTTGGGGGCTCAAAGTTCTCACAACACATCTAGATAAGTTCCTTGGGGGGTCTAGGTTCCAATATGGGGTCACTTGTGGGGGGTTTCTACTGTTTAGGTACATTAGGGCAGGGATGTCAAACTGCATTCCTCAAGGGCTGCAAACAGGTCATGTTTTCAGGATTTCCTTGTCCTGCACAGGTGATAATTTAATCACCTAAACACATAATGATTACAGCACCTTGTGCAAAGCTAAGGAAATCTTGAAAACACGCATGGTTTGCGGCCCTCGAGGAATGCAGTTTGACACCCCTGCATTAGGGTCTCTGCAAATGCAATGTGACGCCTGCAGACCATTCCATCTAAGTCTGCATTCCAAATGGCACTCCTTCCCTTCAGAGCCCTCCCATGCGCCCAAACGGTGGTTCCCCCCCCCACATATGGGGTATCGGCGCACTCAGGACAAATTGGACAACAACTTTTGGGGTCCAATTTCTCCTGTTACCCTCAGAAAAATACAAAACTGGGGGCTAAAAAATAATTTTTGTGGGGAAAAAATTTTTGTTTTATTTTTACGGCTCTGCATTATTAACTTCTGTGAAGCCCTTGGTGGGTCAAAGTGGTCACCACACATCTAGATAAGTTCCTTAGAGGGTCTACTTTCCAAAATGGTGTCACTTGTGGGGGGTTTCAATGTTTAGGCACATCAGTGGCTGTCCAAACGCAACATGGCGTCCCATCTCAGTTCCAGTCAATTTTGCACTGAAAAGTCAAACGGCGCTCCTTCCCTTCCGAGCTCTCCCATGCGCCCAAACAGTGGTTTACTCCCACATATGGGGTATCAGGGTACTCAGGACAAATTGTACAACAACTTTTGGGGTCCAATTTCTTCTCTTACCATTGCAAAAATAAAAAATTGGGGTCAAAAAATAATTTTTGTGAAAAAAAATGATTTTTTATTTTTACGGTTCTGCATTATAAACTTTTATGAAGCACTTGGTGGGTCAAAGTGCTCACCACACCTCTAGATAAGATCCTTAGGGGGTCTACTTTCCAAAATGGTGTCACTTGTGGGGGTTTAAATGTTTAGGCACATCAGTGGCTCTCCAAACGCAACATGGCGTCCCATCTCAATTCCAATTTTGCATTGAAAAGTCAAATGGCGCTCCTTCGCTTCCGAGCTCTGTCATGCGCCCAAACAGTGGTTTACCTCCACATATGTGGATCGGCGTACTCAGGACAAATTGTACAACAATGTTTGGGGTCCATTTTCTCCTGTTACCCTTGGTAAAATAAAACAAATTGGAGCTGAAATAATTTTTTTGTGAAAAAAAGTTAAATGTTCATTTTTATTTAAACATTCCAAAAATTCCTGTGAAACACCTGAAGGGTTAATAAACTTCTTGAATGTGGTTTTGAGCACCTTGAGGGGTGCAGTTTTTAGAATGGTGTCACACTTGGGTATTTTCTATCATATAGACCCCTCAAAATGACTTCAAATGAGATGTGGTCCCTAAAATAAAATGGTGTTGGAAAAATTAGAAATTGCTGGTCAACTTTTAACCCTTATAACTCCCTAAAAAAAAAATGTTTGTTCCAAAATTGTGCTGATGTAAAGTAGACATGTGGGAAATGTTACTTATTAAGTATTTTGTGTGACATATCTCTGTTATTTAATTGCATAAAAATTCAAATTTGGAAAATTGCGAAATTTTCATAATTTTCGCCAAATTTCCATTTTTTTCACAAATAAATGCAGGTACTATCAAAGAATTTTTAACACTATCATGAAGTACTATATGTAACGAGAAAACAATGTCAGAATCACTGGGATCCGTTGAATCGTTCCAGAGTTACAATCTCATAAAGGGACAGTGGTCAGAATTGTAAAAATTGGCCCGGTCCATAACGTGCAAACCACCCTTGGGGGTAAAGGGGTTAAAAGCAAGTGGGCAAACAAAAACACAGAAATTGTGATAAACTCCAAACACTGATTAGACAAGAATGGGTTGTCATCAGTTAGGATTTGGCCCGGAAGCGGATATCCATGGAGAATTGCAAAACTCTTGAATAGAAGTGTCAACCCTCCAAATATTGAGTCTTTCCATAAACTTGGCAAACGTGTCAATAAAAGTAAAAAATTCATGAGATGCTGATAATTGTACTTCAGTCACCATACAAACATCTGACTAAAAGATCTAAAAACACTGAAGCTGAAAAGTTTATGAAAACCTAATTTGCATCAGTCTGAAAACTTTTGGCCATGACTGTATCATTAAAATCATGGTCTCTTATGGAGCTTAATCTGTGGCTAAACTTCACAAAAGAACCAAGGTGGCAGCCTTGTTGGCCTCCGACAGGTTCTTGGCTGCCATGGTAACCCACTTCGATCATTCTAGGGGGAGCTGATTATCTGTTAGACATATATATGTATATATACAGGGTGGGCCATTTATATGGCTACACCTAAATAAAATGGGAATTGTTTGTGATATGAGTGGTGACCGTGGCAGCCATTTTGAAGTTGGCCATTTTGGATCCAACTTTATTTTTTCCAATGGGAAGAGGGTCATGTGACACATCAAACTTATTGAGAATTTCACAAGAAAAACAATGGTGTGTTTGGTTTTAACATAACTTTATTCTTTCATGAGTTATTTACAAGTTTATGACCACTTCTAAAATGTGTTCAAAGTGCTGCCCATTGTGTTGGATTGTCAATGCAACCATCTTCTCCCACTCTTGACACACTGATAGCAACACCGCAGAAGAAATGCTAGCACAGGCTTCCAGTATCCGTTGTTTCAGGTGCTGCACATCTCGTATCTTGACGGCATAGACAATTGCCTTCAGATGACCCCAAAGATAAAAGTCTAAGGGAGACCTTCGTGGCCATTCAAGGAGAGACAGAATGCTGAGTTGCATCCAAAGAACACCATACTTACTGTGAAGCATGGGGGTTGCAACATCATGCTTTGGGGTTGTTTCTCTGCAAAGGGACCAGGATGACTGATCCATGTACATGAAAGAATGAATGGGGCTACGTATCATGAGATTTTGAGTGCAAACCTCCTGTCATCAGCAAGGGCATTGAAGATGAAATGTGGATGGGTCTTTCAGCATGATAATGATCCCAAGCACACCGCCAGGGAAATGAAGAAGTGGCTTTGTAAAAGAAGCATATGAAGGTCCTGAAGTGCCCTAGCCAGTCTCCATATCTCAACTGCCATAGAAAACCTTTGGAGGGAGTTGAAAATCCATGTTGCCCAGCAACAGGCCCAAAACATCACTACTCTAGAGGAGATCTGCATGGAGGAATGGGCCAACATACCACCAACAGTGTGTGCCAATCTTATGAAGACTTACAGAAAAGGTTTGACCTCTGTCATTGTCAACAAAGGTCTATAACAAAATATTGAGATGAACTTTTGTTAATGACAAAATACTTATTTTCCACCATAATTTGCTTAATAAATCTTGCCAAATCAGACAAGGTGATTTTCTGGATTTGTTTTCTCATTTTGACTCTCATAGTTGTGGTCGGCCTATGATGTCAATTACAGGCCTCTCTCATCTTTTTAATTGGTGGCTGACTAAATACTTTTTTCCCCACTATATATATCTATGTACTGCTTATATACAGTACAGACCGAAAGTTTGGACACAACTTCTCATTTAAAGATTTTTCTGTATTTTCATGACTATGAAAATTGTTCATTTACACTGAAGGCATTAAAACTATGAATTAACACATGTGGAATTATATACTTAACAAAAAAGTGTGAAACAGCTGAAATTATGTCTTATATTCTAGGTTCTTCAAAGTAGCCACCTTTTGCTTTGATGACTGCTTTGCACACTCTTGGCATTCCCTTGATGAGCCTCAAGTGGTAGGCACCGGGAATGGTCTTCCAACAATCTTGAAGGAGTTCCCAGGGATGCTTAGCACTTGTTGGCCCTTTTGCCTTTACTCTGCGGTCCAGCTCACCCCACACCATCTTGATTGGGTTCAGGTCTGGTGACTGTGGAGGCCAGGTCATCTGTCGTAGCACCCCATCACTCTCCTTCTTGGTCAAATAGCCCTTACACAGCCTGGAAGTGTGTTAGGGGTCATTTGGGAGAATAACTTGCCACTGCAAGATGCTGTGGTAGCCATGCTGGTTCAGTATGCCTTCAATTTTGAGTAAATTCCCAACAGTGTCACCAGCAAAGCACCCCCACACCATCACACCTCCTCCTCCATGCTTCACGGTGGGAACCAGGCATGTAGAGTCCATCCGTTCACCTTTTCTGCTTCGCACAAAGACATGGTGGTTGGAAATAAGATCTCAAATTTGGACTCATTATACCAAAGCACAGATTTCCACTGGTCTAATGTCCATTCCTTGAGTTCTTTAGCCCAAACAAGTCTCATCTGCTTGTTACCTGTCCTTATCAGTGGTTTCCTAGCAGCTATTTTACCATGAAGGCCTGCTGCACAAATTGTCCTCTTAACAGTTTTTGTAGAGATGTGTCTGCTGCTAGAACTCTGTGTGGCATTGACCTGGCTGGTCTTTAATCTGAGCTGCTGTTAACTTGCGATTTCTGAAGCTGGTGACTCGGAAAAGCTTATCCTCAGAAGCAGAGATAACTCTTGGTCTTCCTTTCCTGGGGTGGTCCTCATGTGAGCCAGGTTCTTGTAGCGCTTGATTTTGTTTGCCATTGCACTTGGTGACATTTTCAAAATTCGCCCAATTTTTCGGACTGACTGACCTACAATTCTTAAAGTAATGATGGCCACTCGTTTTTCTTTACTTAGCTGCATTTTTCTTGCCATAATACAAATTCTAACAGTCTATTCAGTAGGACTATCAGCTGTGTATCCACCAGACTTCTGCACAACACAACTGATGGTCCCAACTCCATTTATAAGGCAAGAAATCATACTTATTAAACCTGACAGAGCACACCTGTGGAGTGAAAACCATTCCCGCTGACTACCTCTTGAAGCTCATCAAGAGAATGCCAAGAGTGTGCAAAGCATTCATCAAAGCAAAAGGGGCTACTTTGAAGAACCTAGAATATAAGACATAATTTCAGTTGTTTCACACTTTTTTGTTAAGTATATAATTCCACATGTGTTAATTCATAGTTTTGATGCCTTCAGTGTGAATGTACAATTTTCATTGTCATGAAAACACAGAAAAATCTTTAAATGAGAAGGTGTGTCCAAACTTTTGGTCTGTACTGTATATATATACGCACACACTGCTCAAACAAAGAAAGGGAACACTAAAATCCCACATCTTAAATATCACTGAATGAAATGTTCCAGTTGTAAATCTTCATTCATTACATAGTAGAATGTGTTGAGAACAATAAAACCTAAAAATTATTAATGTAAATCACAATTAATATCCCACGGACGTCTGGAGTTGGAATGATGCTCAAAATCAAAGTGGAAAATTAAGTTACAGTCTGATCCAACTTCAGTTGCAATGCCTCAAGACAAAGAAATGATGCTCAGTAGTGTGTGGCCTCCACATGCCTGTATAATCTCCCTAAAATGCCTGGGCATGCTCCTGATGAGGCAGCGGATGGTCTCCTAAGGAATCTGCATCTAGACCTGGACTAAAGCATCCGCCAACTCCTAGACAGTCTGTGGTGCAATGTGACGTTGGTGGATGATGCAAGACATGATGTCCCAGATCTGTTCAATCGGACTCAGGTCTGGGGAACGGGCGGGCCAGTCCTTAGCTTCCATGAGATCTGGCATTGTCCTGCATTAGGAGAAACCCAGGGTCAACCGCACCAGCATATGGTCTCACAAAGGGTCTGAGGATCTCATCTTTATACCTAATGGCAGTCAGGGTAGCTCTGGCAAGCACATGGAGGGCTGTGCGGCCCTCCAAAGAAATGCCACCCCACACCATTACTGACCCACTGCCAAACCGGTCATGCTGAAGGATGTTGCATGCAGCAGATTTCTCTCTACGGTGTCTCCAAACTCTGTCAGGTTTGTCAAATGTGCTCAGTGTGAACCTGCTTTTATCTGTGAAGAGCACAGGACACCAATGGTGAATTTGCCAATCCTGGTGTTCTGTGGCAAATGCCAAGTGTCCTGCACAGTGTTCGGCTGTGAGCACAACCCCCAACTGTGGATGTTGGGCACTCAGACCATCCTCATGGAGTCAGTTTCTAACCGTTTGTTCAGACACATGCACATTTGTGGCCTGCTGGAGGTCATTTTGCAGGGCTTTGGCAGTACTCCTCCTGTTCCTCCTTGCACAAAGGCTGAGGTAGCGGTCCTGCTACTGGGTTGTTGCCCTTCTACAGCCCCCTCCTTGTCTCCTGGTGTAATGGCCTGTCTTATGGTAGATTTCAAAAACCTGACCTGCGCATCCAAACATAGACTCAGTGTGAACAGGTGCTGAACCTAGAGTCGCCAACTCGTATATAGTTAAGTAAATAAGGCAGCACACTGCAGCGCTAGAACATACAAACTTGAAAAACGAAATTTGAACTGCATTACTGCACTAGAAATATGAAAAATGAGAGCTTTTAGCGCATAAAAATGGCCAATTTTATGTGTACATGGTAGCCCCATTACGGCATCTCTCTTATACCAGGTCCTAAACTTGCCTTACCTCGCTGAGAATAAACGTCTCCATCTGAATGGGTACATGTGAAAACCTCTTACTAGACCAAAATTCTCTCTCTCTGTGGAGGGGTATTGGACCTGCTGTAATTAAAACACCTGAAGCTAGGAGGCGGAGTGCACGATCAGAAGGCTAGAGAATACATTTCAAAAACCTGACCTGCACATCCAAACATAGACTCAGTGTGAACAGGTGCTGAACCTAGAGTCGCCAACTCGTATATAGTTAAGTAAATAAGGCAGCACACTGCAGCGCTAAAACATACAAACTTGAGAAATGAAATTTGAACTGCATTACTGCACTAGAAATATGAAAAATGAGAGCTTTTAGCGCATAAAAATGGCCAATTTTATGTGTACCTGGTAGCCCCGTTACGGCATCTCTCTTATACCAGGTCCTAAACTTGCCTTACCTCGCTGAGAATAAACGTCTCCATCTGAATGGGTACATGTGAAAACCTCTTACTAGACTAAAATTCTCTCTCTCTGTGGAGGGGTATTTGTTATGACCTGGTGGTCAGGACAATAATGGACCTGGTGGTTAAGAGCACACGGAATGACCTGATAGTTACTGATAATATAGGACGAGCTCTGGGACGTGGGAACTCTGCTGACCGCA
Source organism: Ranitomeya imitator (assembly GCF_032444005.1). Lineage (NCBI taxonomy): Eukaryota > Metazoa > Chordata > Amphibia > Anura > Dendrobatidae > Ranitomeya > Ranitomeya imitator. The sequence continues at coordinate 499,401,203 of NC_091286.1, forward strand.
ATCCCTAATCCTATCAACCACACTAGAAATAGCCGTGGATTGCTCCTAACGCTCCCTATGCAACTCGGCACAGCCTAAGGAACTAGCTAGCCCTAAAGATAGAAAAATAAAGCCTACCTTGCCTCAGAGAAATTCCCCAAAGGAAAAGGCAGCCCCCCACATATAATGGCTGTGAGTAAAGATCAAAATACAAACACAGAGATGAAATAGATTAAGCAAAGTGAGGCCCGAATTACTGAACAGACTGAGGATAGGAAAGGTAGCTTTGCAGTCAGCACAAAAACCTACAAAGTGACCATGCAGAGGGCGCAAAAAGACCCTCCGCACTGACTCACGGTGCGGAGGTGCTCCCTCTGCGTCCCAGAGCTTCCAGCAAGCAAGACAACAATCAAAATAGCAAGCTGGACAGAAAAATAGCAAACCAGACAAACAAGCAGTCACATAGCTCCTGCTGGGAAGACAGGTCACAAGAACGATCCAGGAGTGAACTAGACCAATACTGGAACATTGACAGGTGGCATGGAGCAAAGATCTAAGTGGAGTTAAATAGAGCAGCCAGCTAACGAATTAACCTCGTCACCTGTGGAAGGAAACTCAGAAACACCCACAGCCACCAGAGAAAGTCCATGGACAGAACCAGCCGAAGTACCATTCATGACCACAGGAGGGAGCCCGACAACAGAATTCACAACAGTACCCCCCCTTGAGGAGGGGTCACCGAACCCTCACCAGAGCCCCCAGGCCGACCAGGACGAGCCAAATGAAAGGCACGAACCAGATCGGCAGCATGAACATCAGAGGCAAAAACCCAGGAATTATCTTCCTGACCATAACCCTTCCACTTGACCAGGTACTGGAGTTTCCGTCTCGAAATACGAGAATCAAAAATCTTCTCCACCACATACTCCAAATCCCCCTCAACCAACACCGGGGCAGGAGGATCAACGGATGGAACCACAGGCGCCACTTATCTCCGCAACAACGACCCATGGAACACATTATGGATGGCAAAAGAAGCAGGAAGGGCCAAACGAAATGACACAGGATTGATAACCTCAGAAATCTTATACGGACCAATGAAACGAGGCTTAAACTTAGGAGAGGAAACCTTCATAGGAACATAACGAGACGACAACCAAGCCAAATCCCCAACACGAAGTCGGGGACCCACACAACGCCGGCGGTTAGCGAAACGTTGAGCCTTCTCCTGGGACAATGTCAAATTGTCCACCACATGAGTCCAAATCTGCTGCAACCTATCCACCACAGTATCTACACCAGGACAGTCCGAAGACTCAACCTGCCCTGAAGAGAAACGCGGATGGAAACCAGAATTGCAGAAAAACGGCAAAACCAAAGTAGCCGAGCTGGCCCAATTATTAAGGGCGAACTCAGCCAACGGCAAAAAGGACACCCAATCATCCTGATCAGCAGAAACAAAGCATCTCAGATATGTTTCCAAAGTCTGATTAGTTCGTTCGGTTTGGCCATTTGTCTGAGGATGGAAAGCCGAGGAAAAAGACAAATCAATGCCCATCCTAGCACAAAAAGATCGCCAAAACCTCGAAACAAACTGGGAACCTCTGTCAGAAACGATGTTCTCCGGGATACGATGTAAACGAACCACATGCTGGAAAAATAATGGCACCAAATCAGAGGAGGAAGGCAATTTAGACAAAGGTACCAAATGGACCATCTTAGAAAAGCGATCACAAACCACCCAAATGACCGACATCTTTTTAGAGACGGGGAGATCCGAAATAAAATCCATAGAAATATGCGTCCAGGGCCTCTTCGGGACCGGCAAGGGCAAAAGCAACCCACTGGCACGAGAACAGCAGGGCTTAGCCCGAGCACAAGTCCCACAGGACTGCACAAAAGAACACACATCCTGTGACAAAGACGGCCACCAAAAGGATCTAGCCACCAAATCTCTGGTACCAAAGATTCCAGGATGCCCAGCCAACACTGAACAATGAATCTCAGAGATAACTCTACTAGTCCATCTATCAGGGACAAACAGTTTCTCTGCTGGGCAACGGTCAGGTCTATCAGCCTGAAATTTTTGCAGCACCCGCCGCAAATCAGGGGAGATGGCAGACAAAATTACCCCCTCTTTGAGAAAACCCGCCGGCTCAGGAACACCCGGAGAGTCAGGCACAAAACTCCTTGACAGGGCATCAGGGTTCAGATTCTTAGAGCTCGGAAGGTACGAAACCGCAAAATCAAAACGGGAGAAAAATAACGACCATCGAGCCTGTCTCGGATTCAACCGTTTGGCAGACTCAAGATAAGTCAAATTCTTGTGATCTGTCAAGACCACCACGCGATGCTTGGCTCCTTCAAGCCAATGACGCCACTTCTCGAATGCCCACTTCATGGCCAACAACTCTTGATTACCAGCATCATTATTGCGCTCAGCAGGCGAAAACTTTCTAGAAAAGAAAGCACATGGCTTCATCACCGAGCCATCAGAACGTCTTTGCGACAAAACAGCCCCAGCTCCAATCTCAGAAGCATCAACCTCAACCTGAAACGGGAGCGAAACATCTGGCTGGCACAACACAGGGGCAGAAGAAAAACGACGCTTCAACTCCTGAAAAGCCTCTACAGCTGCAGAAGACCAATTGACCACATCAGCACCCTTCTTGGTCAAATCAGTCAACGGTTTAGCAACACTAGAAAAATTAGCGATGAAGCGCCGATAAAAATTAGCAAAGCCCAGGAACTTTTGCAGGCTCTTCACAGATGTCGGCTGAGTCCAATCATAAATGGCCTGGACTTTAACAGGGTCCATCTCGATAGTAGAAGGGGAAAAAATGAACCCCAAAAATGAAACCTTCTGAACTCCAAAGAGACACTTTGACCCCTTCACAAACAAGGAATTTGCACGAAGGACCTGGAACACCATTCTGACCTGCTTCACATGAGACTCCCAATCATACGAAAAGACCAAAATATCATCCAAATACACAATCAGGAATTTATCCAGGTACTCTCGGAAGATGTCATGCATAAAGTACTGAAATACTGATGGAGCATTGGAAAGCCCGAATGGCATAACCAGGTACTCAAAATGGCCCTCGGGCGTATTAAATGCTGTTTTCCATTCATCGCCTTGTTTAATACGCACAAGATTATACGCCCCTCGAAGATCTATCTTGGTGAACGAGCAATACGAGCAAACAAATCAGACAGCAACGGCAAAGGATACTAAAATTTGACTGTAATTTTATTGAGAAGGCGGTAATCAATACAAGGTCTCAAAGAACCATCCTTCTTGGCCACAAAAAAGAACCCTGCTCCTAACGGTGATGACGACGGGCGAATATGGCCTTTCTCCAAGGATTCCTTTATATAACTCCGCATAGCGGCGTGTTCTGGCACAGATAAATTGAACAATCGGCCCTTAGGAAACTTACTACCAGGAATCAAATTAATTGCACAATCGCAATCCCTATGAGGAGGTAGGGTACTGGCTTTGGGCTCATCAAATAGATCCCGATAATCCGACAAAAACTCTGGAACTTCAGAAGGAGTGGAAGACGAAATAGACAAAAATGGAACATCACCATGTACCCCCTGGCAACCCCAGCTGGACACAGACATAGATTTCCAGTCCAATACTGGATTATGAACCTGTAGCCATGGCAACCCCAAAACGACCACATCATGCAGATTATGCAACACCAGAAAGCGGATATCCTCCTGATGTGCAGGAGCCATGCACATGGTCAATTGGGTCCAGTACTGAGGCTTATTCTTGGCCAAAGGCGTAGCATCAATTCCTCTCAATGGAATAGGACACTGCAAGGGCTCCAAGAAAAAACCACAGCGCCTAGCATACTCCAAGTCCATCAAATTCAGGGCAGCGCCTGAATCCACAAATGCCATAACAGAATAGGATGACAAAGAACAAATCAGAGTAACGGACAAAAGAAATTTAGACTGTACCGTACCAATGGTGTCAGACCTAGCGAACCGCTTAGTGCGCTTAGGACAATCGGAGATAGCATGAGTGGAATCACCACAGTAAAAACATAGCCCATTCCGACGTCTGTGTTCTTGCCGTTCAGCTCTGGTCAAAGTCCTATCACATTGCATAGGCTCAGGCCCATGCTCAGATAGTACCGCCAAATGGTGCACAGCTTTACGCTCACGCAAGCGTCGATCGATCTGAATGGCCAAAGACATAGACTCATTCAGACCAGCAGGCATGGGAAATCCCACCATGACATCCTTAAGGGCTTCAGAGAGACCCTTTCTGAAGATTGCTGCCAGGGCACATTCATTCCACTGAGTGAGCACAGACCACTTTCTAAACTTCTGACAATATATTTCCGCTTCATCCTGACCCTGACACAGAGCCAGCAAGATTTTCTCTGCCTGATCCACTGAATTAAGTTCGTCATAAAGCAATCCAAGCGCCAGGAAAAACGCATCAACATCACGCAATGCTGGATCTCCTGGCGCAAGGGAAAATGCCCAGTCTTGAGGGTCCCCACGTAACAAAGAAATAATGATCTTTACTTGTTGAACAGGGTCACCTGAGGAGCGAGGTTTCAAGGCAAGAAACAATTTACAATTATTTTTGAAATTCAAGAACTTAGATCTATCACCAAAAAACAAATCAGGAATTGGAATCCTAGGCTCTGACATCGGATTCTGAACCACAAAATCTTGAATGTTTTGTACACTTACAGTGAGATTATCCATCAAAGAGGACAGACCTTGAATGTCCATGTCTACACCTGTGTTCTGAACCACCCAGATGTAAAGGGGAAAAGAGAGACAAAACACACTGCAAAGAAAAAAAAATGGTCTCAGAACTTCTCTTATCCCTCTATTGAGATGCATTAGTACTTTGGGCCACCTGTACTGTTATGACCTGGTGGTCAGGACAATAATGGACCTGGTGGTTAAGAGCACACGGAATGACCTGATAGTTACTGATAATATAGGACGAGCTCTGGGACGTGGGAACTCTGCTGACCGCAATCCCTAATCCTATCAACCACACTAGAAATAGCCGTGGATTGCTCCTAACGCTCCCTATGCAACTCGGCACAGCCTAAGGAACTAGCTAGCCCTAAAGATAGAAAAATAAAGCCTACCTTGCCTCAGAGAAATTCCCCAAAGGAAAAGGCAACCCCCCACATATAATGGCTGTGAGTAAAGATCAAAATACAAACACAGAGATGAAATAGATTAAGCAAAGTGAGGCCCGACTTACTGAACAGACTGAGGATAGGAAAGGTAGCTTTGTGGTCAGCACAAAAACCTACAAAAAGACCACGCAGAGGGCGCAAAAAGACCCTCCGCACCGACTCACGGTGCGGAGGCGCTCCCTCTGCGTCCCAGAGCTTCCAGCAAGCAAGACAACAATCAAAATAGCAAGCTGGACAGAAAAATAGCAAACCAGAGAAAAACAAGCAGTCACATAGCTCCTGCTGGGAAGACAGGTCACAAGAACGATCCAGGAGTGAACTAGACCAATACTGGAACATTGACAGGTGGCATGGAGCAAAGATCTAAGTGGAGTTAAATAGAGCAGCCAGCTAACAAATTAACCTCGTCACCTGTGGAAGGAAACTCAGAAACACCCACAGCCACCAGAGAAAGTCCATGGATAGAACCAGCCGAAGTACCATTCATGACCACAGGAGGGAGCCCGACAACAGAATTCACAACAGGTATTGGACCTGCTGTAATTAAAACACCTGAAGCTAGGAGGCGGAGTGCATGATCAGAAGGCTAGAGAATACATTTCAAAAACCTGACCTGCACATCCAAACATAGACTCAGTGTGAACAGGTGCTGAACCTAGAGTCTCCTCCTCGTCCTCCTGTAGAAGCGAGAGCTCGTCCACAGACCGCAGTCGCACGAGCACTCCATCCGCAGCTGCCACTGTTGCACGCGAGGTGTCCCATTATGGGACAGCTAGTGGCAAGAGTCAGCAGGCTGTATTGGCAATGAAGTGTTTGGGCGACAACAGACACACCGCGGAAGTTCTGTCCGAGTTCTTGCAGAAAGAAACTCAGTCATGGCTGGGCACTGTACATCTTGAGGCAGGCAAGGTAGTGAGTGATAACGGAAGGAATTTTATGGCTGCCATAGCCCTTTCACAACTGAAACACATTCCTTGCCTGGCTCACACCTTAAACCTGGTTGTGCAGTGCTTCCTGAAAAGTTATCCGGGGTTACCCGACCTGCTCCTCGAAGTGCGCAGACTTTGCTCGCATCACCGCCGTTCGCCCGTGCACTCCAGCCGTATGCAGAACCATCAGCGGTCTTTGAACCTTCACCAGCATCTCCTAATCATCGACGTTGCAACAAGGTGGAACTCCACACTGCACATGCTTCAGAGACTGTACGAACAGAGGCGTGCTGTTATGTATTTGTGGGAGGATACACATACACGGGCAGGCAGTTTGATGGCAGGCATGGAGTTGTCAGGTGTGCAGTGGTCGAAGGTACAAGACCTGTGTCAAGTCCTTCAGTGTTTTGAGGAATGCACATGGCTGGTTAGTGCAGACAACGCCATAATAAGCATGAGCATCCCCCTAATGCATCTGCTGATGCAAAGTTTGACGCACATAAAGGAGCAGGCATCTGCAGCTGAGGAAGAGGGAAGCATTGATGACAGTCAGTCATTGTCTGGTCAGGGCAGTCTACAGGACGAGGTAGTGGGCGAAGAGGAGGAGGATGAGGGGGATGATGGGGATGAGTATTTTTTGTATGAGGAAGCTTCTCCGGGGCCAATAGCAACTGGTGGCGTTGAAAGGCCGGGTTCAGGGTTTCTTAGGGAGACAAGTGACGTAGATTTGCCTGAAACTGCCCCTCTACCCAGCACAACCGCAGATTTGACAACTGGAACTTTGGCCCACATGGTGGATTATGCCTTACGTTTCCTCAAAAGGCACCCACGCATTATTAAAATGATGACCGATGACGATTACTGGTTGGCCTGCCTCCTTGATCCTCGCTATAAAGGCAAATTGCAAAATATCATGCCACATGAGAACCTCGAACAAATATTAGCAACCAAACAAGCAACTTTTGTAGACCATTTGATTCAGGCATTCCCAGCACACAGCGCCGGTGATGGTTCCCACATGAGCTGCAGGGGGCAACAGGGCAGAGGTGTTAGAGTTGCACAAATCAGAAGTGGCGTTGGACAGAGGGGTTTTCTGACCAGGTTGTGGAGTGATTTCGCAATGACCGCAGACAGGACAGGTACTGCAGCATCAATTCAAAGTGACAGGAGACAACATTTGTCCAGTATGGTTACTATTTTTCATCCCTTATCGATGTTCTCCCTCAACCGTCATTCCCATTTGATTACTGGGCATCCAAAATAGACACCTGGCCTGAATTGGCAGAATATGCATTGCAGGAGCTTGCTTGCCCAGCAGCTAGTGTGCTATCAGAAAGAGTTTTCAGTGCTGCTGGTTCAATATTGACCGAAAAAGGGACTCGTCTGGCTACCCAACATGTTGATGATCTAACCTTCATTAAAATGAACCACTCATGGATTTCAAATTATTTTGCCCCACCTTTCCCGGCTGACACCTAGCTTTCCTATAAAAAGGTCTTGCTTGTGGACTCGTCTTACTGACTGTTCCAATCTCTTAATTTGCAGCAGTTGTTTGTCCAGCATACAACATGTTTACACCTCCCTAAATGGGCTAACTCCCCCCACGGGGCCGTGGTCGCGCCACTTGGCGCAAGCACCCGTGAGAGTGCCGTTTGTCTGAAGAGGTGGGTGTGCCCGCTTTTGGTCGACGGCACTGCAACTGGGTCCCTCATAGTACAATAAAGCGTCTCTGGCGGTTTTGGTGCGCACCCAACGTCAGACACACCGTTGTAACATGAGGGGCCCTGGGCCTGTACCGCCGGCCACAAGAGAGTTCCCCCCCATCTCAAACAGTGCTCTACCACTTGCAAAATTATCTCTCACAGCTCCTCCAATGTTTAGTCTATGCGCTGACATCCTTCAATGCCTGGCACTGACAATACCAATTTGTTGACATGTATGATGCTAGTTAAAATAGTCAGGGTCAGTTGTTGTGATTAGATAATTCAGAACCACAATGGACCTTGAAGTTCAGAGCACACAAAGTGTCCTGACAGTAACCAAAAGACATAGGACGAGCTCTGAGACGTGGGAACTCTGCTGACCGCAATCCCTAATCCTATCCAACCACACTAGAGGCAGCCGTGGATTGCGCCTAACGCTCCCTATGCAACTCGGCACAGCCTGAGAAACTAGCTAGGCCTAAGATAGAAAAACAAGCCTACCTTGCCTCAGAGAAATACCCCAAAGGAAAAGGCAGCCCCCCACATATAATGACTGTGAGTAGAGATGAAAATACAAACGCAGAGATGAAATAGATTTAGCAAAGTGAGGCCCAACTTACTGAACAGACCGAAGATAGGAAAGATAACTTTGCGGTCAACACAAAACCCTACAAACAACCACGCAGAGGGGCAAAAAGACCCTCCGCACCGACTAACGGTACGTAGGTGCTCCCTCTGCGTCCCAGAGCTTCCAGCAAGCAAGAAAAACCAATTAAGCAAGCTGGACAGAAAAAATAGCAAAACAAAAATAACAGAAGCAAAACTTAGCTTATGCAGAGCAGACGGCCACAGGAACGATCCAGGAGGAAGCAAGACCAATACTAGAACATTGACTGGAGGCCAGGAGCAAAGCACTAGGTGGAGTTAAATAGAGCAGCACCTAACGACTTCACAACATCACCTGAGGAAGGAAACTCAGAAGCCGCAGTACCACTCGTGACCACAGGAGGGAGCTCTGCCACAGAATTCACAACAGTACCCCCCCCCTTGAGGAGGGGTCACCGAACCCTCACCAGAGCCCCCAGGCCGACCAGGATGAGCCATATGAAAGGCACGAACAAGATCGGCAGCATGGACATCAGAGGCAAAGACCCAGGAATTATCTTCCTGACCATAACCCTTCCACTTAACCAGATACTGGAGTTTCCGTCTCGAAACACGAGAATCCAAAATCTTCTCCACAATATACTCCAACTCCCCCTCCACCAAAACCGGGGCAGGAGGATCAACAGATGGAACCATAGGTGCCACGTATCTCCGCAACAATGACCTATGGAATACGTTATGGATGGAAAAAGAATCTGGAAGCGTCAAACGAAAAGACACAGGATTAAGAACCTCAGAAACCCTATACGGACCAATGAAACGAGGCTTAAACTTAGGAGAGGAAACCTTCATAGGAATATGACGAGATGACAACCAAACCAAATCCCCAACACGAAGTCAGGGAACCACACAGCGTCTGCGATTAGCGAAATGTTGAGCCTTCCTGGGACAAGGTCAAATTGTCCACTACATGAGTCCAAATCTGCTGTAACCTGTCCACCACCGTATCCACACCAGGACAGTCCGAAGACTCAACCTGCCCTGAAGAGAAATGAGGATGGAACCCAGAGTTGCAGAAAAACGGCGAAACCAAGGTAGCCGAGCTGGCCCGATTATTAAGGGCGAACTCAGCCAAAGGCAAGAAGGACACCCAATCATCCTGATCAGCAGAAACAAAGCATCTCAGATATGTTTCCAAGGTCTGATTGGTTCGTTCGGTCTGGCCATTAGTCTGAGGATGGAAAGCCGAGGAAAAAGACAAATCAATGCCCATCCTAGCACAAAAAGCTCGCCAAAACCTCGAAACAAACTGGGAACCTCTGTCAGAAACGATGTTCTCTGGAATGCCATGTAAACGAACCACATGCTGGAAGAACAATGGCACCAAATCAGAGGAGGAAGGTAATTTAGACAAGGGTACCAAATGGATCATCTTAGAGAAGCGATCACAAACCACCCAAATGACCGACATTTTTTGAGAGAAGGGGAGATCCGAAATAAAATCCATAGAGATATGTTTCCAAGGCCTCTTCGGGACCGGCAAGGGCAAAAGCAACCCACTGGCACGAGAATAGCAGGGCTAAGCCCGAGCACAAATCCCACAGGACTGCACAAAAGAACGCACATCCCGCGACAGAGACGGCCACCAAAAGGATCTAGCCACTAAATCTCTGGTACCAAAGATTCCAGGATGACCAGCCAACACCGAACAATGAACCTCAGAGATAACTTTATTCGTCCACCTATCAGGGACAAACAGTTTCTCCGCTGGGCAACGGTCAGGTTTATTAGCCTGAAATTTTTGCAGCACCCGCCGCAAATCAGGGGAGATGGCAGACAAAATTACTCCCTCTTTGAGAATACTCGCCGGCTCAGACAAACCCGAAGAGTCGGGCACAAAACTCCTAGACAGGGCATCCACCTTCACATTTTTAGAGCCCGGAAGGTACGAAACCACAAAGTCAAAACGGGAGAAAAACAGCGACCAACGAGCCTGTCTAGGATTCAACCGTTTGGCAGACTCAAGATAAGTCAAGTTCTTGTGATCAGTCAAGACCACCACGCGATGCTTAGCTCCTTCAAGCCAATGACGCCACTCCTCGAATGCCCACTTCATGGCCAGCAACTCTCGATTGCCAACATCATAATTTCGCTCAGCAGGCGAAAACTTCCTGGAAAAGAAGGCGCATGGTTTCATCACCGAGCAATCAGAACTTCTCTGCGACAAAACAGCCCCCGCTCCAATTTCAGAAGCATCAACCTCGACCTGGAACAGAAGCGAAACATCTGGTTGACACAACACAGGGGCAGAAGAAAAACGACGCTTTAACTCTTGAAAAGCTTCCACAGCAGCAGAAGACCAATTGACCACATCAGCACCCTTCTTGGTCAAATCGGTCAATGGTTTAGCAATACTAGAAAAATTACAGATGAAGCGACGATAAAAATTAGCAAAGCCCAGGAACTTTTGCAGACTCTTCAGAGATGTCGGCTGAGTCCAATCATAGCTGGCCTGGACCTTAACAGGGTCCATCTCGATAGTAGAAGGGGAAAAAATGATCCCCAAAAATGAAACCTTCTGAACACCAAAGAGACACTTTGATCCCTTCACAAACAAAGAATTAGCACGCAGGACCTGGAATACCATTCTGACCTGCTTCACATGAGACTCCCAATCATCCGAGAAGACCAAAATATCATCCAAGTATACAATCAGGAATTTATCCAGGTACTCTCGGAAAATGTCATGCATAAAGGACTGAAACACCGATGGAGCATTGGCAAGTCCGAAAGGCATAACTAGGTACTCAAAATGGCCCTCGAGCGTATTAAATGCAGTTTTCCATTCATCGCCCCGCTTAATACGCACAAGATTATAGGCACCACGAAGATCTATCTTGGTGAACCAACTAGCCCCCTTGATCCGAGCAAACAAATCAGATAGCAGCGGCAAGGGGTACTGAAATTTGACCGTGATTTTATTTAGAAGGCGGTAATCTATACAAGGTCTCAGCGAACCATCCTTCTTGGCCACAAAAAAGAACCCCGCTCCCAATGGCGACGATGACGGGTGAATATGACCCTTCTCCAAGGACTCTTTCACGTATCTCCGCATAGCGGCGTGCTCAGGTACAGATAAATTAAACAGTCGACCTTTAGGAAACTTACTACCAGGAATCAAATCGATAGCACAATCACAATCCCTATGCGGAGGTAGGGCATTGGACTTGGGCTCATCATATACATCCCGGTAATCAGACAAGAACTCTGGGACCTCAGAAGGGGTGGATGACGAAATAGACAGAAATGGGACATCACCATGTACCCCCTGACAACCCCAGCTGGACACAGACATTGATTTCCAATCTAATACTGGGTTATGGACTTGTAGCCATGGCAACCCCAACACGACCACATTATGCAGATTATGCAACACGAGAAAGCGAATATCCTCCTGATGTGCAGGAGCCATGCACATGGTCAGCTGGGTCCAGTACTGAGGCTTATTCTTGGCCAAAGGCGTAGCATCAATTCCTCTCAATGGAATAGGACACTGCAAGGGCTCCAAGAAAAACCCACAACGCCTAGCATACTCCAAGTCCATCAAATTCAGGGCAGCGCCTGAATCCACAAATGCCATGACAGAATAAGATGACAAAGAGCAGATCAAAGTAACGGACAAAAGAAATTTTGACTGTACCGTACCAATGGTGGCAGACCTAGCGAACCGCTTAGTGCGCTTAGGACAATCGGAGATAGCATGAGTGGAATCACCACAGTAGAAACACAGCCCATTCCGACGTCTGTGTTCTTGCCGTTCAACTCTGGTCAAAGTCCTATCGCACTGCATAGGCTCAGGTTTATGCTCGGATAATACCGCCAAATGGTGCACAGATTTACGCTCACGCAAGTGTCGACCGATCTGAATGGCCAAAGACATAGACTCATTCAGACCAGCGGGCATGGGAAATCCCACCATGACATCCTTAAGGGCTTCAGAGAGACCCTTTCTGAAAATAGCTGCCAGCGCACCTTCATTCCATTGAGTGAGCACGGACCACTTTCTAAACTTCTGACAATAAATCTCTATCTCATCCTGACCCTGACACAGAGCCAGCAAATTTTTCTCTGCCTGATCCACCGAATTAGGTACATCATACAGCAATCCGAGCGCCAGGAAAAACGCATCAATATTACATAATGCAGGATCTCCTGGCGCAAGGGAAAATGCCCAGTCTTGAGGGTCGCCACGTAATAAAGAAATAATGATCCTAACTTGTTGAACTGGGTCACCAGAGGAGCGAGGTTTCAAAGCCAGAAACAGTTTACAATTATTTTTGAAACTCAGAAATTTTGCTCTATCTCCAGAAAACAAATCAGGAATAGGAATTCTTGGTTCTAACATAGAATTCTGAACCACAAAGTCTTGAATATTTTGTACTCTTGCAGTGAGATGATCCACACATGAAGACAGACCTTTAATGTCCATCACTACACCTGTGTCCTGAACCACCCAAATGTCTAGGGGAAAAAAAAAGGCAAAACACAGTGCAAAGAAAAAAAAATGGTCTCAGAACTTCTTTTTTCCCTCTATTGAGAAGCATTAGTACTTTGGGCCTCCAGTACTGTTGTGATTAGGTAATTCAGAACCACAATGGACCTTGAAGTTCAGAGCACACAAAGTGACCTGACAATAACCAAAAGACATAGGACGAGCTCTGAGACGTGGGAACTCTGCTGACCGCAATCCCTAATCCTATCCAACCACACTAGAGGCAGCCGTGGATTGCACCTAACGCTCCCTATGCAACTCGGCACAGCCTGAGAAACTAGCTAGGCCTAAGATAGAAAAACAAGCCTACCTTGCCTCAGAGAAATACCCCAAAGGAAAAGGCAGCCCCCCACATATAATGACTGTGAGTAGAGATGAAAATACAAATGCAGAGATGAAATAGATTTAGGAAAGTGAGGCCCAACTTACTGAACAGACCGAAGATAGGAAAGATAACTTTGCGGTCAACACAAAACCCTACAAACAACCACGCAGAGGGGCAAAAAGACCCTCCGCACCGACTAACGGTACGGAGGTGCTCCCTCTGCGTCCCAGAGCTTCCAGCAAGCAAGAAAAACCAATTAAGCAAGCTGGACAGAAAAAATAGCAAAACAAAAATAACACAAGCAAAACTTAGCTTATGCAGAGCAGACGGCCACAGGAATGATCCAGGAGGAAGCAAGACCAATACTAGAACATTGACTGGAGGCCAGGAGCAAAGCACTAGGTGGAGTTAAATAGAGCAGCACCTAACGACTTCACCACATCACCTGAGGAAGGAAACTCAGAAGCCGCAGTACCACTCGTGACCACAGGAGGGAGCTCTGCCACAGAATTCACAACAGTCAGTGTCCTATATTGACACCAGTAAATACTTAGCGCCAAATTACTATGTTTGAAACTCAGCAGAGGAGCCCACCCCTGTACCTAAGTATGCCACCCTTTTGTTTTTTGGTTTTGTTGTTTTGCGAGACATTAACATCTATTTATTTTTTGGGAGTACTAACTGTGTCAGACACTCCTTCCAATCGTCCTCCGCTGACCACACCAATGCTGCCTGTGTACCTCTGCAAGATAATTCAAACTGCTTTGAGCCTAAAGTTTTTTATTTTAGGTCTACTAAGTCTGTCTGCGGTCCCTCCTTCCAATTGTCCTTCGCTGAACACAACAATGCTGCCTGTGTACCCCTGCAAGATAATTGAAACTGCCTTGAGCCTAATTTTTTTTATTTTCTGCCTACTAAGTCTGTCTGCGGTCCTTCCTTCCAATTGTCCTCCGCTGAACACACCAATGCTGCCTGTGTACCCCTGCAAGATAATTGAAACTGCTTTGAGGCTAATTTTTTTTTATTTTCTGCCTACTAAGTCTGTCTGCGGTCCCTCCTTCCATTTGTCGTCCGCTGAGCACACCAATGCCGACCGTGTACCCATGTAACTTTTTGTCATCCTGCAGTGAGCCTACTTTATGGTGTAAGGCCTACTAGCAGTGTCTGTCTGCGCCACTTAATACAGCTGTCCTCCTCTAAAAAAAAATGGCGGATTTTCAGCATGTCAGAATTATAAAACTGCATTGGGGCCACAAGTTTCGTTGTGGTCTACATACTGCGTCTTCCGCTCCAAGGTGTTCTCTCTGTTGCCTCTCCTTCGCTTCTATCTTGAAGCTCTTGTTAAGTAGTTGTTGAAACAACACTGCATTAGGCCTACAAGTTGGGTCTGGGTTGTAGAGACGGTGTCTCCCGCTGCAAGGTGTTCTCCAGGTTGCCTCTCCATAGCTTCAATCTTCATGCTCTTGTTAAGTAGTTGTTGAAACAACACTGCATTAGGCCTACAAGTTGGGTCTGGGTTGTAGAGACGGTGTCTCCCGCTGCAAGGTGTTCTCCAGGTTGCCTCTCCATAGCTTCAATCTTCATGCTCTTGTTAAGTAGTTGTTGAAACAGCACTGCATTGGGCCTACAAGTTGGGTCTGGGTTGTAGAGACGGTGTCTCCCGCTGCAAGGTGTTCTCGAGGTTGCCTCTCCATATCTTCAATCTTCATGCTGTTGTTAAGTAGTTGTTGAAACAACACTGCATTAGGCCTACAAGTTGGGTCTGGGTTGTAGAGACGGTGTCTCCCGCTGCAAGGTGTTCTCCAGGTTGCCTCTCCATAGCTTCAATCTTCATGCTCTTGTTAAGTAGTTGTTGAAACAACACTGCATTAGGCCTACAAGTTGGGTCTGGGTTGTAGAGACGGTGTCTCCCGCTGCAAGGTGTTCTCCAGGTTGCCTCTCCATAGCTTCAATCTTCATGCTCTTGTTAAGTAGTTGTTGAAACAACACTGCATTAGGCCTACAAGTTGGGTCTGGCATGTAGAGACGGTGTCTCCCGCTCCAAGGTGTTCTCCAGGTTGCCACATAATCGAAGCTGCATAGAGCCTATTTTGTTATTTTAGGCCTACTAAGTCTTTCTGCGGTCCCTCCTTCCAATTGTTCTCCACTGAGCACACCAATGAAGACCGTGTACCCATGTAACCTTTTTTAAACCTGCGTCGAGCCAACTTTGTGGTGTAAGGCCTACTTGCAGTGTCTGGCTGCGCCACTCAATACAGCTGTCCTCTTTAAAAAAATGACCTGCAATTATCAGGTTTTCAGCCTATCGGAATTTTAAAACTGCAGTGGGGCTACTAGTTTGGTTGGGGCCTACTAACAGTGTCTGCCGCTCCAAGGAGTTCTCCTGGTTGCCTTTCCTGAGCTTCTATCTTCAGGCTCTTGTTAAATAGTTGTAAAATGGAACAACTGCATTTGGCCTACTAGTTGGGTTGGGGCCTACTAACAGTGGCTGCCGCTCCTTGCTGTTCTCCTGGTTTCCTGTCCTGAAATTCCATTTTCAGGCTCTCATTAAGTAGTTGTTAATGTTAGACTGCATTTGGCCTACTAGTTGGGTTGGGGCCTACTATTGGTGTCTGCCACTCCTTGATGTTCTCCTCCACTGAACAAACCAGTGCCGCCTGTTTACTTCTGTTACCAATTTTGAACTGCATTTAGCCTACTTACTGATTTGGGCCTATTCACTGTGTCAGCCTCTCATTATAGTTGTACTCCACTGAACAAAGCAATGCCCCCTGGTTAGTCCTGTTACCAATTTTGAACTGCATTTAGCCCACTTTATTCTTTGGGCCTATATCTGTGTTTCCTCCTCATCCTGCCCATTGCCCAGCCAGTGATAGATGAGTCTGCTGGTACATTGACCCATAACACAACATTCCCCGTGCACGCTACACAGCAAGATTGTGACCCTGCTGAAAGTCAGGTTCCCCTTCTCGCATACCATACCACCTTACACAGGGACAAAGAGGAAGGTGCAGGTGAAAGTGCAGGTTCCTTCATCAGGTGGGGGGAGGAATACTCGTTGGCGACGTCACTGGCACAGGGCCCCTCATAGTACGCAAAAGTGTCGCTGCCGGTGGGAGGCACCCCCGCCGTGCAAACACACCGCCGTACTTTGAGGGGCCCTGTGCCAGTGCCAATGCCAACGAGTGGGCCCCCCCTGCTTGCTCAGGATCACAGCACTTGCAAAGTTGAAATACTTACCTCTCCCTGCTCCACTGCCGTGACGTGGTCCAGATTTCCTGGGCCCACTAAATACTTGAACCAGCCCTACCCCCTACAACTTTAGCCAAATGACCCCCAATTTCCAATGCCTTACTATTATTATAAGGTAAATTAAGATTGACAAGCTTCAGTAACAAGAATATATGTTTTTGCCATTAAAATGGGCACTGTACATGTTTTCCTGGCCTCCACTCACTGCCGACTATGCTCCCCCATTGACTTGCATTGGGTTTCGTGTTTCGGTCGATCCCCGACTTTTCGCGATAATCGGCCGATTCCACTCGACTCGACTGTTGAGATAGTCGGGTTTCGCAAAACCCGACTCGACCCTAAAAAACTAAAAGTCACTCAACCCTAATCACCACATCAAATCCCTGTCATAGCCAGCCCAATTTCCAGACCTGATTCCCTTTGAAAACCTCTGGAATGTAATCAAGAGTAAGATAGATAGTCACAATCTATTAAACAAAGAAGAACTGCTTAAATTGTTGTACCAAAGTAGCATATGGTCACCCAAAAGCAGTGTGAAAGACTGGTGGAAACCATGCCAAGACGCATGAAAGCTGTGATTAAAAATCATGGTTATTCCACAAAATATTGATTTCTGAACACTTCCTGAGTTAAAACATTAGTATTGTTGCTGCTAAATGATTATGAACTTGTTTCTTTTGCATTATATGAGGTCTGCAAGCAATGCATGTTTTTGTTATTTTGACCATTTCTCATTTTCAGAAAATAAATAGAAAATTTATTGCTTTGAATTTCGGAGACATGTTGTCAGTAGTCTATAGAATAAATGAACAATTTACATTTTACTCAAAAATATACCTATAGAGACAAAAATCAGACAAACGGAAAATTTTTGCAGTGGCCTTTTAATTTTTGCCAGAGCAGTATATATACATACTTTGAAGAACCTAGAATATAAGACATATTTTCAGTTGTTTCACACTTTTTTGTTAAGTACAGTACAGACCAAAAGTTTGGACACACCTTCTCATTTAAAGATTTTTCTGTATTTTCATGACTATGAAAATTGTACATTCACACTGAAGGCATCAAAACTATGAATTAACACATGTGGAATTATATACTTAACAAAAAAGTGTGAAACAACTGAAATTATGTCTTATATTCTAGGTTCTTCAAAGTAGCCACCTTTTGCTTTGATGACTGCTTTGCACACTCTTGGCATTCTCTTGATGAGTTTCAAGAGGTAGTCACTGGGATGTTGTTCCAACAATCTTGAAGGAGCTCCCAGAGATGCTTAGCACTTGCTGGCCCTTTTGCCTTCACTGTATGGTCCAGCTCACCCCAAACCATCTTGATTGGGTTCAGGTCTAGTGACTGTGGAGGCCAGGTCATCTGTCGTAGCACCCCATCACTCTCCTTCTTGGTCAGATAGCCCTTACACAGAATGGAAGTGTGTTTGGGGTCATTGTCCTGTTGAAAAATAAATGATGGTTCAACTAAACGCAAACCGGATGCTGGTTCAGTATGCCTTCAATCTATATATATAATTGTCTAAGGGTTTTTCCGTCTGTCTGTCTGTCTCTGTCTGTCCTGGAAATCCCGCGTCTCTGATTGGTCGAGGCCGCTAGGCCTTGACCAATCAGTGACGGGCACAGCGACGATGATGTCATAAAGGACGTAGACATCCCACGTCTCTGATTCAGCGACGGGCACAGTATCGACGTAGATGTCATAATGGTTGCCATGGCGATGATGATGTCATAAAGGTTGCCTCGACCAATCAACGACGGGCACAGTCTGCCGCGAATTCTGGAATCATCATTGTCCATATACTACGGGGACATGCATATTCTAGAATACCCGATGCGTTAGAATCGGGCCACAAACTGGTTTTTAATAAATCCCCAACAGTGTCACCAGCAAAGCACCCACACACCATCACACCTCCTCCTCCTCCATGCTTCACGGTGGGAACCAGGCATGTAGAGTCCATCCGTTTACCTTTTCTGCGTCGCGCAAAGACACGGTGGTTGGAGCCAAAGATCTCAAATTTGGACTCATCAGACCAAAGCACAGATTTCCACTGGTCTAATGTCCATTCCTTGTGTTCTTTAGCCCAAACAAGCCTCTTCTGCTTGTTGCCTGTCCTTAGCAGTGGTTTCCTAGCAGCTATTTTACCATGAAGGCCTGCTGCAGAAAGTCTCCTCTTAACAGTTGTTGTAGAGATGTGACTACTGCTAGAACTCTGTGTGGCATTGACCTGGTCTCTAATCTGAGCTGCTGTTAACCTGCGATTTCTGAGGCTGGTGACTTGGATAAACTTATGCTCAGAAGCAGAGATGACTCTTGGTCTTCCTTTCCTGGGGCGGTCCTCATGTGTGCCAGTTTCTTTGTAGTGCTTTATAGTTTTTGCCACTTTCAAAGTTTGCCCAATTTTTCAGTCTGACTGACCTTCATTTCTTTAAGTAATGATGGCCACTCATTTTTCTTTGCTTAGCTGCTTTTTTCTTGCCATTATACATATTCTAACAGTCTATTCAGTAGGACTATCAGCTGTGTATACACCAGACTTCTGCACAACACAATTGATGGTCCCAACACCATTTATAAGGCAAGAAATCCCACTTATTAAACCTGACAGGGCACACCTGTGAATTGAAAACCACTCCCAGTGACTATCTCTTGATGCTCATCACGAGAATGCCAAGAGTGTGCAAAGCAGTCATCAAAGCAAAAGGTGGCTAATTTGAAGAACCTAGAATATAAGACATAATTTCATTTGTTTCACACTTTTTTGTTAAGTATATAATTCCACATGTGTTAATTCATAGTTTTGATGCCTTCAGTGTGAATGTACAATTTTCATAGTCATGAAAATACAGAAAAATCTTTAAATGAGAAGGTGTGTCCAAACTGTATATATATAATTTAAAAAATATTTTCTTCAACTTTTTTTTACTTTTTTACTTATTACCAATATGGAACTTTCACTTTCTGCAGTCTGATCGCAGTTATAAGGTTTAGCAATGCTCCTGCATTGCTATACCTTACACCCTATCAGCCCTGCAGACGCAAGTTAGTTAAATCAGTTTGCTGTATTGTGTGACTATCTCCTAGTTCCCCAATTTAGCTTAATCCTCCCAGTACCTCCCAGTACCTATCCTCCTCCGCATTGTTGTTTAGTGCTTTTGTATGATAGAGATTTTCTGTTATCCCTGTTTTGTTTTTCTGTCTGGTTTTCTTTTAATTTTTGTCCCATGCCTGATAGGTTGGGTCAGGGGACACATTAGGGTTTTTACAGGAGCAGAGTAAGGTCAGCGACTCGGGCCTCTCTACCTTTAAGAATACCCCCGGGACAGGGATAATTAGGGTTCCAGCTCCAGGGATAGTTTGAGGCCTCTCTTCCTTACTGAAGACCATCACAGCGTGACAGTTGGCTGGTGAAACTGGACTGTGTGGAAGACTGGGTTGTGTTGGCAAGCATGCTGGAAGCATTATCTGGAGAGATGAGCGAGCACTGTAATGCTCCAGTGCTCAATGCTCAAACCATGCAATTCCTAATACTTGCATGTTTGTTTCTAGTAACAAGTATAATGGGAGTCAATGGGAAAGCCAATCTTTTTTCCTGCTGACCCTACAAAGAGTTCTGGGGGGCAGTGAAAATGTTCAAAATGATGGGAAAAGTGAAATGGAAGGAGAACAGCATGAGGAAGACCCTGTAAGCATCTCTGACTTCCAGATCACTACTGAGAACAACGGTGTCCCACGTTTACTCCACTTTAAAGAGAACCTGTCAGCAAGATTGTGCTCAATAACCTACAGACGATGTCAGGTTGGTGCCATTAAACTGATTAAAATGATACCTTTTTGATGAAATCCATCTTGTGGTTTTTATTTAATCTTTATTTTCAATTTATGACATACTCGCGCTTTCAGGTGGGCCTGTTGACGGGGTCTTTATGTAGTGCTCTGCTTACATATTCATACTGATGACTTATGACAGGTCACTCATCCCTCAGTATCAAAGAAACTGTCCGTCACATCCAAACATAAATCACGTCTGAACAGGGGCTTACCTAGAGTCGCCAACTCATAAACAGTGAAACAGATAAGGTAGCACTCTGTAGTGCTATAGCTTGCAAACATAAAATATGAAAATTGGATTGCATTACTGCACTAGAAATATGAAAAATTGAGAATGCTTAGCGCATGAATTGGCCAATTCATGTAAACCTGGCAGCCAGATTAAGGCATTTCTCATTGCCAGGACCTAATGCCAATCCTCTCTTAGACAGTCTACATTTCTCTGGGAACCTAATATGAATCCTCTCTGGACTAAAGTCTATATCTCTGTAGAGGGGTAGAATCCTGCTGCAATTAAAAACACCTAAGGCTAAGGGGCTGAGTGCTCAGACAGAAGGCTATTACAAATATCATGTGCTACGCATTCTCAGTTTTTCATATTTCTAGTGCAGTAATGCATGCTATAGCGCTACAGAGTGCTACCTTATCTCTTTAATTGTATATGAGTTGGCAACTCTAGGTAAGCACCTGTTTGGACTTCATTTATGTTTGGATGTGATGGTCAGTTTTTTTATATTTGCACAAAGGGTGGTGCTCACAGCAATCTGGCACAAAGGGTGGTGCTCACAGCAATCTGGCATCAACAACCATAGAGATCTTCAGGAGACCTCTGGTTGTCATGCCGACACATCGCTGACACATGACAGGGGTCAGTGGTGCACGCATTTCCAGCCCGATGGCCAGAAGCGCTTGTTAAATGCCTCTGTCAGGGTTTGACAGCGGCATTTAACTAGTTAATGGGCACAGGCGAATCGCGATTCCTCCCACGCCTATTGTGGGCACATGTCAGCTGTTCAAAACAGCTGTCATGTTCCGGCTTTGATGCGGGCTCACCACTGGAGCCCGCATCAAAGCGGGGGTTCTGCCATCGGACGTACTATTCCGTCCAATAGCAGAAAGGGGTTAAGGAGTGATAATAAAACATTCAAACCAACGAGAAATTGCATTTTTACAGGAAAAAAAGACAAACAATTTTTCCTGCATAATAACTTGTGTATAAGGCAAAATTCAAAAAGGATTTAAAAGTGTATAATTTAATTAAACCAAAATTGATTTTTTTAAATTAAAAATATGAAATTTCAGTATCATTTATGAAGGAAGAAAGAACTTCAAAAATAAGTGACTCAGCATGAGCGGACATACCACCAGTTCAACCAGTATGGCTGCATTGGAGCCCAGAGGCTCCAGGGGGCCTCTGCAGGGTAGCTATTAATGAGGGCAATCTGGCCAGTTTATCTGGCCATGAGGCTCTCGGGGGCCCCTGGCCAGATTGCCCTCATGTGCAGCAGGCAGGGAGCAATCCCTGCAGTTCCACTGCCTGCAAGAGAAAATGGCAGTGGAGCTGCAGGGAATGGATCCGTCCTGCTTCCTGCCCACTCTTCCTGTCTCTCACAGCAGCGGCTGAATAACATCATCATTTAGCTCCGAGGCTATGCGAGACAGGAAGCTGCCGGCGATGGTGCGGCTTCAGGATACTGTGCGTAGAAGTGAGGTGTGTGTGTGTATGTATGTATGCATACAGAGAGGTGAATAGTGCTGTGTGTGTCTGTGTGTGTATGTGTATGAAGAGAGGTCAATGATGCTGTGTGTGTCTGTGTGTTGGTGGAGGAGAGGGCAATGATGGGGCAGAAGGCAATGATTGGGTTGACAGAGAGGGCAATGATGGGGGTGATGGGGAGAAAACAATGATGGGGTGGTGGAAAGGGCAATAATGGGGATGGTGGGGGAGGAGGAAATGATGGAAGTGGTGTAATGGGCAATGATGGGAGTGGTGGGGCAGAAGGCAATGATTGGGTTGACAGAGAGAGCAATGATGGGGTGATGGGGAGAAAGCAATGAAAGGGTGGTGGAAAGGGCAATAATGGAGGTGGTGGGGGAGGATGAAATGATGGAGGTGGTGAATGGGCAATAATGTTGGTAGTGGGGAGGAGGAAATGATGGAGGTGGTGTAATGGGCATTGATGGGGTGGTGGGGCAGAAGGCAATGATTAGGCTGACGGAGAGGGCAATGATGGGGGTGATGAGGCAGTAGGCAATGATTGGGTTGACAGAGAGGGCAATGATGGGGGTGATGAGGGACAAACAATGATGGGGTAGTGGAAAGGGCAATAATGGGGGTCGTGGGGGAGGAAGAAATGATGGAGGTGGTGAATGGGCAATAATGCTGGTAGTGGGGAGGAGGAAATGATGGAGGCGGTGTAATGGGCATTGATAGGGTGGTGGGGCAGAAGGCAATGATTAGGCTGGCGGAGAGGGCAATGATGGGGGTGATGAGGCAGAAGGCAATGATTGGGTTGACAGAGAGGGCAATGATGGAGGTGATGAGGGAGGAAGCAATGATGCGGTAGTGGAAATGACAATAATCGGGGTCGTGGGGGAGGAGGAATTTATGGAGGTGGTGAATGGGCAATAATGGGGGTGGTGGGGAGAAGGAAATGATAGAGGTGGTGTAATGGGCAATGATGGGGGTGGTGGAGGGAAAGACAATCATGGTGGCAGTGGAAAGGGCAATGATAGGGATAGTGAGGGAGGAGGAAATGATGGAGGTGAGGGTGAAGACAATAATGATGGCAGTGGAAAAGACGATGGGGTGGTGGGGATGAGGCAATGATGCAGGTGGTGGAATGGGTAATGATGGGGGTGGTGGGGAGGAGGAAATGATGGAGGTTGTGGAATGAGTAATGATGGGTGTGGTGGGGGAAGACAATGATGAAGGCGGTGAAAAGGACAATGATGGGGGTGGTGGGGAGGAGGAAATGATGGAGGTGGTGTAATGTGCAATGATGGGGTGGTGGGGGAAAAGACAATAATGGTGGTGGTGGAAAGGGCAATGATAGGGATGATGAGGGAGGAGGCAATGATGGAGGTGGTGGAATAGGTAATGATGGGAGTGTTGGGGAGGAGGAAATGATGGAGGTTATGAAATGGGTAATGATGGGGGTGGTGGGGGCGAAGACAATGATGATGGCGGTGGAAAGGACAATGATGGGGTGGTGGGGAAGGAGGAAATGATGGAGGTGGTGGAATGGGTAATGATGGGGTGGTGGGGGAGGAGGAAATGATGGAGGTGGTGGAATGGTCAATAATGGGGTGGCGGCGAGAAAGCAATGATGGAGGTGGTGAAGAGGGCAATCATGGGGGAGGGGAGGAGGACAATGAGGGGTGTGGGGAATTGGGATGGGAAAAGGGGGATTTATAATGGATTTAGGAACAGGGGGAGGTGGAAGAAGACGTTATTGATTACTTTGTCTAACATAGTCCCTTATTATAAAGTGTACTCACTTATTATGTATAGCACAGTCCCTTAGTGTATAGAGTACTCACTTATTATGTATAATACCATCCTTAGTTACATAGTTTCCTCTTCTGTAATGTATAACACCTTCCCTTATTACATACATTCCTCTCTTGCTATACAGTGGGGCAAAAAAGTATTTAGTCAGTCAGCAATAGTGCAAGTTCCACCACTTAAAAAGATGAGAGGCGTCTGTAATTTACATCATAGGTAGACCTCAACTATGGGAGACAAACTGAGAAAAAAAATCCAGAAAATCACATTGTCTGTTTTTTTATCATTTTATTTGCATATTATGGTGGAAAATAAGTATTTGGTCAGAAACAAAATTTCATCTCAATACTTTGTAATATATCCTTTGTTGGCAATGACAGAGGTCAAACGTTTTCTGTAAGTCTTTACAAGGTTGCCACACACTGTTGTTGGTATGTTGGCCCATTCCTCCATGCAGATCTCCTCTAGAGCAGTGATGTTTTTGGCTTTTCGCTTGGCAACACGGACTTTCAACTCCCTCCAAAGGTTTTCTATAGGGTTGAGATCTGGAGAGTGGCTAGGCCACTCCAGGACCTTGAAATGCTTCTTACGAAGCCACTCCTTCGTTGCCCTGGCGGTGTGCTTTGGATCATTGTCATGTTGAAAGACCCAGCCACGTTTCATCTTCAATGCCCTTGTTGATGGAAGGAGGTTTGCACTCAAAATCTCACAATACATGGCCCCATTCATTCTTTCATGTACCCGGATCAGTCGTCCTGGCCCCTTTGCAGAGAAACAGCCCCAAAGCATGATGTTTCCACCACCATGCTTTACAGTAGGTATGGTGTTTGATGGATGCAACTCAGTATTCTTTTTCCTCCAAACACGACAAGTTGTGTTTCTACCAAACAGTTCCACTTTGGTTTCATCAGACCATAGGACATTCTCCCAAAACTCCTCTGGATCATCCAAATGCTCTCTAGCAAACTTCAGATGGGCCCGGACATGTACTGGCTTAAGCAGTGGGACACGTCTGGCACTGCAGGATCTGAGTCCATGGTGGCGTAGTGTGTTACTTATGGTAGGCCTTGTTACATTGGTCCCAGCTCTCTGCAGTTCATTCACTAGGTCCCCCCGCGTGGTTCTGGGATTTTTGCTCACCGTTCTTGTGATCATTCTGACCCCACGGGGTGGGATTTTGCGTGGAGCCCCAGATCGAGGGAGATTATCAGTGGTCTTGTATGTCTTCCATTTTCTAATTATTGCTCCCACTGTTGATTTCTTCACTCCAAGCTGGTTGGCTATTGCAGATTCAGTCTTCCCAGCCTGGTGCAGGGCTACAATTTTGTTTCTGGTGTCCTTTGACAGCTCTTTGGTCTTCACCATAGTGGAGTTTGGAGTCAGACTGTTTGAGGGTGTGCACAGGTGTCTTTTTATACTGATAACAAGTTTAAACAGGTGCCATTACTACAGGTAATGAGTGGAGGAAAGAGGAGACTCTTAAAGAAGAAGTTACAGGTTTGTGAGAGCCAGAAATCTTGATTGTTTGTTTCTGACCAAATACTTATTTTCCACCATAATATGCAAATAAAATGATTAAAAAAACAGACAATGTGATTTTCTGGATTTTTTTTTCTCAGTTTGTCTCCCATAGTTGAGGTCTACCTATGATGTAAATTACAGACGCCTCTCATCTTTTTAAGTGGTGGAACTTGCACTATTGCTGACTGACTAAATACTTTTTTGCCCCACTGTATATGGTGCCGTCCCTTATTATATAGCTTCCTCTGCTGTTATGTACAGTGCTGTCTCTTACATAGTGTATTCTTGTTATTTTTGTTGTTCACAACGCCCTCTTTTATTACATAGTCCCCTCTCTTGTTAGATGTAAAATGACTACTGATGAAGGAGCCGGTGACCAGACAACCAGTCCATCAGCTCCTCCTTTAGAAAAGAAGCTTTCCCATGCTCCATCAGCCATCATTGCATTTTACAGATCCACCCTGTATTAGACATAAAGGAGGGCCTCATACACATTCTGTTCAAATTGTGATGTATTGGTACTCCTCAACTCATAAAGGCTTTTCAGTTTTGAGTGTTATATACCAAGTAAATGTACTCCAGCCCACGGAATAGTCTATGGGATAGCAATATAATACCGATAAGGGTATTTGCGCACGTTCAATAACATTTCTGCATCTCTTGGCAGGAAAAACTCAGCTGCAAAACTCACATTTTTGGTGCATTTTTCAGTGATGAAAAATGCAGGGCAAAAACACACAGAGAAGTGAAATGCTGCAGACTATTTTTTGCAACAAATCTGCAAGTCACAAATAAGTAATGTGTGCATGATACGTCAAGTTTCTTATTCACTTTGCTGGCATCAGGCTTTGCTTCAGGTTTTGTCATAAATCCGCGCAGGAAAAAAACAAGACAAAAACAAACCAAATCTGCAACGTGTGCACAAAGCTGAAATTTTTTACCAAGTTTTTTGAGGGTTATATACCAGCAAAATGTACCCAAGAAGATAAAATACCCTATGGATAAGCAGTATAAGACTGATACATTTTAAACAAATTTTTGGAGGGTTATATACTAACGGAATGTACTCCAGCCCACGGAATAGTCTGTGGGTGAGCTGATATAGCAACAAAATGTACCCAAGAAGATGTAATACCCTATAATTTAAACACATCCAATTGTGGAAATTATTATTATTCCAAGATCTATTGATTAAAATGAACTTTTTATGGTGGGAAAACCCTTTTAAGGGCTGCCACTAGGAATTTGGGGGCCCCATACTGGGGATTTTTTAAGTTTCCATCATGACAAGGTAAACTCTTTTGGCCGGGCCCTACTGTACTCCATCCTATTAATCATTTGTTAAAATATCCAATACAATTAAAATATATTTGTATTTATTTTAAAATTTTAATATGACCAATAATATCACATACAGGGGACAAATACCACTGCACCATGACCAGACACCATATTACCACATAGTGACCTATAATACCACATACAAGGAACAAATGCCGCCACACCATGTCCAGACCATAAATTACCACCACAGTGACCAAAAAATATTACATACAGGGGACAAATGCCACCGTACCATGTCTAGACCACATATAACCACCATATAGTGACCAAATAATAGCACATACAAGGAACAAATAGCGCCACCCCATGGCCGGACAACATATTACCACCACATAGTGACTGAATACTAAAATACTGATCAGTAATAAATAAACACAATACTAATATCACCATACGTGCCATTATACAGAGGAGATCTGTACTTAGTATGATCACTGGTGACATTGTACCCAGGACCGCTGTATATAGTATACTATTATTATTATTATTTATTGTTATAGCGCCATTTATTCCATGGCGCTTTACATGTCAGGAGGGGTATGCATAATTAAAACAGGTACAATAATCTTGAACAATACAAGTCACAACTGGTACAGGAGGAGAGAGGACCCTGCCCGCGAGGGCTCACAATCTACAAGGGATGGGTGAGAATACAGTAGGCGAGGGTAGAGCTGGTCATGCAGCGGTTTGGTCGATCGGTGATTACTGCAGGTTATAGGCTTGTCGGAAGAGGTGGGTCTTCAGGCTCTTTTTGAAGGTTTCAATGGTAGGCGAGAGTCTGTTGTGTTGTGGTAGAGGGTTCCAGAGTAGGGGTGATAAGCGAGAGAAATCTTGTATACGATTGTGGGAAGAGGAGATAAGAGGGGAGTAGAGAAGGAGGTCTTGTGAGGATCGGAGGTTGCGTGTAGGGAAGTACCGGGAGACGAGGTCACAGATGTATGGAGGAGACAGGTTGTGAATGGCTTTGTACGTCATGGTTAGGGTTTTGTACTGGAATCTCTGGGCAATGGGGAGCCAGTAAAGGGATTGACAGAGGGGAGAAGCTGGGGAATAGCGGGGGGACAGGTGGATTAGTCGGGCAGCAGAGTTTAGAATAGATTGGAGGGGTGCGAGAGTGTTTGAGGGGAGGCCACAGAGCAGGAGGTTGCAGATTCTTGGTTGAGGAATGAACGGATTCGTGAAATATTTTTGAGTTGAAGTCGGCAGGAAGTGGAAAGGGTTTAGATATGTAATTTGAAGGAGAGATCAGCGTCAAGGATTACCCCGAGGCAGCGAGCTTGTGGAACTGGGGATAGTGGGCAGCCATTTACTGTAATGGATAGGTTCGTTGGGGGGGTCACGTGAGATGGGGGAAAGATGATGAATTCTGTTTTGTCCATGTAGAGTTTCAGAAATCTAGCGGAAAAGAAGGATGAAATAGTGGACAGACATTGAGGGATTCTGGTTAGTAGGGAGGTGATATCTGGTCCAGAGATGTAGATGTGTGTGTCATCAGCATAGAGATGATACTGAAAGCCATGAGATTCTATGTGCTGTCCCAGGCTAAAGGTGTAAATGGAGAAGAGCAGGGGCCCTAGGACTGCACCTTGTGGGACTCCGACAGATAGAGGGCGAGGTGAGGAGGTGGTGTGTGAGTGGGAGACGCTGAATGTCCGGTCTGTTAGGTATGATGAGATCCAGGATAGGGCCAAGTCTGTGATGCCAAGGGATGAGAGGGTCTGTAATAATAGGGAATGGTCCACTGTGTCAAAGGCAGTCGACAGGTCCAGGAGGAGGAAGACAGAGTAGTGTCGCTTGCTCTTGGCGGTTAAGAAGTCAGTGGTGACCTTAGTTAGGGCAGTTTCAGTGGAGTGGTGTGACCGGAAACCAGATTGCAAGTGGTCGAAGAGTGAGCAAGAAGAGAGATGGGAGGACAGTTCAAGGTAGACTTGTTGTTCCAGTAGCTTGGAGGCTTAGGGGAGAAGTGATATAAGGCGATAGCTAGATACAGATGATGGGTCAAGAGAGGGCTTTTTGAGGATAGGTGTGATGGAGGCATGTTTAAAGCTTGAGGGAAAACACCAATTGTTAGTGATAGGTTGAAGAGATGGGTTAGGGTTGGGATGAGGACTGTGGTGAGGTTTGGGATGAAGTGGGATGGGATCAGGTCAAGTGCACAGGTGATAAGATGTGATCTTGAGAGTAGAGTGGAGAGTCGATCTTCTGTAATGGTGGAGAAGTTGTTTTGGAGGTGGAGGGCTGGGAAGTCGGGAGGAAGGACTCTGGGGGTTGTTGACCAAAACTGTCTCTGATGTTATTAACCTTCTGCTTGAAAAATGAGGCAAAGTCTTCAGCTGAGATGAGTTGGGAGGGAGGAGGTGTTGGGGGATGGAGGAGAGAATAACTGTTTAGGGTTGTGAGACAGGGAGGATATGAGAGATGAGAATTAGGTTTGTTTAGCTGTGGCGAGTGTGGTCTTGAAAGTAGTGAGGGACTGTTTGAATTCGATGAAGTGCTCGTTTGAGTGGGATCTTTTCCATCTGCGCTCAGCAGCCCTGGAAGCTTGCCTCAGTTCTTTGGTCAGGCTGGTGTGCCAGGGCTGTCTGTTGATTTTGCGAGCTTTGGTATGTGTAAGTGGGGCAGCAGATTCCAAAGCTACAGCTATTGTGGTGTTATATAGAGCGGCAGCATCATCCGCATTGTGTAAGGAACTTATATCTGTGAGAGGGAGGAGGGATTCAGAGAATGAGTGTAGGTCAAGGTGTTTAAGATTTCTGCGAGGGTGTGAAAGTTTGTGGGTTGGAGATTGTAGACATGGAGTGGAGAGGGAAGAGAACGTGAGAAGGTTGTGGTCAGAGAGAGGAAGAGGTGAGTTAGAGAGGTTAGATAGGGAGCACAGGCGGGTGAAGATGAGGTCCAGTGTGTGGCCATCTTTATGGGTGGCTTGTTGTGAATTCTGCTCTTGGGCTCCCTCCGGTGGTTATGAGTGGTAGTGCTGCTGTCTGTGGATCGCAGCATTTATCGGGTGTGTTCAATTTGGACTCAGCTATTTATTCCTGCTTGATCCTTTAGTCAGTGCCAGTTGTCCATTGTTTTTGGAGGATTCACATCCCTTTCTGGTCTCTCCTGTTTGCTATGCTTTTCAACAAAGATAAGTCCTGGCTTTGTTTTTGCTGTCCACCTGCTGTGGACCTTATAGTTCTGTGCATTTTCATGTTTAGTCTTGTCCAGCTTTGTCTGTGAAGGATTTTTTGCAGCCAAGCTGTGTCTCTGGAGATGCAGATATACCCTCCATGTCTTTAGTCAGATGTGGTGATTTGTATTTTCTGTGGTGGATATTTTCTAGCGTTTTAATACTGACCGCATAGTACTCTGTCCTATTCTTTCTGTTTAGCTAGTATTGCCTCCTATGCTAAATCCTGATTTCATGTCTGCGTATGTTATTTCCCTCTCCTCTCACAGTCAATATTTGTGGGGGGCTGTCTATCCTTTTGGGATTTTCTCTGAGGCAAGATAGGTTTCCTGTTTCTGTCTTTACGGGAAGTTAGTTCTTAGGCTGTGTCGAGGGGTCTAGGGAGTGTTAGGTACCCCCCACGGCTACTTCTAGTTGCGCTGCTAAGTTCAGGGTTTGCGGTCAGTACAGGTACCACCTTCTCCAGAGTACGTCTCATGCTGCTCCTAGGCCACCAGATCATAACAGTGGCTGTAGAAGACCATTAAGTGAGGCCGAAGGAAGAAGTGAGAGATAGAAGTTTAGTGGCAGCTGAGAGGGAAGTGTCAATGGGGATGTAGAAGTTGCGATGATGATAGTAGGGATGTCCGCGGAAAGGAAATGAAGTAGCCAGGTGGTGAAGTGGTCAAAGAAGGTGGTAGCTGGCCCTGGGTGGCGGTAGATGACAGCCAGTTGGAGGTTGGAGGGGGAGTAGATGCGCACAGAGTGCACTTCAAAGGAAGGGAGGGTAACAGAGGGTGGCAGTGGGATTGGGGCGAAGGAGCAGGTATCTGACAGGAGAAAACCAACTCCTCCGCCATGTTTGCTGCTGGGGCGGGGTGTGTGAGAAAGGTGGAAGCCACCATACGAAAGTGCAGCAGGAGAGGCTGTCAGAAGGGGTGAGCCAGGTTTCAGTGATGGTGAGGAAGGAAAGTTTGGTAGTAACAAAAAGATCAGTGTATCAGTGTACCAATATGTCACGATTCACACCATGACTGTCACCCCTACGTCACGGATCGGGGTGACTTAAAGCCAACAGACGGCTATCAAATGTGCAGGGGGGCTTATCTTAGTTATCCTTCCATTGCTAAACTGTGATGAAAACACACACAAGGCTATTGACCACTTAGTTTACAGCAGGGGCTTATTTTAGTTATCCCACTGCTTTGCAATATAACACGAACTGCAGGGATTTATGTATATCCCGCTTTACAGTTCCGCTTGAAAACTTGCAGCTCTCTGGCTCCCCCCTTACCCTCAGGTCAGATTAGGTACTGCACCTAGGGTAATTAGTCACCAGAAAGGCTGCCTGCTATGTACTGGCTATTGGGCACGCTGCAGAGAGGTGATATAACTACTCCCACTCAGGCAGGAACAATAATTATCAACGCCTCCGTCGCTACAACGACTCCCAAAGTCACAGAACAAGGTATGCTGCCACCAGCTTCGATTAAACAGTTCCGAAGCTAACCCAAAACAGTAGCGTAATTCACTTCAGAAGACTTAGGGTACGTTTTAGATCAGGAGAACGAATCTAGTATGTTAGATATTTTACTCCGTAAAATTAAGGCAGTGTTTGTAGAAAAAGGTATATAAGGATGTTACAATATGAGACAAAGTATGTACAAGGTAATTATAAAATAACGGGATTAAATGAGAAAAGGTAAAACTCACATGTTCTCAGGTCATTTCAGGCAAAACCATGCTAGCAGGCAGAACCCCAAATGTCCCAGTGCATCAGGAGGTCTGGATAGGAACAGCTCCTCAGTGTCTAGTGTCAGTGTATAGGTAGCACACTGACTCACCAGTGATGTCTCCAGGTGAAGTCATTCATCTTTGCTTTTCATCTTCAACCAGCACAGACCACTGTCACTTCTTCCAGCCAGGGCTCGTCTCTGCATCTCTGCAGGAAATAACAGTTATCTAGAGCACCGCTTGCAGAACACATTACTTTTTTTCCCCCCAAATTCTAAACTACACCAGATGAAGTATAAAAGGTGACCGTGTTGCTCTGCACAGTATCAGAACCACCGCCCCCATTTAAAACACTATCCTCAAAAAATAAAATAAATACCTCACTGCAGTAATAATATCCCCCATCCTGGCCCCCATGTGTCTCATTCCTGGCTCCAGCCATATGTTCTCCCATCCTGCCCCATATGATCTCCTCATCCTGCCCCATCTGTCCCATGATCTTGCCCCATCTGTCACATTATCCTGCCCCATCTGTCTCCATCGTATCCATCCTGCCCCATGACTCTGCACTATCTGCCTCCATTCTGCCCCATGATCCTGCACCATGTGTCTCCATCCTGCCCCATGATTCTGCCCTATCTATCTCCATCCTGCCCCATGATCCTGCACCATCTGTCTCCATCCTGCCCATATTCCCTCACCATGTTTCCATCCTGTCCCATCTGTCTCCATCGTATCAATCCTGCCCCATAATCCTGCATCATCTGTCTCCATCCTGCCCCATGATCCTGCACCATGTGTATCAATCCAGCCCCATGATCCTGCCCCATCTGTCTCCATCCTGCCCCATATTCCTGCACCATGTGTCTCCATCCTGCCCCATCTGTCTTCATCATGCCCCATGATCCTGCACCATCCTTCTCCATCCTGCACCATATCTCCATCCTGCCCCCTGTGTCTCCAATCCTGCCCCATCTCCATTCTGCCCAGTGTCTCCCATCCTGCCCCCATGTCTCCCATCCTGCCCCCGTGTCTCCCATCCTGCCCCCGTGTCTCCCATCCTGCCCCTTGTCTCCCATCCTGCCCCATGTCTCCCATCCTGCCCGTTACCTCCCATCCTTCCCCATGTCTCCCATCCTGCCCACATATCTCCCATCCTGCCCCCGTGTCTCCCATCCTGCCCCTTGTCTCCCATCCTGCCCCTGTGTCTCCCATCCTGCCCCTTGTCTCCCATCCTGCCTCTTGTGTCCCATCCTGCCCGTTATCTCCCATCCTTCCCCATGTCTCCATTCTGCCCCGTGTCTCCCATCCTGCCCCCGTGTCTCCCATCCTTCCCCCGTGTCTCCATTCTGCCCCGTGTCTACATTCTGCCCCCATGTCTCCACTCTGCCCCTTGTCTCCATTCTGCCCCGTGTCTCCATTCTGCCCCTTGTCTCCATTCTGCCTTTTGTCTCCATCCTGCATGGTCCATGTGTCTCCATCCTGTCGGTGAAACATATTGCTTTCAATAAAAAAAAACCTTTCTCCTTACCTTGCCATGCTCCTGCGGTGATGATGATCCAGGCGTCTCAGTGCGCACTCGCCGGTGAATGATAATGACGTCTTACGGCGGCGAAGTGCATGCTGATGTTAGCTGCCAGGCTCCCATTGGCTGGTGGCTTTAACTATTGCCGTACAGGCCCACATGGCAATAGAGTAACTGAATCTGCGTCTAGGATGCAGGTTCAGTTACTGCACCAGCAGAAGTCTGCCGCTGGGGCCCGATAAGTAGAAGAGATGGGGCTGATGCGGGCCCCCTCTGCTGATCAGGCCCCTTATGCCAGTTAGGGCAGTAATGCCCTGATGGTGGCCCTGACTATCATGCCTTCATTTTAGTGACGTTTCAGATTCTGAGTGAAATAAAACATTATTTATTACACTGGTCTCATCATTATTACTATGTTCATTCTTTAATGTAATTCCATACGAATCACTAATAAGTTACTGGTTCTTCTACTTAGCTTGTCATATTTTCCTTCAGAGAACTGCATCAGCTATATGGAAAAACTAAACTCTGGTCAATGTTGATCAGCTGCACAGTCATCTCTCTCTTTACTAGGGAGAGCTGTTGTAATTATCATGCATGCTGAATTTCATGAGTCTAGGAAATCCAAGCGCTAATGAGCAGTGCTAGCAAAGCCAGGAGGTTTCATGTGTCCTGCTTAGGTCATGTGAGTAGGAAGGTGAGGCAGATCCCTTTTTTATTTTCTGACGAGTGTTAAATTCACATGATGCAAATTTGTTCAAGAAATGTCTGAAACTGTTCCATTTATCTGGTTTGCTAAAATGAATGCACGTGCAGGAAATAAAGAAACAAATTTTGAACTACTTTTAGTTGCATAAGTTTCTACAGGAAATTTTCTTCAAGTACATATTTACAATTAGAGATGGGCAAACCCAAAAAGTAAAGTTCAGCCTCTGTACCGAACACCTAGTGACAGCGCAAGAAACACCAGCGACTCTGATCTGCAGTAAGATCAACAACCATATCCCTCACCTGTCCGATGTGAAGATAACCGATACTGTCCCACGACGATCCAGATGATTTGGAAACCATGCACATCAGTGATGCTACTGCTATCCCTGCCATCCGGAACACGGTGACAGGAGTGTAATCGCTCCTCTAGTGTCTGGTGCTAAGCTGCCGTTAGGAAGTTCACAAGAGATCAAATCTGATAAACCCTGGTGACCACACTTATGTGTGAAAACCGCCTGTGTGGTGGTAGTGGAGGCACACAGACGCTGTGACAGTAGGGTTGAGCGAAACGGGTCGAAAATTTTCAAAAGTCGCCGAATTTTGGCAAGGTCGGGTTTCATGAAACCCGACCCGACCCCTGTGTGGGGTCGGCCATGAAGTCGGCGATCTTTTGAATCTGGAATCGGAATTCCGATACCGATTCCCGATATGTTTAAGATGTCGGGAATTGGTATCGGAATTCAGATTTAAGCGTAAAATAAAGAATTAAAATAAAAAATATCGCAATACTTACCGTCTGACGCGCCCTGGTACTAACCGGGAACCTTCCTCCTTCGAATCAGCGCTTCCAGGACCTTGCGGTGACGTCGCGGCTTGTGATTGGTCGCGAGGCCGCCCATGTGACCGCTCGCGTGACCAATCAGAAGCCGTGACGTCACCGAAGGTCCTTCAAGCGCTGATTCTTAGGAAGGAAGGCTGTCGGAAAGAAGCAGGGCGCGTCCGAGGGTGAGTATATACCTAATAGGAATATACTCACCCTCGGACGCGCCCTGCTTCTTTCCGGCAGCCTTCCTTCCTAAGAATCAGCGCTTGCAGGACCTTCGGTGACGTCGCGGTGACGTCACAGCTTCTGATTGGTCGCGCGAGCGGTCACATGGGCGGCCGCGCGACCAATCACAAGCCGCGACGTCACCGCAAGGTGCTGGAAGCGCTGATTCGAAGGAGGAAAGTTCCCGGTTAGTACCAGGGCGCGTCAGAGGGTAAGTATTGCGATATTTTTTTTTCTTAATTATTTATTTTACACTAAAATATGGATCGCAGGGCCTGAAGGAGAGTTTCCGCTCCTTCAGACCCTGGGAACCATGGAAACCCAATGCACTGCATTGGGTTTCGGCCGACCCCGACCCCGACTTTTTTATAGGATCGGCCGATTTCACTTGACCCGACTTTTGAAAAAGTCGGGTTTCATGAAACCCGACCCGATCCTATAAAAGTAAAGGTCGCTCAACCCTATGTGACAGTACTCACCCCAGCCTGCAGTCGGCAGCAGAGCAGCCAGTCTCTAGTCTCCAGCAGTATCACAGCTATCAAGGTGGTGCAAAGTGAAGAGCGTGAAGCAACAAACAACCAGGCAGAGGGAGACAAAAGGAAAGAAAGAAAAGAGCGAGAGAGAGAAAATATGGAAGAAGTGAGCAGAGACAGAGAGAGACAGGAAACACTACAGAGAGAGGCAAGAAACACGAGAGACAGGTGAGAGGTATGTATGTAAGACAAAGGCTGTCTCCTCCGTGTCTCGCACTTCTTTTTTCCTGCACTGTCCTCCCTCTTGTCTGGTTGCAGTATATTGGCAATGCATGCCAGTGCTGCTTTTGATTTATGACAAATTGAATATAGAATTGTGTGGCCTTTTCTGTTGGCAGCAGCCTATGATGTGTTATAGGCTGTCCGAAAAGGACGTAACAGACGTAAAAAAAAAAAAAAATATGGGGCAAGTCCTCTGGAACAGGTTGCCTGCACTGGGAACGGCGGTCACGTAAACCGCACACCTGCTATATGCATACTCCTAGCCAGAACCCATCTAATGGGCTCTCTCTAAGAGGGCTATTAGCCCTTCATCTGGCCCGCAACCTTTTTAGAAGATTTTAAAAAGCTTTGAAAATTTGCACCAAAGGTAATGAGTGTTCTATATTAGCGAGATAAGAATCACCCATTGAGCTCTCTGCCTCTCTAGAAGCATTGCTCTCGTTGTCTGCTATGTTGTAAATTAAAAGGGCTGCCCACTATTGGAAAACCCCTTTCAATGTTCCTAATGTGTCTATTAAAAAAACCATACCTACCTCCTAAAGGGGCTCCACTCTGAGTGCTGTGTACATTGCAATAACGTAACTGTCACACCAGGGCAGTTAGATGCCCGACGTGTGACGCAAAGGGAGGGGGTGAGGGAACTGGTAAAGGGGAGCCCTGACGGTAGGGAGAGGGGAAAGATGGTGACTCCTCAAAACTCACTTTATGCTGACACCTGCGCTCCCTATCACCCAGCTTACTACTAAAATAAGACAACAAATGGAAAGAGACAGAGAAACTCACAAACAAATGGAAATCCACAGGAATCAAAAGGGACATAAACAACCTCCAAGAACTCTACAGCTTCTCCAACACAGCAGCCAATCCAGTTAGAAAGGCACAGGAAAGATAAACCTATTGCTGGCATGGAAGGAAGCCAGAAGTGAGTTTAAATAGTGAAGGAGGAGTGTTCCAATAAGCAGTAGCTGAGACCAAAGCCAAAGAGAATCTCAGCAGACTAACACCAAGAGCTCTTAAAACCTTCTGTACTAAAAGAAATAATAAACCTGCACCACTCATGTGAATGGTTGCGTACACTCCAAAGAGTGATCAGCTAACTTCTGTGATCTTCTGCTCCCAGGTGCACCATAGGTCACAGCAGGGTATGGCACCCTCATTACAGTAGCTTCCTTCTACGAGAGACCTCTGGACACTGGATGGGCTACAAGAAAAGAGTGAACCAATCTGCCAGCATTAACTTCAGACACTAGTACTCACATTCTTTCCTCCAGACCATAACCATTCCAATGCACAAGGTACTTGAGGGAACAAGGGACAAAACGAGAATCAACAATTCTTGCTACCTGAAATTCTAAATTACATCCACCATGACTGGAGGTGGTGGCAAAGGTGATGAATCAGTCGACGCAACATACTTTTTAAGCAATGATCTGTGATAGACATTGCGAATCTTAAGTGCTTGTGGTAACTCAAGGCAAAAAGCCACTGGATTAATGACAGCAACCACCTTATACAGACCAATGAACCTGGGACCCAGTTTTCAGGAAGGAACTTTCAACTTGATGTTTGTGGTGGAAAACCACACATAGTCATTCACACAAAGGTCCGAACCTATATACATATAGACCATACGCTTCTTAACAGCCATACATTTATATCTGTCTCCCATCACCCCTTGCCATACAGAATAGAGTGACGAAGAAAAATGTTCCTCCCCAAAAACACTCAAAGACTCATCCCTACTGAAAGCACAGAAATGAGGGTGAAAACCATATGCACTAAAGAGTGGCTACTTACCCTTAGACTCATGGTAATGATTATTTGGTGCAAATTCTGCCAAATATAAGTTACTGGTTTTCAGAAACAAAACACCTAAGGTATATCTCTAGGCTTTGATTTATACATTTGGTCTGACCATTAAATTGCAGATGGAAAGTTGGGTAAAACGCCAGAAGCACTCCTAGGTGGGAACAAAAGCCCTCCAAAGTTTAGACACAAATGGGTACCCTGATCTGAGACCACATATGACAGAATCCCGTGAAACTTCACTATCTCACTGAGAAATACCCGAGCCAATGTGTGGACACTTGGGAGAGCCGCAAACGCAATGAAGTATGCCATTTTGCTAAACCTATCCACCAACACCAAAATCACTAACGTTCCAGGGAATGAAGGAAGATCGGTAATAAAATCTATAGGCAAATGCAGCTATGGTCTATCAGGAATAACCAATGGTAGGAGAGACCCGGACAAACGAGTATGCAGGGTCCTAGAATGCGCACAAATATTACAGGTTGACATAAAATGAACAACGTTCTGACGCAACCTAGGCCACCAAAAACAATGAGAGAGGAGGTCCAAAGTCGCTTTGCTACCAGGGTCCCCTTCAAGAACAGAGTGATAATGTTCTCCTAAGATTCTAAGACACAAATGTAGTGGTACAAATAATTTCCCTGAAGGATAGGAAGCAGGAGCACCCCCTGAGCTTTCAGTACCTCACCCTCAAGATCTGAAGATACGGTAGAAATAACCACTCTCTCAAAGGATAGGGACAGATTACTCAGTATCACTACCCCCAGGGAAACTCCGGAATGATGCATCAGTCTTGATATTTTTATCCCCAGTGCGATAGGTGACAAAGAAATTAAACCTGGTGAAGAATAAAGACCACTTAGCTTGTCTTGGAGAGAGACGTTTAGCAGATTCTAGGTATAACAGATTTTATGATAAGTAATCACCATGACCGGGTGAGCTGCTCCCTCCAGAAAATGAGACAACTCCTCAAAACTCAACTTAATAGCCAAAAGCTCCCTATTGCCAATGTCATCATTTCTTTCGGCCAGAGATAGTTTTTTTTAGAGAATCGCACATGGGCGACACTTACTAGGAGATGACCCCTGAGATAAAACGGCAGCATGGTGGCTCAGTGGATAGCACTGCACCCTTGCAGCGCTGGAGTCCTGGGTTCCAATCCCACCTTGGACACCATCTGCAAGGAGTTTGTATGTTCTCCCCGTGTTTGCGTGGGTTTCCTCCTACATTCCAAAGACATACTGATAGGGAATTTAGATTGTGAGCCCCATCGGGGACAGTGATGATAATGTGTGCAAAACTGTAAAGTGCTACGGAATATGTTAACGGAAAAAGCAATAGTGTGCAAAAAACACACCATATATATACCCCCTGGCTCAAGACAGAATCAGCTGTGGAGGATATCCACTAATAAAACATAACTTTTAATATTAAATGCTAAAAACTGCACATCCAACAGGACACAAACGAAAAAAACATACAAAGTGCTCAGGTGAACCAGTGCTCAATAAAAAAGAATGGTTGGATCTCACCCAAGCTGCCGGACACTGTATACTTCCGTACGACACAGTAGAGATCCAATTAGATGAGGAGGGGCAGGGCTGAAGTAGTATGTCTACCCTGTAACCCCTCTGTAACTCCTGTCCTGACAAGGACAGGCCCCAAATGGACCTTGCTCTAAGGGACCAGCCCACCCAATATGTGTAAAGGCAGAGTCCCAAAACCTCTTGAAACGTAGAATCTTCCTCCCTACGCGTTTCAACTCCGGTCATGGAGAATCATCAGGGGAGTCATATGGAAAAAAGTGCCAACGGGCACAGAGATGTAAGTCCGTCTAAATTGTGGGGCCTCTACCAGAGACTGTGGACACAGACGGTCATCTCCAGCGTGGGTTACCTAGCCACTGCAGGCCCCACAATTTAGACGGACTTACATCTCTGTGCCCGTTGGCACTTTTTTCCATATGACTCCCCTGATGATTCTCCATGACCGGAGTTGAAACGCGTAGGGAGGAAGATTCTACGTTTCAAGAGGTTTTGGGACTCTGCCTTTACACATATTGGGTGGGCTGGTCCCTTAGAGCAAGGTCCATTTGGGGCCTGTCCTTGTCAGGACAGGAGTTACAGAGGGGTTACAGGGTAGACATACTACTTCAGCCCTGCCCCTCCTCATCTAATTGGATCTCTACTGTGTCGTACGGAAGTATACAGTGTCCGGCAGCTTGGGTGAGATCCAACCATTCTTTTTTATTGAGCACTGGTTCACCTGAGCACTTTGTATGTTTTTTTCGTTTGTGTCCTGTTGGATGTGCAGTTTTTAGCATTTAATATTAAAAGTTATGTTTTATTAGTGGATATCCTCCACAGCTGATTCTGTCTGGAATATGTTAACGCTATATAAAAATAAAGATTATTATTATTATATTATCCCCAGCTCTGATTCTAATCATATCATAGGTCCACCTTGGAGAACCATTTTACAATCTGATTAAACAAACAAGGACGCAGACCCCTATCTTTTTTCTTTAAAAAAAACCTGCTGCAATGGGAGAAGGAAGGGTTTGATATGTCCCTTAGCAAGACTTTTGGAAATATAATCTCTCAAAGCCTGCCTTTCAGGGCCAGAAAGAGTGTTTAACATATTTAGAAAAAAACCATAATGCTTACTCGTTTGGGGTAGCAAAACCCTTAATCGTAGCTAATTAAAGGCTAAGTTTAAACTACTTTTCTTCATTGCTAGATAACATCCTTGTTCGTGCCATTGAGAGACATACTCCCCCAACAATTTTCTAGTGTCAAATTGGACCTTTGTCCCAGTCAATTCAGGAAAGTGGGTTAGTATGTACATGTGGCCTTACCTTTTAACCCAGAGCAGATTTCATGTGTCTTTTGTCATAAGAAAAAAAGAGATTGATTGTAAATGGAGAGTAGGTATGTAAAAAACTTTCCATTTCTTATTAAGTTCACTCCTGATTTTGGCATTAAAAACTGCATGAAAACAGCACATGTGAAAATACCCTAACACTCAACTTGAATGCTACAGCTTAAATAGCTATTATATCAGCTTGGTTCACTTCACACTTGGAATTTTGCTCAACGGGAGTGTTTGAAATCTTCTGCCAAACAAATGCGATGTGAACCTAGACTTAGTAAACCCACTGAGGGAAGTAATAATAATAATCTTTATTTATATAGCGCCAACATATTCCGCAGCGCTTTACACTTTAACAGTTTCAAACACAACAGTCATAAGTAACAACATTAGCAATACAATAATTAAAGCGAAATAAGACGACCCTGCTCGTGAGAGCTTACAATCTACAATGAGGTAGGGGAGATACAAAGCACAGGTGTGTATTTACAATGATGTATTTACAATGATGGTCCAGCCATCTTCAGGGGGTGGGGGATAGATGGAAGTAGTGAATGGGCTACACACACACAAACATAAAATGACTTTGATTACTGAATGTGATAGGCCGCTCTGAACAAATGTGTTTTGAGCGAGCGCCTAAAACTATGCAAATTGTGAATGGTCCTAATATCTTGGGGTAGAGCATTCCAGAGGATTGGCGCAGCGCCGGAGAAGTCTTGGAGTCGGGAGTGGGAGGTACGGAATTAGTACAGAGGTTAGTCGAAAGTCATTTGCAGAGCGCAGAGGTTGGTTAGGCCGATAGACATAAATGAGGGAGGAGATGTAAGGGGGTGCAGCACTGTGAAGAGCTTTGTGGGTGAGAGCAAGTACTTTGAATTGTATCCTGTAATGAACGGGCAACCAGTGTAACGACTGGCGAAGAGCGGACGCATCAAGATTGGCATTTCATACACCAGACATACACCAGTCTTGAACAAAAAGCTCTCAGTTACAAATAGTGCCCAATTGGTGAAACTTTGGGTCTTTAGAAAATAAATTTAAGATTTGTCATATAATTTATGTTTTTTTTTATCAGGCGTTTATAATAGTAAATTGTCTGTAAGGCAATACCCTCTTTTGACAAATGATGCCAATTTTTTAGAAAAGTGCCAAAGCAAGCACAGAAGGTGCTAATTTTGTAACCTTAACCCCCCTAAAATATGGTGGAAAGGGAAGTATACCAGGCAATGTGGGCCAAATGTACACAAATTTGGCATATGTTTTACTATTTACTGTTTAGTGGCGTGTTAGAAAACTTCGTTGAATGTAGATGCAGAATATAATATATCTATAAGATGAAATAATCAGTTTTTACATTCACTCAATGTTCAGCCAACTTCGAGAACTATATTTCCTTCTATGTATATAGCACCAGTGTGGTCTGCAGTGACGTGCTCATATTATAATTGCATACATCAGTTGATGTCCCCACAGGAGCTCACAATCAAATCTCTCGCATATGTGTTAGGGCTATAGGAAATGACTTATTTTCACAGTGAGGGAGGAAAACTGTATCTAGAGGAAACCCTCTCATGTACTGGAGGAACCTACGAACCCCCTTTAGATGTTGACCCTGGCCAGATTTAAACCAAGTACCCTCATACTTAAGACTTTAGTGTTAATCACTGAGCTACCCATAGTAAGTTGTTAAGTTGACTCAGATATTTTTCCTTACTCACTTGGGCTTTCACAGAAAAAAAAACATTTTCTTTTTAGCCTATTACTATTAAATAGACTTAATTTCATAATTGTATGTTACAAACGTGCAGCTTCATTGTTTATTCTAGCAACCATTTTTTAAAGGAATACAGCAACTTAAACAGTCTGGTAAGATTGTCATATAATGTACAACTATAAAATGCTCTATACCAGCCAGGAAGGTCTATGCTGTGGTCTGGTTGTTATTATGATTTATAGATGGTCTTGAGTCATGAGTCAGTCTTGTAATTGATTGCACATGTGGAAATAGATGTAAGAAAAAGGAGATCCCCTGCAGAGTATTCATGCGTACCTCTGTGCTAAATGTAAGCATACCAAGAGCCAGGAATTTATTTGGAACACATGGTGTTTAGCTAATTCTGCAAAATCATAACTATTTGATTTCCAAGAATTTTGCATCAACAAAAGTGGTTAGTCTATAAGTAATCTGAAAATGTGATTGGATGCTAAAGTGACAACATTAGAAGTCTTGTGCGTGGCAAC
Organism: Ranitomeya imitator; assembly: GCF_032444005.1. Lineage (NCBI taxonomy): Eukaryota > Metazoa > Chordata > Amphibia > Anura > Dendrobatidae > Ranitomeya > Ranitomeya imitator. The sequence goes on from NC_091286.1 coordinate 499,443,808, forward strand.
ACCGAACTGCCAATTTTCATGACCAGTTGATTATTGGATGTGATATAGGTAACGGGACAATCCCTTTTCAATCTGAGTATTTGGCCCCTATAAAATCAAAACATCTATACTTACACCCTTGCCGACGCAGTTCCAGCGATGTCGGCACTTGCTCTCCAGGGGCTCACGTGAGGTTGTTATGTCACGTGAACTTTGCGCCCAATCAGAACTGGTGTCAATGTCCCCACCTTCAGATGTAGCAATTACCAGGAAGTCAGTGACCACACACAGCTCTCACCTCATGTTAATTATGTATATGACTGAAGGTGGGGACAGTGACGCCAGCACTGATTGGATGCAGGGATCACATGACATAGCAATTTCACGTGAGTGCTGGAAGAGCAAGGGCTGACACCATTGGTACAGCACCGGCATGGGAGGTGAGTATAGATACTTATATTTTATCGGGGCCAAGCACTCAGATTCAGAACGGGTTGTCTGAGTAGTGGACAACCGAATTAAGCTCTTTCCTATCATTTAAAATAAATGTGATATCTAGTTAGATACTCAGAATATCATAACTGCTGCGGGAGTCCTAGATTCTTATACAAATGTGTCTTTCTTTAACTTCACTCTTGGATCAATATATCCTGAGATATGTGATGAGACATAAACAGCATGTTGGAAAAAAAAGCATGATTTCTTGATACTCTGTCCCAAAATTTCAATGCTATATTTTTCTGTCTTTGGTCACATAGTAGTTGTGATGTGAATTGCAGCTTGTCAAGAGTTTTCCTAGCATGCTCCCTCCGATATTATAGAGTGAGAAATTAGAGTCCCTAACCAAATTCAGGCACGGAACTAACAACTGCATATCAGGTATGAAAAAAGCATGTAGATCAGGTATAACATGTAATTTTAATTGCGCTTACTATAGCTATTATAATTGGCCTTCATCACGGGAAAAGGTCATGTAAAAAAAAAAACATTCAAAAACATTCTTCACACACCACCTATATCTGTCATAGAATCATAGTATGTTAGAGTTGGAAGGGACCTCCGGGGTCATCGTGTACAAACCCCTGCTCAATGCAGGATTCACTAAACCATCTCAGGCAGATCTCTGTCCAGCCTCTGTTTGAAGACTTCCATTGAAGGAGAACGCACCACCTGTCGGGGCAGCCTGTTCAACCATTGAGGAATGTCAAATTTTAATATTTTTCTAAAAAACTTAGATCATTCTTGGTCTAGCTGGATGTTTGTTTGTTTTTGCTGTATCTGTCTACTTATTTTTATTTCACACTCTTATATAGCGCCGTTAATTACACAGCGCCTTACAGTCATTAGTAGCACTGTCCCCATTGGGGCTCACAATCTAGATCCCTTCTCATACTGAAGGTGAGTGTGGGAGGAAAATGAAGAACCAGGAGGAAACACAGGGAGAACAAACAAACTCCTTGCAGATGTTGTCCTTGGTGGGATTTGAACCTAGAATCCAGAACCCCAGTGCTGTAAGGCTGCAGTGCTAACCACTGAGCCAAAATGCTTGGACACAATTTACAGGAATTACCAGTAGTGAAAAGAGTTTTATAAAAAGTTCCTAAGTCTTTCATCAATGCCATGTCAGTATAGTTCCTAACGGTACCAACAATTTAATGTAGGAGACATTTAACATGTATATGATATCTGTTCTATCAGCCTTAATACTGGCATTTGGCCACCACAAACACTGACGCTGTGTTACTATTCCCAATAATAATCTCCAGAAATCATCACATTACACAATTCAGTACCTTGGTGTCAATGACAAATCACTTCCACTATGTCAGAGGGTATATGTAATAGCACCAGATCAAGAAAGTAGTTACATTTCCTTTGGCCATGAAGTGAAAATTGTTTACAACCATGAGCAATTAAGATCTGAGCTGCAGCATTGTATAAACATTCATAGTGTGTGGTTTGTCTGTCTCCCTCCATCTCTTCTGTAACTGCTTTTTGTCAAATGTCCTGCTATAATTTCTTTAAAAAAAACCAGAATTCTGCACGCAGGCCACAGTCGGCTAGAAAAAGCAGCAGCGACAGCCCCTGGAATACAAATAAAAGAATAAGGAAAAATAACAATAAAACAAGATTTACTCCTTTAATTGGACACAAGTCACTGCTGCTTCCAATGGGCAAATAAAATTAGCAAGCTAATAACTAAATGACTTCTGAAGTTAGCAGAGATAAGTCTGGCAGAGACATAAAAAGATTGAATTGTTGTCATAAACTTAGTGTACATTTAAAGCTGAAGAAATTCATGGCAATCGGGAGTTTGGTAAACAGTATATAAAACCACAAAGTTTTGTGACAACAGAGGCAGCTTCATACATCATTAAGGTCCGGGCATACTATTATACGTACATTAGCCTCATACAATCCCTGAGTTGTACTGAGCCATAGTAAAGAGTTCTATGATGCTTATGCACTTGTGTGCCTCTGTTTTCCAGCAGAGTATGGAGTGGTCTACCCTATGAGATTCTGTATTATACAGCTAATTTCCTCTAGAATCATGCCTTTATAAGTGGAACAGCTCCTTAACCCATTACTTGCCAAATTAAAATTTTTACAAGTACAGATTTTTCAGAAAAGGGTGTCCCAATATTCAATTAAAAATGACAATGACATGATTTTCTATTTTGAAAACATTCATTTTACAAACACAACACAAAAAATTGGACCTAATTATAAAAATTATAAAATCTTAGTTGCTAGAAGCTAAAAATTAGGCGTCCCAAAAGAAAGACATTGGTAGATAATGGGTTAATACAGAACTGTATGGGTGATCATACAGCAGCACACATAGTATGTGATGCCCTACAGAGTTGCAATCACCCCCATTGCAATTTATGTTTATTAACAAAGTTTATAGAGTCCAATGAACAACCAGGCAATCCCTGCATGTGTTACGGCTGTTGAACACCCGCGAGAGATGCAGCCACGGTGACGCGAACATAGTATTAGAGAACGCAGAGGACACTCACTTGCACCCGAGCATGCTCTGATAACACCTTATCTGAGCACGTTCGCTCATCACTAGTGTCCAGGAAACAAATAAGGGGTAAAATGAACTTTTTTTTCAATTTTGCTATGGACTTCAACAAATGATAGTGAGGACAAAGCTTTGTCATTTTGGCTAGTCAGGCCCCATTAGAAAATGTTTGACATGCCTTGTATTAGAGGAAAATAGACAGATACATTGAAGATGCAGCTAAAATATTATGAATCCCTTCTTTTCCAGATACCTAGAGCCTTCCTAAAGGTGATAACAGCCAATGTCAGTTACTTGTGGCACTTGTTTCACAGGCATGTCATCCTACTAAATGATTACTCCCCCTTTGCAATCAAGGGGTTTAAGACACTCAGTAGCTATAGTGGCGAAAACAAGTATTTGATAAATGCAGCGTAATATGCAAATTAAAAATCATACAATGTGAATTTTCTTGATTTTTCTTTTGTTAGATTCTGTCTCTCACAGTTGAAGTGTACCTACAATAAAAATTGCAGACCTCTCCATTCTTTGTAGGTGGAAAAACTTTCAAAATCAGCAGTAAATCAAATACTTATTTTCCCCACTGTAACAATGCTGGTTGTGTCTTATATCAAGACCCCCCTGCTGTCCTGGACCCCATAGCAGCCAAAGTGGCTATAGTACATCCCCTGACTTACATATTTTTATTGATACTTCACTGATCAGTTCACTAGAAAACACTAATTATTGGTTCACTGAAAATGAAACCTATGAAAAAGAAGTGTTTTTCTTGTATGCGGAATACAGCTTGGTAGTCTTTGATCCAAGGTCTGCTGATAGGTTGAACTCTACTATATTATTTATTACGTTTATCATCCAATGATGGATTCAGTTCAATCCTCTCTGTGTCACTAGTTTCAGTTAACGAAGTCTTAAGTTTTTTAAAATGTACTCCATACTGACATATGAAGATATATGAAGTGTTAAAAATCACAACATCCTCAAGCATTTAATCTCAAACATAGTCAGATGAAAAAATTTCATAGTGAACTCGGATTAAAGATGATCATTGGTTTATTCTTATAATGTTATGATAATAGGGCCACAAAGTTAAAGACAAAACACAGGATTCTACAACTTCAAGGATAAAGGAGACCAAATGATTGTAAATTTCTCTGGCTGTAACTTGTTGTTATATCAGCATGACTTGAAGTAATAGCTAAGCTCATTTGTTACTACGGTCTATATTGTGGTGTGTTGTGTTTGAAGTTTTATAGTTTTTTTTATCTTTAATCTATTTTACCAATACATATGATCTGACAGTGTGGTGTTTTAAGAATAGCCTCTGACTGCAGGGATATTACTTCTATGTTTGAGGTTCAAATATTACCAATTGGAGAGACTATTTTTGTCTTATAGTATGGACTTTTCACAAATTGTATGAAAATTACCTCTGGTTAAACTGAATAATTATTCCACGATAAGTTGCAAAATAAATCTTGCCAAATCAAACAAGGTGATTTTCTGGACTTGTTTTCTCATTTTGACTCTCATAGTTGTGGTCTACCCATGATGTTAATTACAGGCCTCTCCCATCTTTTTAAGTGGGAGAACTTGCACAATTTGTGGCTGACTATATACTTTTTTACCCCGCTGTATATAGTGGTGAATGCAAGCGTAGAACACATTTTCTCACAACACAGCAGAACTGGGCCCACCAGGGCAAGTTGTACAGTACAGCAGAATCCGCTGAGCAAGGAATGTGGTTAGTAAAGTTTTGCCAAAATAGGAGACTCTGAGCCTGTCTCCCAGATAACTGTGCAGCTTGCTGTAGTAGAAGATAGAAGAGTGGTGAAAAGTTTGCAGCAATCCAACTCCAGCCATAAACTTTGTAATGATTTAAAAAAACAACATCCAAAAAATTACCCAAGTTTGGCTCAAATTATTAAAACCATTGACACATTTTAATTAGTCATAAATAATATGTTATAGTTTTTTTTCAGGGATTATCCCATACCAGTAACACATTTTTATTGGAAAACGTATTAGCTCATTCTAAGGAAATGTTGTGTTTTTAGTTCACATTTTGGCCACAGTAACTCTGTCCTAAAAAGACATTATTGCATTGTGTTCAAATTCTTTGCATTGAGGCATATTTCTCTGGAATTCATCATAGGTTTGCAGAAAATACCATCTATTCCAAGAAAATATCCAACTGTTCTGCAGTATTGTTGAATATGATTACGTTTTGGATTAACAGTCTTCTTTTTTTTCCTTGAGTGTCAGTTTACTAGAGACCTAAAGGCTATGCTTTTTCACAATTAAATAGAAACTCAAAGCAATTCTGTGAATCATCTTGATCAAAAATATCCTACCATTTTGCATTTACAACTCTTATGCAGACTTATGTATCACCGTAGTTTCATACTACGAAAGTACTCTCCATATTCTCATCTGTTACTTTCTTACATGTCTCCAGATCGGCAAGCAACAGGAATCAGGTGGAACGTAGTAAGACATGATTACAAGATTAGCGCAAGCACAAGTTTGATATAAAAAAGGTGTAAATACTAGTGCTCCTACTTTAAAAATGTTCGGTAAGCAAAAGCAACATATGCCGACAGCATGATCTGCCCACATGCTGAGTGAATAGAATAGATTATAAAAATATAAGGCTGTGTGCTAATATGCCGATACCAGATCAGGAGATATACAGCAAAAAAACCTAAGGATGAGTGCCCAATATGTTCTGCTCCAGTCTGTGGTTGTGATGTCTCTACGTAGAGAGATGTCCTAGAGTTTGCTTTCAGTGGATAAGTATGGGTCATACACAAACCGCTGTGATTAGAGGCACAAGTTCAAAAGAGAATCCTACTCAATCTGTGAGTATGATGGCTCTAGATTGGAAGACATCCTGGGATTAAATGTCCATCATTAGTCAAAGGTTCCACTGCACTCTGCTTGATGGATAAATCAAATTATAGTTCGTGGTGCTATGGATATTCAGTGTTCCGGCAGGTCAAGCTGGATCAAGCTTACCACGAAAAAAAATGCCACCCTGTACAATGGTAATGTCATCAGCTATGAATTACTAGACAGGTAAAAAGTAGGTAATTCCAATCCTACACATTTCAGAGGATAACAGCGATCCCAAATGGAGCAAGAAGCCAATTACAGCGTTACCCGAAACACCAAGCGCTGGCCAATGGTCATCTTGTTTGCAATGTTGAATGTGGGTGGTATCAATTCACAAATGATTTTTCTCGGCAATCAATTGGAACCACTGTGTAGAACAATTTATATGAAAACATTGGCATATAAAATGGTAAGTGGGGAGCTACGTTGAAGAAGTCTGAAGACGGGTGGAATCCCCTCTAGCTTGCAAGTCCATCTGAAAAGATGGCATCCCAAATGTGATAGAGAAAAATTACCACCTCTCCCACCACCCAAAATATGTAGATGCACCACCTGCACCATTGAAACTGGTGGCAGAAGGATGTAAAAGTATGAATGCAAAAAATGTCACAATGCGAGCTGCCTGTCCCATGCAAATATGCCAGCCTTGCTTCTCTAGGTGTAATTATGCTTTTTCTGCTGAACATGTAACCTCTGAATTTCAGTGAATATAGTAATCAAATAGCATCTAACTCTACATTACCATTAAGTTGTTTTTCCTAATTCTAATGTTTAGTAATAGTTATGTCATGAATACTGGAGACTTTTTGACAGTAGTTGAGAAATGTGGTACTTTTTGTTTTAATATGTTTATGGTTATTAGATGTATTTCTTGGCATCTGATTTCGTACTCTCTTTTAATCAATCCCTAATAAGTAGTGTTGAGCGATACCTTCCGATATCGGAAAGTATCGGTATCGGTTTGGATCGGCCGATATTCAAAAAATATCGGATATCGCCGATACCGATACCCGATCCCAATGCAAGTCAATGGGACCAAAATATCGGAATTAAAATAAACCCTTTCTTTCCTTGTAGGTTCATTCTACATGAAGGAAAACAACTAAGAATAATGTAGGATGTATGGGGGAGGTGGCGGAGACATTAAAGGCAATGAGGATTAGTCCAATCAAATAGAATAGCATGATTTTTTTTTTTTTTAAAGACGTTCGGATTGAAAAAGATATTGACTATGTAAATTTTTTTTTATTTTGTCAGATATTGATGTTTCACTATTCCACGACCTTCCCCTTCTTTTTTTTCCTTTTCCCACACTTTCATCTTCATCATCATCAGCATCTTTGACATCAACTTCTTCACCTTATTCATCTTCTTCTTCATCTTCTACCTATTTTTTTTTTTTTATTACATTCTTCATATTCATTTTCTTCAACTATTATTATTCTTCTTATTCTACATATTCTTTTTATTCCACTGTTATTATTCTTCCTATTCTACTTCTTCATCATATTCTCATTTGTGACAGGCATTCCCGTAGTTGTTATCTATAAAAGTTTGAAGATTACACCTTCCGTTCTGCCAGTCACAAAAGTTACATTTGTCCGCGTTCAGTTTGGCCTGCAGCATCAGGCTTTATCCAGGGGCACCACGAGGAGGAACGGACTCACCCCCATACACTGCTTAGTCTTCTTCTGCATATAATTTAGATAATATCTTTTGCTCTGATATTAAGTCTTATGCTTAATGTTCTTCTGCTCTTTGTTCTGCAGCCTCTTGTTCTTCTGCTTCTCGGTCTTCCATGTTGTCGTCTCCAGGGTCGTCGTCTCCAGTGTCGTCATCTCCGCCGTCGTCGTCTCCGCCGTCGTCGTCGTCGTCATCGGGGTGGTCTTCCGTGTCGTCGTCATCGTGGTGGTCTTCCGGGTCGTCGACGTTAGGGTCTTCAACTTGGAAATGTAGCAGAAGGTACAAGAAGGCTGAGAAAATGCCAAGAACCAGCTGATGGAACTGGAACTCGGATGGCTACCCGAAGGTTCAAGAGCCTATGGAACTACCGAGGACCAGCTGACGTTACTGGAACCCGGTTACTAAGCAGGAGGTACCCGTGCTAAAAAGCACTACCAAGGACCGCCTGACGTTGACGGAACTCGGATACCCAGAAGGAGGCACCTAAGCCAAAGGCTCTGCCCGGAACCAGCTGACGTTACTGGAACCAGGATGGGGAGCAGAAGGTACAAGAGCAAAAGACACTGCCGAGAACCAGCTGACGGTACTGGAACCCGGATGGGTAGCCGAAGGTCCAAGAGCCAATGGAACTACCGAGGACCAGCTGACGTTACTGGAACCCGGTTACTAAGCAGGAGGTACCCGTGCCTGAAAGCACTACCAAGGACCACCTGACGTTGGTGGAACTTGGATACCCAGAAGGAGGCACCTAAGCCAAAGGCTCTGCCCGGAACCAGCTGACGGTACTGGAACCAGGATGGGGAGCAGAAGGTACAAGAGCAAAAGACACTGCCGAGAACCAGCTGACGGTGCTGGAACCAGGTGGTGGACCCGAAGGCCCACAGGAGAGGAGAGAACAGCTAGGCCGCGAGGCAGCCGCAGTTACCGAACCCCAACAGTCCTACAGGGGGAGCTGGGCCTACTGGCACTACATAACCAGCCTTGACTACCAGTTCACGCACCCTGGAGTTGGCTAACTCGACCGCACCACGACGGGGCAAGCATAGGCGTCTCAGTGAAGTTGACACAACCCGGAAACAGCTGACGGTGCTGAAACCAGGCTTGGCACGAGGGAGTACCTGTGACAAGAACACTGCCGAGAACCAGCTGGCGGTGCTGGAACCCGGATGCGTTGCCCCAGTGTGCAAGAGCCAATGGCACGACCGAGGACCAGCTGACGGTGCTGGAACCCGGTTACTAAGCTGTAGGTGCCCGCGCTTAAAAGCACTACCAAGGACCGCCTGGCGTTGGCGGAACTCGGATACCCAGGAGGAGGCACCTAAGCCAAAGGCTCGGCCCGGAACCAGCTGACGGTGCTGGAACCAGGTGGTGGACCCGAAGGTCCACAGGAGAGGAGAGAACAGCTAGGCCGCGAGGCAGCCGCAGTTACCGAACCCCAACAGTCCTACAGGGGGAGCTGGGCCTACTGGCACTACAGAACCAGCCTTGACTACCAGTTCACGCAGCCCACATAGGAAGCTCCTAAACTGGAGGCACCCTGGAGTTGGCTAACCCGACCGCACCACGACGAGGCAAGCATAGGTGTCTCAGTGAGCTTGACACAACCCGGAAACAGCTGACGGTGCTGAAACCAGGCTTGGCACGAGGGAGTACCTGTGACAAAAACACTGCCGAGAACCAGCTGGCGGTGCTGGAACACGGATGCGTTGCCCCAGTGTGCAAGAGCCAATGGCACGACCGAGGACCAGCTGACGGTGCTGGAACCCGGTTACTAAGCTGTAGGTGCCCGCGCTTAAAAGCACTACCAAGGACCGCCTGGCGTTGGCGGAACTCGGATACCCAGGAGGAGGCACCTAAGCCAAAGGCTCGGCCCGGAACCAGCTGACGGTGCTGGAACCAGGTGGTGGACCCCAAGGCCCACAGGAGAGGAGAGAACAGCTAGGCCGCGAGGCAGCCGCAGTTACCGAACCCCAACAGTCCTACAGGGGGAGCTGGGCCTACTGGCACTACAGAACCAGCCTTGACTACCAGTTCACGCAGCCCACATAGGAAGCTCCTAAACTGGAGGCACCCTGGAGTTGGCTAACCCGACCGCACCACGACGAGGCAAGCATAGGCGTCTCAGTGAGCTTGACACAACCCGGAAACAGCTGACGGTGCTGAAACCAGGCTTGGCACGAGGGAGTACCTGTGACAAAAACACTGCCGAGAACCAGCTGGCGGTGCTGGAACCCGGATGCGTTGCCCCAGTGTGCAAGAGCCAATGGCACGACCGAGGACCAGCTGACGGTGCTGGAACCCGGTTACTAAGCTGTAGGTGCCCGCGCTTAAAAGCACTACCAAGGACCGCCTGGCGTTGGCGGAACTCGGATACCCAGGAGGAGGCACCTAAGCCAAAGGCTCGGCCCGGAACCAGCTGACGGTGCTGGAACCAGGTGGTGGACCCGAAGGTCCACAGGAGAGGAGAGAACAGCTAGGCCGCGAGGCAGCCGCAGTTACCGAACCCCAACAGTCCTACAGGGGGAGCTGGGCCTACTGGCACTACAGAACCAGCCTTGACTACCAGTTCACGCAGCCCACATAGGAAGCTCCTAAACTGGAGGCACCCTGGAGTTGGCTAACCCGACCGCACCACGACGAGGCAAGCATAGGTGTCTCAGTGAGCTTGACACAACCCGAAAACAGCTGACGGTGCTGAAACCAGGCTTGGCACGAGGGAGTACCTGTGACAAAAACACTGCCGAGAACCAGCTGGCGGTGCTGGAACCCGGATGCGTTGCCCCAGTGTGCAAGAGCCAATGGCACGACCGAGGACCAGCTGATGGTGCTGGAACCCGGTTACTAAGCTGTAGGTGCCCGCGCTTAAAAGCACTACCAAGGACCGCCTGGCGTTGGCGGAACTCGGATACCCAGGAGGAGGCACCTAAGCCAAAGGCTCGGCCCGGAACCAGCTGACGGTGCTGGAACCAGGTGGTGGACCCGAAGGTCCACAGGAGAGGAGAGAACAGCTAGGCCGCGAGGCAGCCGCAGTTACCGAACCCCAACAGTCCTACAGGGGGAGCTGGGCCTACTGGCACTACAGAACCAGCCTTGACTACCAGTTCACGCAGCCCACATAGGAAGCTCCTAAACTGGAGGCACCCTGGAGTTGGCTAACCCGACCGCACCACGACGAGGCAAGCATAGGTGTCTCAGTGAGCTTGACACAACCCGGAAACAGCTGACGGTGCTGAAACCAGGCTTGGCACGAGGGAGTACCTGTGACAAAAACACTGCCGAGAACCAGCTGGCGGTGCTGGAACACGGATGCGTTGCCCCAGTGTGCAAGAGCCAATGGCACGACCGAGGACCAGCTGACGGTGCTGGAACCCGGTTACTAAGCTGTAGGTGCCCGCGCTTAAAAGCACTACCAAGGACCGCCTGGCGTTGGCGGAACTCGGATACCCAGGAGGAGGCACCTAAGCCAAAGGCTCGGCCCGGAACCAGCTGACGGTGCTGGAACCAGGTGGTGGACCCCAAGGCCCACAGGAGAGGAGAGAACAGCTAGGCCGCGAGGCAGCCGCAGTTACCGAACCCCAACAGTCCTACAGGGGGAGCTGGGCCTACTGGCACTACAGAACCAGCCTTGACTACCAGTTCACGCAGCCCACATAGGAAGCTCCTAAACTGGAGGCACCCTGGAGTTGGCTAACCCGACCGCACCACGACGAGGCAAGCATAGGCGTCTCAGTGAGCTTGACACAACCCGGAAACAGCTGACGGTGCTGAAACCAGGCTTGGCACGAGGGAGTACCTGTGACAAAAACACTGCCGAGAACCAGCTGGCGGTGCTGGAACCCGGATGCGTTGCCCCAGTGTGCAAGAGCCAATGGCACGACCGAGGACCAGCTGACGGTGCTGGAACCCGGTTACTAAGCTGTAGGTGCCCGCGCTTAAAAGCACTACCAAGGACCGCCTGGCGTTGGCGGAACTCGGATACCCAGGAGGAGGCACCTAAGCCAAAGGCTCGGCCCGGAACCAGCTGACGGTGCTGGAACCAGGTGGTGGACCCGAAGGTCCACAGGAGAGGAGAGAACAGCTAGGCCGCGAGGCAGCCGCAGTTACCGAACCCCAACAGTCCTACAGGGGGAGCTGGGCCTACTGGCACTACAGAACCAGCCTTGACTACCAGTTCACGCAGCCCACATAGGAAGCTCCTAAACTGGAGGCACCCTGGAGTTGGCTAACCCGACCGCACCACGACGAGGCAAGCATAGGCGTCTCAGTGAGCTTGACACAACCCGGAAACAGCTGACGGTGCTGAAACCAGGCTTGGCACGAGGGAGTACCTGTGACAAAAACACTGCCGAGAACCAGCTGGCGGTGCTGGAGCACGGATGCGTTGCCCCAGTGTGCAAGAGCCAATGGCACGACCGAGGACCAGCTGACGGTGCTGGAACCCGGTTACTAAGCTGTAGGTGCCCGCGCTTAAAAGCACTACCAAGGACCGCCTGGCGTTGGCGGAACTCGGATACCCAGGAGGAGGCACCTAAGCCAAAGGCTCGGCCCGGAACCAGCTGACGGTGCTGGAACCAGGTGGTGGACCCGAAGGTCCACAGGAGAGGAGAGAACAGCTAGGCCGCGAGGCAGCCGCAGTTACCGAACCCCAACAGTCCTACAGGGGGAGCTGGGCCTACTGGCACTACAGAACCAGCCTTGACTACCAGTTCACGCAGCCCACATAGGAAGCTCCTAAACTGGAGGCACCCTGGAGTTGGCTAACCCGACCGCACCACGACGAGGCAAGCATAGGCGTCTCAGTGAGCTTGACACAACCCGGAAACAGCTGACGGTGCTGAAACCAGGCTTGGCACGAGGGAGTACCTGTGACAAAAACACTGCCGAGAACCAGCTGGCGGTGCTGGAACACGGATGCGTTGCCCCAGTGTGCAAGAGCCAATGGCACGACCGAGGACCAGCTGACGGTGCTGGAACCCGGTTACTAAGCTGTAGGTGCCCGCGCTTAAAAGCACTACCAAGGACCGCCTGGCGTTGGCGGAACTCGGATACCCAGGAGGAGGCACCTAAGCCAAAGGCTCGGCCCGGAACCAGCTGACGGTGCTGGAACCAGGTGGTGGACCCGAAGGTCCACAGGAGAGGAGAGAACAGCTAGGCCGCGAGGCAGCCGCAGTTACCGAACCCCAACAGTCCTACAGGGGGAGCTGGGCCTACTGGCACTACAGAACCAGCCTTGACTACCAGTTCACGCAGCCCACATAGGAAGCTCCTAAACTGGAGGCACCCTGGAGTTGGCTAACTCGACCGCACCACGACGGGGCAAGCATAGGCGTCTCAGTGAAGTTGACACAACCCGGAAACAGCTGACGGTGCTGAAACCAGGCTTGGCACGAGGGAGTACCTGTGACAAGAACACTGCCGAGAACCAGCTGGCGGTGCTGGAACCCAGATGCGTTGCCTTGCCTATTAAAGATTGTCTTCCTAGAGCCCCAACTAGCGGTGTTGGAGCAAAGGGTAAGCAGGGGGAGATGAGTGTAGGCCGAAGCCTGCACTGGAGGCAGCTTTGTGTCTGCGTTGCGTTTGCAGGACACTTTGCCGGCTACACACTGGGGGAACAGCTGGCGTTGCTGAACCCCACTAACACAATGGCGTGTGTTTTTCTCTGTGCAGCTAGCACTTGCGGGCAAAAACTAGCGATGTTAGAGCCCGTGTTGAAGCAGGAGGAGGAGGAGAGGAGCAGAGTGTAGGCCGAAGCTTAGTTGAACCAATTTCAAAGGAAACCTTTAACCCCCCCCCTCAGGTGTTACAAAGTACAAGAGACACACCTTGTGCAGTATTAATGCTGCACAAGTGAAAGGTTGCTCTATTAATTTGTCTACTTGCACACGCTGAATGAAAGACATACACAATTTACCCCATTCTACAGTCAAACTGTAGTGGATGCGTGACTTGGTTTTTTGATGAGACGCAGCACAGGTGTCCAAAATAACGCCTTGGTGCTTGGAGCAGCTTCCTGAGCGTTGTTATTTGCTGTACAGGAGTCTGCGCTCTTGTGTTATCCCTTGGCAATGCCCTGTTAGCGCTGCCCATCTTATGACATCATTTCATGTTGGCCGGTGCGGTTAACGATGGCCATAAATCCCAGACCCACAGTGTCTTTTCATAAAGCCACACTGCGGTGCTGGGATTCGTGGCCTTGAGCAGTAAATATTTTGGCCGCTCACACACGTCCTTACACCTGCTTCAGACTGGGCGGCCTCTGCTGATCCCTTCTCGCATGCCGCGGCCATGAGGCTGCACAGTCTGAAGAAGGCTGAAGGAGATGAGTTAAGACAGGCGAAGATATGCACTGCTCGTGCCCATCAATCACACCCTCGCAGTCAAAATAATTAAGACAACGAGGAGCATTTTATTCAGGCAGGGCGGACGAACAGGCGCAAGTAGCCAACCAATGATGTCAGAAGACGGGAAGCGCTACCAAGGGGGGTGCTGCGTATCATTAGAAAGGAAAGTCACACCTCAGGGACAGTGGAATGGTCTCAAAGAGACACATTTTGTACGTGTTGAGTTCCACGTGGGCAAGGAGAAAACATCAGCCACCTTGTACAAATGCAGCAGTACTGCTGTACAAGGTGGCTGTTATACATAGAAACACCTGGGGGTGGGGGCCAGGCTCCCTTCAATTTCAGTTCATGTGCCTGCGTGGCGTTTGCAGGTCACGTTGCAAGCTGCACAGCAGGGGAACAGCTGGCGGTGCTGAACCCCACTAACACATTGGCTGGTGTTTTTCTCTGTGCAGCTAGCATTTCCGGGCAAAAACTAGCGGTGTTTGAGCCCAGGGTCAGCAGGAGGAGGAGGAGAGGAGCAAAGTGTAGGCCGAAGCCTGCACTGGTGGCAGCTTTTGGTCGGTTGTGCCAGCGTGGCTTGTGCTGGACACGATGCCGGCTACACAGCGGGGGAACAGCTGGCGTTGCTGAACCCCACTAACACATTGGCTGGTGTTTTTCTCTGTGCAGCTAGCATTTCCGGGCAAAAACTAGCGTTGTTAGAGCCCAGGGTCAGCAGGAGGAGGAGAGGAGCAGAGTGTAGGCGGAAGCCTAGTTGAACCAATTTCAAAGGTTACCTTTAACCCCCCCTCAGGTGTTACAAAGAACAAGAGCCACTCCTTCTGCAGCATTAATGCTGCACAAGTTAAAGGTTGCTCTATTAATTTGTCTACTTGCACAAGCTGAATGCAACACGTAGACTATTTAGCCCATTATACTGTTTAACAGTTGTGGAGGCGTGACTTGTCTTTTTAAAGAAAAGCAGCACAGGTGTCGAAAACAACACCTTTTTGCATGGGCGCAGCTTCCTGAGCGTTGTTAGTTGCTGTACAGGAGTCTGCGCTCTTGTGATCCTTTGGCCATGCGCTGTGAGCGCTTCCTGTCTTATGACCTCATTTCATGTTGGCCGTTGCGGTTAGCGATGGACATGAATCCCAGACCCACAGTGTGTTTTTAAAAAATCACACTGCGGTGCTGGGATTCGTGCCCTGGTGCAGTAAATATGTTTGCCGCTCACACATGTCCTTACACCTGCTTCAGACTGGACGGCCTCATCTGATCCCTTATCGCCTGCCGCGGCCATGAGGACACCCAGTCTGAAGAAGGCGGAAGGAGATGAGTGAACACAGGCAAACATATGCACTGCACATGCCCATCAATCACACCCTCGCTGTCCAAAAAAATAAGACACCGAGGGGCGTTGTTTCGAGCAGGGGAGATGCACAGGCGCAGCCAGCTAACCAATGATGTCAAAAGACGGGCAGCGCTAACAAGGGTGGTGCTGCGTGTCATTACAAAGGAAAGTCACACCTCAGGGACATTGTAATGGTCTCTAATGAGAAACATTTTCTACGTGTTGAGTTCCACGTGGGCAAGGAGAAAAAGTCAGCCACCTTGTACAAATGCAGCAGTACTGCTGTACAAGGTGGCTGTTATACATAGAAACACCTGTGGGTGGGGGGCAGGCTCCCTTCAATTTCAGTTCATGTGCCTGCGTGGCGTTTGCAGGTCACGTTGCAAGCTACACAGCAGGGGAACAGCTGGCGGTGCTGAACCCCACTAACACATTGGCTGGTGTTTATCTCTGTGCAGCTAGCATGTCCGGGCAGAAACTGGCGTTGTTTGAGCCCAGGGTCAGCAGGAGGAGGAGAGGAGCAAAGTGTAGGCCGAAGCCTGCACTGGTGGCAGCTTTTGGTCAGTTGTGCCAGCGTGGCTTGTGCTGGACACGATGCCGACTACACAGCAGAGGAACAGCTGGCGGTGCTGAGCCCCACTAACACATTGGCTGGTGTTTTTCTCTGTGCAGCTAGCATGTCCGGGCAGAAACTGGCGTTGTTTGAGCCCAGGGTCAGCAGGAGGAGGAGAGGAGCAAAGTGTAGGCCGAAGCCTGCACTGGTGGCAGCTTTTGTTCTGTTGTGCCAGCGTGGCTTGTGCTGGACACGTTGCCGACTACACAGCAGGGGAACAGCTGGCGTTGCTGAACCCCACTAACACATTGGCTGGTGTTTTTCTCTGTGCAGCTAGCCGTTCCGGGCAAAAACTAGCGGTGTTTGAGCCCAGGGTCAGCAGGAGGAGTAGAGGAGCAGAGTGTAGGCCGAAGCCTAGTTGAACCAATTTCAAAGGTTACCTTTAACCCCCCCCCCCCCAGGTGTTGCAAGGTACAAGAGCCACACCTTGAACAGCATTAATGATGCACAAGTCAAAGGTTGCTCTATTTAATTTTGCTCCTTGCACACGCTGAATTAAACACGTACACTATTTAGCCCATTATACTGTCAAACAGTAGTGGAGGCGTGACTACTAGTCTTTTTAAGGAGACGCAGCACAGGTGTACAAATTTACACCTAGGTGCTGTGCGCAGATTCCTTACCGTTGTTATTTGCAGTACAGGAAACTGCGCTCTTGTGTTATCCCTTGGCAATACCCTGTTAGTGCAGGCCGTCTCATGACCTCATTTCATGTTGGCCGGTGCGGTTAACGATGGCCATAAATCCCAGACCCACAGTGGCTTTTCCTAAAGTCACACTGCGGTGCTGGGATTCGTGGCCTTGTGCAGTAAATATGTTCGCCGCTCACACATGTCCTTACACCTGCTTCAGACTGGGCGGCCTCAGCTGATCCCTTATCGCATGCCGCGGCCATGAGGCCGCACAGTCAGAAGAAGGCGGAAGGAGGGGAGTGAAAACAGGGGAACATATGCACTGCTCGTGCCCATCAATCACACCCTCGCAGTCAAAATATATGAGACAACGGGGGGCGTTGTGTCGGGCAGGGGGGACGCACAGGCACAGCCAGCCAACCAATGATGTCAGGAGACGGGCAGCGCTAACAATGGGGGTGCTGCGTGTCATTAAAAAGGAAAGTCACACCTCAGGGACATTGTAATGGTCTCTAATGAGAAACATTTTCTACGTGTTGAGTTCCACGTGGGCAAGGAGAAAAAGTCAGCCACCTTGTACAAATGCAGCAGTACTGCTGTACAAGGTGGCTGTTATACATAGAAACACCTGTGGGTGGGGGGCAGGCTCCCTTCAATTTCAGTTCATGTGCCTGCGTGGCGTTTGCAGGTCACGTTGCAAGCTACACAGCAGGGGAACAGCTGGCGGTGCTGAACCCCACTAACACATTGGCTGGTGTTTATCTCTGTGCAGCTAGCATGTCCGGGCAGAAACTGGCGTTGTTTGAGCCCAGGGTCAGCAGGAGGAGGAGAGGAGCAAAGTGTAGGCCGAAGCCTGCACTGGTGGCAGCTTTTGGTCAGTTGTGCCAGCGTGGCTTGTGCTGGACACGATGCCGACTACACAGCAGAGGAACAGCTGGCGGTGCTGAACCCCACTAACACATTGGCTGGTGTTTTTCTCTGTGCAGCTAGCATGTCCGGGCAGAAACTGGCGTTGTTTGAGCCCAGGGTCAGCAGGAGGAGGAGAGGAGCAAAGTGTAGGCCGAAGCCTGCACTGGTGGCAGCTTTTGTTCTGTTGTGCCAGCGTGGCTTGTGCTGGACACGTTGCCGACTACACAGCAGGGGAACAGCTGGCGTTGCTGAACCCCACTAACACATTGGCTGGTGTTTTTCTCTGTGCAGCTAGCCGTTCCGGGCAAAAACTAGCGGTGTTTGAGCCCAGGGTCAGCAGGAGGAGTAGAGGAGCAGAGTGTAGGCCGAAGCCTAGTTGAACCAATTTCAAAGGTTACCTTTAACCCCCCCCCCCTCAGGTGTTGCAAGGTACAAGAGCCACACCTTGAACAGCATTAATGATGCACAAGTCAAAGGTTGCTCTATTTAATTTTGCTCCTTGCACACGCTGAATTAAACACGTACACTATTTAGCCCATTATACTGTCAAACAGTAGTGGAGGCGTGACTACTAGTCTTTTTAAGGAGACGCAGCACAGGTGTACAAATTTACACCTAGGTGCTGTGCGCAGATTCCTTACCGTTGTTATTTGCAGTACAGGAAACTGCGCTCTTGTGTTATCCCTTGGCAATACCCTGTTAGTGCAGGCCGTCTCATGACCTCATTTCATGTTGGCCGGTGCGGTTAACGATGGCCATAAATCCCAGACCCACAGTGGCTTTTCCTAAAGTCACACTGCGGTGCTGGGATTCGTGGCCTTGTGCAGTAAATATGTTCGCCGCTCACACATGTCCTTACACCTGCTTCAGACTGGGCGGCCTCAGCTGATCCCTTATCGCATGCCGCGGCCATGAGGCCGCACAGTCAGAAGAAGGCGGAAGGAGGGGAGTGAAAACAGGGGAACATATGCACTGCTCGTGCCCATCAATCACACCCTCGCAGTCAAAATATATGAGACAACGGGGGGCGTTGTGTCGGGCAGGGGGGACGCACAGGCACAGCCAGCCAACCAATGATGTCAGGAGACGGGCAGCGCTAACAATGGGGGTGCTGCGTGTCATTAAAAAGGAAAGTCACACCTCAGGGACATTGTAATGGTCTGTAATGAGACACATTTTGTACGTGTTGAGTTCCACGTGGGCAAGGAGAAAAAGTCAGCCACCTTGTACAAATGCAGCAGTACTGCTGTACAAGGTGGCTGATATACATAGAAACACCTGTGGGTGGGGGGCAGGCTCCCTTCAATTTCAGTTCATGTGCCTGCGTGGCGTTTGCAGGTCACGTTGCAAGCTACACAGCAGGGGAACAGCTGGCGTTGCTGAACCCCACTGACACATTGACTGGTGTTTTTCTCTGTGCAGATTGCATGTCCGGGCAAAAACTAGCGGTGTTAGAGCCCAGGGTCAGCAGGAGGAGGAGGAGAGGAGCAAAGTGTAGGCCGAAGCGTGCACTGGTGGCAGCTTTTGGTCGGTTGTGCCAGCGTGGCTTGTGCTGGACACGATGCCGGCTACACAGCGGGGGAACAGCAGGCGGTGCTGAACCCCACTAACACATTGGCTGGTGTTTTTCTCTGTGCAGCTAGCATGTCCGGGCAGAAACTGGCGTTGTTTGAGCCCAGGGTCAGCAGGAGGAGGAGAGGAGCAAAGTGTAGGCCGAAGCCTGCACTGGTGGCAGCTTTTGTTCTGTTGTGCCAGCGTGGCTTGTGCTGGACACGTTGCCGACTACACAGCAGGGGAACAGCTGGCGGTGCTGAACCCCACTAACACATTGGCTGGTGTTTTTCTCTGTGCAGCTAGCATTTCCGGGCAAAAACTAGCGGTGTTTGAGCCCAGGGTCAGCAGGAGGAGTAGAGGAGCAGAGTGTAGGCCGAAGCCTAGTTGAACCAATTTCAAAGGTTACCTTTAACCCCCCCCTCAGGTGTTGCAAGGTACAAGAGCCACACCTTGTGCAGCATTAATGCTGCACAAGTAAAAGGTTGCTCTATTTGTTTTGCTCCTTGCACACGCTGACTAAAACACGTACACTATTTAGCCCATTATACTGTGAAACAGTTGTGGAGGCGTGACTTGTCTTTTTAACGAGACGCAGCACAGGTGTCAAAATTTGCACCTAGGTACTGGGCGCAGATTCCTGAGCGTTGTTATTTGCTGTACAGGAGTCTGCGCTATTGTGATCCCTTGGCCATGCGCTGTGAGCGCTTCCTGTCTTCTGACCTCATTTCATGTCGGCCGTTGCGGTTAGCGATGGACATGAATCCCAGACCCACAGTGTGTTTTCAAAAAATCACACTGCGTGGCTGGGATTCGTGGCCTTGTGCAGTAAATAGGTTTGCCGCTTACACATGTCCTTACACCTGCTCCAGACTGGGCGGCCTCAGCTGATCCCTTATCGCCTACCACGGCCAGGAGGCCGCACAGTCTGAAGAAGGCGGAAGGAGATGAGTTAAGACAGGCGAACATATGCACTGCTCGTGCCCATAAACCACACCCTCGCTGACAAAATAAATATGACAACGAGGGGCGTTGTTTCTAGCAGGGCGGATGCACAGGCGCAGCCAGCTAACCATGATGACAAAAGACGGGAAACGCTACCAAGGGGGGTGCTGCGTATCATTACAAAGGAAAGTCACACCTCAGGGACAGTGGAATGGTCTCAATGAGACACATTTTGTACGTGTTGAGTTCCACGTGGGCAAGGAGAAAAAGTCAGCCACCTTGTACAAATGCAGCAGTACTGCTGTACTAGGTGGCTGTTATACATAGAAACACCTGGGGGGGTGGGGCCAGGTTCCCTTTTAATTTCAGTTCCTGTGCCTGCATGGCGTTTGCAGGTCACGTTGCCGGCTACACAGCAGGGGAACAGCTGGCGTTGCTGAACCCCACTAACACATTGGCTGGTGTTTTTCTCTGTGCAGCTAGCACTTCCGGGCAAAAACTAGCGGTGTTTGAGCCCAGGTTCAGCAGGAGGAGGAGAGGAGCAGAGTGTAGGCCGAAGCCTGCACTGGTGGCAGCTTTTGTTCTGTTGTGCCAGCGTGGCTTGTGCTGGACACGTTGCCGACTACACAGCAGGGGAACAGCTGGCGGTGCTGAACCCCACTGACACATCACCTAGTGTTTTTTTCTGTGTAGACAACACTTCCAGGTGGCAACTGACAGTGTTGAAACCCAGGGAATCAAAGAGGAGCAGAGTGTAGGCCGAAGCCTGCAGTGGAGCAAGTTGAAAGGGAACCTTTAACCCCCCCCCCCAGGCATTTGTTGCTGAAAGAGCCATCTTGTACAGCAGTAATACTGCACATGGAAAATGGTGGCTCCGAAAATTATGCTCCTTGCAAACGCTGAAGTACACACTCATATAATGTGTCCCCTCACACCGTCAAACCATCCCGGAAGTGGGACTTTCCTTTGTAATGTGACACAGCACAGCCGTCATTCCAACCCCCTTGGTGCCGGGCACCACCTCCTCAACGTTGTTTGGTTCTGTCACGGAGCCCGCACTGTAATGTTATCCCTTGGCCATGCACAGTTAGCGGTGCCCGTCTTCTGACATCATGTAGGTGTCAGGCTGGCAGTGCCTGTGCGTCCAAGCTGCCCGAGATCCAACCTTGCAGTGTCATCTAATGTAGTCCCACTGCGGGCCAGGGATCCATGGGCATGCGCAGTGCATATCATCGCCTCTCACTCACCTCCTTCCTGCTTCTTCAGACTGTGCGGCGTCACGGCCGTGGCATGCTATTAGGGATCAGCTGACGCCGCCTAGTCTGAAGAAGCGTGAAGAAGGGGAGTGAGAGGCTAGTATATGCACTGCGCATGGCCATGGATACCAGGCCCACTGTGGGATCACATTAGACGACACTGCGAGGTGTGATTTCGGGCAGCGTGGACGCACAGGCGCAGCCAGGACGACAACAAATGATGTCAGAGGACGGGCAGCGCAAACTGTGCATGGCCAAGGGATAACATAACAGCGCAGGGTCCATGACGGAATCAAACAACGCTAAGGAGGCAGCGCACGGTGCCAAGGGGGTAGCAATGACGGCTGTGCTGCGTCACATTACAAAGGAAAGTCCCACCTCCGGGACGGTTGGACGGTGTGAGGGGACACATTACATGAGTGTGTAGTTCAGCGTTTGCAAGGAGCATAATTTCAAGAGCGACCTTTCCCTTGTGCAGTATTAGTGCTGCACATGGTGGCTCTTTCAGTAACAAACGCCTAGGGGGGGGGGGGGGACAGGTCCCCTTACATTTTAGTTGTGCCAGCGTGGCGGTCGCATGACACGTTGCCGGATACACAGCTGGGGATCAGCTGACGTTACTGAACCCCAATAACAGAGGAGCGACTGTTGACTGTGCACACAGCACTTCCAGGCACCAACTGGCGGTGTTAGAGCCCAGGGACAGCAGGAGGAGCAGATTGGAGGTATTGCCGCACACACAGCTGGGGATCAGCTGACGTTACTGAACCCCAATAACAGAGGAGCGACTGTTGACTGTGCACACAGCACTTCCAGGCACCAACTGGCGGTGTTAGAGCCCAGGGACAGCAGGAGGAGCAGATTGGAGGTATTGCCGCACACACAGCTGGGGATCAGCTGACGTTACTGAACCCCAATAACAGAGGAGCGACTGTTGACTGTGCACACAGCACTTCCAGGCACCAACTGGCGGTGTTAGAGCCCAGGGACAGCAGGAGGAGCAGAGGAACAGAGTGTAGGCCGAAGCCTGATTGGAGCAAGTTGAAAGGAAACCTTTAACCCCCCCCCCCAAGACGTTTGTAGCTGAAAGAGCCATGTTGTGCAGCACTAAGGATGCAAAAGGAAAAGGTTGCTCTTTTAATTATGCTCCTTGCAAACACCGAAGTAAACACTAAAAATGTGTCCCTTTATACCGTTAAACCGTTCCGGAGGTGCGAATTTCCTTCGTAATGGGACACAGCACAGCTGTCATTCCTATCCCCTTGATGCCGTGCGCTGCCTCCTCAGCGTTGTTTTAAGCTGCCATGGAGCCTGCGCTGTTCTGTTAGCCCTTGGCCATGCCCAATTAGCGCTGCCTGTCTTCTGACATAATTTGGTGTCAGGCTGTCAGTGCCTGTGCGTCCACGCTGCTCCAGATCCCACCTCGCAGTCTCATCTAACGTAATCCCACTGCGGGCCTTGGAACCATGGGCATGCACAGTGCATAACCTCGACTCTCACTCCCCTCCTTCCCTCTTCTTCAGACTGTGCGGTGTCACGGCCGTGGCATGCTAGGGATCAGCTGACGGCGCACAGTCTAAAGAAGGCGGAGGGAAATGAGCGAGAGCCCGAGGGGAAGATATGCACTGCGCATGCCCATGGATCCCAGGCCCGCAGTGTGACTCAATCAGAAGACACTGCGAGGCGGGATCTCGGGCACCGCGGCCGCACAGGCGCAGCCAGCCTGACACCAAATTATGTCAGAAGACAGGCAGCGCAAATAGGGCATGCCCAAGGGATAACAGAACAGCGCAGGCTCCGTGACAGCTTAAAACAACGCTGAGGAGGCAGCGCATGGCACCAAGGGGGTAGGAATGACGGCTGTGCTGCGTCACATTACGAAGGAAAGTCCCAGCTCCGGGACGGTATAACGGTATCAGTGAACACATTTTATAAGTGTTAAGTTCTGCGTGTGCAAAGAGCTAAAAAAAAAGAGCTACCTTTTCCTTGTGCAGCATTACTGCTGCACAAGATGGCTCTTTCAGTAACAAACGACGGGGGGGGGGGGGGGACAGGTTCCCTTACATTTAGGTTGTTGTGCCAGCGTGGCGGTCGCAGGACACATTGCCGGCTACACAGCTGGGGATCAGCTGACGTTACTGAAACCCAATAACACTGGGTCGTATGTTTTTACTGTGCAGCCTGCACTTCTGAGCCGCAACTGGCGGTGTTGGAGCCCAGGAATAGCAGTTCAGGTGGTAGAAAGATGAACACAGCAGGAGACCTGGATGACACCCAATTACTTAATCAGGCAGAGGAGTGGCAAATTCCTGCGAGATCCAGGCCTGGTTCATTTTCAGGAAAGTAAGCCGGTCAACGTTATCGGAGGATAGTCGCATGCGACGGTCTGTTAGTACACCACCTGCGGCACTAAAGACACGTTCCGATAAGACACTAGCCGCAGGGCAAGCCAGCACCTCCAATGCATACTGGCTTAGCTCTGGCCATGTATCCAGCTTAGAGACCCAAAACTTGAACGGGGAAGAGCCGTCTGGGAGTACAGTAAGAGGGCAAGCCATGTAGTCTGTCACCATCTGACGGAACCGTTGCCTCCTGCTGACTGGAGCCGCCGGTGATGGTGTAGACATTTGGGGCGGGCACACAAAAGTGTGCCAGAGTTGTGCCATACTGGGCTTGCCTTGGGCAGAGGCACTGCTTCTGCTCCCTCTTTGGGCAGAGCCTCCCCCACTGCCTCGACGCACTGAGCTGCTTTGTAAAGCACTAGCAGCACTCCTCTCAGTTGGACAGGAGAAGATGATGGAATTCACCAGTGTGTCGTGGTACTCCCGCAATTTACGCTCCCGGGTCAACGCAGGGATGAGGTTTTGGACGTTGTCCCGGTAGCGAGGATCGAGGAGGGTGAACACCCAATAATCAGGCATGTTGAGAATGTGGTCGATGCGGCGGTCGTTTCTCAGGCACTGCAGCATGAAATCCACCATGTGCTGCAGAGTGCCAACCGGCCCAGAAACGCTGTCCCCTGCTTGAGACATGATCTCTGCCCGCTCGTCATCACCCCACCCTCGCTGTACACACTGACCACTGGACAATTGTGTCGCTCCCTCCTCTGGACGGAGCTCTTCCTCCTCCATTGACTCCTCCTCATCCTCCTCACAAATTGGCCCCTGCGTACCCCTTTGTGAGGAACCACGTGGCGCTGACTCTCCAGAAGCTGATGGAAAAGGTGACTCCTCATCCTCCACCTCTTCCACCACATCATCCCTTAACCCTTGCAAAGTTTGCTGAAGCAGGCAGATAAGGGGGACAGTCATGCTGACTAGTGCATCATCTGCACTTGCCATCCGCGTGGAATAATCAAAAGGACGCAAAACCTGGCAGACGTCCTTCATAGTGGCCCACTCTGTGGTTGTGAAGTCTGATCGGCGCTGACTGCGACTTCTTTGCGCCTGATGCAGCTGGTACTCCATAACTGCTTGCTGCTGCTCACACAACCGCTCCAACATATGTAACGTGGAATTCCACCGGGTAGGTAGGTCACATATGATGCGGTGTTCCGGAAGGCGGAATCGGCGCTGCAGAGCAGCAATGCGGGATCTGGCCAAGCTGGAACGCCGCAAGTGAGCACACTCTAGGCGGACCTTGTGCAACAGGGCATCAAGATCCGGATAGTCCCTCAGAAAACTCTGCACAACCAAATTGAGCACATGTGCCAGACATGGGATGTGAGTGAGGTTGCCAAGGGCCAAAGCTGCCACCAGATTTCGGCCATTGTCACACACTACCATGCCTGGCTGGAGATTCGCTGGCAGTAACCACACATCGCTCTCCTGCTTTATGGCATTCCAGAGCTCCTGCGCTGTGTGGCTTCGATGCCCCAATGAAACTAGTTTCAAGACGGCCTGCTGACGTTTGGCCACGGCTGTGCTCATGTCGGTCATAGGTAAACGTTCACGGGTCCATGTGGGGGTGGACTGTGACGGATCCTGCAGAGAGGAATCAGAGGAACTGGTGTAAGAGGAGGAGTCGATGCGTACAGACTGGATTCCTGCAATCCTTGGAGTGGGCAGGACACGTCCTGCGCCACTCGCACGATCTGTACCTGGCTCAACAACATTAACCCAATGGGCAGTGAGGGAAACATATCGCCCCTGTCCATGCTGACTGGTCCACGCATCGGTGGTGAGGTGGACCTTGCTACTGACGGCGTTCAGTAGCGCATGTTTTATGTTTGCCTCAACATGCCTGTGCAGGGCAGGGACAGCCTGCCTGCTGAAGTAAAAGCGGCTGGGCACCTTGTACTGTGGGACTGCCAATGCCATCAAGTCACGGAAGCTGTCAGTCTCCACCAGCCTGAACGAGAGCATTTCCAGGGACAACAGTTTGG
Source organism: Ranitomeya imitator (assembly GCF_032444005.1). NCBI lineage: Eukaryota > Metazoa > Chordata > Amphibia > Anura > Dendrobatidae > Ranitomeya > Ranitomeya imitator. Next base: position 499,469,363 of record NC_091286.1, read on the forward strand.
CAATGCCTGCATTCAGAGCCTGTGCTCGGGGGTGGTTGGCCGAGAATGCCCGCCTTTTCTCCCATGCCTGTACTACCGATGGCTGTAGAGTAGACTGGGAGTGTGAGGATGACTGGGAAGGTGGTGCTGTGGGTGGAATTACACAAGGTCTCTGGGAGGAAGCCAAACCAGCTGTGCGTGAGCTGGAGGAAGAGGCAACACGAGCTGAAGAGGTGGTAGCTGCCGCTGTTGGTTGGCCTACATCTTCAGTGTGTTTCTGTAACTCCACCGCGTGCCTGGTCCGCACATGTTTCCACATATTTGTGGTATTGAGGTTGCTGACATTTTTCCCTCTTTTTACTTTATGATGACACAGCTTGCATTTGACAAAACAAATGTCATCTGCAACTGTGTCAAAAAAGGACCAGGCACTGCAAGTCTTGGGAGCGCCCTTTTTGGCTTTGGAAAGAGACAGGCTCCTAACGGGTGCCAAAGTGGAGGCTACAGGCTCCGCAGTCTTCCCCCTCCCTCTCCCTCTTTGGCCCGTAAGAGGAAGCTCTTCCTCTGAGCTGCTCCCACCACCTTCCTGTTCCTCACGCCACGATGGGTCAAGGACCTCATCATCTCCACTACCCTCTGCCACCAACTGCTCCTCCTGGGTAGTCTCAGCAGCACAGTACGCACGAGAAAGCGGCACCTGAGTTTCATCATCAGATGCGTACTGCGCTGTGGTCACCGGAGGCACTGGCCCACCTGCCTCTTCAGAGTCAGAGAGAAAAAGGTGTTGGGCATCACTGCACACTGCCTCTTCTTCCATTTCTCCAATGCTGCTTGGCTGGCCCCCTGTTTCCAAGCCAAGAGATTCAGAGAACAGAAGTAGAGACGGCTCCTGTCCTGGGCTCTCTGACTGCCTGGCCAATTTGGCAGGTGGTGAAGAGACAGATGGCTGCTCTCCAGTGCTCTGTGCCTGAGAGGATGTGGCACTAACTGAAGTCGATGCCGAGGCGTTAGCTGCCATCCACCCGACAACGGCTTCAATTTGGTCTTCACGCAGCAGCGGTGCACGGCGCTCTCCGACAAAGCTGCGCATGAAGGACTGTTCCCTGCTGAAACTGAGTGACGACGAGTCACTGGCGCCCGCAGCAGGCACAGAATCACCACGTCCTCTCCCTGCTCCTCTCCCTGCTCCGCGCCCACGCCCACGTGCCTTACTCCCTGCCCTCTTCATCTTGGTTGACAGATAAAGATAAGCAGAAAAGTACTAAGGCCTTAGTGTGCTTATTCCTGTAATGCTCCTCCTAACAGGTGTAAGAAACACTAATGTTGTAAATTGTGGACTAAACTTTATTATTTTTCAAATGTGGCCTACACAAGTGTAAGTTGTGTTTGGTGAACTTAACCTTTTTTTTGGTGCAGATCGGGCTACAGAGCTAGTTTAAATCACACGGAGACCGTGCAGACAGCCGTAAACGGCGCTGCAAGGCCAAAAAACCCTCCTCTAGGTTATCCTATATAGTGTTTTTCCACTATTTAGCTGGATACGAGTGGAAAGACACTAATAGGAATTTTTTTTTTCAAATTTTAAACAGGCTGCACTATTTGAAAAAAAGGAAAATTTTTCTCAAGGTATGAGCCAGTAACGAACCCTGAGCTGAATCCAACCGGCTATGGCTGCACACAGACTACAGGGCGAGCTGGGCTCACACGGAGACCGTGCAGACAGCCGTAAACGGCGCTGCAAGGCCAAAAAACCCTCCTCTAGGTTATCCTATATAGTGTTTTTCCACTATTTAGCTGGATACGAGTGGAAAGACACTAATAGGAATTTTTTTTTTCAAATTTTAAACAGGCTGCACTATTTGAAAAAAAGGAAAATTTTTCTCAAGGTATGAGCCAGTAACGAACCCTGAGCTGAATCCAACCGGCTATGGCTGCACACAGACTACAGGGCGAGCTGGGCTCACACGGAGACCGTGCAGACAGCCGTAAACGGCGCTGCAAGGCCAAAAAACCCTCCTCTAGGTTATCCTATATAGTGTTTTTCCACTATTTAGCTGGATACGAGTGGAAAGACACTAATAGGAATTTTTTTTTTCAAATTTTAAACAGGCTGCACTATTTGAAAAAAAGGAAAATTTTTCTCAAGGTATGAGCCAGTAACGAACCCTGAGCTGAATCCAACCGGCTATGGCTGCACACAGACTACAGGGCGAGCTGGGCTCACACGGAGACCGTGCAGACAGCCGTAAACGGCGCTGCAAGGCCAAAAAACCCTCCTCTAGGTTATCCTATATAGTGTTTTTCCACTATTTAGCTGGATACGAGTGGAAAGACACTAATAGGAATTTTTTTTTTCAAATTTTAAACAGGCTGCACTATTTGAAAAAAAGGAAAATTTTTCTCAAGGTATGAGCCAGTAACGAACCCTGAGCTGAATCCAACCGGCTATGGCTGCACACAGACTACAGGGCGAGCTGGGCTCACACGGAGACCGTGCAGACAGCCGTAAACGGCGCTGCAAGGCCAAAAAACCCTCCTCTAGGTTATCCTATATAGTGTTTTTCCACTATTTAGCTGGATACGAGTGGAAAGACACTAATAGGAATTTTTGTTTTCAAATTTTAAACAGGCTGCACTATTTGAAAAAAAGGAAAATTTTTCTCAAGGTATGAGCCAGTAACGAACCCTGAGCTGAATCCAACCGGCTATGGCTGCACACAGACTACAGGGCGAGCTGGGCTCACACGGAGACCGTGCAGACAGCCGTAAACGGCGCTGCAAGGCCCAAAAACCCCCCTCTAGGTTATCCTATGTAGTGTTTTTCCACAATAGAGCTGGAGACTGGTGGAAAAACACTAATAGGAAATTTGAGAAAAAATGTGCAGCAGGCTGCACTAAGAGCAAAAAAGAACAACTGTGTGAGGCAGTGTGAACCCCCCCTGAGCTGAATACAACCGGGTATATGGCTGCACACAGACTACAGAGTGAGCTGCACACACACACACACACACACAGAGACCTTGCAGAACGCTGTTAAAACAGCGCTGCAAGGCAAGAGCAAGGTGAACAGTGAAGAACACACAGCGTTTTGCTAAATTAGCCTTTGGAAAGGAAAATAAAGCAATTAGCTAGCTCAACTGGCCCTCAGTTAGAACACAGCGTCCTGTCCCTAACTGAAATCACAGCAGAGTGAGCGCAAAATGGCGGCAGCGCTTTTTTATAGTGCAGAGTGACATCATTTCAGCAGCCAATCCAAGCCTTGCCAGTACTTACATGCCCACCATGCTAAACAGGATGTGCCCACACTTTCATTCATTCCTCATTGGCTGCTGCGTTCAATTTGAATTCTGGGAACTTCCGATTCCGGTATCCGATACGCGGGAAGTATCGGAATTCAGTATCGGAATTCCGATACCGCAAATATCGGCCGATACCCGATACTTGCGGTATCGGAATGCTCAACACTACTAATAAGGTAACTGATTATTTTTAGAGTTCTGAAATTGAGATAATTAGATATTATAGGTGGCTTTATAACCTGTGCCTGTCAGGTGCACTGCATTTGAACTCAGGAGTGTCAGAGGTGCACCTGACAGAGGGTTAAGTGAAATGTTTCTTGCTTGAGTTACTGCTCTAACTTTAATATTGTGCATGTTTTTTCTCCTAGATACATTTAAAAGCTGTGTAGCAAAGTTGTTCTTCAGCTGTCCAATGAAGGCTCATTACTGTCTGTACAATAAATCCAGTTTTATACTCATCAGCAGACATCCACAGATATGGATCCATTTTATGTTTCTCTTTCAACAGGTGCGTGCAGATTACAATTGTAAGTATAATGAAGCAATTAGCTTTTCATTTGCTGCAATGCATTAGAGTACCTTGTACATCTGTAACTGCAGCTTGTACATCTATGACATCTTACCTGCTTTTTTTGTAAAGGTGTCACCTTTGATAACTTAAAAGTGGATATATCCAGAGACCAAAGTCCAGCCTCAGGTTGTATTTTTACCTACCATCGGAGCTCCCACATGCCAGAGTCACAAGCTGCATGACATCCTTTACAGTCCACCTGTACGCTAATTATATACACAGAAGCCGCAGCAAATCCACAAAAGACCATTTTTTGAAGGGGAAGCTGTCATCAGAAAATATTGAATTATTTAAATAAGGTCTTGTATTACATGTATATTTTCCCTGTTCTTTCAGGAAGAGTTTTCAGCAAAGCCCAATATTAGCAAAGGCAAGATTACAATGACCAATCACAACTGGTGATGTCACACATGACCCTGCTCCACCTTTGATCATAATGATCTCAGCATAGGTCTAATAAACACTTCAATACAAAAGTTTAGATCCAACTGTTATGGAAATATGGTTTGGATAAATCTATCCCTGTGTGTGCTGCGGCCGTTCCCAATAAGACTGAGTATTTTGAGCGCTCAAGAATGAGACTGCATAACATTGTAACAATAACATTCCATCAATACTGCATGATTTATGGTAAATACATAGTTTTATAATTACATATAGAAAGGAGTGGTTAGGGTGGTTACTTAATTACCATATTGTCTAGCTCCTCTGTTATTGGTTATCTAAATATATATGAAATATTGTGATTAATGCACACATGGGTGCTGATTAAGCAACTAAAATGTAGCTCTCTGCATCTAGGACAAAGTTGAGACATCTCATCAGCATTAATAAATCTGGAGTTGTTCTGCTTTTGCCTGGAAAACCCCATACTGTCAGTCTGGCTTATATCAGTTTATGTCACCCATTTTAAGCCATTGAATATATTGTATATATTAGCTGTGAGTATATATGAGTATACATGCAAGTGATCTATATGATATATATATATATATTTCTATCACAAGCTCCCCCTTAGATATCACTTGCCCTAATCCTAGCCTCCTGTCCCAAAGCGCTGCAACTCTGTTGTGCTGCCGGTGAACTAACGCAAGCCTAGCACCTACGCCCCACTCCATACAGACTTTTCGCAAATGGGCGGTCAGGAGATCTGTTCCTAACAGGGGTTCGTTGCAATCAGTCTCTTAGTCAATAGCATGTGTAGTGTATTCTTTTTTTTTTTTTTAACCAATCAGTATTTATTGAACATTTTTCACAATAAACAACATATCAGAATGAAAAGGGAAGGTGGGGGGGAGGGAGGGGGGGATCAGGGGAAAAATCCAATGCATACCGTATTAAGGACCACAATGTAATCAATACAAAATACATAAATACAGTGTCACATAGAGGATAGAAGAAATAAACAGAAAACCAAAAAAACAAGAGCAGAATTGTAGGAGCAAACAGTTTAAATAAGGGAAAGAGCAGACTGAGATACAAATGGCGAGGACGTCCAAGGGTCCCACCACGAGAGGACCTTAGCTCTTTTCGATAGACCCCCTGCCATTATGACCTCATAACAAAAATGTAAATCAATCCTGGAGATCAGCTCTGCTCTGGAGGGGGAAACGGAGGTCTTCCAATGCTTCGCGATACATTGCCTAGCAGCCACTAGGATATTAGAAACTATGGGGCGCAGGGGGGCAGGGAGATCGATGAGGGAGATGCCCAGGACAGCGAGTTGGCCACTCAGAACAAGGGGCATATGGATCAGATCCTCAATCAAAGTCTCTACCTCACGCCAGAAGACCCGGACCTGCGGACACGACCACCAGACATGAGAGGAGGACCCAAGGGCGCCACATCCCTTCCAGCAGCGCGGAGAGGTAGCCGGGAAAACCCTCGCCAATCAGGCGGGGGGTGAGGTACCAGTGGAGCTGAATTTTTTTCACCTGCTCCAAGTGGCCCAAACAAGACGAGAACCTAGAAGGGTGTACCATAGCAAATTGCCAATCCTCCAGGGAAGCCTCAAAGCCCAACGCTGACTCCCAGGAAGACATAAAAGGAAGTTTGTCAGTAGAACCAAATGAAATGAGGGCTTTATAAATTATGGAGATGCCATGTGGCACAATGGTGGATGGTCTGAAGAATCTATGGGCCGGGTCCTCTGTCAGAGGCGGGGGTGCACCGAATGACCGCCACAGTCTGAGGAAGCTGCGAATCTGCAGGTATTGGAAGAAGTCAGACCCAGTGAGGGAAAATCTCCCTGCAAGGTCCTCAAACGACAAGAGACCGTCCGAGCCGAAAAGGTCCGCCACCCGGTGCACCCCACGCCTCGTCCAGGAGGCAAGAGAAATGTGGGCAATGGCACACTCCACAGCCTGCAAAGAGACATAGTCAAACATGAATGTTAGGAGAGAAGTGCTAAGGAGCGCCCATAGTTTAGATGCGTTCCTAATAGAACGGAGACAGGGGCCCACAGGAGGAACTTGAAGTAGTTGGAGCTCCAAAAGCAATCTAAGCGAGTTTTGGGGAGCAAAATGGGATTCAATCAGAAACCAGGGCAAACATGAGTTCCCCTCCCACCATATTTTAAGGGGCTCAAGGATCGCCGCCCTGTAATACGCCTGGACCGCAGGAGCTCCCAACCCCCCCGCAGAGTACGGAAGGGACATAATCCGACGCCTGACCCTATGGGGCTTCTTATTCCAGATAAATCGGTCTATCAAAGATTGAAAAGCCGAAATAAACTTCGAGGAGATAAAAAGGGGAAGGCCCCGAAAGAGGTACATTATTGTGGGGAGGAATAGCATTTTCGCCGTTTGCATGCGGGCCATCCACGAGAGAGACGCGCTTGATATTTGCTCCATGCCCCTCCTGACCTCCGAAAGAGTTTCTTCGCAATTTACTCGGACTATGTTATCTAGCCTAGTAATCTTGATGCCCAGATATGTAAAGCCCAAGGGAGCCCAAATAAAAGCATATTGAGATTGAATTTGAATCTGAAGGGGGGGGGGGAGGAAGAGGGGGAAAATTGTGGATTTGGTGAGATTAAGTTTATAATATGAAACCGCCGAAAACTCAGATAGGATGGTGGTGATTGCAGTCAATGAAGTTAAGGGAGAGGTGCAGGTCAGGACCACGTCGTCGGCATAAAGACCAATTTTATGTTCAGTTCCCCCCACCGCAATTCCCCTTATGTCCGCGCACTGCCTGACCATGGCGGCCAAGGGCTCCATGATCAGAGCAAAGATGATAGGGGAGAGGGGGCAGCCTTGACGAGTACCGTTCCTAATAGGAAACGTTCGAGACCCGAATCCCGCCGATCGAACCGACGCGCATGGGTTGGAATACAATGCCATAACCGCTTTGCTAATCTGCCCGGTAAGCCCAAATTTCTCCAATGTGAGCTCGATATAGCCCCAGTGCACTCTGTCAAACGCCTTCTCGGCATCGAGCGACAGGAATACACTGGGGAGACTCCCCCTCTCCACCACATCCAAGAGATCTATCAGTCGTCTGGTACCATCCCTCGTCTGTCTGCCAGGAACAAACCCAACTTGGTCGGGGTGAATGAGATCAGGAAGGACTGAGAACAATCTATTGGCCCAGACTTTTGCGTAGATCTTAACGTCGCAGTTTAAGAGTGCTATCGGGCGGAAGTTCCCCGGAGATGTTGTGGGTTTCCCTTGTTTGGGGAGAGTCGCAATGGCAGCCTCCAACCCCTCAGCCCTAATACTACCAACCGCCAGCCAATTATTAAAAAGACGCAACAGAAAGGGGGCAAGGACAGGAAAAAACTGAGCATAGTAGGAGAAGGGAAAGCCATCAGGCCCCGGGGAAGAACCCTTATTGGCCTCTCTGATAATCTGCGAGAGTTCAGACTCGACAATGGGGGAATTTAGGAAGGAGAGCTGCTCCTGAGTGACCGAGGGGAGATTAGCCCTCTCCAAGAACGCCAAAATTGACTCCCGCGTAGGCTGAGGAATCCCCAGGTCAGACTCGAGGTCATAAAGCGAGGAATAATAAGAAGTAAACTCCTCCGCAATCTGAATCGGGTTGCGAACCTGGGAGCCGTCAGACCGGAGCAAGAATGGGATCTTGGATTGGGCCTCTCTCTTCCTAACACGTCTAGCCAGAACAGCACCCGCTCGATCCCCCATTGTGTAGAATTTGGCTCTGGTTTTCCTCAGGGCCTTCTCAGCCTTATGGAGGAGGAGATTGCGAACATGTATGCGGGCTTTAGAAAGGTCAGAGAGAAGCGCTGGAGTAGGAGAAAGTTTATGAGCAGATTCCAGGCGAGATAATTTGTCTAAGGCTACCTGAAGTGCCGCATTGTATTTCCTCTTAGCCTTAGCCACTAGCTTGATGAAGTGACCCCTAATCACCACCTTGTGGGCGAACCAGAGGGTATCGTCACCAATGTCAGGAGTGTCATTGGAGGCAAAAAATTCTCCCAAGGCCTCCTCTATACATTGGGAATTGGATTGGTCAGCCAGGAGGTGGGCATTAAGGCGCCAACGCGCAGGGGGTCTGATGGCCAAGGGGTCCTTCAGGGTAAGGGACACCGGGGCATGATCCGACCAGGTGATACTGCCAATATCTGCTGCGATGCAGTGAGGGAGAGCCACGTCATTCACCAGCACAAAATCGATCCTGCTATAAGAACCGTGTCTGGGAGACAAAAATGTGTAGTCTCCCTCACCGCAGTGCAGGTACCGCCAGACATCATGCAAGTGGAAAGAGTCAGCTAGAGGCCCGACTTCACATCTAGACAGTGAAGAGGCAGAGCAGTCAAGGACTTTGGACATTGGGGCATTGAAGTCACCAGCTATCAGCTTGTGCCCATGTTGAATATCATTAAGAGTTTTGAATACACCCTCCAAAAACTTAAGTTGGCCTACATTAGGGGCATATATCGAGGCAATAGTATATGGGGCATTATTAATGAGACACAACACCACAATGAATCTACCCAATGGATCCGCTATAGATCGAACCAGTTGGAAGGAGTTGGACCTGCTGAAGAAAATGGCTACACCCGCCTTTTTTGACGGGTCATTGGCAAAAAACTGATGCGGGTACAGACCTGATTGCATTCTGGAGTTATCACATTCCAGCAAGTGCGTTTCCTGGAGACATAAAATATCATGACGGGATTTGCTCAACTGACGCCAAACCACAGACCTCTTACCCGGCGAGTTGAGGCCATTAACGTTAATTGAATACAGTGAGATACTCATTGAAAAGGCATAAGAACAGTTTTACAGTCCTCAAACACTGATAACCTGAGCAAAGGCAAAGAAAACATGTGGTCAATATAGCAGGACATAAGAAAGGGCAAAACAGAAACAGAAGAGAAAGAACATAGGGAAACAAACAGGACATACAACAAAAAAACCAGCGGACCAAGGTCCATTCAGGAATATCCTGAGTCCAGAAGGTGAGAATCAAAAAAACAGTTCACCTATGGGGCAAACAGATGCTGCTGGAGCTCTCAAGCGAGAAACCAACGCAGCTTAAAAAAGGAAAAAAAAGAAAAACCAAGTAAATCCGTGCGGGAAAATAGCCAGAAACCAAAGATACAGTAGACTCAGGCCTCCTCCCAGTCCGGTGTGATACGGGCCCTGGGACCTCCGTCAGACCCATGCTTAGGAATGTTCACGGCACTCAAGGAGTCCGGAGTCGGGAGTCCCCATTTAGCGAGAGCCGAAGCCGCGTGGGACGGAGTTAGGCAGGTAGTGATTGATCCATCTTTGCGAATGAGCAGCTTCGTCGGAAATCCCCAGCGATACAGGATGCCTTTCTCTCTGAGGATGGCAGTGTAGGGGGCGAAGGTCCTCCGCAGAGCCAAAGTGCCCGGAGAGAGATCCGGAAAGACTGAGATGTTTGCAAATCGTTCAGGAAGCGCTGGGGTTCTCCTTAGGGCCTGTAGGAAGTCCTCCTTTATCTCAAAAAAATGTATGCGCGCCAGCACATCTCTGGGAATGGAGGGCCCCAGGCCAGAGGGTTTAGGGATCCTATGCACGCGGTCTATTATGAAGTCCTTTGGCGCGAACTGCGGTAAGGCTGCCGCCATAAAGTCCTGCAGGAATGGCTTCAAATCCCCTGCCAGGACAGATTCCTCGATGCCTCTCAGTTTAACGTTATTTCTCCTGGACCTATCTTCCAGGTCCAGGGCTTTAGCGTGGGTTTTAGCAGCTAGGGTTTGCAGGGATTCATGTGCGTCCCAGAGCTCATTATGAGAGGAGACCAGTTCCGCCATCTTGCGCTCCAGGCGGTCCGTGCGGTTGCCCAGCTCTGCCACCTCTCCTCTTAGCTCAGCCAGCATAGAACGCAAGTCCTCTTGGATGGAGGATCTAAGGTCCCCAAGCAGTCCTTTAAGGAGAGATGCGGTCACCGGGCCATCAGCTGCGTCAGACGCCGAGCCGCCTGAATTTAACGCTGCTCCGCCAAAATGCGACGCTGCTGCGTCCGAATGTAGCGCTGTTCCATCTGGATGCGACGCCGCAGCACCGGACCGCGACGCCTGAGCGTTGCGTTGTGAGGAGCGGGAAGCCCTGGGGGAGGACGGCGCCATCTTGGATTCCGGCGGTGGCTGCGGGGTGGCTGCAAAGAAGTCGGGAATTCTCCTAGGGGGATCGCGGTTGGATGCTCTGGATTTCCCCATGCACTCACCGACGCTCCGGGAGCCAGCACCGATGTCGTGAAGGCAGAAGAGGACACCTGAGAGGTAGAAGTGTGCCGCTTTGAGGTTCCTGGCTGAGGAGCTCCCACTCTGTGCGACCTACTCCATCAGCAGATAGGCCACGCCCCTGTAGTGTATTCTTTATCAGGTAGGTCATCTATTCAGTCAGGCAGGACATCCACAACATCATTCTGGCTTGGGTGTCATCCTCCGGTAGGGGAGCTTTCTTGCAATGCGATGTGTGTATCCAAGTGTGTCTTCCCTCCAGCTTCACAGAGGTTGGTGTCATCAGTGGCTCTTGGACAGGACCATCAAATCTGGGATCGAGTGGTGTTCTCCTTACAAACTTTTTTTCCACCAACACCCAGTCTCCTGGCTTCAAGGAATGCGTACCGGACAACGAATCTGGATCTGGCAATGAAGAAAAAAACTTGAGAATGGATATTAGCAAGTTTCTTGGTGAGTTCAATTACATAAGCAGACAAAGTATCATATTGCATAGTCAGCTGCTGAGGGAAAGAATACCCCTAACCTTGGACTAGACCCATACAAAATTTCATATGGTGACAGCTTTTCTGGGCCTCTAGGAGTGTGCCTAACACTAAGTAGTGTGATTGGGAGTGTCTCATGCCATGGTTTGTTTGTCTCTTGGGCAACTTTCAACATCCTGTTCTTAAGTGTCCCATTCAGTCTTTACACTTTCTCGCTACTCTGGGGATTGTAGGGAGTGCGTAGACCTATATCTGACCCTACTGCTGACCAGATCTCCCGTGTGAGATTTGCTGTGAATGCGGGTCCCTGGTCACTCTCTATCACTTCTGGGACCCCATATCTGCATATCTCATCTCTGAGAGTAGCTTCTTTGCAGTAGTCTTTGCTGACTGGTTCCTCACTGAGAAAGCTTCTGGCCATCCTGAGAACACGTCCATGACCACAAGGGCATATTCGAATCCTCCACTTTGTGGCATCTGTATGTGGTCTATCTGGATCCTCTGGATGGGGTACAGTGGTCAGGCAAGATGATGTGTGGGAACTTTTTCCATTCTTCCAGGGTTGCATTTGCCGCAGGTCAGACAGCTGCTAGTGAGTTTGGCTGTTAGGGTGGAGATCCCTGGAGTGAACCAGTAAACACCAATCAGATCATTCATCTGTGTCTTTGATCTGTGTGTGGGCCCTTGTGCCCACTGGACCACCATAGGGTACATGCTTCGGGGTAAACTGGGTTTGTAGTCCATTGAGTATACCCTTCCTTCTTCATGTGTTGTTCCCTTCCACAACCAGCATTCCTTCTTGTCCTTTGGGGCTTGCTCTTACAGCTTTTTGAGCAGATCTCAGGACGCCATCTGGTCAGGTTTCTTGTCTTCAGTCATCATGTAGTAGCCGTCCGGCTCTACGACCTCTCCCACTTCTCCATATTGTCTTCCTTTGGCTGCTTCTTTGGCTGCCATATCTGCCATGTTGTTGCCCCGTGCCTCTACTGTGTTAAATTTTCCATGTGCTTTGACTTTTAGTACTGCCACCATTTTTGGAAGCTGGAGTGCGTCCAGCAGGTCCTTGATGGCTCCATCATGATTCACGGTTGTTCCGCTTGCTGTGATGAAGTCCCTTGCAGCCCAGATGGTTCCAAAGTCGTGTGCTATGCCATGCGAGTACCTTGAATCGGAGTATATGTTTGCAGTTTTGCCTTCTGCAATCTGGCAGGCCTTCGTCAGTTGTTTGAGGTTCCTGTAGGGCCGCCAGCATGATTCTTCTTGGGTCAGGGATGAAGAAAGTGTCACAGTCCCATCTTCCTGGAACACTGTGGTTACCTTCAGCTTCTGAAGTAGGTCCGCTCCCAGCAGGTTGAGTGGCAGGTCCCTGACACCACAAACTGGGACAGGATAGAGTGTCCTGGCTGAGTGCATATGCTCAGAGGCTTTGTAGGCTGGGAATGTCTGACTTGACCATCAATGCCCATGTGAGACACAGAGGATTCTGATAGGCAAATGGGATCGGGGAGTTCCACAGGTCTCATCACACTTCTGGCTGCACCGGTGTGCAGAAGAAAAGGTCTGACAACGCCATCCACTTTCAGGGTAATTTGAGGTATTGGTCCTGCAGATGGGGTTTTACATGTCAGGAGCGTAGTGTCTTGCGGACCTGGCTTGCTTGCCCCTGTCCTATGGACGGGGTACTTCACTGCCTTCTGTACTTCCTCCTTGACCTGTTTCTCTGGACCAACTCTTGGGTTTCATGGGTGCTCTGCACTGGTTCCAAAAATGGCCAAACTTGCCACAGTTGCAACACTTGACACTTCTTCTGTCTTTGTAGGGTGGTTGCGCTTCCAGGTCAGTGGTCACCATGAGAGGGGCCATCTTCTGCACTCCTGGTTGGGACTCAATCCCTTTGGCTACTGTGGACAACAGCATGATGGGCACTGTAGCGGCAGCAGGGTCCGGCCTGCTGATTAAAGCTGCAGGGCCTGGTGGTAAGATGGGGCCTGGAAGTGCATCCGTGGTGAGGCCCGGGGGTGCCATGAGACCGACGGCTGCATCCAACCCGAGGTCTTGGGACATTACAGGGGCTGTGGCTGCATCTGCCACCACTTCTTCCCCCTGGTTTGACATAGCTTCTTCCCTCTGCTAAACTTATTGAGGTCGGTGTCTCCTCTCTGGAGTCTGCAGCGGTTCTTCCGGTGTGTCGCTTGACACTTTGCAGCGACTTCACTTCGGGCTCCCCTTCCAGCGTTCTCAGCCACGCGGCACTCGTTTCTTTCTTCGCGCTCTTTGTGGCACTATAATGGTGGCAGTTTTGGCGACAATTGGCAATAAACAGTCTCCTAGGCACACATAACCCGTTTTGCTGGGTCAGTCCACTGCTATTGACCTGTTCCCGGGCCTAGCCACTATCAGTGGTTTCCTGATTGGCTGTCTCAGTCCATGCACAAAGGCCTGTGCCAACATTTGCCTGTGTATCTGGTCATGAATGGTGAAGCCCAGGTCTTGAAAAACTTACATTACTCTGCCATGAAACGTCTCCACAGACTTTGTCTTGGCTCATGTCATGTAAGCTGAGGGCTTGTCCTGCCAATCTGCCTTTGGCCCACTCTCTGGGCTGTTCAATTAGCTGTTGCCCTGACTCCCAAGCGTGTACATCTAATTTTGCTGGAAGTTTGAATTGTTCCTTCATGATTGGCCAGAGTGCATCACCTGCTTTTATTTCCATTTATGGCCCAGAGATCATCCCAGGTGGCTATATATGTTCACTGGTTCTGCTGCATTCTTCGGTAAAATGGCATGGGATGCATCCTTGGGTCTGGAAGATTGTTGAAAATGCTGGTCACCTGACTTGGGGTGAAGTGCACATAGTGTAATGGTGGTGCCTCTAGCTGCCCCTGCATTCTTGGTGTCTGTGGGTTTCTTTTCCTAGTACTGGGCAGCATGTATGATGTTCTCTCCTCATCTTCATCAGAGGAATACTTGTGATAGCGTGTGCTGGGATGATTTTGGACTTAGAAGTTATCTTTTTGTGTAAGGATGTCTCCCCCCTTGCTGAAGTTGTGGTGGATTAGGCTTATAGTTCCATGTTGATGTGAATGTAGGCAGCTCTGACCAATGCTGAAGTTGTACACCATCAGCAGATGATGTCAGTCCTCCCCCCTCTGCACCCAGGGCTGAGCTGTCTGCTGCCTGATGTGTCTGGGGGTTGGCTACTGCATTGTATGTAGGGGGATTTCACCTTCTTCCCCCGATATTATAACTGCCAATGGCTGGACTCTGCCAGGGACATGGAAGAGGTGCCTTGTGCTTTAAGCACCACATTGTTTGAATTGGGCGTTGGCTCAGCCGGCAACACAGAAGAAGAAGAGTCTGAAACAGGAAGAGATATAGCTCAGAGTGCATGCAGATATATGGGGCAGAGAAGAAGGAAGAGATGAAGAAGAAGGAGGGGTTGATAAAAGGTGTATAGGAGGCGGTGGTGAGGAGTGAGGGAAAAGGAACAGAGGCAGGAGAAGATGGGAGGTGTGGAGGAGAGAGAAGAGGAGCAGAAGAGAGGCATGGAGATGGGTGTGGAGAAGGAAGAGCAGGAGGAGATAGGTGTGGTGGGGGAGTGAAGAAGGAGGAGAGAAAAAGGGTGAGTGAAGGAGGAAAGAGGTGTGGAGGTGTAGAGAAGGAGGAGTAAAGGAGAGAGATAGAAAGAGGGAGAGAGAGAGAAAAAAAAAGTGTGGAGAAAGAGGAGAGGAAAGGAGAGTGAGAGAGTCGGAGGAGGAGAGAAGGAGTGACAGAGAAAAAGGAGGATAGAGAAGAGAATTTCCTATATCATGGATTCCAGCAAAAGCTCCCTTTACCATGGATTTCAGCAAAAACTCCCTATACCCATGTATTCTGCCCCTCCTGTATGAGAGCAGCCTGCACAGATCTAATGTATGGGGAGGCGCTAATGGCTTAATACCTTTCCCGATTTTATACACATAAAAATCACTTCCTGGTTTGCTCACATATCTTTCTGTACCACCTAAACGATGTAAGTTCTGCTGCTACTGTTTACCATATATTAGTATTCAGCAATTTAACATCAGCTAACTTCCCTTATTTTCCTTTCTACGTCATGCCATTCCGCAGCTTGAATTCTGCCATTCTTATGAATTTCACATACTTTATACCTTCTAAAATTCTTCACATACTTAATACCTTCGTGTTTTGCCACTCTCTGGGGGGCCGTTTTCTCTATCAGGAAATAAAAGACCCTCCTGTTGCTTGGCGACTTTATTCCCCATGGCAAAAACAAAATGAAAAACAAACAAAAAGGAAAAAGAAAACAACAGCAACCTTCAAAAAAATTGGTATATAAAAACACAAAAAAACAAAAAGAAAAGAAAACCTTTGAAAAGTTTGTACAAGAAGTTGAAACCAAAAGAAAAGAAAACCATCAAAAAACTTGGTACGCAACCAAAAACTTAACATTTTGATACAGAAAGAAAAACTTTAAAAAGTAAAAAGACAGAAGGAAAAACTTCAAAGAATAAAAGTTAAAACGTTTTCTCTTTCCCTTTTTTTTCCCTCTGTGCTCAAACGCAGCGAGACACACACACTTCCCCTTTTCTTATGCTGCTGTATCCAATGTCACTAAAATCATGTATCTGAAAACAAGTATGTCACAGCAAAAATGATAGATACCATTTCTTTTCACTTCTTTAAAAAATCGCTACACTGTAGCCAGCATTTGTCTCAGAATGCAGAAAAAGGAAGCTTTGCAAAAACAGATGTGACAGTGTGATTTACAATGGATATCTCTTTGCTACAGCAGAAGGGGTAGGAAAAAAAACAAAAACTTAGCAATACGTGACACAAACCATAAACATCCGGGAGACCCGATATGCCCTTTTTATTATTCTGTGAAACATGCAGGTTACTCTGGGAACAGACTACTGCCAATCGCACTGGGCACATCTGTGCCCGGGCCGCCTGAGTGAGAAACACAACAAGCGGGAAATCTACCACCCAGTTGTCCTCACTGGCTCGCCGGCACTACGGGAATCTGCAGTAGCCCTCTAAGTGATCACTACCCAAGCCTGGACTACCTGCCCCGGGACTACCTGTCCCTCCTATGCACGGAAATCCTGCAATAACTTATCGAGCGATTGTGGTCTGTTACCCAGCACAAACAAAGCAGTCACCATTCCAACTGTCTCCCGGATCTTACACAAACATGGAACACATACACGGCACACAGCAGACACCTTGACTTATATCCCAGGGTTTGGATACGGGCTTAGACTTTTTACACTACCTGGGAATGCAGTGGTGACCACACCTGACCGGCAAGAGGTATAGACCCGGACTGGGCACAGGGGACTTTCAGTTAAGATGATAACATTTTCTTACCTTATTTATGGAGCTGCGCAGTCTCCATCCCGTGAATCAAGGCCATGGCCAACACCTCGTCTCTCCGGTCAGCAGGGTCCCCTGTGTGCTTCATCCATTGCCTCGTGGTAGGCGCCAGATCTTATGGAGATTTGGTTTGGATAAATCTATCCCTGTTTGTGCTGCGGCCATTCCCAATAAGACTGAGTATTTTGAGTGCTCAAGAATGAGACTGCACAACATTGTGACAATAACATTCCATCAACACTGCATGATTTATGGTACATATCGTATTTTTCGGACTATAAGACGCACCGGACCATAAGACGCACCCCAAATTTGGGGTGAAAATTGCAGAAAAAAAGATTTTTTATAAGATGGGGGTCCGTCTTATTGTCCGAATTTACAGTATCTTACCTGAGGGCTGGCGGTGGCAGAGCAGGGTCACAGGAGGCAAGGTGTCGGCAGAGGTGGGGTGATGCTGGGATGAGGAGGTGCTGGGATGAGAAGGTGCTGGGATGAGGAGGTGCTGGGATGAGGAGGTGCTGGGATCAGGAGGTGCTGGGATCAGGAGGTGCTGGGATCAGGAGGTGCTGGGATGAGGAGGTGCTGGGATCAGGAGGTGCTGGGATCAGGAGGTGCTGGTTTCAGGAGGTGCTGGGATGAGGAGGTGCTGGGATGAGGAGGTGCTGGGATGAGAATGTGCTGGGATCAGGAGGTGCTGGGATCAGGAGGTGCTGGGATCAGGAGGTGCAGTGAGAGGTATGGCGTGAGAGGGGTCCCAGGCTTACCGTGCAGGCAATGCAGGCTTACCGTGGCGGCAGAGGTGCGGTGGCAGAGGTGCGGTGGCAGAGGTGCAGCGGCAGAGGAGGCGCAGTAAGCGGGGTCCCTTTCCCTGGTATGGTGATGCAGCAGCCCGATAAGCAGTAGAGCCGGGTGAATCCTGTTGTTATCGGTGGGCGCGGCCATCTTCCTGAGGCCGCGCGTGTGCAGATGAAGCGCTCTGCTTCCCGGCGCTTCAGGAAAATGGCCGCGGGAGGCCGCGCGTGCGCAGATGGAGAGCGCGGCGGCCATTTTCCTGAAGCCCCGGGAAGCAGAGCGCTCCATCTGCGCACGTGCGGCCTCAGGAAAATGGCCACCATCACCGATAACAACAGGATTCACCCGACTCTGCTGCATACCGGGCTGCTGCATCACCTCACCGGAGAAAGGGACCCCGCTTACTGCGCCTCCTCTGCCGCCACACCTCTGCCACCGCACCTCTGCCGCCACGGTAAGCCTGCATTGCGACTATTAGACGCACCCCCATTTTCCCCCTTTTTTGGGGGGAAAAAGTGCGTCTTGTAGTCCGAAAAATACGGTACATAGTTTTATAATTGCATATAGAAAGGAGTGGTTAGGGGTGGTTAGTTAATTACCATATTGTCTAGCTCCTCTGTTATTGGTTATCTAAATATATATGAAATATTGTGATTAATGCACATATGGGTGCTGATTAAGCAACTAAAATGTAGCTCTCTGCATCTAAGACAAAGTTGAGACATCTCATCAGCACTTAATACATTTGGAGTTGTTCTGCTTTTGCCTTGAAAACCCCATACTGTCGGTCTGGCTTATATCAGTTTATGTCAGCCATTTTAAGCCATTGAACATATTGTATATATTAGCTGTGAGTATATATGAGTATATATGCAAGAGAGATCTATAATATATATATATATATATATTTCTATCACAGGAAATTGTGGCTATGTACATGTTTTGCTTCCTGAAATGACAGGAAGTTAGTCTAAGAAAGCCCCAGTGGCTAATGGGAACATTGCAAGATTTCTATTTTTAATACAGATTTTGATATGGGAAAAAAATGTTACACAAAATACTTTAAAAATCATGAAACACAAAAATCTGATTTAAACAATAGCTCATTTTTAATGACTGCTTCCCTTTAATGCTAAACAGGATTGTTTTAGGTCCCTTCTAAATAAGTAACAGGAAACATTTGAAAGACTCAACAATGACATTTTGATTTGTTATGTGTTTAGCAATTTTTTTAGGGGGACTTTTTCTCATAACCATTATTATCAGGTAGTCTTACACTATTCAATCTACAAACTCAACATATATCATAAATGGATTAAGAATGCAATGGGTAATTAAAAATATTGCCAATAATGATATAATATAATTTAATTTCTGATATATTTGTTCAGCTTCATAAACCAATGACTTTAACAGTAGATATAGCTTAAAATGTTCACAAATGTCCAACTTTATGTCCAATAAGTAATGGCTCTTTCATTGTGAAATATATGTATAGCTAAAGGGGAGTTCATCATGACCACTGGAAATAATATGCCATATATGGTCGTGTATAAGCCAAGTTTTTCAGCACTTTTTTGTGCTGAAAAAGTTCCCCTTGGCTTGTACACGAGTCATTGTCCCAGAAGAAGGCGGGGGAGGGGGAGCGGCTGAGCAGCGGGTGACAGCAGCAAAATCCTGTGCCCGATGCTAAAGAGAAAAGAATATTCACTGCACTAGCAGTGAATATTCATTTATTTTATAGTGCGCACAGTTACAGCCACAGCCGCTAGTTTCCAACAGCTGCCGGGCTATCACGGGTGTGCACTAATTTAGAGTTATGAATATTCACCTCTCTCCACTCCCATTGGCGTGGAGAGAGGTGAATATTCATTACCTTAATGAGCGGGGACATGTGATCGCTCTGCCGGGAGAGCTGCTGGCATTGGAACAAGATGCAGCAAGGGCGCACAGGGAAGGTAAGTAGGATGTTTTTTTTTTATAGGGATAAGGAATCATGCATACAAGGACAGGGATGGAGAGCCATGCATGCATGGACAAGGATGGGGAGCCATGCATACAATGACAGGGATGGGGAGCCATGTATACAAGGATGGGGATGGAGGCCATGCAGACATGGACGGAGATGGGGAGCCATGCAGACAAGGATGGGGATGAGGAGCCATGCATACAAGGATGGGGATGAGAAACCATGCATGCCAGGATAGGGATGAGGGGACAATGCCCGGTTTCTACTTGAGTCAATACGTCTTCCCTGTTTTTCGTGGCAAAATTAGGTGCCTCGGCTTATACTTGGGTTGGCTTATACAGGAGTATATATAGGGAACATTAGTCAATACTTTTGGAGAAGGAGGAAATGCTGTGAATATACAGTATATTGTATAGAACTTCTTGTAATCAAGGAGACTCTGTTTCTATAAATGCTTGCAGTCGTCCAAAGTCAACAGCAAAGGTGGGTCCCTGTCTAAAGTTACTAGCTGAGCACACCTCATTAGAGCATACAAAGCATGTATTGTATGTCAGTAAACCCTTTTTAAATAAAAATCTCTCTTGAGATAAGTTGTGTAATATTCAATTTTCAACAGATTTCACTAATATACTGCAGCTTAATTTATCATTACCACACATAGCCCTGGAAATTCTGACTATTTGGAAACATTTTAATTAAAGAAGACTCCTAGGGTTTATTATGGGGAAAGTGTGGTCTGAAAAATCCAGGTTCATTAAAACTGGCACCTCCAGTATTTAAAGTTTTGTATTGACTGACAGATCCCAATAGAAAATCTTGAGGACCATGACCGTTCACATAGCTGTAATACCATCACTTTGCACAAACTATGCACATAAAATACAATGGGAGTAGCCAAAAACATCTTCTATAATTGTTAAGATTGAAGAGTTCATTCTAAGATGTAGTGCAGCTTTAGGCCAGTCTCACACGTCCAGATAATTCCGGTACCAGAAAAATCGGTACCGGAATTATCCATGTCCGTGTGTCCGTGTGCTTACCGTGAACATCAGTGTGGCACACGTGCTGTCCCCTGCATCTGGTGCTGAAGCCGCCATTCATATCTTCTCTCCAGCAGCGTTCGCTAGAGAGAAGATATGAAAAATCCTTTTTTTTTCGTGTTTAAAATAAAGATCCCTGTCCCCTCTCCCACCCCCTGTGCACCCGGCCGCTGTTACTAAAATACTCACCCAGCTCCCTCGAAGGGTCCTCTCCGCGCCGCACCTTCTCCTGTATGAGCGGTCACGTGGTGCCACCCATTACAGTCATGAATATGCGGCTCCACCCCTATGGGAGGTGGAGCAGCATATTCATGACTGTAATCGGCGGCACCACGTGACTGCTCATACAGGAGAAGCTGGCGCTGAGAGGACGCTGCGAGGGAGCCGGGTGAGTATTTTACTAACAGCGGCGGGCGCACAGGGGGTGGGAGGGGTCAGGGGACAGGGATCTTTATTTTAAACACGAAAAAAAAAAAGATTTTTCATATCTTCTCTACAGCGAACGCTGCTGGAGAGAAGATATGAATGGCAGCTTGAGCACCACGCTGGGGGGACAGTTCTTACTGTAGCGCTGTCTCCTGAAAGGCACACGGACTGCACATGGACAGCGTCCGTGTGCGGTACGTGTTTTACACGGACCCATTGACTTTAATGGGTCCGTGTAATCCGTGCGCTCCCACGAACACTGACATGCCTCCGTGTTTTGCACACGGACACACGGTCCGTGAAAACACGCTGACATGTGCAGAGACACATTGATTTCAATGTGTCTACATGAGTCAGTTTCTCCGCTACGTGAGGAAACTGTCACCTCATGTACCGGAGCCACTGACGTGTGAAACCGGCCTTAAAGTGTAACCATCATTTTAATTTTTATTTCAGAAATGTATAATAGATATGGAAATAAACAACATTGTCATATATTTTATCAGGGAAATCTGCTTCTTTTACCTAGCGAACTGATTGATTTTGGATTCTCAAAACTCTCAATTCACTGGTAAAATCTGTATTCAGTGAAGATAGATTTTTACATTACTGAGATTGTAGATGACAGTTGCTACTGATAAAACTTCATGTGGAGGTTTTTCACTGTCATCCACTATCATAATGATGTAATAATCTGTCTTCACTGCATACAGATTTTACCCGTGATTTGAGAATTTTGAAAATGAAAGCTTAATCCAGGAGAAGAAAGAAGCAGATTTCTCTTGTAAAATATCTTACAAAGATGCTTATTTTCATGTGTATTTTTGAATAATGAAGTAAAAATTAAGATTACAGTTGCGCTTTAAATGTTGAAGCTATTCTCCCTTTAACTCCTTAACAATCCATGGCGTACTGTTACATCATGGTCTGAGTCAGAGACTTTGGAACGGGCTCTGTAGGTGAGCCAGCTCCACAAAGGGCAGATGCCAGCTATAATACATAGTTGGTGTCTACTTTTAATAGCGGTGATCACCACAGATCGCTGTTATTAACGTCGTAAGTTCCACTGTCAATGACTGACAGCAACATTTAAAGCTTAACCGGCGTTTTAGTTTATATTTCATAAATCAATGTAATGCCTTATCACAAGAGGTATTAATGCAGATACTATATTGGCATTGCTAAAAAAGGCTGGATGCATTTCTCACAACAAATGGCATTGTGGGTTATAAATAATCCTGTGATAGAGAATGTATAACTGGTGGAGAAAGGGTGAACTTGATGAACCTATGATTTTTTTCATGCCTATAACTATGTAACTACGTTATCTAACTGCTGGTACATTATTCCATAACTGAGACTAATTAGAATAAAGGTCATTGCTTTTTTTTCTTTTATTTTAACAGTTTGTTCACAGTAATCTTATGATTCAGATTCGATACAATTCTTGAGATAAGTTAAGATGAGCTCTGAAGAGTCAAGATGTATGTCATTAGACCATATAACTAAACACAAGACTACCTTTCAACCACAAGAGAATCCATAAAACACAAAATTATGTTTATTAGTGATGAACTGATGGTTTTAGCATATATAAATTGGTTCAAGAAGAGTTACATGTATTTACCAGATATTAGAATGGATTTATCACTAGATATTATAAAACCATCTACATGTATATAAATTAGGTCATTAAAACTGGTTGACTCTAGTTTATTTACTTTAAAAATTTATGTCAGAAAGTCTGCATAATCATTTGTGAAATATTATAATCAGTCTCCTCCAGCTTATCCTGATTGACAGCTCCTCAGTGTCCCTCTTCCCTGCTTCTGAATTGTCACACTGCTCAGTGCAAGCTGCAAATGTCCGTCAGGATGGATGGGTGGAGACTGAATACTCTTAGACTCCTGACTTCTGTCACTTTAGTTGAGCCCATAAAATGATCATTTTAATATTATGTTTTAATATCAGGATTTTACAGCAATGGCATGGATTTTCTTAGTGCACATAACCAACTTCATCAAGTCTAAGAGATCTATTTAAAAATGTTTGCAGTTTGTACTGTGATATATTGCAACCAATCAATTTTATGGCAATGTCTAGGTTGATAATCACTGTGTCATAGCGCTTCCATACAAATACAGCATGCTCAGCAAGCATGTATATGAAGCAGGTTCAGATGCTGTGCCTACTCCATACAGGGAGGATGCTGGTTAAAATATTAATCCTACATGCGCCGGGAACATAAGTCATTACTTATAGTCATGATTGCTGATGTTTAACTATTTAAATACCACTGTCAGTGAATGACAGTAGCATTTAAACAGCCCAGTTTTCAGTTCTCATGCTTCCCAGTGACCACCAGCTTCATAGGCTACCAAGGGGAACTGATGGGTTACCTTGCCTGTTGCAGGCCCCTCTCACTGCCATTTTAACACTTATTCTGCCACTAATGTATGTAAGTGAGATGTGTCTGAAGGATATGACCATGGATCTCTGTACAAGCAATAAAAGATAGGTTACTCACTATCCCCGCCTCCATAGCCTGACTAGGTGCACCTGGATGATCCAGGAAGGAAGATGCAGAGGCCAGACTTTTAGATAATTTATTCAGAATACCTTGATAAATTGTGAGATTGAGAGGTCAGAGTAGATGAAGGGATAAGGATAAGGTAGAAGATGCAAAGATGGAGGTTGGAGGATAAAGGTAACAAGAGAATATTTATTAGTAATAAATATAAATAAATACAGTATATAAATATGTAGCATGAAAGAATGACAGTCATCTTCTGTATCTTCCATATTATAATAATTGTGCCAACAGTTGTTTCCTTCTCACCAAGCTGCTTGCCTATTGTCCTGTAGCTCCTACCAGACTTATGCAGTTCTACAATTTTTGTCCCTGGTGTACTTAGACAGCTTTTTGGTCTTGGCCATGGGGGAGTGGCTGGAGTGTGACTGATTGAGTGTGTGGACTGGTGTCTTTTATCCAGGCAACGAGCTCAAACAGGTGCAATTAATACAGATTATGAGTGCAGAGTAGGAGGGCTTCTTAAAGAAAAACTAATAGGTTTGTGAAAGCCAGAATTCTTGCTGGTTTGTAGGTGATCAAATACTTATTTCATGCAATTCAATTATTTAAAAATCATCCAATGTGATTTTCTGGTTTTTATTTTTAGATTCTGTCTCTCTGTTGAAGTGTGCCTACAATAAAAATGACAGACCTCTCCATTCTTTGTAGGTGGGAAACTTGCAAAATAGGCAGTGTATCAAACACTTATTTTCCCTACTATATATGGTCTCCTGATGTTGTACACTTTATAAAAATACATTTTTCCATGGGTCTACAAATGATGTATTAACCCCTTCCCGACCTATGATGCATACGCTGCGTCATGAAAGTTGGTGCCGATCCGACCTGTGATGCTGCATATGCGTCATGGAGGGATCACGTCCCTGCAGATCGGGTGAAAGGGTTAACTCCAATTTCACCCGACCTGCAGGGACAAGGGGAGTGGTACTTCAGCCCCCCCCCCCCCTACCCCGTGGCCACGATCGCTCTGGTTGGCTGCTGAAAGTGAAACAGCCAATCAGAGCAATTTGTAATATTTCACCTATGAAAACTGGTGAAATATTACAATCCAGCCATCGCAGATGCTGCAATATCATCGGCCATGGCTGGAAACCCTGATTTGCCCCCCCCCACCATCGATCTCCTCCCCAGTCCTCCGTTCTGTCCTGTATACTGCTCCGCTCCCCTCCATCGTCCAGTCCGCTCCCCCGTCCTCCTGTCCGCTCCCCCCGTGCTTCGATCCCACCCCCCATGCTCTGATCCCTGCCCCCATGCTCAGATCTCCCCTCATACTTACCGAGCCCCCCGGTGTCCGTCCGTCTTCTTCATGGGCACCGCCATCTTCCAAAATGGCGGGCGCATGCGCAGTGCGCCCGCCAAATCTGCCGGCCGGTAGATTCGTTCCAGGTACATTTTAATCACTGTGATAAAACCTATCAAAGTGATCAAAATAAAAAAAATAGTAAATGAACCCCCGCTTTATCACCCCCATAGGTAGGGAGAGTAATAAAATTAAGAAAATATTTTTTTTTCACTAGGGTTAGGGTTAGAACTAGGGTTAGAACTAGGGTTAGGGCTAGGGTTAGGGTTAGAACTAGGATTAGGGTTAGAATTAGGCTATGTGCACATGGTAAATCCGCAGGTAAAACTCAGTGCCTTTTACCTGCGGATTTTTCAAAAATTGTGCGGAAAAATCTCACATGAATCCACAACGTGGGCACAAAGCCTTAGGGATAGGGTTGGAATTAGGGCTAGGGTTGGAAATAGGGTTAAGATTAGGGTTGTGGTTAGGGTTATGGTTAGGGGTGTGTTGGGGTTAAAGTTGTGGTTAGGGTTAGGATTAGGGTTAGGGTTGTGATTAAGGTTAGGATTAGGGTTGGGATTAGTGTTACTGGTGTGTTGGGGTTAGGGTTGTGATTAGGGTTATGGCTAGAGTTAGGATTAGAGTTAGGGGTGTGTTGGGGTTAGTGTTGGAGTTAGAATTGAGGGGTTTCCACTGTTTAGGCACATCAGGGATCTCCAAACGCAACATGGCGCCACCATGGATTCCAGCCAATTTTGCGTTCAAAAAGTCAAATGGTGCTCCCTCCCTTCCGAGCCCTGACGTGCGCCCAAACAGTGGTTTACCCCCACATGTGGGGTACCAGCATACTCAGGACAAACTGGGCAACAATTATTGGGGTCCAATTTCTCCTGTTACCCTTGCAAAAATAAAAAAATGCTTGCTAAAACATCATTTTTGAGGAAAGGAAAATATTTTTTTATTTTCACGGCTCTGCGTTATAAACTTCTGTGAATCACTTGGGGGTTCAAAGTGCTCACCACACATCTAGATAAGTTCCTTGGGGGGTCTAGTTTCCAAAATCGGGTCACTTGAGGTGGGTTTCTACTGCTTAGGCACATCAGGGGCTCTGCAAACGCAGAGTGACGACCGCAGACCATTCCATCAAAGTCTGCATTTCAAAACGTCACTACTTCCCTTCCGAGCCCCGATGTGTGCCCAATCAGTGGTTTACCCCTACATATGGGGTATCAGCATACTCAGGACAAACTGGACAACAACTTTTGGGGTCCAATCTCCCCTGTTACCCTTGTGAAAGTAAAAAAAAATTGCTTGCTAAAACTTCTTTTTTGAGGAAAGAAAAATGATTTTTTATTTTAATGGCTCTGCATTGTAAACTTCTGTGAAGCACTTGGGGTTCAAAGTGCTCACCACATATCTAGATAAGTTCCTTGGGGGGGTCTAGTTTCCAAAATGGGGTCACTTGTGGGGGGTTTCTACTGTTTAGGCACATCAGGGGCTCTGCAAATGTAACATGATGCCCGCAGACCATTCCATCAAAGTCTGCATTCCAAAACGTCACTACTTCCCTTCCGAGCCCCGATATGTGCCCAAACAGTGGTTCCCCCCCACATATGGGGTATCATCATACTCAGGACAAACTGGACAACAACTTTTGGGGTCCAATTTCTCCTGTTACTCTTGTGAAAATAAAAAATTGCGGGCTAAAAAATAATTTTTGAGGAAAGAAAAAAGAGTTTTTATTTTCACGGCTCGGCGTTATAAACTTCTGTGAAGCTCTTGGGGGTTTAAAGTGGTCACCGCACATCTAGATTAGTTCCTTGGGAGGTCTAGCTTCCAAAATGGGGTCACATGTGGGGGAGCTCCAATGTTTAGGCACACAGGGGCTCTCCAAACGCGGCATGGTGTCCGCTAGCGATTGGAGCTAATTTTTCATTCAAAAAGTCAAATGGCGCTCCTTCCCTTCCGAGCCCTGCCGTGTGTCCAAACAGTGGTTTACTCCCACATGTGAGGTATCAGTGTACTCAGGAGAAATTGCGCAATAAATTTTAGGATCCATTTTATCCTGTTGCCTATGTGGAAAAGAACAAATTGAGGCTAAAAGAATTTTTTTGTGAAAAAAAGTACTTTTTCATTTTTACGGATCAATTTGTGAAGCACCTGGGGGTTCAAAGTGCTCACTATGCATCTAGATAAGTTCTTTTCGGGGTCTCGTTTCCAAAATGGGGTCACTTGTGGGGGAGCTCCAATGGTAAGGCACACAGTGGCTCTCCAAACGCGACATGGTGTCCGCTAACGATTGGAGCTAATTTTTCATTCAAAAGTCAAATGGCGCTCCTTCCCTTCCGAGCCTTGCCATGTGCACAAACAGTGGTTTGTGACCACATATGAGGTATCAGTGTGCTCAGGAGAAATTGCCCAACACATTTTAGGATCCATTTTATCCTGTTGCTCATGTGGAAAAGAAAAAATTGAGGCTGAAAGAAATTTTTTGTGAAAAAAAAGGACTTTTTCATTTTTACAGATCAATTTGTGAAGCACCTGGGGGTTAAAAGTGCTCACTATGCATCTAGATAAGCTCCTTCGGGGGGTCTAGTTTCCAAAATGGGGTCACTTGTGGGGGAGCTCCAATGTTTAGGCACACAGGAGCTCTCCAAACGTGACATGATGTCCGCTAAAGATTTTCATTGAAAAAGTCAAATGGCGCTCCTTCCCTTCCGAGCCCTGCCGTGTGTCCAAACAGTGGTTTACTCCCACATGTGAGGTATCATTGTACTCAGGAGAAATTGCGCAATAAATTTTAGGATCCATTTTATCCTGTTGCCTATGTGGAAAAGAACAAATTGAGGCTAAAATAATTTTTTTGTGAAAAAAAAGTACTTTTTCATTTTTATGGATCAATTTGTGAAGCACCTGGGGGGTTCAAAGTGCTCACTATGCATCTTACCTCCCAAGCCCTGTCGTGCACCCAAACAGTGGTTCCCCCCCCCACATATGGAGTATCGGCGTACTCAGAACAAATTGTACAATAACTTTTGGGGTCCAGTTTCTCTTTTTACCCATGGGAAAGTAAAAAAATTGTTGCTAAAAGATCATTTTTGTGACTGAAAAGTTAAATGTTCATTTTTTCCTTCCATGTTGCTTCTGCTGCTGTGAAGCACCTGAAGGGTTAATAAGCTTCTTGAATGTGGTTTTGAGTATCTTGACGGGTGCAGTTTTTAGAATGGTGTCACTTTTGGGTATTTTCAGCCATATAGACCCCTCAAACTGACTTCAAATGTGAGGTGGTGCCTTAAAAAAATGGTTTTGTAAATTTCGTTGTAAAAATGAGAAATTGCTAGTCAAATTTTAACCCTTATAACTTCCTATCAAAAAAAAAAATTTGTTTCCAAAATTGTGCTGATGTAAAGTAGACATGTGGGTAATGTTATTTATTAACTAATTTGTGTCACATAACTCTCTGGTTTAACAGAATAAAAATAAAAATTTGAAAATTGCAAAATTTTCAAAATTTTCGCCAAATTTCCATTTTTTTCACAAATAAACGCAAAAATTATCGACCTAGATTTACCACTATCATAAAGCCCAATATGTCACGAAAAAAATCTCAGAACCGCTAGGATCCGTTGAAGCGTTCCTGAGTTATTACCTCATAAAGGGACACTGGTCAGAATTGCAAAAAATGGCCAGGTCTTTAAGGTCAAAATAGGCTGGGTCATGAAGGGGTATAATCTAGCACATTCTTTCCCCTAATTTTTTTTATTTCTTATTTCTTTTAACTTGTCTCTTGTGCAATATATGTTTTTAACTATTTTCATGTTATTGCTTTTTCATCAGTAAAGTTATTGTATTATGCTGCCTTGTTCAGAAAACATTTTTTGTAGGATTTATATTACGTGTGGTATTCGTAGGCTGTTTTATAATATTTACAAATGTTTGGTATTTCTTTTCCATATAGGTTTTCATTAAGATTAAAAGAAGATTGCAATTTATGCTATATACTGAAATACTGTGGCAATGCGATGAAATGATTGTTGTGAGATAATATATAGTAATGTGTTGTATTCATATATAAGCTCTTATTATATTCCCATGAAAAAAAGGATTAATGCTAGCACTGTCACCTATTTCTTTTACAGCAACATACTCAAAAGCACCTTTTGCCTTGGTGCATACTGGGCTGAATTCAAAAAATAAAAAAAAGTTTGAGATGCGCTAAAGAAGAGAGTTTAAATAAGTAGGAAATGAGTACTGAAAATGCATAAAAGGATAGCTGGATCAGCTCTCCTTACCAGTTCACGATTAGGAATAGTGACAATCTGTCTTGGGTGTTGGTTGATGAGAGATGGATGCGAGGAGTCCTGTTGTCACGTAATTGTGAGGAATCTTATATCCTGGAATTCTGTTGCCACGTTTGTGCTTGTCATGTTGTTGTTGTGTTGTCATGTTGTTTTTGCTTGGGATCCTGTATTGTAGATGCATTTAATTTTTGTGTAATAAAAGGTGTCCGTATGGTGCCGGCCGGTCACTCCTATACTGACACACGTTTAAAGAAGCAGCCGCCTTGCAGGTGTGTGACGTCACTGAAGCAGTACAGGCCCCCTTTCGGAAAAAAGAGTGCTTGCTTTCCAATGTGTTTCTGCGTTTTTGCCCATCTTCAGCAGGGATTATACCTGCAGTTTATGGCAGTCTTTATATAGACAAGTACCTTATTTCCTTGTTTCAGGATTAGTGATCAGCAAGTGTACTCGTTGCTTGGGTTTTCCCGAGCACACTCGGGTGATGTCCGAGTATTTATGACTGCTCGGAGATTTAGTTTTCATCGCCGCAGCTGAATGATTTACAGCTGATAGACAGCTTGATTGTATGTGGCGATTCCCTAGCAACCAGGCAACCCCCACATGTACTCAGCCTGGCTAGTAGCTGTAAATCATTCAGCTGCCACAATGAAAACAAAATATCTGAGCAGTCATAAATACTCGGAGGTCACCCGAGCGTGCTCGGGAAAACTCGAGCAACGATTATACTCAGTCATCACTATTCAGGATCCAATTATTTTCTTATTTGTTTTCAAAAGGCAAACGCTTCTATCTCACTATTGAGACCTGTTGGTGTCAAAGTGTTTAATGTGAAAATCCATCTGCATTCTGCCCTCGACATTAGGTGTGTAAAGTCTCCCTCTCTGCAATGATTTCTCCACTATTTCTACACCCTAGAAAGAACTTCCCATTATATTCCCATTACAGTTGTGCCCAAAAGTTTACATAACCTGGAAGAATTTTTGCTTTTTTGATTTTTTTGAACTTTTTTTTTTTAAAGAAAATATGAATGATAACACCAAAACTTTTTCTCCACTCATGGTTAGTGGTTGGGTGAAGACATTTATTGTCAAACTACTGTATTTTTTCTTTTTAAATCATAATGACCACCCAAAACATCCAAATGACCCTGAGCAAAAGTTTACATACCCCATTTCTTAATACTGTGTATTGCGACCTTCTAACATCAATGACAGCTTGAAGTATTTTGTGGTAGTTGTGGATGAGTTTGTTTATTTTCTCTGATGGTAAAGCTGCCCATTCTTCTTGGCAAAAAGCCTCCAGTTCCTGTAAATTCCTAGGCTGTCTAGCATGAACTGCTTGCTTGAGATCTCCTCAGAGTGGCTCAATGGTATTGAGGTCAGGAGACTGAGATGGCCACTCCAGGACCTTCACTTTGTTCTGCTGTAGCCAATGACAGGTCGACTTGGCATTGTGTTTTGGATCATTATCATATTGGAACGTCCAAGTATGTCCCATGCACAGCTTCCGGGCTGATGATTGCAAATTTGCCTCCAGTATTTGCTGATAACATGCAGCATTCCTCTTTCCTTCAACTTTGACCAAGTTTTCTGTGCCATTGTAGTTCATAAATCACCAAAACATCATCGATCCACCTCCGTGCTTTACAGTAGGAATAGTGTTCCTTTCATCATAGGCCTTGTTGACCTCTCTCCAAATGTAACATTTATGGTCGTGGCTAAAAAGTTAAATTTTGGTCTCATCACTCCAAATTACCTTGTTCCAGAAGTTTTGAGGCTTGTCTATGTCCTGTTTTGCATATTGTAGGCGAGATACTTTGTGGCATTTGTGCAGTAATGGCTTTCTTCTAGCGACTCGACTATGCAGCCCATTTTTCTTCAAGTGCCTTCTTATTGTGCATCTTGAAACAGCCACACCACTAGTTTTCAGAAAGTCCAGTATTTCAGCTGATGTTATTTTCTTGTTTTTATTCCATCCCAAACAATTTTCCTGGCAGTTGTGGATGAAATTTTTGTTGGTCTACCTGACTGTAGTTTTGTTTTTACAGAGCCCTTGATTTTCCACTTGTTAATCACAGTTTGAACGCTGCTGACTGGCATTGTCAATTCCTTGGATATCTTTTTGTATCCCTTTCCAATTTTATACAGTTCAACTACCTTTTCCTGTAGATCCACTGACAATTCTTTTGCTTTCCCCATGATTTACAATCCAGAAATGTCAGTAGCTGGATGAAAGATGCAAGAGTCTGTCTGGATCCCAAAAAACTCATTCAGCTTTTATGCACACATACTGATTACAAGCAAACAGATCACAGATGAGGATGTTACATTTAGTAGCCATTCAAACCCAATTATGTCAACTTCTGTGCATGTTATCAGGCTAAAAATCACCAGGGTATGTGAACTTTTCAGGGTCATATGGATGTTTTGGGTTGTCATTATGATTTAAAACATGAAAACACAGTAGTTTGACAATAAATGGCTTCACCCAACCACTATCCTTGAGTGGAGAAAAAGTTTTGGTGTTATCATTCATATTCTCTGAAAAAAGGCCAAGAAAGCAAAAATTCTGCCGGGGTATATATACTTTTGAGTACAACTGTATATGCTAGTTTACAATGTAGTGATAAGTGATGCCCAGTAAACTATCTTTTGATATTATAAATATGTTATTTCAATCTTACTTGCAGTTCACTAGCAGGTCTTGCTTTGTAATGTTTCTGGGCGGGCATTTTATACAGTATATTACACTTTTAAACTAAAGAAAAAAATTGGAGCAACAAGGTCCAGAGAATAATATAAAATAGTAAAAACTGAGGACTCTCAATTCTAAATATTTTTCTATAAAATAGTATACATTTATTGGAAGAACATCATCATGACAATCATATTAATAAATGTAACATTTCACGTTGGGGCATTGCGGCGTTTGACCAGAAACATCTTATTGTGGGTGAGAATCTGCAGGACATGGGGTGGTCATACCTGTTTGGGGCACTCTTGCTCTAGATACCACTATCATTGTTACATATATTTACCACCCCACTACCTCATTCTTGTCCGTCATACTCAAGAATAACACTATGCACTTTACTAAGTAATTACCCGATGTAATAGGGTTGCACACGCTGCCATCTACCTGATCTCTTTTCTAATAAGTCTCTTGTACTGTTTTTATTTTATGTTACATGTATTAAAATGATTGTCATGATGATGTTCTTGCAATAAATTTATACCGTTTTATATCATTCTCTGGACCTTGTTGCTCCAAACAAGTTTTCTTTAGTTTTATTCAGTCCTGGAGTGTCCTTTCTCAATGTTCTGTATTGGCCCTCTCCACAGGGTATGGGGTCCCTACGGCAGATCTTTATTAATGGTTCCTTTTATGGTCTGTATTTACTGTATTACACCTTTATGGTATGTGCACATGTCAGGATTTCTTGCAGAAATTTTCCTGACAAAAACCGGACATTTCTGCCAGAATCCCGCATGTGTTTTTTTCGCGTTTTTTCATGCGTTTTTGACGCGTTTTTGACACGTTTTTGTGCATTTTTTCCCAAATGCATAGAATAGCGGGAAAAACGCAGAAAATCGTAAAATGGCAGGCACAGTACTGATTAAGGAAGGTGCCTCTGACTGCGGAGCACATAGGGTTAAAGCTAGAAGTAAACTCTGTGCATTGCCCAATTCCCCTCTCCCACTACTCCCCCAGGTGACGCCATGATTGGGACGCCCAACTGACCCACGGGAAGAAAGAGGAAGGAGCATCCGGCCACACCCTCAAGGGTTAAATTCAGGTGCTGGGGTCAGTGCTTCCCTTTTTCTCCCCGGCTGACAATGGAAGCGGTTGTCCCCTGAAAGCTGTTCGATCTCCTTACCACTGGGTTTGAGGCCCTGTGGCAGGGAGCTGCACAGGAAGGTGAGCAATGGTTACGATCCCTTGTTTCTGGCCTGGGTGCTCGCCTTCCTGTGCCCTCTTGCGTCTCCCTTGCCTCCCTGTCGTCCTCTCCCAGGATCACGCGTCCGGATCTCCCACTGCCCCCTCTCCCGGGCCACCGGTTCCCCCTCCCCTGCCTGTGGACTCGCCCCTGTCTGGCGCCGATTCGGTTTTTGGTTTGTCCTCCCCCGCTCCGCCGGGTATCTTGTCCTCAGCCATCGGCGCTCCTGTGTGCTGGCTCGTCCGGGTTGCCGTGTTTCCTCTGCTGCCCCATGCATGGCTCCGGGGGCGTGACTGGCATCGCGGCACGCCGCTGCCATCCGCGGGGTGCCCGGTCGTCGGGCCCTTCCGTGTCGGGCTCCCTCCTCTTCGCACATGCATGCCCTGGTCACTTCCGGTCCCTGGTTTGCAGACCGCCTGGAAAGCCCGCCCAAATCCGGGCTGTGCCGCGCCCCCTGCTGTCGCCTCTTCCCCCTCCGTGGTGGCAGCAGCGTTCCGCCGTTCCCCGTTTTCCCGGCAGTACAGACGGTCTGCGCAGTTGCCCTGCCCCCTAGTCAGCCTTCAGGTGAGGCGGTGATGCAGCGCCACCATCAAACAACTTCCGGCGGTGCATCTCTAAATGCCGGGCCCTAGTTCTCACTAGCTCCTCCTCTCTGCTTCCAGTGCCCGGCCACCACCTCTCCTCCTGCGGGCACGGCCCCGCTGCCTGCGCAGGGGGACGTGGAGACGGGGCTTGAGTCACTGTACACAGCTGAGGAGCGTGACGGTCGGTATCAACCATCCGATGGGAGTGATATGCAGCTTCACTTAGTCCCTAACACTGTGAGTGGCTCTATGGCGGCGGGGACGCTCTGGTCTCATGGTGTCCCCTTAGCTCCAGGGCTCAGGAGATGCTGCGACCCGAGCCCCACCCCCCACAGTCACTGCCCACTCCCTGTCGCATCATCCTCTGGCCCTGCCCACTTCCACACTGGACATCCAGCAATACGACTTCAGGAATGGATCATCCATGGCCGGTCCACTCCTTCCCTCCTGCGGGCGCAGCAGCCCTGCCTGCATGGTGGAAGGCAGAGACGGGATTGAGGTCCCTCAGTGACGCTGCAGAGTGAGTCGATCGGTCCATTCCGACCGATCCACGTGCACCACAGCAGAAGCAAGCCAGCAATAAAATGGAACGGAACGTAATCGCACCAAACACTGAGACTGTACATTAACCTCTGCCCTCTCACACACGGCGCAGAATATAGTCTATAGAAATGAAGCTGCACCTCCCATATTAGGCAGCACACCACTACCTGCATCGGCCCCAAACGCAGCTTATGAACCCCTCATTGCGACACCTCCCTGGGCTTCCCTTAGAGACACCAACAGCGGTAACTGCTCAGCCACACGTCAACAGGGCTGGAGCGACACCAAAAGCGGTAACCGCTCAGCCACACGTCAACAGCGGTAACCGCTCAGCCACACGTCAACAGGGCTGGAGCAACACCTACAGCGGTAACCGCTCAGCTTCACGTCAACAGAGCTGGAGCAACACCAACAGCGGTAACCGCTCAGCCACACGTCAACAGGGCTGGAGCGACGCCAACAGCGGTATCCACTCAGCCACACAACGAGCCATCGCCGTCACATGCCCCAGCCTCGGCTACTGGCAGGGGGCACCCACCCTCATGTCCCTGGGCTACCGGCCAACGTCAACGAAGCACCACCACATCGGAAGACAGAAGAGTCACTCTTGCATCAGACAGCAGTAAGAGCTCTGAATTCATCAGCCTTCACAAAGACGCTTTTTGTCGCTACGATGTGGAAGTGATCGCTTCTCCACTCGTCTTTGGCTGCCAGCTGGGGAGTTTCAGCCTCATCTCCCCTGGCTACCGGCCATATCTGAAGCACCGGTACAACAAGAGCAGGAGGAGTTACTCTTGACCAGGCACACGGCTGTCTCCAACAACCACATGCTGGGTCATTGGCTACCGGCCAGGGAGCCCCATCTCCACCTCCCTGGGCTTCCTGCTAACATCAAGTCATCGCTACGGCAGGAGCTGGAGTCCTCCACCACCCAGGAGACACTTGGCCTGTGTCTGACAGTGGCGAGGATTTTGATATCAGCAAGTCATCTCTACAGCAGGAGTAGCTCCACCCCAGGGAGACACTCTGCTGACATCGGGCGCACGACAAGCCCTCACTGTCACGCACAACGTCTTTGGCTGCCGGCTGGGGAGTTTCAGCCTCATCTCCCCTGGCTACCGGCCATATCCGAAGCACCGCTACAACAAGAGCAGGAGGAGTTACTCTCGCCCAGGCACACGGCTGTCTCCAACAACCACGTGCTGGGTCGTTGGCTATCATGGCAGAGATCAGACGGCACGTGCTCCCTCATTGACTGACAGCCGGAGTGAATCCTCACCCAGGGTTATCAGCCAGTCGAACCAACAGGAGCCGGATTTCATCCATCAACCAAATGGTCCACAAATGAGCTACACAGGAGTCGGAGTTCCTCCATCGTCGGATGTCACTCCTTCTGCGACACACAATCGGTGTGCGTGGTATAATCAATAATGAAATAATGCCAAATGAGGTAGTTACTTGAATCAATGCCGAAAAAGGCAGTTACTACAACAACAATGAATCAATGATAAATCAATGCCGAACAAGGCCTTTACTGCAAAAGAGAGAACTACACAGGAGCAGCAGTTCCTCCATCAACAGGAGTCACTCTGCCAGAACCAGATAGCGGTAAGTATCTTCATTCTAGCAAACTCAATGGTCCTAGGCTCATCGGACGGTGGAACAAGGGTCCCTGAGGTGGACTTGGAGAACGGTGGAATATGGGTTCATGATGCGGACAATGAATACAGGTCCCTGGGGATGAGCTCAGAGGACAGGAAAATGAGATTATTAAGGGGCTTGACATATAATAGAAAATAGCAGTCATCAATTAAACTGCAGCTTTACATACGGTTTCTTCAACAAATACTAGAAATATCCAGTAACCTAAAATCTGCCAATCTCCCCTAAATGTTACATCAACAGATCCAACAATAGGCCGAACATGGTAGAACGTGAGCCCCCCCCTGTTTTGCCCTTCTAAAATACAAAGAATCTCGCCATTATGCATAATTAAAACATGGATAAGTAAAATACAATCACTTAAAATATCAACTAACCCCTTAAGGTGAATCGGCTGATGGTGCAAGACCCCCCGAGACGAAAGTTCCACGACATATGCGTCTTTCAGCAAGGCGGTGGAATTATTAAACAAAGCTGGGCTCTGTGCCTCGCTGGCAAAGCCCGACATAGTCTGCATTCCGCCTAGTACCCGTGCACCCCTAACGATTCCACCTGTTAGATTGCAAGGTGGATCAGCACTATAAATTTGATATCTGCCTACTGAGTTCCATTTTGTGTCTAAGTGAAGTTGAAGAACACATGCAGTCCTTACTGGGTTTGCTGACATTTGCCACGTAACGGCAGTCGCCAGCGCCTTCTCTCACTGATTATCACTAGCAACAAAGAGCATCGGCCAGATGGGCCATACAGA
The DNA here is from genome assembly GCF_032444005.1 of Ranitomeya imitator. Lineage (NCBI taxonomy): Eukaryota > Metazoa > Chordata > Amphibia > Anura > Dendrobatidae > Ranitomeya > Ranitomeya imitator. The sequence goes on from NC_091286.1 coordinate 499,505,632, forward strand.
CTTACTAGTCTAAAACATTCCTACAACCCTACAATGGTTTCCTTCAAATCTACAATGCCCATACATGCGCCATAGCACAAGAGACGTCAAGCAAGGACCTCATGGTAAGGGGAAGCAATCTACAAAAACCAACAGAACCAAGGCAGCTAGCCATAATTATGGACTACAGCAAGCTAGGACCGTGAGCCAGCCCTGTTAGAAATTTTGCAATCATATCTTCAGTGGAGCAATGGGGTACTCTGTCAAAAAACACAGACATCCAATTTTAACGAAAAGTCTAGGAACTCAAAACACCTTAACCAATATCTCTTCTGCATCCCCACCTTTATTCCCTCTTTGACGCCGGCTAGCTCAACTACGCTTCAATAACAACAACCGGTGTCGAGCCATAGTAATGTTGAACTTAGACGATAATCTCGTTAACTTAAATTTTACCTTCCATATAGCACAACCATCGGGTGTCCAGTTTCTTTCATTCCTAGGGGATGCAGTGCAAATTACCGGTGCCCTTAATCCATGCTTCAGTTACAGCGGCTACCTGTCAGGTCTATGGTTAGGCTCGGGAAGAGTATTGCTCTCTAACTCAAGGTAGGCCAGTTGATAAGTGTGAGATACGAGGCATGCGTAGAATATTTGAATCAGCTCAGGGAAAGAGGTGGATCGGGTACATCGGTGCAATGACATTTATCTGGAATAGCCTCTTTATTTCAATTTAATGGGCTGGGTGGACGTTAATAGATCCCCTTTTATCAAACAAGCCGTAAAAGGCCGGAGAAGGTTTCAACCAGTTTGAAATGCCTTCGCACTATATCATTGAGACTATTGCATATCACAATTTCCTCATCAGTATCATCGGTCGACCCTCATATCAGCAGCCCTCGCTATCGCTTCGTTTTCAGCGCACTGCACATTAGTGATTTGTTGCAGCGGAATAAAGAAGGGGGAAAAAAATCCATCGCCAAGCCAAAAGGAGCACGACACATTCTTTTCTAATAAAAGCAGCCGCCGCCAAAACTATCGCAGACCGAAGTGCAGACAATGGGCCGCCGTAAATCCTCATGTTTCACCAGATATATGAGCTGATTTGCTCGAGTAACACATCTTGTCTCTTACAGGCATCTCGCTAGGTTCACATTGCGTTAGTGCAGTCCGTTTAGCGCATACGCTAATGGACTGCGTTAATGCAATGTCCAAAAAGGGATCGCATTTAGCGATCACACTAGCGCAGATGCCCGATCTGTGCTAGCGAGAACGGACCCAAAAATGCTGCAGACAGCATTCGAGGTCCGTCACAAAATAACGGAGCATCGCTAACGCATGCCAAAAATGGCATGCGTTGGGATGCGTTACATACATTGCGGTTAATGGGTGCACTAACGGATCCGTTACATTGTGTTAGTGGCGCTATGTAACGGATTCCGTTAGCGGATACCCACTAACGCAATGTGAACCTAGCCTAAGCCCGCAGTTTGGGCATTCAGCCATTCTTATGTCTACTGGGCGAGCAAAAGAGCCGTACTTCGGAGGTAATGACCGGAGAAAGCGGAAAGGTGCTAAGCTCTGTACAGTGATGTCAGCAGGCAGAGTGTTTTATCTGCTTATTACCGGATATTGTATTGGCAAAAGCCACTGAGAATTCAAGAAGAAAGACGGGCAAAATTTACAAAAGGGTAAGATAGCATCGTTGTTCGTCACAACGAGCTGGAAGGAAACAATTCAGCTCTGCTGAGACCGGGCGGCATTCACCTCTTGGACATTGGTCTCTTCATATTTATGTCAGGTATGCAGGATGGAGTTGAACAGGCCCTAATGATGTTGGGTGGGGGTCGGAGTCCTGTGTAGGTCATGCACATGATCCTCCGTGGCGATAGTGTTGAGGGGGTAAAGGTTTGTAATCGGCTTACTCGCCTGGCAGTCACTGAGGGGGCCTTCAGCGATGAGTCCGTTATGACTTGTAATTGCCCTTCTCTGCTTATCAAATTAATAAACTGTGACCGACCTGTTCAACGCATCCAGGCTTGTCCGTGCTTCATTACGGGATCAGTGGGAAGGGGGGAAGGCACTGTTTACAACACACGTGTCTCTGCAGTCTTAATGAACATGCTGCTTTTTTTACCGCGATGTGTTTTTTTTTCGGAAAAAAACGCATCATGTGCACAAAACATGCAGAATGCATTCTAAATGATAGGATGCATAATGTATGAGTTTTTATAGAGTTTTTATTGCGAAAAAACGCAAAATAAAAAATGCAAAAAAACCTGAACCTGTGCACATAGCCTAAGTGTAACACTTTATATGTGTTTTTATGTTTGTGCATACTTTTTCTGAGATTTCAAAGGTGTATGTTGGATCATGATTTCCTGTTGTCTTGAACATTGCTCAATTTTTGCATGGATAATAAGCTTTATTTTTCCTCAATATTACATACCCACTATTAGCAGCAAAAATTCTGTTTCACTCTTCAACTCATGTCATCATGTCATCATGTCATTTAACACTCTAGGGTAAGTACAGTAGTAAAATAGTGGCTGAAAACAACTCAGAATCAGTATAGAGCTAAATCCTTAGCGAGGAAAGTGCGCCAGACAAATAGAACATGTTCCTGTCTTGGAATATAGTTACGGTATCTTGCACCAATTCATTTACAATGCTATCATTTTAGGTTAACTCTTTGTTCTACTTCTTGGAAATTAATTAATTTAACTGAATATTGTGGATTCGTGGAGATATTAGGTGTTTTACTGAATATTGGATGCTGAAATAAGAAAAGAGCTTTCTTATTTTCTTTCTAACAGTGGGGACAAAAAAGTATTTGATACACTGCCGATTTTGCAAGTTTTCCCACATACAAGAGAATGGAGAGATCTGTAATTTTTATCGCAGCTACACTTCAACTGTGAGAGACAGAATCTTTAAAAATCCAGAAAATCACACTGTATGATTTTTACATAATTAATTTGCATTTTATTACATGAAATAGTATTTGATACAATAAAAAACAGAACTTAGTATTTGATACAGAAACCTTTGTTTGAAATTAGAGAGGTCAGACGTTTCCTGCAGTACTTGACCAAGTTTGCACACACTGCAGCAGGGATTTTGGCCCACTCATCCATACAGATCTTCTCCAGATCTTTCTTGTTTCTGGGCTGTTGCTTGGCAACATTGAGTTTCAGCTCCCTCCAAAGATTTTCTATTGGGTTCAGGTCTGGATACTGGTTAGGCCAGTCCAGGACCTTGAAATACTTCTTACAGAGCCACTCCTTAGTTGTTCCCAAAAGTATCCCAAAAACATAGGACTAAAAGATATAAAATACCGGGCCACAAGAAAATTTAAATAAAAAATGCCTTTATTTCTACATGTGGAAAATAGTATTACATATAAAAATAAGTGCCTGTGCACAGGTAAATAATTAAATAAAAAAATTATATAATAAATATATTATTCAAGTGTATAGATATGACAGACCTGAAAATATAAAAATAATACATCAACCACTCATATTAATAATCCAGGTAGAGGATCCCAAAAATAATTCCAAATATATATATATATATATATATATATATAGTAACATATTAACATAGTTATTAAGGTTGAAGGAAGACTTTAAGTCCATCTAGTTCAACCCATACCCCCTTCTGACATGCCCTAACATGTTGATCCAGAGGAAGGCAAAACAAAAACCCATGTAGCAAAGAGTAAGCTCCACATTGGGGAAAAAAATTCCTTCCCGACACCACATACTACAATCAGACTAGTTCCCTGGATCAACGCCCTAACAAGGAATCTAGTATATATACCCTGTACATAGTTACATAGTTACATAGTTAGTAAGGCCGAAAAAAGACATTTGTCCATCCAGTTCAGCCTATATTCCATCATAATAAATCCCCAGATCTACGTCCTTCTACAGAACCTAATAATTGTATGATACAATATTGTTCTGCTCCAGGAAGACATCCAGGCCTCTCTTGAACCCCTCGACTGAGTTTGCCATCACCACCTCCTCAGGCAAGCAATTCCAGATTCTCACTGCCCTAACAGTAAAGAATCCTCTTCTATGTTGGTGGAAAAACCTTCTATCCTCCAGACGCAAAGAATGTCCCCTTGTGCCCGTCACCTTCTTTGGTATAAACAGATCCTCAGCAAGATATTTGTATTGTCCCCTTATATACTTATACATGGTTATTAGATCGCCCCTCAGTCGTCTTTATTCTAAACTAAATAATCCTAATTTCACTAATCTATCTGGGTATTGTAGTTCTCCCATCCCCTTTATTAATTTTGTTGCCCTCCTTTGTACTCTCTCTAGTTCCATTATATCCTTCCCGAGCACCGGTGCCCAAAACTGGACACAGTACTCCATTTGCGGTCTAACTAGGGATTTGTACAGAGGCAGTATAATGCTCTCATCATGTGTATCCAGACCTCTTTTAATGCACCCCATGATCCTGTTTGCCTTGGCAGCTGCTGCCTGGCACTGGCTGCTCCAGGTAAGTTTATCATTAACTAGGATCCCCAAGTCCTTCTCCCTGTCAGATTTACCCAGTGGTTTCCCGTTCAGTGTGTAATGGTGATATTGATTCCTTCTTCCCATGTGTATAACCTTACATTTATCATTGTTAAACCTCATCTGCCACCTTTCAGCCCAAGTTTCCAACTTATCCAGATCCATCTGTAGCAGAATACTATCTTCTCTTGTATTAACTGCTTTACATAGTTTTGTATCATCTGCAAATATCGATATTTTACTGTGTAAACCTTCTACCAGATCATTAATGAATATGTTGAAGAGAACAGGTCCCAATACCGACCCCTGCGGTACCCCACTGGTCACAGCGACCCAGTTAGAGACTATACCATTTATAACCACCCTCTGCTTTCTATCACTAAACCAGTTACTGTAACATTATACTTTTCAAGAAAGGCATCCAGTCCCCTCTTAAATTTAAGTAATGAATCACTCATTACAACATCATATGGCAGAGAGTTCCATAGTCTCACTGATCTTACAGTAAAGAATCCGCATCTCTTATTATGCTTAAACCTTCTTTCCTCCAGACATAGAGGATGCCCTTTTGTCCCTATCTCAGGTCTATGATTAAAAAGATCATCAGAAAAGTCTTTTTCCTGTCCCCTCATATATTTATACATTAACATAAGATCACCCCTTAGCCTTCGTTTTGCCAAACTAAATAGCCCCAAGTGTAATAACCTATCTTGGTATTGCAGACCCCCCCAGTCCTCTAATAACCTTGGTCGCTCTTCTCTGCACCCGCTATAGTTCAGCTATGTCTTTCTTATACATCGGAGACCAGAACTGTACACAGTATTCTAAGTGTGGTCGAACTAGTGACTTGTATAGAGGTAAAATTATGTTCTCCTCATGAGCATCTATGCCTCTTTTAATGCATCCCATTATTTTATTTGCCTTTGTATCAGCTGCCTGACACTGGCCACTAAATGTGAGTTTGTAATCCACCCATACACCCAGGTCTTTTTCATTGACGGTTTTGCCCAGAGTTTTAGAATTAAGCACATAGTTATTCATCTTATTACTTCTACCCAAGTGCATGGCCTTACATTTATCCCCATTAAAGCTCATTTGCCATTTATCAGCCCAAGCTTCTAGTTTACATAAATCATCCTGTAATATAAAATTGTCCTCCTCTGTATTGATTACCCTGCAGAGTTTAGTGTCATCTGCAAATATTGAAATTCCACTCTGTATGCCCCCTACAAGATCATTAATAAATGTTAAAAAGAAGAGGGCCCAATACTGACCCCTGTGGTATCCCACTGCTAACCGCGACCCAGTCCGAGTGTGCTCCATTAATAACCACTAGTGTTGAGCGATGCCATCTGATATTTGAAAGTATCGGTATCGGATGGTATCGGCCGATATCCGAAAAATATCGGATATCGCCGATACCGATATCCGATACCAATACAAGTCAATGGGACACAAATATCGGAAGGTATCCATAATGGTTCCCAGGGTCTGAAGGAGAGGAAACTCTCCTTCAGGCCCTGGGATCCATTTTAATGTGTAAAATAAAGAATAAAAATAAAAAATATTGATATACTTACCCTCGGACGGGCCCTGGTTGTCACCGCTGCAATCGCCATGCTTTTCTTCCTAAGATTGAGCGCTTTAATGACCTTCGATGACGTCTCGGCTTGTGATTGGTCGCTGAGCGGTCATGTGACCGCTCACGCGACCAATCACAAGCCGCGACATCATCGAAGGTCCTTAACGCGCTCATTCTTAAGAATGAGCGCGTTAAGTACTTTCGATGACGTCGCGGCTTATGATTGGTCGCGTGAGCGGTCACATGACCGCTCAGCGACCAATCACAAGCCGCGACGTCATCGAAGGTACTTAACAAGCTCATTCATAGGAAGGAAAACATGGCGATTGCAGCGGCGACAACCAGGGCCCGTCCGAGGGTAAGTATATCAATATTTTTTATTTTTATGCTTTATTTTACACATTAATCTAAATCCCGATACCGATTCCCGATATCACAAAAATATCGGAACTCGGTATTGGAATTCCGATACCGCAAATATCGTCCGATACCCGATACTTGCGGTATTGGAAAGCTCAACACTAATAACCACCCTTTTGTTTCCTATCCCTGAGCCAGCTCTTAACCCACTTACACATATTTTCCCCTATCCCCATTATTCTCATTTTATGTATCAACCTTTTGTGTGGCACCATATCAAAAGCTTTTGAAAGGTCCATATACACTACGGCCACTGGGTTCCCTTGGTTCAGTCCGGAACTTACCTCTTCATAGAAATTGATCAAATTAGTCTGACAGGAATGGTCCCTAGGAAGCCCTTGTTGGTATTGGGTCATGAGCTTATTCCTCTTCAGATACTCCAGTATAGCATCCCTTAGAATGCCCTCCAGGATTTTACCCACAGTAGAGGGTAAGCTTACTGGCCTATAATTTCCGAGTTCAGTTTTTGTCCCCTTTTTGAATATTGGCACCACATTTGCTATACGCAAGTCCTGTGGTACAGATCCTGTTATTATGGACTGTTATTATGGACTCTTTAAAGATTAAAAATAATGGTCTGTCAATGACTGTACTTAATTCCTGCAGTATTCGTGGGTGTATCCCATCCGGGCCCAGAGATTTGTCAGTTTAAGTGATTTTTAGATGCCGACGTACTTCCTGCTGGGTTAAGCAGGTGACATTTAATGGGGAATTTTTGTTATCACTGATCATATTGTCTGCCATGGGATTTTCTTGTGTAAATACTGATGAAAAAAGTCATTTAGCATATTGGCTTTTTCCTCATCCTCATCCACCATTTCACCCAGACTATTTTTAAGGGGGCCAACACTATCATTTTTTAGTTTCTTACTATTTACGTAGTTAAAGAATATTTTGGGATTATTTTTACTCTCCCTGGCAATGAGTCTCTCTGTCTCAATCTTTGCTGCCTTGATTTGGTTTTTACAGAATTTATTTAATTTTCTGTATTTATTTAATGCCTCATCACTACCTACTTCCTTTAATTCTCGAAATGCTTTTTTTGTCACTTATTGCGCCCCTTACAGCTCTATTTAGCCATATTGGTTTCCTCCCATTTCCAGTATGTTTATTCCCATACGGTATATACTGTGCACTGGTCCTATCCAGGATGCTAATAAACGTCTCCCATTTTCTTTGTGTATTTTTATGTCTCAGTATATCGTCACAGTTAATTGCACTAAGATCATCTCCTATCGGTTGGAAATTTGACCTCCTGAAGTTTAGTGTCCTTGTAACCCCTCTACTACACATCTTAATAAAGGATACTTGAAAACTTATTATTTTGTGATCACTATACTCCAAGTGACCCCCAACACTTATATTTGCTATGCGGTCTGGCCTGTTGGTTAATATTAGGTCTAGCAGTGCCACCCTTCTTGTTGGGTCCTGAACCAATTGTGAAAGGTAATTGTCTCTCATAGTTGTCAAAAACCGATTACCTTTGCTGGAACTGCAGATTTATGTTCCCCAATCTATTTCAGGGTAGTTGAAGTCCCCCATAATAATGACTTCTCCTTGAGTCGCAGCTTCATCTATTTGCTTTATGAGGATATTCTCCATTGCTTCCATTACTTTTGGAGACTTATAACAAACCCCTATCAGTAATTTATTATTTTTTCCCCCTCCCCTTATCTCCACCCACAGGGACTCTACATTTTCATTAGATTCACCTGTATTATCACGCAGGATGGGTTTTAAGGATGATTTTACATACAGACACACACCTCCCCCTCGCTTATCCATTCAGTCATTTCAGAACAGACTATAGCCCTGTAAGTTAACTGCCCAGTCATGGCTCTCATCCAGCCACGTTTCAGATATCCCCACTATGTCACAATTATGCTCCATCACCTTTAATTTTAATTCGTCCTTTTTGTTGGCAAGGCTTCTGGCATTAGTATACATACATTTTATGTATCTCTCTGCACCTCTATTCTTTCTTAAATTATTAATTGATCTAACCCCACCCGATGCCACTGCCACCCCCAAGTTCCTTGTTTGTGCCCAGGTCTCTATCTGCACTATCTTCCCCTCCTATAAATTGAATACCCTCCCCCCATTCCCTAGTTTAAACACTCCTCCAACCTTCCAGCTTTTTTCTCCCCCAGCACAGCTGCACCTTCCCCATTGAGGTGCAGCCCTTCCCTAGCGTAGAACCTGTAGCCAACTGAGAAGTCAGCCTAGTTCTGCAGGATCCCAAACCCCTCCTTCCTACACCAATTCTTGAGCCACTTATTAACCTCCCTAATCTGCCATTGCCTCTCTGGCGTGGCACATGGTACAGGCAGTATTTAGAAAAATACCATGTTGGAGGTCCTTGCTTTCAGCTTGAAGCCTAATTCCCTGAAATCGTTTTTAAGGACCTTCCACCTACCTCTAACTTTGTCATTTGTGCCAATGTGCACCATGACCGCTGGGTCCTCACCAGCCCCTCCCAGTAATCTGTCCACCCGATCAGCGATGTGTCGGACTCGAGCGCCAGGTAGGCAGCACACTGTTCGACGATCCCTGTCTTTGTGACAGATTGCCCTATCTGTTCCCCTAATAATTGAGTCCCCCACTACCAGCACCTGGCTGGCCTGCCCTGCTCTCCTATTTCCCTCTTTACTGGAGCAGTCACTCCTCCGGCTTTCAGAGGACATGCCTTGCTGCAGCAGTGCTAACCCTGTACTGGCACCCCCCTCATCTGCCAACTTAGCAAACTTATTGGGGTGTGTCAGATCAGGACTAGCCTCCCTGGCACTCTTCCCTCTACCTGGCCTTCTAACTGTCACCCAGCTTGCTGCTCCACTGTCCTGCAGCACCATCCTACCATCCCCCACCTCATCTATCCCATTGAGCGTCTGCTCCGTGAGCAGAAGACTCCTCTCCATATTGTCAATGGATCTCAGTGTTGCCAGCTGCACATTTAGATTCAGAATCTGGGTTTCCATATGCTCAACGTGCTTACATCTCGCACAGCAGTATGCACCCTCGACCGGCTGATCAAGGATTGCATACATGTTACAGGATGTGCACTGGATGGCATTAACAATAGTGGAGCACATTTCCTAATGGGGATTGCACCAGACAGAACCATTAAATAAAAAATAAATGCAAAGTATCAATAAAACACAGACAGCAATTCAATAATTCCTCCCTTGGAAACTCCCTGAATCCAAAGTCACTGAATCACAAGTCACACTTACAGCCGTTCACACTTACGCTCAGGTCACACTCAGCTCGTTCACACTCGCTAAGCTGAAGATTTAAAGATTTTTTTTCTCTTTCCCCTCAGCAGCAATCCACCTTGCTGTTCAATGCACTTCCAAAAAGAACTTGAGCCCCAACCAGCTGCCCCTTCTAAACCCTTGATTATGAGCCCCCACGCTAAATTAACCCCTTGTGAATATAGATACTCCCAATTCAGCAACTCACATCAATTCACACAGGTATTTGTTAAAGGTTTTCCAAATACCTCTTCACTGAATCACAAGTCACACTTAGCGCCGTTCACACTTACGCTCAGGTCACTCTCAGCTCATTCACACTCGCTAAGCTGAAGATTTAAAGATTTTTTTTTCTCTTTCCCCTCAGCAGCAATCCACCTTGCTGTTCAATGCACTTCCAAAAAGTATATATGTACATATATATTCATGTGGAATATATAAAGAAATAGATAAAAAATTCAGAAATAGATAAAAAATTCATGCTTTTTTTTAACAAAATGTGTGATGGAATTAAATAAAATAATTTCTCATGTGAGTGCAGAGTGTTAGAGAAAGTCCCACCAGTATGGGAGAAAAGATTATTTAAAGTGCCATAGTGCAATGCAAAAGACTGGTGAGAAAAAACAGTGTAAAAAAAACAAAAAGTGCTCAGATGGGATCAATACTGTGGTATACATCTTTAAGTTACATCAAATTCCTGGCACAGCGCACTCCTCGACGTGTGTTTCGAACTACTTCCTTTTTCAGGGGGTCATTCATTCATTGAGGGAAGGAGGTTGTTGGCCAAAATCTCACTATATATGACCCCATCCATCTATCCTTCAATGCAATGCAGTCGTTCTGTCCCCTTTGCAGAAATGCATCCCCAAAGTATGATGTTTCCCCACAATGCTTCATGGTTGGGATGGTGTTATTGGGTTGTAGTCATCCTTCTTCTTCCAGTCAAGGCGAGTGGCGTTAACATTAAAAAGTTCTATTTTGGTTTCATCTGACAACATGATGTTCTCCCACGCCTCCTCTGGATGATTGGCAAACTTCAATTGGGCCTGGACATATGCTGGCATTAACAGGGAGAACTTGCATGCCATGCAGGATTTTAATCCATGACGATGTAGTGTTTTTCTAACAGTAACTTTGTGGTATCCACTCTCTTCAGGTCATGGACCACGTTCCCCCCCCCCCCCCCCCCCGTAGTTCTGGTCTGATTTCCAACCTTTCTCAGAATCATCCTCACCCCACGAAGCAAGATTTTGCATGGAGCTCCAGACCAAAGAAGATTGACAGTCATCTTATGTTTCTTCCATTTACAAATAATTGTTACAACAGTTGTTTCCTTATCACCAGCCTGCTTGCCTATTGTCTTGTAGCTCATCCCAGTCTTGTGCAGGTCACCAATCTTGTCCTTGGCTTCCTTAGACAGCTGTTTGGTCTTAGCCGTGGTGGAAAGGTTGGAGTGGGATTGATTGAGTGTGTGGACAAGTGTCTTTTATATAGGTGTTAAAACATGTGCAATTAATACAGGTAATGAGGGCAGAGTAGGAGGGCTTCTTAAAAAAAAACTAACAGTTCTGTGAGATAAAGAATTATTGCTGATTGGTGGGTGATTAAACACTTAATTCATGCAATTTAATGATTTAAAAAAACATACAATGTGATTTTAATTTTTTTTTATTTTTAGATCATGTCTCTCACAGTTAAAGTGTACCTCCGATAAACATTACAGACCTCACCATTCTTTATAGGTGGAAAAACTTGCAAAATCGGAAGTGTATCAAATACTTATTATCCCCACTAGTGTTGAGCGACTTTTACTTTTATAGGATCGGGTCGGGTTTCACGAAACCCGACTTTTTCAAAAGTCGGGTCGAGTGAAATCGGCCAATCCTATAAAAAAGTCGGGGTCGGGGTCGGCCAAATCTCGAAACCCAATGCAGTGCATTGGGTTTCCAATGGTTCCCAGGGTCTGAAGGAGAGGAAACTCTCCTTCAGGCCCTGCGATCCATATTTAAGTGTAAAATAAAGAATAAAAATAAAAAATATCGCTATACTTACCCTCTGACGCGCCCTGGTACTAACCGGGAACCTTCCTTCCTTCGAATCAGCCCTTCCAGGACCTTGCGGTGACGTCGCGGTGACGTCGCGGCTTGTGATTGGTCGCGCGACCGCCCATGTGACCGCTCGCGCGACCAATCAGAAGCCGTGACGTCACCGCGACGTCACCGAAGGTCCTGGAAGCGCTGATTCTAAGGAAGGAAGGCTGCCTTCATAAATGAAGATGCATAAGACATATGTGTGTAAGTGCAAAAATCTGTTTTTTATTGGCATCATGGATAAAAAGCGCCACTACATGTCTTTGGTTTCGGGAAAACCATGGGTAGCACATGGATGGCAAGATTGCACAGGCGTGTACTACGGAGGACAGAGAATGAACTTCAATCAATATTGCGGCCAGCATGCAGCCAGCGGGTAAGGGAAGGGTGAATCAAACACCTGAAAACTCCGCCCATATGACCGAAAACCGGTCCCGCCAAATTCAGGTGACAGGTTCCCTTTAAAACATTTTTTAAGTCAATTTTGGCTGCTGATTACGAATATGAACTTCGTTTTTGGCTATCACGTCAGGATTTCGAGATATTTTCAATTTTTGATGAAAATTACTCCTATCTAATGTTTTATGATAAAAACACATGATTTTCGGTACTACATTTTGTATATTTTTAATTAAGGAATAACAAAGATTACAAAGTCTATGAACAGCAAATCAAATATACTTACAGAATTAAACTACAAAATATAAAAACACATATATATGGCATACAGATGAATGACAAATGGCAGTTATTTGAACTTTCTCTTCTTGGCTGATCTGTGATGTTCAGCTTCTGGGTTGTCTCTCATGAAGCTCCAGCAATAGTCAGCCATCATATGTGAGTCCCACCGGCCTTGATACCGTTCTCCCATTGTTTTAATGTCCTGATGAAAATGCTCCCCTTGTTCCTCGCTCACATCCCCAAGGTTCTCTAGAAAAATAGTCCAAATGGCTGTGTAAATAGTAAATCTTGATACTCATTCTACATCAAAGATTTTGCAGACTCAATGCTAGCTCTTCCTCAATCTCTTCATAGTTGTCTGCTTTCTTATTCCCTAGAAAATTCGGCACCACATTACAAAATGCATTCCAAGCTCGTTCTTCTGTCTCATTCATTGTTGTGATAAAATGTGGGTCTCTCATAAGTGTTTTTATTTGAGGTCCATCAAATATTCCAGCCTTTTTCTAGAGAACTTCACTAAGACCAGGAAAAGTTGAACATATATAGTTAAAGCATTCTCCACTGTGATTGAGAGCTTTGACGAACTGCTTCATCAATCCAAGTTTTATGTGTAAGGGAGGAAAGACAATGTTCTTGCTATCCACTAGAGGATCATGGATGACATTCTTATCGCCAGATTCCAAACTCTGTCGCTGAGGCCATTCAGTTTTCACCCAATGCTCTGCTGTAGCTCTACTGTCCCAGTAGCACAGAAAACAAGGGTGTTTTGTGTACCATCCTTGCAGACCCAAAAGAAAGTTAACCATTTTCAAATCAACACAAATTAACCATCCATGAACATTATATTGTAACCTCTCTAGAACCATCTTGATGTTTTTAAATTCTTCTTTAAGTTTTACAGAATTACCTATTGGTACAGAGACTTACTTATTTCCATTGTGTAACAGAACACATTTTAATCTTCTTTTGGAACTATCAATAAAAAGCCTCCAATCCCTTGAATCATATGATGGAAGTCCCATAAAGAGAAGTAACCCTTCAACATCAGTACAATAGACAAGCTGGCCATCTGAATGGAAGTACTTATGCAGTCCTGCTTCCCTGTTACGATAAAATGAGACACTTGTACCGGGTTTCAAAATTCAATTCTCTTGTAGTCTTGAAGCCAATAGTTCAGCAGACTCTTTTGGTAGATAAAGATCTCTAACCAGATTATTCAAAGTAGACTGAGTAAACAGAATTGGTTTGTCACAATCTTCATCACATGGCTGAAACATATGTGGACTGTCTTCTTCATCAGTATAAAGCCCCCGTCACACTTAGCGAGATCGCTAGTGAGATCGCTGCTGAGTCACAAGTTTTGTGACGCAACAGCGATCTCAGTAGCGATCTCGCTATGTGTGACACGTAGCAGCGATCAGGCCCCTGCTGTGAGATCGCTGGTCGTGTCGGAATGGCCTGGGCCATTTTTTGATCGTTAAGGTCCCGCTGGGTAGCACACATTGCTGTGTTTGACACCTTACCAACGACCTCGCTGACAGGACGTCCCATTGAATCATCATGAAATAGGATCGTTGTACAGGTCGCTACAGGTCGCTACAGGTCGCCGCATCGCTGCTGCGTCGTTGGTGAGATCTCACTGTTTGACATCTCACCAGCGACCACATAGCGACGCTTGAGCGATCCCTGACAGGTCGTATCGTTGTCGGAATCGCTCAAGCGTCGCTATGTGTGACGGGGCCTTAACAATGTGAGGAGAGTTCTGTGTCAACGTTTTATGGAAGCGCAGTAAATTTTGGAACAGGTATGTCTTCACTATGGGCAACTGGTTGAATAGCTGAAGGGATACTCGGGTATTGCAAATATTGCTTGTTTTTCTTATTGAAAACTTTTACATCGACAAGGCAGAAATAGAAGTCTTCTAAATGATTGCTTAGTTCTCTCCAAACCATAGGAACTCCAAACTGAAGTTTAGCATTCTTTCCTTGAGACCATGATCTCAAGCTCTCAATACAGGTTTTGCACACTTTGTGAGGAGCCCAATGCTTGTCTTGGTCTCCAAGTTTTACTTTGAAGTACGCAAAATACACCCTCTTAACAAAGTCAGTAACGCTGCGCCTCTGAGTCTTCACAGTAAAGTTTCCACAGATGTAACAAAAAATATTTGGATCATTTGAGCACTGCCTTCTGCGAGATGTAGAGGCCATTGTTAGATCAGCAAAACATCCTGCAGAGAGATACAAGATAAAAGTTGTTAGCTACCTGAGTTGTTCATAGAATTTCTGACCCCCCCCCCCCCACACACACACACACACACACACACACCTTAGGTATTGAAAACAAACAAAAAACAGAAAAACAGCAGGATAAAAACAATAAATATCAAAATTCATTGAAAACTTCAATAAATAAAACAATATCTGCACACGACTGTTGTGTACGTTGAACACTGTTTGTTTACTTTCTTATCATAACAAATGGGAATTATGCATGTTGAAAGAAAAGGTATAAGGATAAAAAGAGGGATATCGCCACATACCGGATTCCGGCCGTGTCATCCGCCATTGTATTCCGGAGCCGAAGACGCGCCTTACCGGAAGTGCCGCCGCCATCTTGAATACATCACTTCCGCCCACCATTATGTCGGAGTCCAATATCTCCGTTGGGTATTGAGGACATTGCGCATCTCCCCCCCATTGCACCGCTCCAAACAAAACCATGTGTCGACCCTCACATATCCGGATCCGCCATAGGTGCCTGCCCAACATTCAAATGAATGATATGAGACAATCACGCCATTCATTGTATGATCTTGATATCAATGGCAGGACACCATATTGCTGGAGTCCGGGTGGCATCAGCGCCATTATATGTATGCCATGTTTACACTCGATTATATGTGCCATATGTTAAGGTATATCTAGATATCCGTGCCAGCGCCGGATCGTTCACATGAGGCATCGGCGCTATTATATGTGTGCCATATTTGTCATATGTGTCATATGTAAGATGTAACTAAATACCAGCGCCAAAGCATATGTGCCCCATACAACCCCAGTTAAGGACACCATATATATAGGGCCCAAGTGGAACGGTATCTATAAATGTATCTCACACATGGTTACTCCTGGACCATATTTCTTGAGTAACTGGATGCTATAATACCGGTGCCAAAATAGCCAGTCATAAAAGGGACACCCATGCATGGTCACTCATAGGCACATGTTTCAAAGTCGCAAGGGAGCCACAGTACCTGTGCCAAAGTTACCCCTTATTAAAGCGACACCATACATACATCACAATTATAGAAGTAGAGTCCGCAGGTGCGGACAGCACCAAGCGGGCGTAGGGGTAAGGGAGAGAAGAAGGGGGCAATGACAAATGATTCCCCATATATATATGGGTGTCAATAGGTAGCCCGAATCTGTAATTCCATGATACCCTATAGATCTCTGCGCTGTAATTTATCCAGGGACATGAATAATGGATGAACCGTCCAATATCGACCTAGTAATGGTCAGAAGAGGATAATAAAAATATACGTAGTTATCAATCCATATATATATATAATGTCCCTAGACAGCTAAAGATAAATATGGGGGGGAAGGGGAAGGGGAGGAAAACAGAGGGAGGGGGGGGGGTACAGCCATAGGAACAAACTAAGTGACTTAAAAGTTAGATCTGAAAAAAGAATATACAAAAAAAAAAAAGAAACTCCTTTCAGGGCCAAAAAATGGGTGTGGTGGCTCCCCTACCCCATGATAAAGCACAATAAGACTTGCCTAGAGGTAGGCCTATAGTGTCAGGTATAGGGAGTATTGGACAAAAAATTGGTATCTATTTGGATGATGTTTTAAGACCTTTTGTACTGTCCCTCCCATCTTACATCAGGGACACTATGGACCTCCTGCACAAACTAGAGGGTATTTTTCTCGAACCAGACACCTTACTCGCCAGCATTGATGTTGAGGCCCTGTACTCCTCAATTCCACACGAATGTGGAATTCGGGGGGTACGACACTTCATTAGTGCTAGGGGCTGTCAATTCAATGCTCACAATGAGTTTATCGTGACTCTCCTCGAGTTTGTGCTTACCAACAACTACTTTACCTTTGATGGCAGAATCCTCCACCAGCTCAGGGGCACCGCTATGGGGAATCCCTGTGCGCCCACTTACGCAAACTTGTTCCTGGGCTGGTGGGAGGAGAATATTGCCTTTTCAGAACTGCACACCAATTACCTGGCCCATATTGATTTATGGGTCAGGTATATTGATGATATTTTTGTGATATGGAAAGGGACAAAAGAGGAGTTTGGTCTATTCATGACATCACTGAATGACAATCAGCTCGGTCTTAAATTCACCTTTGATATTCAAGAAATTCAATTACCATTTCTTGATGTACTGATTACTAAGTCTAGGGATGGGGATCGTCTGGAGAGTACAATCTATAGGAAACCCACCGCAACCAATTCCTTGTTAATATGGGATAGTAGCCACCCCTACTCCCTCAAGAAAGGGATCCCGAAAGGCCAATATTTAAGATTAAAACGAAACTGCTCCAACCAAAAGGACTTTAAAGTTATGGCCGACGACCTCAGATTGAGGTTCTTGGCCCGAGGCTATCCAGATCGGATTTTGCGAGAAGCTTTCCGATATGCTAACAAACAAAAGAGGAAAAAACTCCTCATACCACGTAAGGAGGAGGGTCAACTATCCACAGTAACGAGATTAATTTGCACTTATGATAATGGAGCATCATCCGTAAAAAACATCATACGGAAACACTGGGGGGTGTTAAAGATGGATGAGGATTTGAGAGACACTCTGTGAAAATAACCAGTGATCACCTATCGTAGGGCCAAAACTCTGGGTGATAGACTCGTACATAGTCACTTCTCTGCACCCAGGGTAACAACATGGCTCCCACAAAGGCCGGCAGGGTGCTTTAGGTGTGGTGGGTGCATAGCATGTGAATCAATATGCACTGGTAAAGAATTTTTTAATGACAACACACAAGAGACATTTAAGCTAAAGAAATTTGTCAATTGTAGGAGTACAGGGGTTATCTACAGAGTCACGTGTCAATGTGGCATCACCTATGTTGGGAAGACAATTAGGGAGTTTAGGAGAAGGGTGGGGGAACACCTTCGCGACATACGACATCAAAGAGATACCCCAATCGCCAAACATGTCAATGGTATACATGGAGGAGACACTAGAGTTATACGTTTTATGGGGATTGACAAGATTGACATGCCAAACAGAGGTGGTGACCTAGACAGATTGCTATTGCAGAGAGAGGCCAGCTGGATTTTCACGCTGGATACCTGCCACCCTCGAGGCTTGAATGACCAGATCAACTTTGGGTGTTTCTTATAGGAACAATTCTCCCCCTCTTCTAGCCAATTCTCCCCCTCTTTTAGCTTCCTCTCCAACCCTTCCCCCCCCCCCCCCCGGTAGCCGCTTTTTTCTTTTAATGGGGTAGTCTTTCCCAATTCATACAGATTGACTACACAGGCATTTCTGTATTTCCCCACGCTAGGACAATCCGCCCAGTTAGTCAGGCTCTGCTATGGGTGTCCCTTGCTATAGAGCCGGCCAAAGAAAACAAAGCAAGTCTTATTGTGCTTTATCATGGGGTAGGGGAGCCACCACTCCCTACTCTAGTTACGTTCAGTGGCAATATATAATGGGGCCCCTACAATAGGGGCTTAAAACCCATTTTTTGGCCCTGAAAGGAGTTTCTTTTTTTTTTTGTATATTCTTTTTTCGGATCTAACTTTTAAGTCACTTAGTTTGTTCCTATGGCTGTACCCCCCCCTCCCCCTGTTTTCCTCCCCTTTCCCCCCCCCCATATTTATCTTTAGCTGTCTAGGGTCATTATATATATATGGTTTGATAGCTACGTATATTTTTATTATCCTCTTCTGACCATCACTAGGTCGATATTGGACGGTTCATCCATTATTCATGTCCCTGGATAAATTACAGCGCAGAGATCTATAGGGTATCATGGAATTACAGATTCGGGCTACCTATTGACACCCATATATATGGGGAATCATTTGTCATTGCCCCCTTCTTCTCTCCCTTACCCCTACGCCAGTTTGGTGCTGTCCATACCTGCGGACTCTACTTCTATAATTGTGATGTATGTATGGTGTCGCTTTAATAAGGGGTCACCTTGGCACAGGTACTGTGGCTCCCTTGCGACTTTGAAACATGTGCCTATGAGTGACCATGCATGGGTGTCCCTTTTATGACTGGCTATTTTGGCACCGGTATTATAGCATCCAGTTACTCAAGAAATATGGTCCAGGAGTAACCATGTGTGAGATACATTTATAGATACCGTTCCACTTGGGCCCTATATATATGGTGTCCTTGACTGGGGTTGTATGGGGCACATATGCTTTGGCGCTGGTATTTAGTTACATCTTACATATGACACATATGACAAATATGGCACACATATAATAGCGCCGATGCCTCATATGAACGATCCGGCGCTGGCACGGATATCTAGATATACCTTAACATATGGCACATATAATCGAGTGTAAACATGGCATACATATAATGGCGCTGATGCCACCCGGACTCCAGCAATATGGTGTCCTGCCATTGATATCAAGATCATACAATGAATGGCGTGATTGTCTCATATCATTCATTTGAATGTTGGGCAGGCACCTATGGCGGATCCGGATTGATATGTGAGGGTCGACACATGGTTTTGTTTGGAGCGGTGCAATGGGGGGGAGATGCGCAATGTCCTCAATACCCAGCGGAGATATTGGACTCCGACATAATGGTGGGCGGAAGTGATGTATTCAAGATGGCGGCGGCACTTCCGGTAAGGCGCGTCTTCGGCTCCGGAATACAATGGCGGATGACACGGCCGGAATCCGGTATGTGGCGATATCCCTCTAACTAATTGGGGGGTGATTGACTCCAGCTGCATAGTTTAGTTTCTCCATATAAGGGGGGCCATCCGGTCAGCATGTTAGGACTCACATAAGCTGCGGACACAGCCAGCATCTTTTGACCTCGTTAGGGGACCTCCTAGCCACTGCGGGACCCTCTTAATTATCTAGTACGGACGGATACTAATATGGACTTTATGGAGTCGTTTCTGGACTATCCTGCTTAGGACTTTGTGAGCGGACCCACTGGTTCCTTTTCTTCATATAACTCCCCTGATGATGCTCCCCCATCGGAGTTGAAATGCGTAGGGAGAAGAGAGACATTTAGGGTCACTTTTTGGTTGGTGGTCTCCCATAGTAGGGCACACTTGGGGCCTGTCCTTGTTAGGACAGGAGCTCTTCCAAGGGATTACAGGGAAGACAGTGGCAGTGTACCTTCCCTACCCTTGGCCCTTTACATCTGGAACCACCTCCCTCATGGATTTTGAGGGGTCCTTTCTAATTGTCCGTCAAAATTGATAAGACCGATCCAATTTTTTATCTTGAGCACTGGTTCACTTGAGCACGTTTGTATTGTTTTTGTATGTGTCATGTTTAGTGTTGAGCATTCCGATACCGCAAGTATCGGGTATCGGCCGATACTTGCGGTATCGGAATTCCGATACCGAGATCCGATATTTTTGTGATATCGGGTATCGGTATCGGTAGTGTAAAATAAAGAATTAAAATAAAAAATATTGTTATATTCACCTCTCCGGCGGCCCCTGGACATCAGCGGGAGGATCCGGCGTCCGGCACGGCTTCTTTCTTCAAAATGCGCGCCTTCAGGACCTGTGGAATGACGTCCCGGCTTCTGATTGGTCGCGTGCCGCCCATGTGACCGCCACGCGACCAATCAGAAGCCGCGACGTCATTCCTCAGCTAAAGTCCTAGAATGAGCGCCTTCTAGGACCTGAGGAATGACGTCGCGGCTTCTGATTGGTCGCGTGGCGGTCACATGGGCGGCACGCGACCAATCAGAAGCCGGGACGTCATTCCACAGGTCCTGAAGGCGCGCATTTTGAAGAAAGAAGCCGGGCCGGACGCCGGATCCTCCCGCTGATGTCCAGGGGCCGCCGGAGAGGTGAATATAACAATATTTTTTATTTTAATTCTTTATTTTACACTTTAATATGGATCCCAGGGCCTGAAGGAGAGTTTCCTCTCCTTCAGACCCTGGGATCCATGAGGATACATTCCGATACTTGATGTCCCATTGACTTGTATTGGTATCGGATATCGGTATCGGCGATATCCGATATTTTTCGGGTATCGGCCGATACTATCCGATACCGATACTTTCAAGTATCGGACGGTATCGCTCAACACTAGTCATGTTAGGATCCGAATTTTTTATCCATATATGTATTAAAGGTTATGTTTTAATTTAGTGGATATCCTCCATAGCTATTCCCATAATTTTCCAGAGGGTACAGACAGGGCTAGTTTCTATATAGGCCTTAGCTATTTCATGTTGAAAGAAAATAAAGATATTCTCACATTTTTTGGGAGACTAAATGAAAATTAAATTTACCTTAGTGAACCGTATAAACCGGCACTTTTCATACACTACTTATATTTATCATGGAATTCATGAAAATGGGCTATATACCGTATATACTTGAGTATAAGCCGACCCGAGTATCAGCCAACCCCCCTAATTTTGCCACAAAAAACTGGGAAAACTTAATGACTTGAGTATAAGCCTAGGGTAAGAAATGCAGCAGGTACCAGTAAATGTCAAAACAAAAATAGATACCAATAAAAGTAAAATTAATTGAGACATCAGTAGGTTAAGTGTTTTTGAATATCCATATTGAATCAGGAGCCCCATATAATGCTCCATAAAGTTTATGATGGCCCTATAAGATGCTCCATATTAAAATATGCCCCATATAATCCTGCATAAAGGTTAATAATGGCCCCATAAGATGCTCCATAGACATATGTGCCCCATGTAATGCTGCACAAATGTTGATTATGGCCCCATACAGACACTTGCCCCATATAGTACTGCACAAACGTTATGGCCCCATACAGACACTTGCCCCATATAGTACTGCACAAACGTTATGGCCCCATACAGACACTTGCCCCATAGAGTACTGCACAAACATTATGGCCCCACACAGACACTTGCCCCATATATTATCATACCAAAAAACACCCTAACAATAATAGGTGAAAAAGAGGCATAAGCACATGTAATATATTTAAAACATAATATTTTTGTTAAGCAAAAAAACATTAAAAACAAGACAAGGAATTTCAAAGAAATTACTGATGGAAAAAACAAAAGGAAAAAAGGAAATGGACAAAGCTGCATGACACTATAGCATCTTCCAAATATTTATATATATTTATGGGAACCAGCCCTATAAAAATAAAAAATAAATAAATAAAGTGGCATGTGCACACAACATCTATTGCTAGGAAAACCGAATCCATGTATTAGCAGTAGTATATAATGATTATTTTATAGACAGGCTTACGCATATTGCGCAATAATATATATAAATTTTCTTGCCTCTATAATTAAGTATACAAAGTGCCTCGTGCTAAACTGTTGCGGTTTATCAAAAACAAAGTGTCAGCGTGCTTACACCGCCTAAAAAAAAGTGAAGGTGCTTAGTGCAGAAAATCACAGATATGTACTAATAAGCAGTAGCAGCAGAGAACCTGTTTGCAGGAGTTTCAATACTCATAAGACAAAGTGTCAATGTGTCTGCACCGCTTAACCCCTTCCCGACCCATGACGCCACGAAGGCGTCATGAAAGTCGGTGCCAATCCGACCCATGACGCCTATGTGGCGTCATGGAATGATCGCGTCCCTGCAGATCGGGTGAAAGGGTTAACTCCCATTTCACCTGATCTGCAGGGACAGGGGGAGTGGTAGTTTAGCCCAGGGGGGGTGGCTTCACCCCCTCGTGGCTACGATCGCTCTGATTGGCTGTTGAAAGTGAAACTGCCAATCAGAGCGATTTGTAATATTTCACCTATTATAACTGGTGAAATATTACAATCCAGCCATGGCCGATGCTGCAATATCATCGGCCATGGCTGGAAACACTAATGTGCCCCCACCCCACCCCACCGATCGCCCCCCCAGCCCCCCGATCTGTCCGGTACACTGCTCCGGCTCCCCTCCGTCCTGTGCTCCGCTCCCCCCCCGTGCTCTTGTCCGCTCCCCCCGTGCTCCAATCACCCCCCCGTGCTCCAATCACCCCCCCTGCACTCCAATCCACCCCCCTGTGCTCCGCTCCACCCCCCCGTGCTCCGTTCCAGCCCCCCCGTGCTCCGTTCCACGCCCCCGTGCTCCGTTCCACGCCTGCCCCGCTCCGATCCCCCCTCCCATGCTCCGATCCCCCCCCCCCCGTGCTCCCCCCCACCCCATCATACTTACCGATCCTGCCGGGCTCCGTCCGTCTTCTCCCTGGGCGCCGCCATCTTCCAAAATGGCGGGCGCATGCGCAGTGCGCACGCCGAATCTGCCGGCTGGCAGATTCGTTCCAAAGTGCATTTTGATCACTGAGATAGATTATATCTCAGTGATCAAAATAAAAAAAATAATAAATGACCCCCCCTGTTATGTTTGCTAATGACAGGTGTTATGAAGGCAATCCAGAAACACAGTGTGCTTAGCGATCAGAGCGCACACAGTGATCTGACAAATACCCAAAAATACAAGAACGAGCTCTGAGACGTGGAAACTCTGTAGACTGCACACCTGATCCTATCCTAAACACAACTAAAAGCGGCTGTGGATTGCGCCTAACAACTACCTAGGCAACTCGGCACAGCCTAAGAAACTAGCTAGCCTGAAGATAGAAAAATAGGCCTGACTTGCCCCAGAGAAATTCCCCAAAGGAAAAGGCAGCCCCCCACATATAATGACTGTGAGTAAGATGAAAAGACAAAACGTAGGGATGAAATAGATTCAGCAAAGTGGGGCCCGATATTCTAGGACAGAGCGAGGACAGTAAAGCGAACTTTGCAGTCTACAAAAAACCCTAAAGCAAAACCACGCAAAGGGGGCAAAAAAAAAACACCGTGCCGAACTAACGGCACGGCGGTACACCCTTTGCGTCTCAGAGCTTCCAGCAAAACAAAAGACAAGCTAGACAGAAAAAAAGCAACAAAAAAGCAAAAAGCACTTAGCTATACAGAGCAGCAGGTCACAGGAACAATCAGGAGAAGCTCAGATCCAACACTGAAACATTGACAAGGAGCAAGGATAGCAGCATCAGGCGGAGTTAAGTAATGAAGCAGTTAACGAGCTCACCAGAACACCTGAGGGAGGAAGCTCAGAAGCTGCAGTACCACTTGTGACCACAGGAGTGAATTCAGCCACAGAATTCACAACAGTACCCCCCCCTTGAGGAGGGGTCACCGAACCCTCACCAGAGCCCCCAGGCCGACCAGGATGAGCCGCATGAAAGGCACGAACAAGATCGGAAGCATGAACATCAGAGGCAAAAACCCAGGAATTATCTTCCTGAGCATAACCCTTCCATTTAACCAGATACTGGAGTTTCCGTCTAGAAACACGAGAATCCAAAATCTTCTCCACAATATACTCCAATTCCCCCTCCACCAAAACCGGGGCAGGAGGCTCAACAGATGGAACCATAGGTGCCACGTATCTCCGCAACAACGACCTATGGAATACATTATGTATGGAAAAGGAGTCTGGGAGGGTCAAACGAAAAGACACAGGATTGAGAACCTCAGAAATCCTATACGGACCAATAAAACGAGGTTTAAATTTAGGAGAGGAAACCTTCATAGGAATATGACGAGAAGATAACCAAACCAGATCCCCAACACGAAGTCGGGGACCCACACGGCGTCTGCGATTAGCGAAAAGTTGAGCTTTCTCCTGGGACAAGATCAAATTGTCCACTACCTGAGTCCAGATCTGCTGCAACCTATCCACCACAGAATCCACACCAGGACAGTCCGAAGACTCAACCTGTCCTGAAGAGAAACGAGGATGGAACCCAGAATTGCAAAAAAATGGAGAAACCAAGGTAGCCGAGCTGGCCCGATTATTAAGGGCGAACTCAGCCAACGGCAAAAAGGACACCCAATCATCCTGGTCTGCAGAAACAAAACATCTCAGATATGTTTCCAAGGTCTGATTGGTTCGTTCGGTCTGGCCATTAGTCTGAGGATGGAAAGCCGAGGAAAAGGATAGGTCAATGCCCATCCTACCACAAAAGGCTCGCCAAAACCTTGAAACAAACTGGGAACCTCTGTCAGAAACAATATTCTCAGGAATGCCATGCAACCGAACCACATGCTGAAAGAACAAAGGTACCAAATCAGAGGAGGAAGGCAATTTAGCCAAGGGCACCAGATGGACCATTTTAGAAAAGCGATCACAGACCACCCAAATGACTGACATCTTTTGAGAAACGGGAAGGTCAGAAATGAAATCCATCGAAATATGTGTCCAAGGCCTCTTTGGGACCGGCAAGGGCAAAAGCAACCCACTGGCACGAGAACAGCAGGGCTTAGCCCTAGCACAAATCCCACAGGACTGCACAAAAGTACGTACATCCCGTGACAGAGATGGCCACCAGAAGGATCTAGCCACTAACTCTCTGGTACCAAAGATTCCAGGATGACCAGCCAACACCGAACAATGAAGTTCAGAGATAAGTTTATTAGTCCACCTATCAGGGACGAACAGTTTCTCTGCTGGACAACGATCAGGTTTATTCGCCTGAAATTTTTGCAGCACCCGCCGCAAATCAGGGGAGATGGCAGACACAATGACTCCTTCCTTGAGGATACCCGCTGGCTCAGATAAACCCGGAGAATCGGGCACAAAACTCCTAGACAGAGCATCCGCCTTCACATTTTTAGAGCCCGGAAGGTACGAAATCACAAAGTCGAAGCGGGCAAAAAATAACGGCCAACGGGCCTGTCTAGGATTCAAGCGCTTGGCAGACTCGAGATAAGTCAAGTTCTTATGATCAGTCAATACCACCACGCGATGCTTAGCTCCTTCAAGCCAATGACGCCACTCCTCGAATGCCCACTTCATGGCCAGCAACTCTCGATTGCCCACATCATAATTACGCTCAGCGGGCGAAAACTTCCTGGAAAAGAAAGCACATGGTTTAATCACTGAGCAATCAGAACCTCTCTGTGACAAAACCGCCCCTGCTCCAATCTCAGAAGCATCAACCTCGACCGGGAACGGAAGAGAAACATCTGGCTGACACAACACAGGGGCAGAACAAAAACGACGCTTCAACTCCTGAAAAACTTCCACAGCAGCAGAAGACCAATTAACCAAATCAGCACCCTTCTTGGTCAAATCGGTCAATGGTTTGGCAATGCTAGAAAAATTACAGATGAAGCGACGATAAAAATTAGCAAAGCCCAGGAACTTTTGCAGACTTTTCAGAGATGTCGGCTGAATCCAATCCTGGATGGCTTGGACCTTAACTGGATCCATCTCGATAGTAGAAGGGGTAAATATGAACCCCAAAAATGAAACTTTCTGCACACCGAAGAGACACTTTGATCCCTTCACAAACAAAGAGTTAGCACGCAGGACCTGAAAAACCATTCTGACCTGCTTCACATGAGACTCCCAGTCATCTGAGAAGATCAAAATGTCATCCAAGTAAACAATCAGGAATTTATCCAGATACTCACGGAAGATGTCATGCATAAAAGACTGAAACACAGATGGAGCATTGGCAAGTCCGAACGGCATCACTAGATACTCAAAATGACCCTCGGGCGTATTGAATGCAGTTTTCCATTCATCTCCTTGCCTGATTCTCACCAGATTATACGCACCACGAAGATCTATCTTAGTGAACCAACTAGCCCCCTTAATCCGAGCAAACAAGTCAGATAACAATGGCAAGGGATACTGAAATTTAACAGTGATCTTATTAAGAAGGCGGTAATCAATACACGGTCTCAGCGAACCATCCTTCTTGGCTACAAAGAAGAACCCTGCTCCCAGTGGTGATGACGATGGGCGAATATGTCCCTTCTCCAGGGATTCCTTCACATAACTGCGCATAGCGGCGTGTTCGGGCACGGATAAATTAAATAATCGACCTTTAGGGAATTTACTACCAGGAATCAAATTGATAGCACAATCACAATCCCTATGCGGAGGTAGAGCATCGGACTTGGGCTCTTCAAATACATCCTGATAATCAGACAAGAACTCTGGGACTTCAGAAGGGGTGGATGACGAAATCGACAAAAATGGAACATCACCATGTACCCCCTGACAACCCCAGCTGGATACCGACATGGAATTCCAATCCAATACTGGATTATGGGTTTGTAGCCATGGCAACCCCAACACGACCACATCATGCAGATTATGCAACACCAGAAAGCGAATAACTTCCTGATGTGCAGGAGCCATGCACATGGTCAGCTGGGCCCAGTATTGAGGTTTATTCTTGGCCAAAGGTGTAGCATCAATTCCTCTCAATGGAATAGGACACCGCAAAGGCTCCAAGAAAAACCCACAACGTTTAGCATAATCCAAATCCATCAGATTCAGGGCAGCGCCCGAATCCACAAACGCCATGACAGAAAACGACGACAAAGAGCATATCAAGGTAATGGACAGAAGGAATTTGGACTGTACAGTACCAATGACGGCAGACCTAGCGGACCGCTTAGTGCGCTTAGGACAATCAGAAATAGCATGAGTGGAATCACCACAGTAGAAACACAGACCATTCAGACGTCTGTATTCCTGCCGTTCAACTCTAGTCATAGTCCTATCGCACTGCATAGGCTCAGGTTTAACCTCAGGCAGTACCGCCAAATGGTGCACAGATTTACGCTCGCGCAAGCGTCGACCGATCTGAATGGCCAAAGACAAAGACTCATTCAAACCAGCAGGCATAGGAAATCCCACCATGACATCCTTAAGAGCCTCAGAGAGACCCTTTCTGAACAAAGCTGCCAGCGCAGATTCATTCCACTGAGTGAGTACTGACCATTTCCTAAATTTCTGACAATATACTTCTATATCATCCTGACCCTGGCACAAAGCCAGCAAATTTTTCTCAGCCTGATCCACTGAATTAGGCTCATCGTACAGCAATCCGAGCGCCAGGAAAAACGCATCGACACTACTCAATGCAGGGTCTCCTGGCGCAAGAGAAAATGCCCAGTCTTGAGGGTCGCCGCGCAAAAAAGAAATAATAATCAAAACCTGTTGAATAGGATTACCAGAAGAATGAGGTTTCAAGGCCAGAAATAGCTTACAATTATTTTTGAAACTTAGAAACTTAGTTCTATCTCCAAAAAACAAATCAGGAATAGGAATTCTTGGTTCTAACATAGATTTCTGATCAATAGTATCTTGAATTTTTTGTACATTTATAACGAGATTATCCATTGAAGAGCACAGACCCTGAATATCCATGTCCACACCTGTGTCCAGAATCACCCAAATGTCTAGGGGGAAAAAAAAAAAGTGAACACAGAGCAGAAAAAAAAAAAAATGATGTCAGAACTTTTTCTTTCCCTCTATTGAGAATCATTAGTTAGGCTCCTTGTACTGTTATGTTTGCTAATGACAGGTGTTATGAAGGCAATCCAGAAACACAGTGTGCTTAGCGATCAGAGCGCACACAGTGATCTGACAAATACCCAAAAATACAAGAACGAGCTCTGAGACGTGGAAACTCTGTAGACTGCACACCTGATCCTATCCTAAACACAACTAAAAGTGGCTGTGGATTGCGCCTAACAACTACCTAGGCAACTCGGCACAGCCTAAGAAACTAGCTAGCCTGAAGATAGAAAAATAGGCCTGACTTGCCCCAGAGAAATTCCCCAAAGGAAAAGGCAGCCCCCCACATATAATGACTGTGAGTAAGATGAAAAGACAAAACGTAGGGATGAAATAGATTCAGCAAAGTGGGGCCCGATATTCTAGGACAGAGCGAGGACAGTAAAGCGAACTTTGCAGTCTACAAAAAACCCTAAAGCAAAACCACGCAAAGGGGGCAAAAAAAACCCACCGTGCCGAACTAACGGCACGGCGGTACACCCTTTGCGTCTCAGAGCTTCCAGCAAAACAAAAGACAAGCTGGACAGAAAAAAAGCAACAAAAAAGCAAAAAGCACTTAGCTATACAGAGCAGCAGGTCACAGGAACAATCAGGAGAAGCTCAGATCCAACACTGAAACATTGACAAGGAGCAAGGATAGCAGCATCAGGCGGAATTAAGTAATGAAGCAGTTAACGAGCTCACCAGAACACCTGAGGGAGGAAGCTCAGAAGCTGCAGTACCACTTGTGACCACAGGAGTGAATTCAGCCACAGAATTCACAACACCCCCCCCCCCCTTTGTCACCCCCATAGGTAGGGACAATAAAAAAATAAAGAATTTTTTTTCCCCCACTAATGTTAGAATAGGGTTAGGGTTAGGGTTAGGGTTAGGGGTAGGGTTAGGGGTAGGGTTAGGGTTAGGGTTAGGGCTAGGGTTAGGGTTAGGGCTAGGGTTAGGGCTAGGGTTAGGGTTTCGGTATGTGCACACGTATTCTGGTCCTCTGCGGATTTTTCCGCTGCGGATTTGATAAATCCGCAGTGCTAAACTGCTGCGGATTTATGGCGGATTTACCGCGTTTTTTTCTGCGCATTTCACTGCGGTTTTACAATTGCGATTTTCTATTGGAGCAGTTGTAAAACCGATGCGGAATCCGCACAAAGAAGTGACATGCTGCGGAATGTAAACCGCTGCGTTTCCGTGCAGTTTTTCCGCAGGATGTGTACAGCGATTTTTGTTTCCCATAGGTTTACATTGAACTGTAAACTCATGGGAAACTGCTGCGGATCCGCAACGTTTTCCGCAGCGTGTGCACATACCTTTAGAATTAGGCTATGTGCACACGGTGCGGATTTGGCTGCGGATTCGCAGCAGTGTTCCATCAGGTTTACAGTACCATGTAAACATATGAAAAACCAAACCCGCTGTGCCCATGGTGCGGAAAATACCGCGCGGAAACGCTGCGTTGTATTTTCCGCAGCATGTCAATTCTTTGTGCGGATTCCACAGCGTTTTACACCTGTTCCTCAATAGGAATCCGCAGGTGAAATCCGCACAAAAAACACCGGAAATCCGCGGAAAATCTGCAGGTAAAATGCAGTGCCTTTTACCCGCGGATTTTTCAAAAATGATGCTGAAAAATCTCACATGAATCCGCAACGTGGGCACATAGCCTTAGGGTTAGGGATGGAATTAGGGTTGTGATTAGGGTTATGGCTACAGTTGGGATTAGGGTTAGGGGTGTGTTGGGGTTAGTGTTGGAGGTAGAATTGAGGGGTTACCACTGTTTAGGCACATCAGGGGTCTCCAAACGCAACATGGCACCACCATTGATTCCAGCCAATCTCGTATTCAAAAACAGTGGTTTACCCCCACATATGGGTTACCAGCATACTCAGGACAAACTGCGCAACAATTACTGGGGTCCAATTTCTCCTGTTACCCTTGTGAATCTAAAAAAATGCTTGCTAAAACATCATTTTTGAGGAAAGAAAAATGATTTTTTATTTTCACGGCTCTGCGTTGTAAACGTCTGTGAAGCACTTGGGGGTTCAAAGTGCTCACCACATATCTAGATAAGTTCCTTGGGGGGTCTAGTTTCTAAAATGGGGTCACTTGTGGGGGGTTTCTACTGTTTAGGCACACCAGGGGCTCTGCATACGCAATGTGACGCCCGCAGACCATTCCATCAAAGTCTGCATTTCAAAAGTCACTACTTCCCTTCTGAGCCCTGACGTGTGCCCAAACAGTGGTTTACCTCCACACATGGGGTATCAGCGTACTCAGGAGAAACTGGACAACAACTTTTGGGGTCCAATTTCTCCTGTAACCCTTGGAAAAATAAAAAATTCTGGGCTAAATAATTATTTTTGAGGAAAGAAAATGTATTTATTATTTTCACGGCTCTGCATTATAAACTTCTATGAAGCACTTGGGGGTTCAAAGTGCTCACCACACATCTAGATAAGTTCCTTTCGGGGTCTAGTTTCCAAAATGGGGTCACTTGTGGGGGGTTTCTACTGTTTAGCCACATCAGGGGCTCTGCAAACGCAACGTGACGCCCGCAGAGCATTCCATCAAAGTCTGCATTTCAAAACGTCACTACTTCAATTCCGAGCCCCGGCATGTGCCCAAACAGTAGTTTACCCCCACATATGGGGTATCACCGTACTCAGGAGAAACTGGACAACAAATATTGGGGTCAAATTTCTCCTGTTACCCTTGGGAAAATTAAAAAATTCTGGGCTAAATAATTATTTTTGAGGAAAGAAAACGTATTTATTATTTTCACGGCTCTGCATTATAAACTTCTGTGAAGCACTTGGGGGTTCAAAGTGCTCACCACACATCTAGATAAGTTCCTTTCGGGGTCTAGTTTCCAAAATGGGGTCACTTGTGGGGGGTTTCTACTGTTAAGCCACATCAGGGGCTCTGCAAACGCAACGTGACGCCCACAGAGCATTCCATCAAAGTCTGCATTTCAAAACGTCACTACTTCACTTCCGAGCCTCGGCATGTGCCCAAACAGTGGTTTACCCCCACATATGGGGTATCAGCATACTCAGGAGAAACTGGACAACAACTTTTGAGGTCCAATTTCTCCTGTAACCCTTGGGAAAATAAAAAATTCTGGGCTAAATATTTATTTTTGAGGAAAGAAAACGTATTTATTATTTTCACGGCTCTGCATTATAAACTTTTATGAAGCACTTGGGGGTTCAAAGTGCTCACCACACATCTAGATAAGTTCCTTTCGGGGTCTAGTTTCCAAAATGGGGTCACTTGTGGGGAGTTTCTACTGTTAAGCCACATCAGGGGCTCTGCAAACGCAACGTGACGCCCACAGAGCATTCCATCAAAGTCTGCATTTCAAAACGTCACTACTTCACTTCCGAGCCCCGGCATGTGCCCAAACAGTGGTTTACCCCCACATATGGGGTATCAGCGTACTCAGGAGAAACTGGACAACAACTTTTGGGGTCAAATTTCTCCTGTTACCCTTGGGAAAATAAAAAATTGCAGGCTAAAAAATCATTTTTGAGAAAATATTTTTTTTTTTTGTTTTCATGGCTCTGCGTTATAAACTTCTGTGAAGCACTTGGGGGTTCAAAGTCCTCACCACACATCTAGATTAGTTCCTTTGGGGGTCTAGTTTCCGAAATGGGGTCATTTCTGGGGGATCTCCAATGTTTAGGCACACAGGGGCTCTCCAAACGTGACATGGTGTCCGCTAATGATTGGAGCTAATTTTCCATTTAAAAAGCCAAATGGCGTGCCATCCCTTCCGAGCCCTGCCGTGCGCCCAAACAGTGGTTTACCCCCACATATCGGGTATCAGCGTACTCAGGACAAACTGGACAACAACAATTGGGGTCCAATTTCTCCTATTATCCTTGGCAAAATAGGAAATTCCAGGCTAAAAAATCATTTTTGAGGAAAGAAAAATTATTTTTTATTTTCATGGCTCTGCGTTATAAACTTCTGTGAAGCACCTGGGGGTTTAAAGTGCTCAATATGCATCTATATAAGTTCCTTGGGGGGTCTAGTTTCCAAAATGGGGTCACTTGTTGGGGAGCTCCAATGTTTAGGCACACAGGGGCTCTACAAACGCGACATGGTGTCCGCTAACAATTGGAGCTAATTTTCCATTCAAAAAGTCAAATGGCGCGCCTTCCCTTCCGAGCCATGCCGAGTGCCCAAACAGTGGTTTACCCCACATATGAGGTATCGGCGTACTCGGGAGAAATTGCCCAACAAATTTTATGATCCATTTTATCCTATTGCCCATGTGAAAATGAAAAAATTGAGGCGAAACATTTTTTTTTGTGAAAAAAAAGTACTTTTTCATTTTTACAGATCAATTTGTGAAGCACCTGATGGTTTAAAGTGCTCACTAGGCATCTAAATAAGTTCCTTGGGGGGTCTAGTTTCCAAAATGGGGTCACTTGTGGGGGAGCGCCAATGTTTAGGCACACAGGAGCTATCCAAACGCGACATGGTGTCCGCTAACGATGGAAATAATTTTTCATTGAAAAAGTCAAATGGCGCTCCTTCCCTTCCGAGCCTTACCATGTGCCCAAACAGTGGTTTACCCCCACATGTGAGGTATTGGTGTACTCAGGAGAAATTGCCCAACAAATTTTAGGATCCATTTTATTTTGTTGCAGATGTGAAAATGAAAAAATTGAGGCTAAAAAATTTTTTTGTGAAAAAAAAGTACTTTTTCATTTTTATGGATCAATTTGTGAAGCACCTGGGGGTTCAAAGTGCTCACTATGCATCTAGATAAGTTCCTTGGGGCGTTTAGTTTCCAAAATGGGGTCACTTGTGGGGGAGCTCCAATTTTTAGGCACACGGGAGCTCTCCAAACGTGACATGGTGTCCGCTAAAGAGTGGAGCCAATTTTTGATTCAAAAATCCCTTCCAAGCCCTGCCGTGCGCCCAAACAGTAGTATACCCCCACATTTGAGGTATCAGCGTACTCAGGACGAATTGGACAACAACTTTCGTGGTTCAGTTTCTCCTTTTACGATTGGGAAAATAAAAAAATTGTTGCTAAAAGATAATTTTTGTGACTAAAAAGTTAAATGTTCATTTTTTCCTTCCATGTTGCTTCTGCTGCTGTGAAGCACCTGAAGGGTTAATAAACTTCTTGAATGTGGTTTTGAGTACCTTGAGGGGTGCAGTTTTTAGAATGGTGTCACTTTTGGGTATTTTCAGCCAAATAGACCCCTCAAACTGACTTCAAATGTGAGGTGGTCCCTAAAAAAAATGGTTTTGTAAATTTCGTTGTAAAAATGAGAAATCGCTGGTCAAATTTTAACCCTTATAACTTCCTAACAAAAAAAAATTTTGTTTCCAAAATTGTGCTGATGTAAAGTAAACATGTGGGAAATGTTATTTATTAACTATTTTGTGTCACATATCTCTCTGGTTTAACAGAATAAAAATTCAAAATGTGAAAATTGCTAAATTTTCAACATTTTCTCCAAATTTCCGTTTTTATCGCAAATAAACGCAGAATTTATTGACCTAAATTTACCACTAACATGAAGCCCAATATGTCACGAAAAAACAGTCTCAGAACCGCTAGGATCCGTTGAAGCGTTCCTGAGTTATTACCTCATAAAGGGACACTGGTCAGAATTGCAAAAAACGGCAAGGTCTTTAAGGTCAAAATAGGCTGGGTCATGAAGGGGTTAAAATAAGCTAAAGGTGCCTAGTGCAAAGATCATAGAGATATAATAATATGCAATAGCAGCAGAGAACCTGTTTGCAGGAGTTTCAATAGTCATAAGACAAAGTGTCAATGTGCCTGCACCGCTTAAAATAAGCTGAAAGGGACATGCCCCTATTTGAAGAAGCCACCAGGCGAAACGGCGCTGTCAGGGTCACTGACGGGCACACAAGGAAGGACACACATAGATGTGAGTAAAATAGGATTTCGGCTGCTACTGCTTATCATTACATCTGCTTGTCACTTTTTGCACTAGGCACTTTCAGCTTATTTTAAGCGGTGCAGGCACATTGACACTTTGTTTTATGAGTACTGAAACTCCTGCAAACAGGTTCTCTGCTGCTACTGCTTATTAGTACATCTCTGTGATTTTTTGCACTAAGCACCTTCACCTTTTTTTAGGCGATGTAAGCACGCTGACACTTTGTTTTTGATAAACCGCAACAGTTTGGCACGAGGCACTTTGTATACTTAACTAGCTGAAGAGCCCGGCGTTGCCTGGGCATAGTAAATATCTGTGGTTAGTTATAGCACCTCACTTCTCTTATTTTCCCAACACGCCTCTCATTTTTCCCATCACATCTTTCATTTTCCCTCTCACATCTCTCATTTTCCCCCTCACTCCTCTCATTCCCCCCTAACACTTGTCATTTTGACCTCACATCTGTCATTTTCCGATCACTCCACTATTTTCCCTCACTCCTCTCATTTTGCACTCACACCTTTTCATTTTCACTTCACACCTCTCATTTTCACATCAGTATATACATGTTTGTCATGTCCCTTGTATATAGTATACACCTGAATGTCATCTCCTGTATATAGTATATACCTGTATGTCATCTCCCCTTTATATAGTATATACCTGCTGTGTGGCATCTCCCCTGTATATAGTATATACCTGCATGTCATCTCCTCCTATATATAGTATATACCTGTGTGTCATCTCCCCTGTATATAGTATATATCTGTGCGTCATCTCCTCCTGTATATAGTATATACCTGTATGTCATCTTCTCCTGTATATAGTATATACCTGTAGGTCATCTGCTCCTGTATATAGTATATACCTGTGTGTCATCTTCTCCTGTATATAGTATATACCTGTATGTCATCTCCTCCTGTATATAGTATGTACCTGTATGTCATCTCCTCCTCTATATAGTATATACCTGTGTGTCATCTCTCCTGTATATAGTATATACCTGTGTGTTATCTCCCCTGTACATAGTATATATCTGTATGTCATTTCCTCCTGTATTAGACCTCGTTCACATGTTATTTGGTCAATATTTTTACCTCAGTATTTGTAAGCTAAATTGGCAGCCTGATAAATCCCCAGCCAACAGGAAGCCCTCACCCCTGGCAGAATATATTAGCTCACACATACACATAATAGACAGGTCATGTGACTGACAGCTGCCGTATTTCCTATATGGTACATTTGTTGCTCTTGTTGTTTGTCTGCTTATTAATCAGATTTTTATTTTTGAAGGATAATACCAGACTTGTGTGTGTTTTAGGGCGAGTTTCGAGTGTCAAGTTGTGTGTGTTGAGTTGCGTGTGGCGATATGCATGTAGCAACTTTTGTGGGATGAGTTTTGTGTGGCGACATGTGTGTAGCAACATTTTGTGTGTCGAGTTGCATGTGACAGGTTAGTGTAGCAAGTTTTGCGCATGGCGAGTTTTGCGCGTGGCGAGTTTTATGTGTGGTGCCTTTTGAGTATGTGCAAGTTTTGTGTGAGGCAACTTTTAGATGTGTTGCAACTTTTGTGCTTGTGGCAATTTTTCCGCGGGTGCAAGTTTTGCATGTGGCGAGTTTTCCCATGAGGTGAGTTTTGCACGTGTGGCGAGTTTTGCGTGAGCCTAGTTTTGCATGTGGTGAGTTTTGTGCATGGCGAGTTGTAAGCGGCGACTTTTGTGTTTCGACTTTTATGTGGCGAGGTTGGTGTATGTGTGGTGAAATGTGTGCTGAGGGTGATATGTGTTCAAGCACGTGGTAGTGTGTGGCGCATTTTGTGTGTGTGTTCATATCCCTGTGTGTGGTGAGTATCCCATGTCGGGGCCCCACCTTAGCAACTGTACGGTATATACTCTTTGGCGCCATCACTCTCATTCTTTAAGTCCCCCTTGTTCACATCTGGCAGCTGTCAATTTGCCTCCAACACTTTTCCTTTCACTTTTTCCCCATTATGTAGATAGGGGCAAAATTGTTTGGTGAATTGGAAAGTGCGGGGTTAAAATTTCACCTCACAACATAGCCTATGACGCTCTCGTGGTCCAGACGTGTGACTGTGCAAAATTTTGTGGCTGTAGCTGCGACGCCTCCAACACTTTTCCTTTCACTTTTTCCCCATTATGTAGATAGGGGCAAAATTGTTTGGTGAAGTGGAACGCGCGGGGTGAAAATTTTACCTCACAACATAGCCTATGAGGCTCTCGGGGTCCAGAAGTGTGACTGTGCAAAATTTTGTGGCTGTAGCTGCGACGGTGCAGATGCCAATCCCGGACATACATTCATACATACAGGTCCTTCTCAAAAAATTAGCATATAGTGTTAAATTTCATTATTTACCATAATGTAATGATTACAATTAAACTTTCATATATTATAGATTCATTATCCACCAACTGAAATTTGTCAGGTCTTTTATTGTTTTAATACTGATGATTTTGGCATACAACTCCTGATAACCCAAAAAACCTGTCTCAATAAATTAGCATATTTCACCCATCCAATCAAATAAAAGTGTTTTTTAACAACAAACAAAAAAACCATCAAATAATAATGTTCAGTTATGCACTCAATACTTGGTCGGGAATCCTTTGGCAGAAATGACTGCTTCAATGCGGCGTGGCATGGAGGCAATCAGCCTGTGACACTGCTGAGATGTTATGGAGGCCCAGGATGCTTCAATAGCGGCCTTAAGCTCATCCAGAGTGTTGGGTCTTGCGTCTCTCAACTTTCTCTTCACAATATCCCACAGATTCTCTATGGGGTTCAGGTCAGGAGAGTTGGCAGGCCAATTGAGCACAGTAATACCATGGTCAGTAAACCATTTACCAGTGGTTTTGGCACTGTGAGCAGGTGCCAGGTCGTGCTGAAAAATGAAATCTTCATCTCCATAAAGCATTTCAGCCGATGGAAGCATGAAGTGCTCCAAAATCTCCTGATAGCTAGCTGCATTGACCCTGCCCTTGATGAAACACAGTGGACCAACACCAGCAGCTGACATGGCACCCCACACCATCACTGACTGTGGGTACTTGACACTGGACTTCAGGCATTTTGGCATTTCCTTCTCCCCAGTCTTCCTCCAGACTCTGGCACCTTGATTTCCGAATGACATGCAAAATTTGCTTTCATCAAAAAAAAGTACTTGGGACCACTTAGCAACAGTCCAGTGCTGCTTCTCTGTAGCCCAGGTCAGGCGCCTCTGCCGCTGTTTATGGTTCAAAAGTGGCTTTACCTGGGGAATGCGGCACCTGTAGCCCATTTCCTGCACACGCCTGTGCACGGTGGCTCTGGATGTTTCCACACCAGACTCAGTCCACTGCTTCCTCAGGTTCCCCAAGGTCTGGAATCGGTCCTTCTCCACAATCTTCCTCAGGGTCCGGTCTCCTCTTCTCGTTGTACAGCGTTTTCTGCCACATTGTTTCCTTCCAACAGACTTACCATTGAGGTGCCTTGATACAGCACTCTGGGAACAGCCTATTTGTTGAGAAATTTCTTTCTGGGTCTTACCCTCTTGCTTGAGGGTGTCAATGATGGCCTTCTTGACATCTGTCAGGTCGCTAGTCTTACCCATGATGGGGGTTTTGAGTAATGAACCAGGCAGGGAGTTTATAAAAGCCTCAGGTATCTTTTGCATGTGTTTAGAGTTAATTAGTTGATTCAGAAGATTAGGGTAATAGGTCGTTTAGAGAACCTTTTCTTGATATGCTAATTTATTGAGACAGGTTTTTTGGGTTATCAGGAGTTGTATGCCAAAATCATCAGTATTAAAACAATAAAAGACCTGACAAATTTCAGTTGGTGGATAATGAATCTATAATATATGAAAGTTTAATTGTAATCATTACATTATGGTAAATAATGAAATTTAACACTATATGCTAATTTTTTGAGAAGGACCTGTACACACATACACACACACATTCAGCTTTATATATTAGATTATAGAGGCAAGAAAATTTATATATATTATTGTGCAATATGCGTAAGCCTGTCTATAAAATAATCATTATATACTACTGCTAATACATGGATTCGGTTTCCTAGCAATAGATGTTGTGTGCACATGCCACTTTATTTATTTATTTTTTATTTTTATAGGGCTGGTTCCCATAAATATATATAAATATTTGGAAGGTGCTATAGTGTCATGCAGCTTTGTCCATTTCCTTTTTTCCTTGTGTTTTTTCCATCAGTAATTTCTTTGAAATTCCTTGTCTTGTTTTTAATGTTTTTTGTTTAACCCCTTAAGCCCCGGGAGTGGTTTGCACGTTAATGACCGGGCCAATTTTTACAATTCTGACCACTGTCCCTTTATGAGGTTATAACTCTGGAACGCTTCAACGGATCTTGGCGATTCTGACATTGTTTTCTCGTGACATATTGTACTTCATGATAGTGCTAAAATTTCTTTGATATTACCTGCGTTTATTTGTGAAAAAAATGGAAATTTGGCGAAAATTTAGGAAATTTCGCAATTTTCCAACTTTGAATTTTTATGCCCTTAAATCACAGAGATATGTCACGCAAAATACTTAATAATTAACATTTCCCACATGTCTACTTTACATCAGCACAATTTTGGAAACAATTTTTTTTTTGTTAGGGAGTTATAAGGGTTAAAAGTTGACCAGCAATTTCTCATTTTTACAACAAAATTTACAAAACCATTTTTTTTAGGGACCACCTCACATTTGAAGTCACATTTAGGGGTCTATATAGCAAAAAATACCCAAAAGTGACACCACTAGTGTAGAGCGATACCGTCCGATACTTGAAAGTATCGGTATCGGATAGTATCGGCCGATACCCGAAAAATATCGGATATCGCCGATACCGATATCCGATACCAATACAAGTCAATGGGACATCAAGTATCGGAAGGTATTCTCATGGTTCCCAGGGTCTGAAGGAGAGGAAACTCTCCTTCAGGCCCTGGGATCCATAGGGATGTGTAAAATAAAGAATTAAAATAAAAAATATTGATATGCTCACCTCTCCGGCGGCCCCTGGACATCACGCTGCTAACCGGGAGGCTTCTTTGCTTAAAATGCGCGCCTTTAGGACCTGCGAATGACGTCCCGGCTTCTGATTGGTCGCGTGCCGCCCATGTGACCGGCACGCGACCAATCAGAAGCCGCGACATCATTCGCAGGTCCTCAATTCCTAGAATTAGGAGTTTTTGTGAATGAGAATGACGTCGCGGCTTCTGATTGGTCGCGTGCCGGTCACATGGGCGGCACGCGACCAATCAGAAGCCGCGACGTCATTCTCATTCACTAAACTCCTAATTCTAGGAATTGAGGACCTGCGAATGACGTCACGGCTTCTGATTGGTCGCGTGGCGGTCACATGGGCGGCACGCGACCAATCAGAAGCCGGGACGTCCTTCGCAGGTCCTAAAGGCGCGCATTTTAAACAAAGAAGCCTCCCGGTTAGCAGCGTGATGTCCAGGGGCCGCCGGAGAGGTGAGCATATCAATATTTTTTATTTTAATTCTTTATTTTACACATCCCTATTGATCCGATACCGATACCCGATATCACAAAAATATCGGATCTCGGTATCGGAATTCCGTTACTGCAAGTATCGGCCGATAACCGATACTTGCGGTATCGGAATGCTCAACACTAGACACTATTCTAAAAACTGCACCCCTCATGCTGATCAAAACCACATTCAAGAAGTTTATTAACCCTTCTGGTGCTTCATGACACCTAAAGCAATGTTGAAAGAAAAAATGAAAATTTAACTTTTTAGTCATGAAAACGATCTTTTAGCAACAATTTTTTTATTTTCCCAAAGGTAACAGGAGAAATTGGACTGCAAAAGTTGTAGTCCAATTTGTCCTGAGTAAGACAATACCCCACATGTGGGGGGGAACCACTGTTTGGGCGCATGGCAGGGCTCAGAAGGGAAGGAGCGCCATAAGACTTTTTCAAGCTAAAATTAGCTGGAATTGAGATCGGACGCCACGTCGTGTTTGGTGAACCCCTGATGTGCCTAAACAGTGGAAACCCCCCACAAGTGACCCCATTTTGGAAACTAGACCCCCTAAGGAACTTATCTAGATGTGTGGTGAGCACTTTTATCCCCAAGTGCTTCACAGAAGTTTATACCGCCCGTGCGTAAAATAAAAAAACGTATTTTTTCCACAAACATGATCGTTTAGTCCCCAATTTTTATTTTCACAAGGGTAACTGAAGAAATTGGACCATAAAAGTTGTAGTCCAATTTGTCCTGAGTAAGACAATACCCCATATGTGGGGGGAACCACTGTTTGGGCGCATGGCAGGGCTCAGAAGGGAAGGAGCGCCATAAGACTTTTTCAAGCTAAAATTAGCTGGAATTGAGATCGGACGCCATGTCGTGTTTGGTGAGCCCCTGATGTACCTAAACAGTGGAAACCCCCCACAAGTGACCCCATTTTGGAAACTAGACCCCCTAAGGAACTTATCTAGATGTGTGGTGAGCACTTTTATCCCCCAAGTGCTTCACAGAAGTTTATACCGCCCATGCGTAAAAATAAAAAAACGTATTTTTTCCACAAACATGATCGTTTAGTCCCCAATTTTTTATTTTCACAAGGGTAACTGAAGAAATTGGACCATAAAAGTTGTAGTCCAATTTGTCCTGAGTGAGACAATACCCCATATGTCAGGGGGAACCACTGTTTTGGCGCATGGCAGGGCTCAGAAGGGAAGGAGCGCCATAAGACTTTTTCAAGCTAAAATTAGCTGAAATTGAGATCGGACGCCATGTCGTGTTTGGTGAGCCCCTGATGTGCCTAAACAGTGGAAACCCCCCACAAGTGACCCCAATTTGGAAACTAGACCCCCTAAGGAACTTGTCTAGATGTGTGGTGACAACTTTGAACCCCCAAGTGTTTCACTAAAGTTTATAACGCCCGGGCGTGAAAATAAAAAATCCTATTTTTTTCCCACAAAAATGATCTTTTAGTCCCCAATTTTTTATGTTTCCCAAGGGTAACGGGAGAAATTGGACCACAAAAGTTGTTGTCCAATTTGTCCTGAGTAGGCTGGTACCCCATATGTGGGAGAAAACTACTGTTTGGGCACACGTCAGGGCTCGGAAGGGAAGTAGTGACGTTTTGGAATGCAGGTTTTGATGGAATCGTCTGCGGCCGTCATGTTCCGTTTGACGAGCCCCTGATGTGCCTAAACAGTGGAAACCCCCCACAAGTGACCCCAATTTGGAAACTAGACCCCCTAAGGAACTTGTCTAGATGTGTGGTGACAACTTTGAACCCCCAAGTGTTTCACTAAAGTTTATAACGCCCGGGCGTGAAAATAAAAAATCCTATTTTTTGCCCACAAAAATGATCTTTTAGTCCCCAATTTTTTAATTTCCCAAGGGTAACAGGAGAAATTGGACCACAAAAGTTGTCCAATTTGCCCTGAGTACACTGGTACCCCACATGTGGGAAAAAACTGTTTGGGCACACGTTGGGGCTCGAAAGGGAAGTACTGACGTTTTTGAATGCAGACTTTGATGGAATCGTCTGCGGGCGTCATGTTCCATTTGCAGAGCCCCTGATGTGCCTAAACAGAAAAAAAAACACAAGTGACAACATTTTGGAAAGTAGACCCCCAGAGAACTTACGTAGATGTGCCAACTTTGGAATTATTCTATTTCCTGGAAAGTAAATTAGTAGTGCATGGAGGTGTGGTACAATTTAAAGCAATCCTTCATACACAGGCCAGGTTTGTCGGGGCAGGTGTCGCATTGATAGGTGGTGTCCCTTCGAATTCCTCTTTTGTAGCACACTCGGCACCTTTTTTGTGGCTTACCTTTTCTATCAGTTGGCGGGATCACCCCAGGAAAATGCTGGCCTGGTACGATACGTGCACCTTCAGTTCCAGAAGTACTGGGGCCCGCTCCTTCACTCGTGCCAAACATCAGGGCCTTAACCACTACCTCCTGGAAATGAAGGTACGACGTATCGGTGTTGCGTGCACATCGTGACAGCAGGAAAGCGTTGAGCATTGCCATTTGTACGATGTGCACGGACAGCTTTTTGTACCACACCCTGGCCTTTCTCAAAGCACTGTACGGTTGGAGGAGTTGATCGGAGAGATCAACGCCCCCCATGTTTTTGTTGTACCCAAGTACACAGTCCGGTTTGAAGACCTGTGCAGAGTTACCCCGAACAGTGCTGAGGGCGCTGCCATCACCGTGTATGGTGGTCAACAGAAGGACATCCCTTTTGTCCTTGTATTTGACAACCAGCAGGTGGTCGCTACATTGGGCTTTGCTCTCACCTTTTCTGAGAATCTGCCTACGTAGAGTCTTTGGGAGGCCTCTCTGATTTTTGCGGACAGTACCACAGGCTGCGGTACCTCGCGCAAAGAGAGATTTGTAGAGTGGCATGCTGGAATAAAAGTTATCGGTATAGAGGTGATAACCTTTATCCAGCAGTGGGTGCACAAATCCCACACAATTTTCCCACTCACTCCCAGGATAGAAGGACACTCAGGCGGTTCAATCCTGCTGTCCTTCCCTTCGTAGACTCTAAAGCTGTGGGTGTACCCTGAGGTACTCTCACACAGCTTGTAGAGTTTGATTCCGTACCTGGCCCTCTTGCTGGGAAGCCGAGCCGCCCCTTAAAATGAATTAAGGACTCATCCACGCAGATGTCCCTTTGAGGCACGTACACTTCTGCAAACTTTTTGTTGAAGTGTTCGATGACCGGCCGAACTTTGAACAGACGGTCAAAGTTGGGGTCATCTCGTGCGGGACACCGTGCATTATCGTTGTAATGCAGGAACTTATGGATGGCCTCAAAACGCGTCCGGGTCATGACCATTCTGAATACTGGAGTGTTATATAAAATATCCACACTCCAATATTGCCGAAGTTCAGGCTTTTTCAGAATCCCCATATGGAGGACCAGGCCCCAAAACTGCATCATTTCAACTGCGTCTACAGGAGACCAGTTAGAATATGATGAACCCGAGTTTTGGTCCAAAAATTGCCGAGCATACAGATTAGTTTGCTCCACCATGAGGTTGACGAAAGCCTCAGAGAAAAAGACTTTGAAAAAGTCTAGTTCTGTGAGGCCGGTGGTGTCAAACTTGATTCCTGATTCTGCCACAAAATCAGGAATCAGTGGCTCGTAATTTTCGGGGGGCGTGGTCCATATGGGATCCGCAGTGGGGTGTGCTGGTTCGTCTTCAGCAATGGTGGGCGCTTCATCTTCATCAAAGATGGGCCTAGCCTCATCTTCTGTCCTGCGGCATCTGCGTGGCGGTTCCGCAGGGCCGGAGGAGGAAGATGAGGAGTGGGAAGAGGATGAGGAAGAATCAGAAAATTAAAGAAAAGTGGGATCTTCTCCCTCGCTATCAGTGTCGGAGGCAAGGAAAGCATATGCCTCCTCCACTGAATAGCGCTGTTGGGACGAACGGGACGAGCGGGACATTTTTTTTGTAAGTGTGGTGCTTGAGTGTACTTTATTGGTAACTATGTGTAAGTGTGGGGGATAGTGCTTGGTGCAAACTACTCTGAAAAGAAACAGCTAAAGGAAAAAAAAATACCTTTGAAAGAAAAGTATAAAACAGCAGGCCCTAGCTCTGATAAGTGAACCGCGTCACTTACCAAAGTTTGGCGGCTGCTGGGTGTGTGAACGGGGATGTGAAAAAAAAAAACGCAGGCACGAGAGCTCTGATAAATGAACCGCGTCACTTATCAAAGTTCAGTGGCTGCTGGGTGTGTGAACGGGGATGTGAAAAAAAAAACCCGCAGGCACGAGAGCTCTGATAAATGAACCGCGTCACTTATCAAAGTTCAGTGGCTGCTGGGTGTGTGAACGGGGATGTGAAAAAAAAACCCGCAGGCACGAGAGCTCTGATAAATGAACCGCGTCACTTATCAAAGTTCAGTGGCTGCTGGGTGTGTGAACGGGGATGTGAAAAAAAAACCCGCAGGCACGAGAGCTCTGATAAATGAACCGCGTCACTTACCAAAGTTCAGCGGCTGCTGGGTGTGTGCACAGGGATGTGAGAAAAAAAAAAAAAAGGAAAGCACGGGTTAGACGCGGCGGGGTGAGTGCACGGAGATGTGGGGGAAAAAAAAGGAAAGCACGGGTTAGATGCGCGCGGGGTGAGCGCACGGAGATGTGGGAAAAAAAAAAGGAAAGCGCGGGTTAGATGCGGCGGGGTGAGTGCACAGAGATGTGGGGAAAAAAAAGGAAAGCACGGGTTAGATTCGCGCGGGGTGAGCGCACAGAGATGTGGGGGAAAAAAAGGAAAGCACGGGTTAGACGCGGCGGGGTGAGCGCACGGAGATATGGAAAAAAAAAAAAGAAAGGAAAGCACGGGTTAGACGCGGTGGGGTGAGCGCACAGAGATGTGGGGGGAAAAAAAAGGAAAGCACGGGTTAGATGTGCGCGGGGTGAGCGCATGGAAATGTGGGGAAAAAAAAAAAAGGAAAGCACGGGTTAGACGCGGCGGGGTGAGCGCACGGAGATGTGGGGAAAAAAAAAGGAAAGCATGGGTTAGATGTGCGCGGGGTGAGCGCACGGAGATGTGGGGAAAAAAAGAAAAGGAAGGCAAGGATCAGATGCAGATGCT
Organism: Ranitomeya imitator; assembly: GCF_032444005.1. Lineage (NCBI taxonomy): Eukaryota > Metazoa > Chordata > Amphibia > Anura > Dendrobatidae > Ranitomeya > Ranitomeya imitator. The sequence goes on from NC_091286.1 coordinate 499,550,255, forward strand.
GGGTGAGCGCACCGGGATGTGTTAAAAAAAAAAACGGCAGGCACGAGAACTTTGATAAGTGAACCGCATCACTTATCAAAGTTCGCGCGGCTGCTGGGTGTGCGCACAGGTGTGGTGAAAAAAAAAAAGGAAAACGGCAGGCACAAGCTCTGATAAGTGACCTGCGTCACTTATCAAAGTTTGGCGGCTGCGGGATGAGTGTACGGAATTGGGCAAAGGGGGCTGCTGAAAAAAAAGCGAGCACGAGTGTTGATCGGTGAACTGCGTCACCAATCAATGCTCGGCGGCTGCTAAACGTGCGCACGGAGGCGGCTCAAAGAGGGACGGAGGGGGTAAAAAAGAGGGGGAAGGGGGGAAGGGGAGGAAGAAGGCGAAGGGGGGGATGGGGGGGTGAAATGAGACCGGGTAGGGGCTGTTAGCACTTACCTTTTGTAGTCTCTCTTCTTTCTTTGGTTTTCTTTCTTCGGTTTTCTTTCTTCTTTCTTTCGCTTTTTTTGTATCGCAGGGGGTTGTGGTGTTACAGGCTTCTGTAGCACCACAAAGCCCAGCAAGACAGGATCTGGCTGTGTGACCGCTCAGCAGGAGTCCCTCAGCTAGAGTGAGGACCCCTGCAGAGCGGTCACACAGGTCACCTGCAGGTGACAGACAGGTCACAGAGCGGTCACACCGCTGCTGTGAGCTGTCATTGGTGGGATCGAATGATAACATCGATCCCACCAATCCCTGCAGGGCTTGGTGACCATAGCAACTGCCTAGGATCCCTCCGATTCTAGGCAGGTCACTGCCAGGTCACCAGCAGGGCACACAACGGTCACAACGTGACCGCCGCTGTGCCCTGTGATTGGCGCGATCGTCTTGGGCTGAAAGGTGGCAGATGAGGTTTAACAATGATAAATGTAAGGTTATACACATGGGAAGAAGGAATCAATATCACCATTACACACTGAATGGGAAACCACTGGGTAAATCTGACAGGGAGAAGGACTTGGGGATCCTAGTTAATGATAAACTTACCTGGAGCAGCCAGTGCCAGGCAGCAGCTGCCAAGGCAAACAGGATCATGGGGTGCATTAAAAGCGGTCTGGATACACATGATGAGAGCATTATACTGCCTCTGTACAAATCCCTAGTTAGACCGCACATGGAGTACTGTGTCCAGTTTTGGGCACCGGTGCTCAGGAAGGATATAATGGAACTAGAGAGAGTACAAAGGAGGGCAACAAAATTAATAAAGGGGATGGGAGAACTACAATACCCAGATATATTAGCGAAATTAGGATTATTTAGTCTAGAAAAAAGACGACTGAGGGGCGATCTAATAACCATGTATAAGTATATAAGGGGACAATACAAATATCTCGCTGAGGATCTGTTTATACCAAGGAAGGTGACTGGCACAAGGGGGCATTCTTTGCGTCTGGAGGAGAGAAGGTTTTTCCACCAACATAGAAGAGGATTCTTTACTGTTAGGGCAGTGAGAATATGGAATTGCTTGCCTGAGGAGGTGGTAATGGCGAACTCAGTCGAGGGGTTCAAGAGAGGCCTGGATGTCTTCCTGGAGCAGAACAATATTGTATCATACAATTATTAGGTTCTGTAGAAGGACGTAGATCTGGGGATTTATTATGATGGAATATAGGCTGAACTGGATGGACAAATTTTTTTTTTCGGCCTTACTAACTATGTTACTATGTTACTATGTTACTATGATCGGCGATTGCGCCAATCCGGGGGGGTTTTGCCGGTGCCTGGCGTTGCCAGGCACCGGCCCTAGGATCGAGTACGTCGGTACTCGATCCTAACCTGTGACCTCATTGTTTCAGCCGCTCCGATTGGCTGAAACAATGAGGAATGCTGTGATTGGCTGTTCAGAATTAAACAGCCAATCACAGCGATCCAGAGGCCTTGGGGGCGAAGCCATGCCCGGGGATGTCGGCGCCATCTTCCTCCAGGTAAGATGGCGCCGGAAATTTAATGCGATCACCGCGACTTAAGTCGCGATGTCGCATTAAACACTATGACATACTATCCCGTCACTGGGAATTAAGTCCCAGGTCACCTCGACGGGATAGTACGTCATATGGGATTAAGGGGTTAATAAAAATATTATGTTTTAAATATATCACATCTGCTTATGCCTCTTTTTCACCTATTATTGTTAGGGTGTTTTTTGGTATGATAATGTATATTTGGAGGTGATGAGTCCACTCTTTTTTTTTGGATTTTGGTTATGTACTTGCCCCATATAGTACTGCACAAACGTTTTGGCCCTACAAGATGCCCCATACAGACACTTGCCCCATATAATGCTGCACAAATCTTGATTATGGCTCCATACAGACATTTGCCCCATACAGTGCTGCACAAACTTTATGGCCCCATAAATGCTGCATACAGACACTTGCCCCATTTGCTGTTGCTGCGATAAAAAAAAATCACATACTCACCTCTCCATCGCTCAGGCCCCCGGCACTTTCAATATTCACCTGACTTTGTTCCGGCGTCGCTCCATCTTCAGCATCTTCTGCACTGATGTTCAGACAGAGGGCGCACACTAACCACGTCAACACGCCCTCTGACCTGAGCGTCACTTCCGAAGACGCTGAAGATGGATCAGCACCGGAACGGGGAGCAGGTGAATATTGCGCTGCGCAGCGCTCCCTTCCCCGTTATACTTACCTACTCCTGGCGCGGCGCAGTCCCTGCTTCCCCGCAGCTTCTTCCTGTATTGAGTGGTCACGTTACCGCTCATTACAGTAATGAATATGCGGCTCCACCTCTATGGGAGGTGGAGCTGCATATTCATTACTGTAATGAGCGGTACCATGTGACCGCTCAGTACAGGAAGAAGCTGGGGCACCTTGGGAAGCAGGGACCTGCAGGGTCCACGCCAGGAGTAGGTGAGTATAATTTGACAGCCCCCGCTCCCCCTCCCCTGCCGCCCCCTGGGTATGACCCGAGTACAAGCCGAGAGGGGGACTTTCAGTCACAAAAAATGGGCTGAAAATCTCGGCTTATATACGGTAACTATAGCGCAAAAACGTGATGTGATAGAGAAATTCTAAGATCAGATTTGAATTCAGCACTCTCAAATAAGTCTAAAACTGTTCTTAAAGTCCATGCAAGAATTTTTTTTTGTAGACCAGTGTTATATATAACCCACAATGTCAATTGTTGTGACAAAAGTATCCAGCCTTTTTATTAATGCTGATAGAGTATCTGCCATCATTGCTTCCTACATTAGGGAATTCCACAATTTGACTGCACTAACTGTAAAGAACCCCTTCATATTTACATGACGGATTCACCTTAGATATCATATGACCAGTTAACTCTTTTGATGATGACCAAATACTATTCACTCATAATTTTACATTTGTACAGTATCTAGTCTAGATAATCCTCTGACTTTCAAACTGAAATTTGACTTAAAAACAAAGAGGATACATTATCCCCTATATGCCAGTTTCATAAAGTAATAAAAGTAACTAAATTTAATGCTAAGCAGTATTTGTGCAAAAACTTTGAATATATTTGCCTTTTTCCACTAGTTCGGTAGGCAGTACATAGTAAAAGAACATAGCCCATTATGCCAACATGTATATATAGGTTGTAGACTGGCTTAAAAATGTACTGATAAGGTTCCAACAAAGTGTATTGGAAAGTTAAAGGGAACCTGTCACCCCCCCAGGCGTTTGTAGCTAAAAGAGCCACCTTGTGCAGCGCTAATTCTGCATTCTGTCAAGGTGGCTCATTTAGTTCGGGTCCCTGGCACTGCTGAAAGAATCATTTTTGAAATTTGTCCCTCATACCTCGAAATTGCCACGGGGCAGGTCTTTCCCCCCTAATCCAGACGCCTCACAGCCGTCACTCATGGCCTCTGCGCGACTGGTGCCGCCTCCTCTTCCTTCATTAGCGTTCCAGGCGTTCCAACTAAAAGAGCCACCTTGTCAAAAAGCAGTATTAGTGCTGCACAAGGTAGCTCTTTTAGTTACAGACGCCTGGGTGGGTGACAGGTTCCCTTTAATAAAAGTTACTGAAAGGTATTTTCATTGTAACATAGGTACAGAAATTGTTAAAACAGCTCTCATAAGAAATATGTCAGTAATGTAATGAAATGTTATCAGACATATAGCATTGCATTATTTTTGAAGCTTAGAAAATACATGTTTATTGCAGTTACACAGTCTGGTGTGATCTATTACATGTTCTCTTTTTTTTAGAGCTTGTTTTCCGAGCCTTTGTCTACACAGACTACTTCAATGCAAGTGCTTAAAACACTCTGGGAGAAAACCCAACTGAAGGGAACGCATAGCTTCGAAGCATCCATAATTCAGTCTCTGTTTCCTCAAAAAAAGGTGATTCAAGCATATAATACTTGACCAGAAAAATGAGAATATACTAAAGCTAGTTTAAATTAACAGCAGAATGTAAAGTAATATCCTTCCTGAATTCAGAACATTTGCTTTTAGCTTTCTCTAAGGTACAAATCAATGTATAGACTATAATATGGGACATAGTTTCCTGGAATGAAATAGATCTCAAAATTACCAAATTACCAACATTTACAGTCGGATGTTTGACTTTTACTGTTCATGAAATTTAGGATAAATATACTGTACATACTGGCTCTTATACATGAAGCTGGCCATACATTTAAGTAATCCGTTCACTAGATGTGCATTTCTAATAAGACCCCATACACATTAAATTAAAATTAATGAAAGTGAGCGATTGCATCCATCAGTTAAAAAATTAACTTAAAATAATAATTTTAGCTGATTGATCACAAGCACTCTTAATTTGAGATGAAGGAGGCTCTGTTTGATTTTTTTTCGAGGTAAAAGATTTTTCGTGCAAAGGAATATCCTTTATACGTTTTGCCCTTTGTCACTGAACATATAAGGTCAAGGTGAACACCTATGACTGCCGTCACACTAGCAGTATTTGGTCAGCATTTTACATCAGTATTTGTAAGCCAAAACCAAGAGTGGGTGATAAATACAGAAGTGGTGCATATGTTTCTATTATACTTTTCCTCTAATTGTTCCACTCCTGGTTTTGGCTTACAAATACTGATGTAAAATACTGACCAAATACTGCTAGTGTGACGGCAGCCTTAGACTGAGTTGGCATTATGATACAGTTATATGAAAAAGTTTGGGCACCCCTATTAATCTTAAGCTTAATGTTTTATAAAAATTGTTTTTTTTGCAACAGCTATTTCAGTTTCATATATCTAATAACGGTTGGACACAGTAATGTTTCTGCCTTGAAATTAGGTTTATTGTACTAACAGAAAATGTGCAATCTGCATTCAAACAAAATTTGTCAGGTGCATAAGTATGGGCACCCCACCAGAAAAGTGACATTAATATTTAGTGAATCCTCCTTTTGCAAAAATAACAGCCTCTAGTCGCTTCCTGTAGCTTTTAATGAGTTCCTGAATCCTGGATGAAGGTATTTTTGTCCATTCCTCTTTACAAAACAATTCCAGTTCAGTTAAGTTTGATGGTCGCCGAGCATGGACAGCCCTCTTCAAATGATCCCACAGATGTTCAATCATATTCAGGTCTGGGGACTGGGATGGCCATTCTAGAACAGTGTAATTGTTCCTCTGCATGAATGCCTGAGTAGATTTGGAGCGGTGTTTTGGATCATTGTCTTGCTGAAAGATCCATCCCCTGCGTAACTTCAACTTTGTCACTGATTCATGAACATTATTGTCAAGAATCTGCTGATACTGAGAGGAATCCATGCATCCCTCAACGTTAACAAGATTCCCGGTGCCGGCATTGGCCACACAGCCCCAAAGCATGATGGAACCTCAACCAAATTTTACTGTGGGTAGCAAGTGTTTTTCTTGGAATGCTGTGTTTTTTGGCTGCCATGCATAACGCCTATTTGCATGACCAAACAACTCAATCTTGGTTTCATCAGTCCACAGGACCTTCTTCCAAAAATAAATTGGCTTCTCCAAATGTGCTTTTGCATACCTCAGCCGACTCTGTTTGTGGCGTGCTTGCAGAAACGGCTTCTTTCACATCACTCTCCCATACAGCTTCTCCTTGTGCAAAGTGCGTTGTATAGTTGACCGATGCACAGTGACACCATCTGCTGCAGCAAGTTGATGCTGCAGCTCTCTGGAGGTGGTCTGAGGATTGTCCTTGACTGATCTCACCATTCTTCTTCTCTGCCTTTCTGATGTTTTTCTTGGAAACAGGAACACATGGGCTACTTGCACAGTGAACAAGTCTGTATGATCATGTTCACACACCACCAAGAAACCTGAAGACACAAAAGAGAATAGTAAAACCAAAAACACTCAGTTTGAAAAAATGTTGCAGTAATCCGCAAGTGCTAGTAAAAGATGTAAAAAACAGGGTATTTGGTTGATACGTTTTTTGCAAAAAATGTATACTAAGCTGCTCTACCAATCTTCACGGTATACCCTTATCAGAGCAGTCCTAACTAATGTATGCAATCCCTATCTGATGTATTTAAAAACCTGATCATCTGTATATAACCTGTGTGAACAGGGTTCAGAGAGGAAAAATCCATGTGTGCATACAGGGTAGAACAGCTTTTGTGCAGATAGCCCAAGAGGAGTGGTGGAACTCCCCAGTCTTGTAGACACAAGAGAACAATTATGGAAACAGGAACACATGGGCTACTTGCACAGTGAACAAGTCTGTATGATCATGTTCACACACCACCAAGAAACCTGAAGACACAAAAGAGAATAGTAAAACCAAAAACACTCAGTTTGAAAAAATGTTGCAGTAATCCGCAAGTGCTAGTAAAAGATGTAAAAAACAGGGTATTTGGTTGATACGTTTTTTGCAAAAAATGTATACTAAGCTGCTCTACCAATCTTCACGGTATACCCTTATCAGAGCAGTCCTAACTAATGTATGCAATCCCTATCTGATGTATTTAAAAACCTGATCATCTGTATATAACCTGTGTGAACAGGGTTCAGAGAGGAAAAATCCATGTGTGCATACAGGGTAGAACAGCTTTTGTGCAGATAGCCCAAGAGGAGTGGTGGAACTCCCCAGTCTTGTAGACACAAGAGAACAATTATGGAAACAGGAACACATGGGCTACTTGCGCAGTGAACAAGTCTGTATGATCATGTTCACACACCACCAAGAAACCTGAAGACACAAAAGAGAATAGTAAAACCAAAAACACTCAGTTTGAAAAAATGTTGCAGTAATCCGCAAGTGCTAGTAAAAGATGTAAAAAACAGGGTATTTGGTTGATACGTTTTTTGCAAAAAATGTATACTAAGCTGCTCTACCAATCTTCACGGTATACCCTTATCAGAGCAGTCCTAACTAATGTATGCAATCCCTATCTGATGTATTTAAAAACCTGATCATCTGTATATAACCTGTGTGAACAGGGTTCAGAGAGGAAAAATCCATGTGTGCATACAGGGTAGAACAGCTTTTGTGCAGATAGCCCAAGAGGAGTGGTGGAACTCCCCAGTCTTGTAGACACAAGAGAACAATTATGGAAACAGGAACACATGGGCTACTTGCACAGTGAACAAGTCTGTATGATCATGTTCACACACCACCAAGAAACCTGAAGACACAAAAGAGAATAGTAAAACCAAAAACACTCAGTTTGAAAAAATGTTGCAGTAATCCGCAAGTGCTAGTAAAAGATGTCAAAAACAGGGTATTTGGTTGATACGATTTTTGCAAAAAATGTATACTAAGCTGCTCTACCAATCTTCACGGTATACCCTTATCAGAGCAGTCCTAACTAATGTATGCAATCCCTATCTGATGTATTTAAAAACCTGATCATCTGTATATAACCTGTGTGAACAGGGTTCAGAGAGGAAAAATCCATGTGTGCATACAGGGTAGAACAGCTTTTGTGCAGATAGCCCAAGAGGAGTGGTGGAACTCCCCAGTCTTGTAGACACAAGAGAACAATTATGGAAACAGGAACACATGGGCTACTTGCACAGTGAACAAGTCTGTATGATCATGTTCACACACCACCAAGAAACCTGAAGACACAAAAGAGAATAGTAAAACCAAAAACACTCAGTTTGAAAAAATGTTGCAGTAATCCGCAAGTGCTAGTAAAAGATGTAAAAAACAGGGTATTTGGTTGATACGTTTTTTGCAAAAAATGTATACTAAGCTGCTCTACCAATCTTCACGGTATACCCTTATCAGAGCAGTCCTAACTAATGTATGCAATCCCTATCTGATGTATTTAAAAACCTGATCATCTGTATATAACCTGTGTGAACAGGGTTCAGAGAGGAAGAATCCATGTGTGCATACAGGGTAGAACAGCTTTTGTGCAGATAGCCCAAGAGGAGTGGTGGAACTCCCCAGTCTTGTAGACACAAGAGAACAATTATGGAAACAGGAACACATGGGCTACTTGCACAGTGAACAAGTCTGTATGATCATGTTCACACACCACCAAGAAACCTGAAGACACAAAAGAGAATAGTAAAACCAAAAACACTCAGTTTGAAAAAATGTTGCAGTAATCCGCAAGTGCTAGTAAAAGATGTAAAAAACAGGGTATTTGGTTGATACGTTTTTTGCAAAAAATGTATACTAAGCTGCTCTACCAATCTTCACGGTATACCCTTATCAGAGCAGTCGTAACTAATGTATGCAATCCCTATCTGATGTATTTAAAAACCTGATCATCTGTATATAACCTGTGTGAACAGGGTTCAGAGAGGAAAAATCCATGTGTGCATACAGGGTAGAACAGCTTTTGTGCAGATAGCCCAAGAGGAGTGGTGGAACTCCCCAGTCTTGTAGACACAAGAGAACAATTATGGAAACAGGAACACATGGGCTACTTGCGCAGTGAACAAGTCTGTATGATCATGTTCACACACCACCAAGAAACCTGAAGACACAAAAGAGAATAGTAAAACCAAAAACACTCAGTTTGAAAAAATGTTGCAGTAATCCGCAAGTGCTAGTAAAAGATGTAAAAAACAGGGTATTTGGTTGATACGTTTTTTGCAAAAAATGTATACTAAGCTGCTCTACCAATCTTCATGGTATACCCTTATCAGAGCAGTCCTAACTAATGTATGCAATCCCTATCTGATGTATTTAAAAACCTGATCATCTGTATATAACCTGTGTGAACAGGGTTCAGAGAGGAAAAATCCATGTGTGCATACAGGGTAGAACAGCTTTTGTGCAGATAGCCCAAGAGGAGTGGTGGAACTCCCCAGTCTTGTAGACACAAGAGAACAATTATGGAAACAGGAACACATGGGCTACTTGCACAGTGAACAAGTCTGTATGATCATGTTCACACACCACCAAGAAACCTGAAGACACAAAAGAGAATAGTAAAACCAAAAAAACTCAGTTTGAAAAAATGTTGCAGTAATCCGCAAGTGCTAGTAAAAGATGTAAAAAACAGGGTATTTGGTTGATACGTTTTTTGCAAAAAATGTATACTAAGCTGCTCTACCAATCTTCACGGTATACCCTTATCAGAGCAGTCCTAACTAATGTATGCAATCCCTATCTGATGTATTTAAAAACCTGATCATCTGTATATAACCTGTGTGAACAGGGTTCAGAGAGGAAAAATCCATGTGTGCATACAGGGTAGAACAGCTTTTGTGCAGATAGCCCAAGAGGAGTGGTGGAACTCCCCAGTCTTGTAAACACGAGAACAATTATGGAAACAGGAACACATGGGCTACTTGCACAGTGAACAAGTCTGTATGATCATGTTCACACACCACCAAGAAACCTGAAGACACAAAAGAGAATAGTAAAACCAAAAACACTCAGTTTGAAAAAATGTTGCAGTAATCCGCAAGTGCTAGTAAAAGATGTAAAAAACAGGGTATTTGGTTGATACGTTTTTTGCAAAAAATGTATACTAAGCTGCTCTACCAATCTTCACGGTATACCCTTATCAGAGCAGTCCTAACTAATGTATGCAATCCCTATCTGATGTATTTAAAAACCTGATCATCTGTATATAACCTGTGTGAACAGGGTTCAGAGAGGAAAAATCCATGTGTGCATACAGGGTAGAACAGCTTTTGTGCAGATAGCCCAAGAGGAGTGGTGGAACTCCCCAGTCTTGTAGACACAAGAGAACAATTATGGAAACAGGAACACATGGGCTACTTGCACAGTGAACAAGTCTGTATGATCATGTTCACACACCACCAAGAAACCTGAAGACACAAAAGAGAATAGTAAAACCAAAAACACTCAGTTTGAAAAAATGTTGCAGTAATCCGCAAGTGCTAGTAAAAGATGTCAAAAACAGGGTATTTGGTTGATACGTTTTTTGCAAAAAATGTATACTAAGCTGCTCTACCAATCTTCACGGTATACCCTTATCAGAGCAGTCCTAACTAATGTATGCAATCCCTATCTGATGTATTTAAAAACCTGATCATCTGTATATAACCTGTGTGAACAGGGTTCAGAGAGGAAAAATCCATGTGTGCATACAGGGTAGAACAGCTTTTGTGCAGATAGCCCAAGAGGAGTGGTGGAACTCCCCAGTCTTGTAGACACAAGAGAACAATTATGGAAACAGGAACACATGGGCTACTTGCACAGTGAACAAGTCTGTATGATCATGTTCACACACCACCAAGAAACCTGAAGACACAAAAGAGAATAGTAAAACCAAAAACACTCAGTTTGAAAAAATGTTGCAGTAATCCGCAAGTGCTAGTAAAAGATGTAACAAACAGGGTATTTGGTTGATACGTTTTTTGCAAAAAATGTATACTAAGCTGCTCTACCAATCTTCACGGTATACCCTTATCAGAGCAGTCCTAACTAATGTATGCAATCCCTATCTGATGTATTTAAAAACCTGATCATCTGTATATAACCTGTGTGAACAGGGTTCAGAGAGGAAAAATCCATGTGTGCATACAGGGTAGAACAGCTTTTGTGCAGATAGCCCAAGAGGAGTGGTGGAACTCCCCAGTCTTGTAGACACAAGAGAACAATTATGGAAACAGGAACACATGGGCTACTTGCACAGTGAACAAGTCTGTATGATCATGTTCACACACCACCAAGAAACCTGAAGACACAAAAGAGAATAGTAAAACCAAAAACACTCAGTTTGAAAAAATGTTGCAGTAATCCGCAAGTGCTAGTAAAAGATGTAAAAAACAGGGTATTTGGTTGATACGTTTTTTGCAAAAAATGTATACTAAGCTGCTCTACCAATCTTCACGGTATACCCTTATCAGAGCAGTCCTAACTAATGTATGCAATCCCTATCTGATGTATTTAAAAACCTGATCATCTGTATATAACCTGTGTGAACAGGGTTCAGAGAGGAAAAATCCATGTGTGCATACAGGGTAGAACAGCTTTTGTGCAGATAGCCCAAGAGGAGTGGTGGAACTCCCCAGTCTTGTAGACACAAGAGAACAATTATGGAAACAGGAACACATGGGCTACTTGCACAGTGAACAAGTCTGTATGATCATGTTCACACACCACCAAGAAACCTGAAGACACAAAAGAGAATAGTAAAACCAAAAACACTCAGTTTGAAAAAATGTTGCAGTAATCCGCAAGTGCTAGTAAAAGATGTAAAAAACAGGGTATTTGGTTGATACGTTTTTTGCAAAAAATGTATACTAAGCTGCTCTACCAATCTTCACGGTATACCCTTATCAGAGCAGTCCTAACTAATGTATGCAATCCCTATCTGATGTATTTAAAAACCTGATCATCTGTATGTAACCTATGTGAACAGGGTTCAGAGAGGAAAAATCCATGTGTGCATACAGGGTAGAACAGCTTTTGTGCAGATAGCCCAAGAGGAGTGGTGGAACTCCCCAGTCTTGTAGACACAAGAGAACAATTATGGAAACAGGAACACATGGGCTACTTGCACAGTGAACAAGTCTGTATGATCATGTTCACACACCACCAAGAAACCTGAAGACACAAAAGAGAATAGTAAAACCAAAAACACTCAGTTTGAAAAAATGTTGCAGTAATCCGCAAGTGCTAGTAAAAGATGTAAAAAACAGGGTATTTGGTTGATACGTTTTTTGCAAAAAATGTATACTAAGCTGCTCTACCAATCTTCACGGTATACCCTTATCAGAGCAGTCCTAACTAATGTATGCAATCCCTATCTGATGTATTTAAAAACCTGATCATCTGTATATAACCTGTGTGAACAGGGTTCAGAGAGGAAAAATCCATGTGTGCATACAGGGTAGAACAGCTTTTGTGCAGATAGCCCAAGAGGAGTGGTGGAACTCCCCAGTCTTGTAGACACAAGAGAACAATTATGGAAACAGGAACACATGGGCTACTTGCACAGTGAACAAGTCTGTATGATCATGTTCACACACCACCAAGAAACCTGAAGACACAAAAGAGAATAGTAAAACCAAAAACACTCAGTTTGAAAAAATGTTGCAGTAATCCGCAAGTGAAAAGATGTAAAAAACAAGGTATTTGGTTGATACGTTTTTTGCAAAAAATGTATACTAAGCTGCTCTACCAATCTTCACGGTATACCCTTATCAGAGCAGTCCTAACTAATGTATGCAATCCCTATCTGATGTATTTAAAAACCTGATCATCTGTATATAACCTGTGTGAACAGGGTTCAGAGAGGAAAAATCCATGTGTGCATACAGGGTAGAACAGTTTTTGTGCAGATTCCTGTTTCCATAATTGTTCTCTTGTGTCTACAAGACTGGGGAGTTCCACCACTCCTCTTGGGCTATCTGCACAAAAGCTGTTCTACCCTGTATGCACACATGGATTTTTCCTCTCTGAACCCTGTTCACACAGGTTATATACAGATGATCAGGTTTTTAAATACATCAGATAGGGATTGCATACATTAGTTAGGACTGCTCTGGTAAGGGTATACCGTGAAGATTGGTAGAGCAGCTTAGTATACATTTTTTGCAAAAAACGTATCAACCAAATACCCTGTTTTTTACATCTTTTCACTTGCGGATTACTGCAACATTTTTTCAAACTGAGTGTTTTTGGTTTTACTATTCTCTTTTGTGTCTTCAGGTTTCTTGGTGGTGTGTGAACATGATCATACAGACTTGTTCACTGTGCAAGTAGCCCATGTGTTCCTGTTTCCATAATTGTTCTCTTGTGTCTACAAGACTGGGGAGTTCCACCACTCCTCTTGGGCTATCTGCACAAAAGCTGTTCTACCCTGTATGCACACATGGATTTTTCCTCTCTGAACCCTGTTCACACAGGTTATATACAGATGATCAGGTTTTTAAATACATCAGATAGGGATTGCATACATTAGTTAGGACTGCTCTGATAAGGGTATACCGTGAAGATTGGTAGAGCAGCTTAGTATACATTTTTTGCAAAAAACGTATCAACCAAATACCCTGTTTTTTACATCTTTTACTAGCACTTGCGGATTACTGCAACATTTTTTCAAACTGAGTGTTTTTGGTTTTACTATTCTCTTTTGTGTCTTCTGATGTTTTTCTTGGCCTGCCACTTCTGGCCTTAACAATAACTGTACCTGTGTTCTTCCATTTCCTTACTATGTTCATCACAGTGGAAATTGACAGGTTCAATCTCTGAGACAGCTTTTTGTATCCTTCCCCTGAACAACTATGTTGAATAATCTTTGTTTTCAGATCATTAGACAGTTGTTTTGAGGAGCCCATGATGCCACTCTTCAGAGGAGATTCAAACAGGAGAACAACTTGCAAGTGGCCACTTTAAGTAGCTTTTCTCATGATTGCATACACCTGGCTATGAAGTTCAAAGCTGAATGAGGTTAGAAAACCAAAAAAAGTGCTTTAGTAAGTCAGTAAAAAGTAGGTAGGGGTATTTAAAACAAGAAAATGATAAGGGTGCCCATACTTACGCGCCTGTCAAATTTTGTTTGAATGCAGATTGCACATTTTCTGTTAGTACAATAAACCTCATTTCAAGGCAAAAACATTAATGTGTCCAACAGTTATTAGATATATGAAACTGAAATAGCTGTTGCAAAAAAAACAATTTTTATAAAACATTAAGCTTAATATTAATAGGGGTGCCCAAACTTTTTCATATAACTGTAGTTCCTTGAATGATCATTCATTCTAAAATTGTTCAACCAGTGACATACTTTAGTCCAAGTGCGTAACGACTGAGGTTGCGGTGGCTGCCCCTGCGACTGGGGCAGTTGAGTGAGGGACCCATCGATGCCAACACCTAGTTCAGCTGGATGTGCATCCTCTGACACACATTTAGCTGAAGTGAATTACAGCATACAGACCCATTAGGTCCATGAGCTACCAAGCCAATCAGAGGCCAGCACTGACATTGGCGTGCATTTGGCCAGGGGTGCATGGCAGTGACTTCATGCACTCACATCTCATGCAAAAGTCAGATGCCTGCTTCAGAAGCAGATACCACGTGGCGTGAGCCATATACCAGGATGAGGGCCATATATCCGGATGGGGACATATACCAAGATGAGGCCAAGGATGAGGGTCATATACCAGAATTAGGTCCATATACCAGGATGGGGACATATACCAGGATGGAGCACATATATCAGGAAGGATCAGGTATGCCATATTGCATGAATACCAGCAAATAATCTCTAATATTATAGAGAGTAATCCAGCAATAACTTTTTTATGTCCTGAATAAAAACAAACAAACTGAGCTTTACTCACCCACCACTGCTCCAGTGCTGTCCTTTGGTCTTTGGGGACAGGCTGCAGTGGTGAAGTCATTACTACAGCATGTGATTTTCCAATCACTGTCACCTACTTCCTGCTGCCCTTGATTGTGACAGGAACACTGAATTCAGCCATGTGTATCTTATGTGGACAAAGAGGTGCTTCTCACTAAATTAGAATATCATCAAAAAGTTAATTTATGTCAGTTCTTCAATACAAAAAGTGAAACTCATATATAATATAGAGTCATTACAAACAGTGAATTATTTCAGCCAATGAAAACCCAAAAGTCACTATCTCAGTAAAATAGAATTATTAACAAAAACATCTGCAAAGGCTTCCTAGGCATTTGAAAAGGTCCCTTAGTCTCTTTCAGTAGGCTCCACAATCATAGAAAAGACTGCTGACTTGACAGATGTCTCGAAGGCAGTTATTGACACACTCCACAAGGAGGTTAAGCCACAAAAGGTCATTGCTAAAGAAGCTGGTTGTTCACACAGTGCTGTATCCAAGCATATTAATGGAAAGTTGAGTGGAAGGAAAAACTGTGGTAGAAAAAGCTGCAAAAGCAACAGCGATAACCGGAACCTTGAAAGGATTGTTAAGAAAAGGCCATTAAAAATTTTGGGGGGGATTCACAAGGAGTGGACTACTGCTGGAGTCGTTGCTTCAAGAGCCACCACACACAGATGCATCCAGGACATGGGCTACAAGTGTCACATTCCTTTGTCAAGCCACTCATGGCCAATAGACAACGCCAGAAGCATCTTAACTTGGCCAAGGAGAAAAAGAACTGGACTGTTGCTCAGTGGTCCAAGGTGTTGTTTTCAGATGAAAGCAAATTTTTACATTTAATTTGGAAATCAAGGTCCCAAAGTCTGGAGGAAGAGTGGAGAGGCCACAATCCAAGCTGCTGGAGATCTATTGTGAAGATTCCACAATCAGTGATTGTTTGGGGAGTCATGTCATCTGCTGGTGTAAGTCCACTGCGTTTTATCAAGACCAAAGTCAGCGTAGCCGTCTACAAAGAAATTTTAGAGCAGTTCATACTTCCCTCTGCCAACAAGCTTTTTCTAGATGGAAATTTCATTCTCCAGCAGGACTTGGCACCTGGCCACACTGCCAAAAATACCTGGTTTAAAAACAACAGTATCACTGAGCTTGATTGGCCAGCAAACTCACCTGACCTTAACCCCAAAGAGAATCTATGAAGTATTGTCAAGAGGAAGATGAGAGACACCAGAGCTAACAATGCAGATGAGCTGAAGGCTGCTATCAAAGCAACCTGGGCTTCCATAACACCTCAGCAGTGCCACAGGCTGATCGCTTCCATGCCACAAAGCATTAATGCAGTAACTGATGCAAAAGGAGCCCCGACCAAGTATTGAGCATTTACTGACTATACATTTCAGTAGGCCAACATTTCAGATTTTAAAATCTTTTTAAAGCTGGTGTTATAAAAAGTATTCTTATATACAGAGATAATGACTTTTGGGTTTCGATTGGCTGTAAGCCATAATCATCAACATTAACTGAAACAAACACTTAAAATAGATCACTCTGTTTATAAGGACTCTATATAATAGATGAGTTTCACTTTTTGTAAATAAATTGACTGAAATAAATTAACTTTTTGATTATATTCTAATTTAGTGAGAAGCACTTGTATATAAAAAAGTACATTGACATTCACCACATATTATGATAAAACAGCTGCATAATCTTTTTGCCTAGCCGATAGAAAAGAATAATATACAGCAATTCAGTAGCCTATGACCATTTCACACACAGAGCACTTGCTCAAGATACCTAAATGTTTCTTCGGAATCTTGGGGCAGACTTGACATACTGTACTTTCCAAAAGAAAAGCTTTATTGCCTATAGCAACAAATAACATTGTAGCTTTCAGAGATCTTTAACCTCTTAATGACCCAGGATTTTTTTGTTTTTTACGATTTTGTTTTTATTTCCCTCCAATTGTTATAAAAGTTTTATTGTTCTATCATCACATGAGGGTAAGTTTTTGCAGGACGAGTTATCATTTTGAATGACATCATTAATCATGAAAAAAAAAAAAATTCTGACACCATTGTTGTAAAAATGTCCTCGGAACGTTATTCGCCTTGTCAGTAAGTTAACGGCAATACTAAATTTGTCCAGTTATTTAGTTATTTTAGTGAAAAAAAATATGACATTTGTAAAAAAAAATCTTTCATTTGTGTCGCCATTTTTTGAGACCCCTACCTTTTTTAACTTTAGAATACATCAAGCTGTGTGTGGTCTTGTTTTTTGCGTATTAAGCTGACATTTTTATTGATACCATTTTGAGGTACGTACAAGGTTTTAGTTGGTTTTCATTACATTTTTGGGGGAAGTGACAAAGAGCAGCATTTTTAATGTTTCATTTTTTTTTCCTGCAATTAACATATGGGTTTAATAGTTTTTATATCTTGATAGATTGGGCTTTTTTGGACACAGCAATAGCAAATATATATATTTTTTGTTATTTATGTGGGAAAAAATAAATGGTTCAAAATTATAGATTTTCTTTATTTCATTGTTATTTTTTTATTTTTGCTTTTTTAGTCCCTTTATGGAACTTGAACTTGTGATTGTTTGATTGCTTATACTATATACTATATTTAGAAAAATTGGAAATTCCCATGGATCTCAGCCTGTGGCTGAACTTCAAATCGGTACCCAAATGTTAGTTACGTGGGCTTCAGTAGACCCCTTGTTTCTATGGTAACCCAGCGATTTACCATAATCACACTGCTCGTGGTCAAGGGGAGCCAGTGCACACGCATCGACAATGGTGTAATTTAAATGTCATTGTCAGAGATTGGCTAAACTGCAGTGATCTCAGCAAGTTCCAGCCATTGTAGTTATAAGCAGATGCTGACTATGTAACACAGCCGGCATCTGCCTTGAATAATGCAGACTCAGCTCCTGTACTGACTTCATACTTTCCTTATTGCCCTATTCTAAATGTACATCCGAGATTATTAAGAAGTTAAAAAATTAAAGCTTAGCTCAAACTGGGGCTACTAGTTTTTATACAATTCTGATAACTGAGGCCTTTATGCACTTAATGTATTATCTCAGCAAGATGTCTTAATTGGGTTGTCCCTATTTAGAAAAACGTGGTCCCTTAGTATGTGATGGTGCATATGCGATTTGCCTACATACAGTCATGTGCTAACCTTCTGCTCTTTCTAATGTTCTCATTGTTTGATGCAAAGCTACAGTCCCTGCTTCATTGAGAGAAACTAGTCGACACATGACTGTAAATATGAAAATCGCATATGAGTGGTCATGTGATATCTGCAAACGGAAACAAGTCCTGAGTCCTGACAGTGTGATTTGACATGCTACAGTGCAGAATTTTATAACGAATGCTCCTAACATACATACAGTATATATAATAACCCTGAACTTGGCAAAAGGCACAATACTTTATTAACATAGCAGTTCATCAGGTTGTCTGACAAATTACCAATTGCTACATATGCAAAAATCTAAACCAATAGCAGATAAATACAGTACATCACCAAAACTGCCAAAAATACAGAGTTACTTCATAATAACTACCAACAGTAAATTACTCCATCACCAGAACCACCAATAGCACAGAAATACATCCAAAGAATCAACAACCATACAGAAATACATGATCAGAATCACCAGCAATATACAAGTACAGCATCACAACCACCATCGGTGCATGAATACCCCACCAGAACCCCCATCAGTTCAAGAATACTTCAACAGAACCATCATAATTACCAGAAGTGCCATCAATACATTGTTAGGTCTCGAGTTCCCACTTCTGCACAGGGGGAATCTCGGGCCGTCTCCTCTGCGGTCTCCCATTCCTATCCAGCCGCAGTGGAGTCTGCTCAGCAGGGACGTCGGTCCCAGCGTCTTGCTCGGTCTCGCTCTGTACAGAGAGTTACTGCTGCTTCTTCAGCTCCTGCCATTAAAGTCAGTGCTGGTCAGCAGCGAGCGGACTTCTCTGGGACTAAGTCCTTATTTGCGCACACTGAGCATGCCCAGGGCAAGATCTCCCGTTGGAGATCGAGGGTCATGTGCTCAGGATCTGCAGCGCATTCCATTGGTCCTCTTGGCAGGTCTTGGAAGGGCAAAGTTTCTGTGGCCACTTCCTGTCCTGCAACTATATAAACTACGCATGACCGCACGGCCATGCGCTAGTGTACAAATATTATGTGTGTGTGTAGATGGATGTATGTCGATGGATGAAAGCTCCTAAATATCCCTCCCTAGAGTTGTTGATTGCTCGCAGATGATGATAGATCTCTAGCGCCCGACTATCCATCTGTATGTTACACACATCACAGCGTCCTTTAGCTGTGCCTGCCAGTACGGCGCCGTGCGCTTGCCTTGCGCTTTCCATACCCAAGCCTGGGTGGTTAGTGGCGTCCGTCAGTGCGGCATCGCACGCACTCTTGTGCTCTAATATTACTGTTAAGGTTCTTTTCACACCCAGTTGCGGTGTTGTGCCAGCAAGGGTCTAATCGGACTTCAATCCCTTTTGGGGTTAAGTTCGCTGACTACTTGCTCGCGCTCTATGTGCGGTACCACGGTCCTGTGACTTAACAGGATCGCTTTCATCACGTTGGGTGAGGTTTAACCCGCGTGTTTATACTTTTAGTACCGCCATATAGTCTGTCATTTACTAGCAGCGGGTTTCGCCTGCACGGTGGACCCCGGACTGCGAACGCATCTATATCATCTTTCTTGGTGCGTTCCGCCAGTCCTAACATACATGAAGGCAATACAGGAAACACCATCAGTGTAGGGATTAATCACCACAACCACTAACAGTACAGAAATACAACATCACAAATTCAATTAGCGCAGCAACACATCACCAGAATCTCCTTCACTACATGAATATATCACCAGAACCAACATCTGTACAGGAATACATAACGAGAACCACCATTACTTCATGAATATATCACCAGAACCAAAATCTACACAAGAATACAACCCCAGAACCAAGAAGAACACTAAGTGGTGGGTGATCCCAGAATCCTTTCCATAGTGGAGAAAAACCCCTTTCGTAACATCCACCCAAGAGAAGAACACACTCCAGAAAGTAGGTTTCAGTATCTAAGTCTTCCATAAAGAGAAAAACTCATGAGAGTAAATACAGAGGGTTCACCATAAGATGCAAACCATTAATCCCGCAAGGGCAGGGTCCTCTCCCCTCTCTATCAGTCTGTTATTGTTAATTTGTTTAATGTAATTTGTATGTAACCCCTTATCATGTACAGCACCATGGAATGAATGGTGCTATATAAATAAATAATAATAATAATAGTAAAAACATGGTAAATGCTTTTTCTTTAATACTTTAAATACATCTTCCAAGTGCAAACAATACTTAAGTGCAAGACAGCAACAATATTCTATTCACCCTAAGCAGACAATCCTGAGTCTTCAAAGAAGATTGAGCAGTAGGATTCATGCCTTGATAAAATACATCTTCTCTGTTGTAAATCAGTAAGACATTTCAGAATAAATCATACAAGAGTTAAAAGTTGAAAACACATTTCAGATCTATGTCCTTAACCAATGCATAAAGCCAATTGAAATTAAGAGTTTCAATTGTATTTGTGCATTAAATATGCTAGTACAATTGAATGCAAGGAAGTGGTGTCTTACTCATTATCCAAGCCAGCTGTCAATTTGACAACTAACATATTCAGATGTCACACCTTCCTTATGTCTTTTTCAAAAGGAACAGGGTATTTTATATAAGTGTGTATGGTTACAAAATAATATATCCTAATACTAAAAATTACAAATTAATGGGTATAGGTATATATGCAATCTGTGTGCTGCCTCTTGCTTCCGCATCTCCAGGGATCTCCCCAGTGACTTCTAATATTGCTATAATTTACAGCCGGTGGTATATACAGTGTATATATATATATATATACTAGCTATTGAACGCGTTCTACGCCTGGGTGGCGAGCATTTGTACTGGTATATGGTCTCCATCCTGGTATGTGCTGCTCCATCCTGCGTCCCCATCCTGTCATGTGCTGCTCCATCCTGCGTCCCCATCCTGTCATGTGGTGCTCCCATCCTGCGCCCCCATCCTGTCATGTGGTGCTCCCATCCTGCGCCCCCATCCTGTCATGTGCTGCTCCATCCTGCATCCCCATCCTGACATGTGCTGCTCCATCCTGCGTCCCCATCCTGTCATGTGCTGCTCCATCCTGCGCCCCCATTCTGTCATGTGCTGCTCTATCCTGCGCCCCCATTCTGTCATGTGCTGCTCCATCCTGCATCCCCATCCTGTCATGTGCTGCTCCCATCCTGCGCCCCCGTTCTGTCATGTGCTGCTCCCATCCTGCGCCCCCGTTCTGTCATGTGCTGCTCCCATCCTGCGCCTCCATTCTGTCATTTGCTGCTCCCATCCTGTCATGTGCTGCTCCCATCCTGCGCCCCCGTTCTGTCATGTGCTGCTCCCATCCTGTGCCTGTTCTGTCATGTGCTGCTGCCATCCTGCACCCGTTCTGTCATGTGCTGCTCCCATCCTGCGCCGGTTCTGTCATGTGCTGCTGCCATCCTGCACCCGTTCTGTCATGTCCTGCTGCCATCCTGCGCCCGTTCTGTCATGTGCTGCTGCCATCCTGCGCCCGTTCTGTCATGTGCTGCTCCCATCCTGCGCCCGTTCTGTTATATGCTGCTCCCATCCTGCGCCCGTTCTGTCATGTGCTGCTGCCATCCTGCGCCCGTTCTGTCATGTGCTGCTCCCATCCTGCGCCCGTTCTGTCATGTGCTGCTGCCATCCTGCGCCCGTTCTGTCATGTGCTGCTGCCATCCTGCGCCCGTTCTGTCATGTGCTGCTCCCATCCTGCACCACCATTGTATGATATGCCCCCCATAAGACGCTCCAGTGTGTATGACCCCGTAGGCTGCTGCCATATAAAAAAAAAAAATACCATACTCCACTTTCGTCCGGCTCCACTGCAGGTGTGTCTTCAAGAAAATGGCGCCGGAGTGTGTCTTCAAGAAAATGGCGCTGGAAAGAGCGGACTGCGCAGGCGCCGATTCCTGCTGCAGGAATCGGCGCCTGCGCAGTCCGCGCTTTCCGGCGCCATTTTCTTGAAGACACACCTGCAGTGGAGCCGGAGTGTGTCTTCAAGAAAATGGCGCCGGACAGCGCGGACTGCGCAGGCGCTGATTCCGGCAGCAGGAATCGGCGCCTGCGCAGTCCACGCTTTCCAGCGCCATTTTCTTGAAGACACACTCCGGCTCCTCTGCCTGTGACTGGTAAGTCAGAGGGCGGCGCCGGCACGCATTAAGCGCATCATCGCGCCCTCTGAACTGTCACAGCAGAGGAGCCGGGAGACGGAGCCGCACGCAGCGCTGGAACGGAGAAAGGTGAATATACTTACCCTCCTGGCGGTCCCTGACTCTCCAGTGGAGATCGCGGTATGCGTTCAGTGTTTACGCATACCGCGATCTCCTGGGAGCGTCACTCTGTGGGGGCCAGACTGCGTCGGCGCTTGCGCCTGCGCAGTCTATAAAGGCTTCGGACAGAGTGACGCTCCCAGCGTTATATTATCTATATATATAATTGTCTAAGGGTTTTTCCGTCTGTCTGTCTGTCTGTCCTGGAAATCCCACGTCTCTGATTGGTCGAGGCCGCCAGGCCTCGACCAATCAGCAACGGGAACAGCGACGATGATGTCATAAAGGACGTAGACATCTCACGTTTCTGATTCAGCGACGGGCACAATATCGACGTAGATGTCATAATGGTTGCCATGGCGACGATGATGTCATAAAGGTTGCCTCGACCAATCAGCGACGGGCACAGTCTGCCGCGAATTCTGGAATCATCATTGTCCATATACCACGGGGACATGCATATTCTAGAATACCCGATGCGTTAGAATCGGGCCACAGCAACGGGCACAGCGACGATGATGTCATAAAGGACGTAGAGCCTGGCGGCCTCGACCAATCAGCGACGGGCACAGTATCGACGTAGATGTCATAATGGTTGCCATGGCGACGATGATGTCATAAAGGTTGCCTCAACCAATCAGCGACGGGCACAGTCTGCCGCGAATTCTGGAATCATCATTGTCCATATACTACGGGGACATGCATATTCTAGAATACCCGATGCGTTAGAATCGGGCCACAATCTAGTAGATATATATATACAGTACAGACCAAAGAAAGTAATATATGTAAAAAGGCTCAAAATGGCCATGAGACAGAAAACAGACCTATTCTGTGTATGACATACAGTACAGACCGAAAGTTTGGACACACCTTCTCATTTAAAGATTTTTCTGTATTTTCATGACTATGAAAATTGTACATTCACTCTGAAGGCATCAAAACTATGAATTAACACATGGGGAATTATATACTTAACAAAAAAAAGTGTGTGTTCTGCCCATCTTAATGTGCAGAGAGTTAATTATCATGTTATTCAAGTTGTGGCCACTGGAGGTCATCAGTTGCCTACTTTTCATGTTGTTTACCAACCTTTCCCTCCTAAGAGCAATGTCTTATGGGTTAGTTCCGCCCACATTCTTCTTGTGAAGACAAGCTTCAGTAGCCATTTTTCCTCAGATCTGCAGAGAGGCACACGTGCTCCTGTCTCGCTTACTTTCTTACCCCTGTCCTAACGGATCTCGGTACGTTTATAAAGGTTTGATGCATCTTATGTTTGTGTTAGTATTTAAGCCTTATGCAGCTCCTATAGTCAGATATAGTTAGGCAGATGTGCTTTGCAGCTTGCAGTTAGGTTAATGTGTACTCTGCATTTAGATAGATGCATTCTTGTATAGAATAGGGCAGTGCTGTTAGAATTACTGTGTAATGCACTCTGTATAATTCTTGCTGTTATGTCCCAGTTATTTATGTGATTGCACCCTGTATGTGCATATACTGAAATGCTGTTATTCTTTACAGTTTTTCACCAGTCATCCACTATGATCAGTCATCCACTATGATCAGTCATCCACTATGATTATTCACTGAACATCCACTTTGTACATCAACATCATTCACTATTCGATCATCTACTATGAATACTGTCCACCATTCTTGTTCAACGTTATAGTTTTGGTTATCATCACTCTAATAAATAAGACTTAAGCATCAACACAGTCTGTTTACTTGGGATGTGGATGAAGGTTTAGCCGTATGTTGGAATCCACACAGCGTCCTACGTGGAGGAAGACAGAACAGTGAAAAACGAGACCGCCAGTCGCAGGCGGTGATTGTAAAGTAAGAACACATTAGCTGCCTTCAGTGAAACTGATAGCCGGTCGCAGGCTGTAGTTGTTCAGACTGTACGGAACCGCTAACACCCACACTGCTCCGCATTCGGGTATCACAGCAGCCGCCATACAGCCGCGGGACTATACTGCAGGCCGCCAAGAGAAGCTACATCATTCCCGCCACGCGGAAGCTCACCGCACCTAGACTCAGTTTCCCGCCAAAACACTCAGCAGTACACAGCTAAGCGCACAATGTCTCGAAACAGCACATCCTCACTCAAGACGAGGTCACGAGCAAGCTCTAACAGGTCATCATTAGCAGAGCTGGCTGCTGTCGCTCGTGCTGAAGCTGAAGCAGCCAAAGCGAGGTCCTCCTTTGCCGAGAAAGAAATGCATCTAAACCTGAGACAAGCAGAGCATGAGGCAGAAAAGGTACGTTTGCAGGCAGAACAAACTGCATGCCTGCAAGCCGAAACCGCACGTTTGCGGGCAGAGCAAGAAGCAGAAGGTGCGCGCCTGCAAGTGTCTCTAGAAAGACTTATGGTAGACAAAGAGGCAGCAGCTGCAATAGCTAAGGCAGAGTACTTGGAAGCCATGAAGGATCCTGATTATGAGAGACGCAGCAACGTTCTTGGAACAGATCTAGAGCAGCAAGATCCAGCTCTGCGCGTCACAGAGTACGTTCATCGACACTCCAGCATGGACAACACCCTACAACGATCAGCCTACGCCGATTATCATCGATCCAACACCGAACTTCACTACTACAAACAAGAAGACGTCCAACACAGAGGAGTCGACCACAGCTACCGTTCCACTGAGAAGGTACAGCTCCCACCTCACCTTAAAGAGACATCTTCTTCACCAGAAAGGTACTATGCAGACTGTCCGAAGCCAAGAGCGTCTCACAGGTATGGTGACGCACCACACACTAGACATGGCTATAACATACCGGCTCGTACCAACACTGATCAAGCCACCATAGACTTGGCAAAGTTCTTTGCCCGCCGAGAACTGGTAACAAAAGGACTTGTAAAGTTCACTGACAAAGCCGAAAACTACAGGTCGTGGCGAGCTTCGTTCCAGAACGCCATTCAGGGACTGGACCTTTCTAGTAGTGAGGAGTTAGATCTCCTGGTAAAGTGGCTTGGAACTGAATCGGTCGAGCATGCTAAAAGACTAAGAGACATTAACATAGAATACCCACACATAGGTTTACGTAAAATGTGGGAAAGACTTGACGAATGCTATGCGTCCGTAGAAGTAATAGAGAATGCTTTATTCAAAAGAATTGATGATTTCCCTAAGATAGGGCCCAAGGGTTATCAAAGGCTTAGAGAATTGAATGATTTATTGATAGAGTTACAGGTCGCCCAGAAGGAAGGTCACTTGGCTGGATTGGCATTCTTAGACACTGCTAGGGGTGTCAATCCAATAGTACAAAAACTTCCTTACAATCTTCAAGAAAGGTGGATTATACATGGTTCACGGTATAAACAAATTCATAACGTACCATTCCCTCCTTTTGCTATATTTGTTGAGTTTGTCACCCAGCAAGCCAAGATCAGAAATGACCCTAGTTTTGATTTCATTCTGTCATGTTCCACTACCCCTGGTGTCAAACCCAGTAAGACACCCGTGGCAGTCCATAAAACTGATATTGATTCCACAGGTCCTCCACACAAGACAACTAAGCCCCCTGCGGAAGAGAGCAAACCTCAGGATGTCAGTAAGCAGTGTCCTCTACACAGGAAACCACATCCTCTACTAAAGTGCAGAGCCTTCAGGGAGAAGACTTTAGAGGATCGCAAAGGTTTCCTCAAGGAAAACAACATCTGCTTCAAATGCTGTGCTACGACCTCTCACTTCGCCAGGAACTGTGGAGCTAGCGTGAAATGTGCAGAATGCAGCAACACGGATCACAATACAGCCTTGCATCCTGGACCACCTCCAGGAGTGTTGTCACAAGCAGAGGAGCACGATGAGAAACAGAAGAACACCGACGAAGACACCCCTGCGGTCACCTCTCAATGTACGGAGATCTGTAAGGGACTCAAGGGAGGAAGATCCTGCTCAAAAATCTGCCTTGTCCGAGTCTATCCAACAGGCCACAGAGACAAAGCGCTCAAGATATATGCAATCCTAGATGACCAAAGTAATAGGTCTTTAGCCAGGTCCATCTTCTTTGACAACTTCAGCATTGTAGGCCCCAGTTCTCCCTACTCCCTTAGGACATGTTCAGGTACCGTCGAGACGGCGGGGAGGAAAGCAACCAGATACAAAGTGGAGTCCATGGATGGCCAGACCTGTCTGTCACTACCGACCATCCTGGAGTGCAACCAGATTCCTGACAACAGGTCTGAGATACCTTCACCAGAGGTGGCAACGTATCACCCCCACCTGAAGCGTATAGCCCACCTGATACCTAAGTTGGAACCAGAAGCGCCAATAGCTTTACTTCTGGGAAGAGATATGCTACGAGTCCACAAGACTAGAGAATATATCAACGGCTCACTGAATGCTCCATACGCGCAGAGGCAAGACCTTGGATGGGTCATTGTAGGAGATGTCTGTCTAGGAGGAGCACACAAGCCGGTCTCAGTCAACAGTATGCTTACCGGCACACTAGAAAATGGACGTCCATCTCTCTTCCAGCCGTGTCACAATAGTCTGCTGGTAAAGGAACTACCGAGCAGCACTCCCCTACCTTGCCCTTTCTCAGTTCCTATCAACGAAGACCATGCCTGTGAAGGTGAACAAGACCACATAGGATGTACAGTCTTCCACAGGACGAAGGAAGACAACAAGGTAGCGATGTCTATAGAAGACAAGATATTCCTGGACATCATGGACGAACAAATAGTCAAGGATACGGCGAATAGTTGGGTCGCACCTCTACCATTTCGACCTCAGAGGAGACGCCTACCCAACAACAAGGAATTGGTCTACAGCAGATTCATCTCCCTAAGACACAAGCTTCAGAAGTCACCTGAGACGAAGGAACATTTCTTTACCTTCATGGGAAAGATATTCCAGAACAACCACGCAGAGATTGCACCTGCACTTCGACACAGAGAGGAGTGTTGGTACCTGCCCATCTTCGGAGTGTACCATCCTAAGAAGCCAGGTCAAATTAGAGTGGTATTCGACTCAAGTGCCAAATGCGAAGACGTGTCATTGAATGATGTCTTACTGTCGGGCCCAGACCTCAACAACAGACTTCTGGAAGTATTACTCTGTTTCCGTAGAGATTCAGTGGCATTTATGGCCGACATACAACAGACGTTCCACTGTTTTCTCGTCAAAGAGGAACACAGAAACTACCTGAGGTTCTTCTGCTACCGTGACAACGACCCGGACGAAGACATCGCAGAGTACCGGATGCGGGTACACATCTTTGGGAACAGTCCTTCCCCAGCGGTCGCAATCTACGGCCTCCGACATTCTGCCAAAAAGGGTGAAGAAGAGTATGGCTTGGACGTCAGGTCCTTTGTGGAAAAGGATTTTTACGTGGATGACTGTTTGAAGTCCACACCGACAAGTGAGGCTGCAATCAGTCTACTAAAGAGGACTCGTGACATGCTCGCTCAGTCTAACCTAAGGTTACACAAGATTTCTTCCAACAGCCGAGAGTTGATGGAAGCCTTTCCCTCTGAAGACTATTCCAGCGATCTAAAGGATTTAGACCTCAGCATCGACCCCCTTCCTATGCAGCGGAGCCTTGGATTGCTGTGGGACCTGAAGACAGATACCTTCACCTTTCAGATCAGCAAGGATGAGAAACCCTTCACGCGCAGAGGAGCTCTTTCCTTCGTGAATAGTTATATGACCCCTTGGGGTTCGTAGCTCCAGTAACCATCCAAGGAAAGCTGATGCTCAGGGACTTCACCCAAGACACTACTGATTGGGATGATCCACTTCCAGCGGGAAAGGCTGACCTGTGGGCAGAGTGGAGGAAGTCTCTTGAAGCCCTGACCAACCTTCGTGTGAAACGACCGTATGCTCCTGTGCCATCCACAGAGGTCAAAACGCAAACACTTTGTATTTTCTGTGATGCATCAGTCAAAGCGATTGCAGCAGTAGCGTACCTCAAATCCACAGACGTAAGTGGACAATGCCATATCAGGTTCGTTATGAGCCGGACGAAATTGGCCCCACTTCGTGAACACACGATACCCAGACTGGAACTCTGTGCTGCTGTCCTCGCAGTTGAGTTGGCCGAGCTGGTCTCAGATGCGATGGGCCTGAAGATCGTGGATGCAGAGTTCTACACCGATAGCAAGGTGGTACTGGGGTACATCTGTAACGAGACACGACGCTTCTACGTCTACTTCAGCAACCGGGTACTTCGGGTAAGAAGATCCACCGACCCTAATCAGTGGCACTACGTACCTACTCATCACAATCCTGCGGACCACGCGACTAGATCCGTTGCACCCAGTCATCTGAAGGACACTTCATGGTTCAACTTTCGAACTAGTGGGTCCAGACACAGACAAAGAGATCCGACCTCAAGTGTCTGTTCTACATACAGAAATTTCAAGCTGCCACCTCGAATCTCACCGGTTCAGCAGGTTCTCCACATGGAAGTCACTTGTTCGAGCTATAGCTTGTCTATTTCATGTAACCCAGTCCTACAAGTCAGCACTACCTGATAGCCAGAGACGTTGTAAAGGTTGGCATCACTGCAGGCTTGCGTTTACTGCTCCCGACCTGGAAAGAGCCAAGGTTATAATACTTCATGCCATACAAAGAGAAACCTATGGCAGAGAAATAGACAACCTCAACAAGGGACAACCCATTCCTGAGGTCAGTGGGCTGAGGAAGCTCGATCCGATTGTCGATCAAGAAGGGCTGCTGAGAGTCGGTGGTCGTCTTCAAGAAGCTGAGGTAGAAGTTTCAGAGAAGCACCCGGTGATAATTCCGGGACGTCATCACGTAACAACCCTGCTGATTCAACACCATCATGTCTTGGTGAGACACCAAGGCCGTTTGTTCACTGAAGGAAACCTAAGGGCAGCTGGACTATGGATAGTTGGAGCTAAGAGAAGAGTGAGCAAACTCATCTTCGACTGTGTTACATGTCGCAAACTCCGGGGCACATTCCAAAATCCGAAGATGGCCAATCTTCTACCCGACAGACTCAGTTCTGAACCTCCCTTCACCAACGTTGGACTAGATGTATTCGGTCCTTGGTCTGTGGCTACACGACGCACTAGAAAAATACTTACGGAAGCAAAGTGTTGAGCGGTTCTATTCACGTGTCTGTCCGTCAGAGCCGTTCATATCGAAGTAATCGAATCGATGGACACATCAAGTTATATAAACGCACTTCGACGCTTCATCGCAATCAGAGGACCTGTGAAGCATATTCGTTCTGACCGAGGTACGAATTTCATCGGAGCGGCAAGAGAACTCCAAATCCCTTCCAATCAGGACATCGATAATGTGGAAAGGTATCTAGGTGAGCAAGGATGTACCTTGACCTTCAATCCACCACACTCTTCGCACATGGGAGGTGCGTGGGAAAGGATGATAGGGATAGCACGCAGAATATTAGACTCTATCTTTTTGCAAGCTAACACCAGACTTACACAAGAGAGTTTATCCACGTTCTTGGCAGAGGTCTCAGCCATCATGAATGCCAGGCCACTGACAGCACTTTCTAGTGATTCTGGAGATCCATCCATCCTTACTCCTGCAATGTTACTCACACAGAAAACCTGTGTCCCGAAAGCTCCACTCGGAGAATTCAATGACAAAGACCTCTACAGACGACAATGGAGGCAGGTACAAAGCGTGTCCAACGTCTTCTGGAATAGATGGAGGAAACAGTATCTTTCCACTCTGCAAAGCAGGACAAAGTGGCAGAAAGACCGCCCAAACATTCAATCTGGCGATGTTGTACTCGTCAAAGACAGTCAGTCACATCGGAACGAGTGGCCACTCGGCCTAGTCATTAAGACCCTTCCCAGTAAAGATGGGAAAGTGCGGAAAGTAGAGGTCATAGTGTGCAAGCTTGGAGAAAACAAACTGTTCCTCAGGCCCGTTACCGAGCTTGTATTATTATTTTCCCCAAAAGAACCTAATTGTGGTATCTGTTGACGCCAAGCGGGGAGTGTTCTGCCCATCTTAATGTGCAGAGAGTTAATTATCATGTTATTCAAGTTGTGGCCACTGGAGGTCATCAGTTGCCTACTTTTCATGTTGTTTACCAACCTTTCCCTCCTAAGAGCAATGTCTTATGGGTTAGTTCCGCCCACATTCTTCTTGTGAAGACAAGCTTCAGTAGCCATTTTTCCTCAGATCTGCAGAGAGGCACACGTGCTCCTGTCTCGCTTACTTTCTTACCCCTGTCCTAACGGATCTCGGTACGTTTATAAAGGTTTAATGCATCTTATGTTTGTGTTAGTATTTAAGCCTTATGCAGCTCCTATAGTCAGATATAGTTAGGCAGATGTGCTTTGCAGCTTGCAGTTAGGTTAATGTGTACTCTGCATTTAGATAGATGCATTCTTGTATAGAATAGGGCAGTGCTGTTAGAATTACTGTGTAATGCACTCTGTATAATTCTTGCTGTTATGTCCCAGTTATTTATGTGATTGCACCCTGTATGTGCATATACTGAAATGCTGTTATTCTTTACAGTTTTTCACCAGTCATCCACTATGATCAGTCATCCACTATGATCAGTCATCCACTATGATTATTCACTGAACATCCACTTTGTACATCAACATTATTCACTATTCGATCATCTACTATGAATACTGTCCACCATTCTTGTTCAACGTTATAGTTTTGGTTATCATCACTCTAATAAATAAGACTTAAGCATCAACACAGTCTGTTTACTGGGATGTGGATGAAGGTTTAGCCGTATGTTGGAATCTACACAGAGTCCTACTCCACAGTAGGAAGGAAGACAGAACAGTGTGAAACAACTGAAATTATGTCTTATATTCTAGGTTCTTCAAAGTAGCCACCTTTTGCTTTGATGACTGCTTTGCACACTCTTGGCATTCTCTTGATGAGTTTCAAGAGGTAGTCACCGGGAATGGTTTTCACTTCACAGGTGTGCCCTATCTGGTTTAATAAGTGGGATTACTTGCCTTATAAATGGTGATGGGACCATCAGTTGTGTTGTGCAGAAGTCCGATGGATACACAGCTGATAGTCCTACTGAATAGACTGTTAGGATTTGTATGATGGCAAGAAAAAGGCAGCTAAGTAAAGAAAAACTAGTGGCCATCATTACTTTAAGAAATGAAGGTCAGTCCGAAAAATTGGGAAAACTTTGAAAGTGTCCCCAAGAGCAGTGGCAAAAACCATCAAGCGCTACAAAGAAACTGGCTCACATGAGGGTCGCCCCAGGAAAGGAAGACCAAGAGTCACCTCTGCTTCTGAGGATAAGTTTATCCGAGTCACCAGCCTCAGAAATCGCAGGTTAACAGCAGCTCAGATTAGAGACCAGGTCAATGCCATACAGAGTTCTAGCAGCAGACATATCTCTACAACAACTGTTAAGAGGAGACTTTGTGCAGCAGGCCTTCATGGTAAAATAGCTGCTAGGAAACCACTGCTAAGGACAGGCAACAAGCAGAAGAGACTTGTTTTGACTAAAGAACACAAGGAATGGACATTAGACCAGTGGAAATCTGTGCTTTGGTCTGATGAGTCCAAATTTGAGATCTTTGGTTCCAACCACCGTGTCTTTGTGCGACGCAGAAAAGGTGAACAGATGGACTCTACATGCCTGGTTCCCACCATGAAGCATGGAGGAGGAGGTGTGATTGTGTGGGGGTGCTTTGCTGGTGACATTGTTGGGGATTTATTCAAAATTGAAGGCATACTGAACCAGCATGGCTACCACAGCATCTTGCAGCGGCATGCTATTCCATCTGTTTTGTGTTTAGTTGGACCATCATTTATTTTTCAACAGGACAATGACCCCCAAACACACCTCCAGGCTGTGTAAGGGCTATTTGACCAAGAAGGAGAATTATGGGGTGCTACACCAGATGACCTGGCCTCCACAGTCACCAGACCTGAACCCAATCGAGATGGTTTGGAGTAAGCTGGACCACAGAGTGAAGGCAAAAGGGCCAACAAGTGCTAAGCATCTCTGGGAACTCCTTCAAGATTGTTGGAAGACCATTCCCGGTGACTACCTCTTGAAGCTCATCAAGAGAATGTCAAAAGTGTGCAAATCAGTCATCAAAGCAAAAGGTGGCTACTTTGAAGAACCTAGAATATAAGACATAATTTCAGTTGTTT
Organism: Ranitomeya imitator; assembly: GCF_032444005.1. Classification (NCBI taxonomy): domain Eukaryota; kingdom Metazoa; phylum Chordata; class Amphibia; order Anura; family Dendrobatidae; genus Ranitomeya; species Ranitomeya imitator. The sequence continues at coordinate 499,582,517 of NC_091286.1, forward strand.
CACACTTTTTTGTTAAGTATATAATTCCACATGTGTTAATTCATAGTTTTGATTCCTTCAGTGTGAATGTATGATTTTCATAGTCATGAAAATGCAGAAAAATCTTTAAATGAGAAGGTGTGTCTAAACTTTTCGTCTGTACTGTGTATATATACTGTGTGTATATATATATACTGTATATATATACACATATGTATATAACATTGTACTTATGCATTAAAATCTACAGTGTAGCTAAAAGAAAGTGCTGACTTAGATTACATTCGGAAATATATTGTTGTTCATTTGATTGTGCATGAAGGGAATAAAAGTACATGAAGTAAGAAACAACAGTGAACTGAGCCAATGTCAATGGTTCATTTATTTTATAGGAAGAGTTCATTTCCTCCATAAGTAATAACAGGAAGCACAGAGCATGCCACTGACTGTTTTAATAAGTCACAGTGAAATCGGAGGGGGGGTGTACTCTCAAGGATGGATCCCATTGGTTCTCCTGCTTTCTGTCCTGTAATTTCAGTAAAGTTCCTGATGTATTCCTGTTGGTAATGTGTGCAGTTTTTGTTTAACCACAGCAGAAACATCATCATATACAGCTCCTATGCAAGGGTCACATTACTCACCAGCACAAAGTGCTTAGCTGTAATGTTACACAATAACCCAACTTAGATTTAAGACTAATGAAACATTTTTCAGACTTAAGGAACCATATGTCCTTGAATTGGTTAATTAAAAGGCATCGTCACTTCATAGGTACTCATTATACTGTAGATGAGAACATTAGTTACTTCCATAGAAGTTTATAGAAGTACAGTAAAAAATACCTTGGCCATGTAAGGGCTTGTTTTTTTGTGGTACAAGTTGTAGTTTTGAACAACACCATTGGTTTTAACATATTGTGTACTGGAAAATGGGAAACATATATTCCAAGTGTGGTGAAATTGGAAAACAAGTGCAAGATCACACTTGTTTTTGTTTGGCTTTTTTACTGTGTTCGCTAAATGCTAAAACTGACCTTCCATTATGATTCTCCAGGTCAATAAGAGTTCATAGACACTAAACATGTCTAGGTTCTTTTTTATCTAAGTGGTGAAAAAAATGCCAAAGTTTGTTAAAAATAAAAATTGCATCCTATACTGATACCTGTAGCGTCTCCATTTTTTGTGATTTCATGTTGGGTGAAGGCTTATTTTTTGCGCACTGAGCTGACATTTTTATTGATACCATTGTGGTGCAGATACGATCTTTTGATGGCCCATTATTGCATTTTAATGCCATGTTGCAGCGACCAAAGAACTATAATTCTGGCGTTTTGACTTTTTGTTCTCATTAAGCAATCGGATTAATTCTTTTTTTATATTGATAGATCGGGAGATTCTGAACGTGGTGATACCAAATATGTGTTTGTTTGATTTTTTTATTTATTTATTTTGAATGGGGTGAAAGAGGGGTAATTTGAACTTTTAGATTTTTTTTTACTTTTTTTATATTTTTAATAACTTTTTTTTACTTTTGGAATGCTTAAATAGTCTCCATGGGAGACTTGAAGCTGCCATAACCCAATCGGCTCTGCTATATACAGGCGATGTTCACTTCGCCTGTATGTAGAAAAATTGCTGACTAGCTATGAGTGCCAACCACCAGGCAGCGCTCATAGCAATCTGGCTATGACCACCATAGAGGTCTGCAGGAGACCTTTGGTTGTCATGCCAACCTATTGGTGACCCGCGATCACATAACGGGGGTCACCTATAGGCGGGATTTCCTGCACGCTCGCCGGAAGCGCGAGTTAAATGCCGCTGTCAGAGTATGACAGTGGCGATTCCACCAGCAGCAGTTAGAGGCACATGTCAGCTGTTCAAAACAGCTGACATGTGCGAGAAAAGATGTGAGCTCAGCGCCGGAGCCCACATCAAAGGGAGTGTGTCCGACATTGGTGAACTATTATGCCCGATGTCGGAAAGGGGTTAAGAAAGTAAAAGTGAGGTTTTAAGATAGTACACAGTATGCGCGTAGAATTATTGGGCAACTATAAAAATGCAGAATTATTATGCAACTCATTAAAAACTTCCTTCCTGCGCGCCCTCGCTGCATCACGTTCTGGTGCCAGCAGCTCTTCCTGCCGAGCGATCACATGGCCCCACTCATTAAGGCAATGAATGTTCTCTCCACGCCTATGGGAGTGGAGAGGTGTAACTATTCATTACCTTAATGAACGGGGCCACGTGATCGCTCAGCCAAAAGAGCTGCTGGTGGCGGAACGAACGAGATGAAGTGAGGGCGCACAGGAGGGTAGGTAGGATGTGTGCTGGAAGCCGGCGACTGCGGCTGTAACTGTGTGAGCTATAAGAGAAATTAATATTCACTGCCTGCGCAGTGAATATTATTTTCTCTTTAGCAGCGGGCACAGGCTTTAGCCCCCGGCTCCTTCCTTGGTGACCTGCGGCTCTGCTGCTCCCCATCCCCCACCGTCTTTCTGGGACAATGACTCGTGTATAAGCTGAGGGGAACAATTTTAACACGAAAAAATGTGCTGAAAAACTCAGCTTATATATGAGTATACATGGTATTCATCCTCTCTATTCTGTCAATCCTTGGAAATCTGTCTGCACGCAGATGTCATTGGAGTGCAGTCCGTTTTTTCCCATGAATGCATTGACTTGCATGGCCAAGTGCAATCCACATATTGGATCAAACTTGGACATGCTGCAATTTTTTTTCCCAGAGCGGTTCTGTACGAGGAAAACGTCAGACATGTGCATGGTCCCATGGAATAACGTTGCTTCGAGTGCAATCCAATGTTTTGTTGGATCACACACATACCAATAACACAGTCATCTGCACGAGTCTTTAAAGTGAGAATAATAACCAAACAACTCAAACATTTAAAAATATATATCAGTGACCAATGTATATTAGCTGCCCTTCAGTGAAAAGCCTTCCATCCATCGAGTCTGTTAGTTTCTTAATCTGTTATATTCCTGATGTACACACTAAATGTGACTTCATTGCTCAGATGGAAAGTAAAACTTTCCTGCAAAGTCTTGTAAAAAACAGTACTTCACATTTACGTGAGAGCCTCTTACCCATATTTCAATTTGTGAGGCCGCGTGCACAGCCCCACAGGGGTAAGAGTTTTTGACTGAGTGATGTATTTAACACTGGTACTAACACTGGTAGTGGCATTACTGACTTAACTACTTACAATTTGACCTCATCCTTTCCTCTAATGGTCTAATAAATTGATTACTAATATTATGTTGCACTGTCACTTTATGCAAAAATTGTAATCTACTGTTTACCCTATTCCATTTATGGGATACACACGCTCCCCTATTATTGGTACCCGCTGGCTGATTTGAATTACTTTGTTCCCTGATACATTTTTTATGACTATTTTTTGCTTTGTATGTCCAAACCATAAATAAAATATTTTTCTATTGCATCTGGGATTATATACTCAATTTTTTTGTATGCATTTTCATTTGAGATTGACTTTAACATATTTGCCATTGCGGTATCAGTAAAAGTCTGGTCTATCGAAATTTAAAAATAATTCTCCCCTATGAGAAATGTCATAACAGAAAAATAATTGAAATGCCCAATTATGTATTTTTGGTCTCCTCACCTGCCTAAAAAATGCTATAAAAAGTGATCTAAACATTGTATATGCCCCATGTTAGCTCTCCATGCAAAAAAAAAAATCCCTGACACAGAAAAACAGCAGAGAAATAAGAATGTTACTGGTGTCAGGAAATGGCAATACGGGACTTTTTTTTAACTTCTGAAATTTTGTTTGCACTTGCTGTCAACATAACGATTTAGAGAATCATGTTATAAGGTCATTTTTACCATACAATGAGCGCAATTAAAATGAACCCCAAAAACCAATGGAGGAATTGAGTTTATTCACTGCATGTTTATATTCCACTGCGGAGCAGAGGCCTCAGTAATCAGGAAGGCCCTGACAGAGGTTATTCATAACACTGTCCACATGTCATGTTACTGTAGAGTCACCAACAAACTGTCTCTACACTGTGATCTGAGAGGTACAGAGAAGGCTAATGGCGTGTTACCCCATGCGTATCACTGCTACCAATGCGCCTTCATCAGGGGTGAATGCTCTGGTAGTGGTGATACGCATTGGGTAACACGCCATCAGCCGTCTATTTACCTCTGGACACCTCAAATGTGGTATTGTGTACAAACTGACACTTTTTTTGTTCTGCTAGTGTTGTATGCTTAGATGCTGTTATTGCACATTATCCTCTTATTTCCTATTCCATTGCACGGTATGCTATATTAGATAGATAAATAGATGTTGGTACCTTAAATACTTATTATAGTGTGTTCATTATTCGATTACATTTGCTACAATTGTGGCTTTATGTTATGTGTACAAAATTGCATCTTCTCTATAGAGGAATATAAACTGACATTGCATCGTATCACGTGTTAAGGGTGCTTTTATTGTGGTTTATAGAGAAATTTTCCATCATATATTATTGCTTATATCATTGCTTGTGCTGTGTTATTAATTGTTTTCTTATTTGCAACATAAGGATTCATTATTTTTATGTTATTCCAACTCTACATGCAACAATTACTTACCATTATAAATGACTGTGAAAATGTTAAAACATATTGCTTGATGTGCCAGTTACAGATAGATGGAGTGAACCTGAGGTACAGACCAAAAGTTTGGACACACCTTCTCATTTAAAGATTTTTCTGTATTTTCATGACTGAAAATTGTACAGTCACACTGAAGGCATCAAAACTATGAATTAACACATGTGGAATTATATACTTAACGAAAAAGTGTGAAACAACTGAAATTATGTCTTATATTCCAGGTTCTTCAAAGTAGCCACCTTTTGCTTTGATGACTGCTTTGCACACTCTTGGCATTCTCTTGATGAGCTTCAAAAGGTAGTTAGGTATATAATTCCACATGTGTTAATTCATAGTTTTGATGCCTTCAGTGTGAATGTACAATTTTCATTGTCATGAAAACACAAAAAAATCTTTAAATGAGAAGGTGTGTCCAAACTTTCGGTCTGTACTGTATGTCATACACAGAATAGGTCTGTTTTCTGTGTCATGGCCATTTTGAGCCTTTTTACATATATTACCTTCTTTCCTCTTTTTTTATTTCTCCAGAAAATTACTAAGTGTGTCAAAGACTCGTTCACTACCTGCACAGAAACATTTTCAGTTTTGGTAGGTACACGCTGGGATGTGCCATTAGTTCATTAATGTCAACAAGTCTATAGACCACTGCCCAAGCAGCAGCTCATAAAAATCCAATGAACTGATGATTCTTACCATCACTTTGCACACTGTGCGCTCTGTTGTTGGCTTAGATCTGCAGTAATAAACCGACAACAGAGCGTTGTCACAATATCCCGCAGAGACCATTGATGTCCATTGTGGGGCGGAGCTGGTCTCCTGATATTCTGACACCGAGCTGTTGCCAGCTTATTACTGCAGATGTAAGCCGACAACAGAGCGGGCGCTGTGAATGTGCTCATTGCACAGTGCAACAAAGCAGGGACCCTACTGCCCCCTAAAACAAGGATCACTGACTAATCAAAAGTAAGGATTCCAGCATCAAAAATCTTCATAAAATCATATTCTTTTTTAGGTAAGAGTAAAATTAAGACTGTTGTACAAAAGTCACAACCCCATTGGGGATATTCTATAGCAAACACTTTTCAGACTGAAAGTTCAGATCTTTCTAATAGGTCAGACCTAATAAAGATGATGATTTGATGTAGATCCTCGATGCTGTAATTCTTCCTTCTGATTCATTTCCCCTGTGGCTCTGCCGATCTCAGAGCCTCAGACTTCTAAGTGGGTGAGCTGACTCTTTGTCTTTTCCTTAAGCATCACTGATGACGCTTTGTTTCAGGGACGAGGTAGAGGCTGCGGCAGTGACGGCAGCCTTTGCCCCCTGCTATGATGACACTCTGAGTATCCCAGAATGCACTGGGATTCTCACAGGAATCATCATCACACAGGAAGTAGGGGAAAAAATGCAACAGCTGTTAAATAGTGTAGTTAGTGAACGGCAGGGAATTTTTAAAGCAAGCATAATAGAAAATAGCTTAAATTATGACATCAAATAGATTGGCTTTTAGGATGAAATTTACTTTGCCTTCAGACGACCCCCTGTAAAGTTGTATTCCAGTAGATAAGTGCTGAATGATAAAACAATGAGTTTCCGACCATTAGGACCCACATTAGCACCAGCTCCTCTGTGTATTACATGGACAGCTCATTGATTTCACCCCATAGGACAACACCTAGTACAGAATTGTTGCTAATTATTTTACATACAGTTATTCAAGTTTTGTAAAGTAAAAAGAGTGGTTATTGGCAAATAGTCTAATTTGATCCAGGGACATCTTTATACCTTGGTATTCTGAAAAGAGATTGATGCAGAATACAGTGTCATCAGGTATAGCCATTTACACTTTAGTCTTGGCATCATAAGTAATGTTTCATCTGCTCCTCCTTTACACATTTTGCCTATTGTGCTGTTGATTTTCTGCCTGAAATAAAATAAAATTTATGCTCTTGCACAAATGGAAATGGGGAAAATTAACATGAAATATGAATTGGCAAGTGTAATTCCCACCCCTGATGTGAAATGTGAGGCTCATAAAAGGCTGGGTACATATAAATAAATTAGATCTATGCCAGAGTCTGACATATGGGCTTTTGCATGATTATCCAAAGTTAGCAATTCTTTGGGGATTGGTTCCTTGGCAACTCCATCTCTTACAAATTCCTACACAGTAACACGAGCAAATACAATACCATACAAAGCACCAGTGCCTGTAGAGAGTGACAGGATGGCAAATAAACATATGTATCGAGACACGCCATCAAACCAACAGATGTATGTTCTGTCGTAAGAATGTGACCTACCAGTACTCAACTCTATAGAGAACCACAACTGAATTGGCTGAGAAACGTAAGAAACACACTCTTGATATATTATCAGATAATATTTCTGTTCTTTTCTACTCAGAATTATTCCAGGATTTTGTCCCCCTGAGCTTCTCACTGAGCCAAAAGCAAAAAACAAAATTAAATAAAATACTTTCAAGTAAAGAATGCATTTAAGGCTGCAAATTCATGATATTAATAGTTTACGACATCAGAGGAAATAAAGTAACATTCAAATAATTTCCTTGTATCAACAGGAAACCTGAAACTTGAGGTCCCCTGGTAACTTTTGGCAAGCAATTTCTATTACAAAGTACAATTACATGAAAATATTTCAATTTTTTTTAACTATTTTAATATAGCAAAACTGTTTGGTGTAAACAGTTTTTTTGTAATTTGTGGTTAAGATTTAGATTCCCCAAAAGTCTTTATGGTTTTTTATAAAGGGAATAAAGTGAAGCTTCAAATTGAATCCATAATAATTAATGTGTAGTGAAGATGCCAATTAATTGTTTGATTAAATGATATTGCTACTTTAAGCTCATATTAACCAAATGTTAGCTTATCTACTATATAAGGCTGGGGTCACATTGCGTTGTGTGACCCCGTTTAACGGACTACGTTACACCGCGGCATAACGCGGTGTAACGTAGTCCGTTAACACCGCCATTGCTAGTAATGGCGAACGCATCGCTAGCGCATGCCCACATTGGGCGTGCGCTAGCGATGTGCCGTCATTTGAGTGATGGCCCGCGAACGCTGCTTGCAGGGCTAACGTGATCCCTTTTGGGACATTGCGTTAGCGCAGTCCGTAGCGCTATGCGCTAAACAGACTGCCCTAACGCAATGTGACCCTAGCCTAATTGTCTAAGGGTCACTTCCGTGTTTCTGTCTGTCCCAGATATTCATTGGTCGCGGTCTCTGTCTGTCATGAAATCCAAGTCGCTGATTGGTCGTGGCAAAACGCCCATGACCATTGCCACGACCAATCAGCGAAGGGCACAGTCCGGCGGCAACATGGCCGCTCCTTCCTCCCCGCAGTCAGTGCCCGCTCCATACTCCCCTCCAGTCAACGCTCGCACAGGGTTAATGGCAGCGCTAATGAACCGCTTTATGCCGCGGTGTAACGCACTCTATTAACGCTGCTATTAACCCTGTGTGATCAACTTGTTTCCTATTGATGCTGCCTATGCGGGCTGTGCAATATACTACGTGGGCTATGCAATATACTACGCGGGCTGGGCAATATACTACGCACGCTGGGCAATATACTACGCGGGCTGGGCAATATACTATGCGGGCTGTGCAATATACTATGCAGGCTCTGCAATATACTACACGGGCTGTGCAATATACTACGTGACTGGGCAATATACTACATGACTGGGCAATATACTACGTGACTGGGCAATATACTATGTGGCTGGGCAATATACTATGTGGCTGGGCTATATAGTACGTGACTGCGCAATATAGTACGTGGCTGGGCAATATACTATGTGGCTGGGCAATATACTATGTGGCTGGGCAATATAGTACATGACTGGGCAGTATACTACGTGGCTGGGCAATATACTATGTGGCTGGGCAATATACTACGTGGCTGGGCAATATACTACGTGGTTGGGCAATATACTATGTGGCTGGGCAATATACTCCATGGGCTGTGCAATATACTACGTGGACATGCATATTCTAGAATACCCGATGCGTTAGAATCAGGCCACCATCTAGTTTTATATAAATGCTTCTTAAATGGCTATAAAATTTTAAATATGCTTTTAAGTAAGTGCCCAGTCTGAAAAAAAATGTATTTTAATGCTTAAATAGCAAGACAAACAACATACACATATACTTCAATATTCCTGGATCCGACCAATTTCATTTCCATCTTCTGGTCTACACAGGAGGTCGATGTGTATGAAGGAGGCTAGGTGGCTGCCCAGCTCATGTCAATAGCTAAGCCAGCTTCCTCATCTTTCATGCTTCTTTCATCTTTCATCTTTTTTTTTGCATACACTTTCACAAAGAAAGGGGCTGGCTTAGCTATAGAACTGATGGCCAGAGTCTTATTAAAACATCTTTTGATTTGATGATTTCGGAAAGCACTGTATCTTTATTTATAGTCTGCATTCAATTGTCATTGTGCCCTAATTGTGTTAATCTTCAGTCCTGAGTTTTGTTGTGATGAGATTACAATAACATTCATAACATTCATCTTAATTTCTAGGCTATGTCTATGTCACAATAGCGTATGTCTTCATTTCCAGGCTATATTGTATTTTGCTGATCTGACAAAAGTATTATGTCAAGGGAGATATTCCATAATGATAATGTCACAATAGTGATCACCTTTTTTCTTAAACTTGGCACTTTTGTGATGATGCCAAAGTCGGGTTTGTCTGTATTAAAATGCTGCACTTTACGTTATATTACACAACTTTCCATGTGAAAGGGCCTCAACTTCTTCCACTGACTTCAGCGCCATGACCATTTGGCTGCCATATATATTTTTAACTATAACATTTTAAAAATTACAAAAAGGAAAACTTTTAAGGTACGTGCACACGTTGCGGAAAGGTGTACGGATTTTTCCGCACTGATTTTAGTAAATCTGCACCGCGGTTTTTTCGTGGTTTTTATGCGGATTCCGTCTGAGGTTTTACACCTGTGGATTCCTATTATGGAGCAGGTGTAAACCACTGTGGAATCCGCACAAAGAATTGACATGCTGCAGAATAAACAACGCAGCGTTTCCATGTGTTTTTTTCCGCCGCATGTGCACTGCGGATTTTGTTTTCTATAGGTTTACATGGTACTATAAACTCAGGAAAAACTACTGCGGATCCGCAGCGGCCAATCCGCTGCAGATCCGCAGCAAAATCCGCAACGTGTGCACATACCCTTACATGCCACTGTATAGTCAGAGGTTGTGCTTTATATAAAAATAATCAGCAGAAAAAGGACAAATGCTATAAACACAGGGATTATCATGAATAAAACAAGTAACTTTTATTGGAACATACAGCAAGGTAGATATACAGACATGCACAGAGTATATAAACCCAAATAAAACACTATGTAAATATCAGACAAGATTTTACCAGGTGTCAATAACACACAATACAAATAAATGGCAGATTACTAAGTGCCAAAATATATACTGCATGAGGATCAGCAAATCAAGTGAAGTTGATACAAATATAGTATCACAGTGGCAACTGGGTTGAAGCATTACAACCACATAATTGTGAAAAAAGCCCATAGAAATACACAGAAAAGTACTGCAATTAGTGCCTGTCTATAATCCTACTTGTGTTTGAGCACTTCAAATCTGTGCCACATTTTAGGCCGCAAAACAATCCTGAACTAAACCATGGTCAGCAAAAAGAGGTGAGGAGTATGTGCCCAACGTGTGTCGCCACTAGAAGTGGCTTCTTCAGGGGCCTAAAGTTCAGCCTTAAGTGCCATGTTATAAATAGCAAATAGATAGAGGTAGAATAAGTATCAGCTGTTTACTTACCGGTACAGCCCAGATACGTGATTAAAGACCTAATGCGCATGCACCAGGGAAGACATCCTGTTACCATAGAATTGGGGAATACTCTGCACATGCATACAAAGTCACAAAAAAATTAATTAGAGTAGAAGGGTAGTGCGCATGCGTTAAGCGCCCACAAATTAGAGCTCTTGTATGTGCACACGAGCATCATCAAAAGTCCGATAAAGTACAGAGGAGATACAAAGGAATGTGCATCCGCGAGTTTTGAAGGGAACTGTGCACATATGCAAAAATTAAAACCAAGACTGCGCATGCGTTTGTCATCCAGGTTTCAAACCACTGGGGTCTGTGCACTCTTGTCAAATGAATCCATATATAGTAACGAGAAAGCCAGCTCACATAGTACTTGAAGTCCAGCTTGCACATAACCAGGTGGATCCACACCAGATAATATGCTCAAGGAAAAAAAAGTTGTTGTTCCAGCGTCTGGTAAAATAGTTCTTTCTTTATTTTAAGGCCATTAAAAATGTACAAAAATTTCAAAGGTTGCATAGACAGGGCAAGAGAGCAAAACGCGTTTCGAACGCTCACTTGTGTTCTTTATCACAGCTTGGCAAAACAATCTATACGATTTACTAAAATACTAAAACAGCGCAAAGGAAAACAGTTGGAACCAGTCACACGACACAATTACCATATTTTTCAGACTATAAGACGCACTTTCGTTCCCCCAAATTTTTGGGGAAAGTGGGGGGTGCATCTTATAATCCGAATCTGTGTGCTGTGCTGTAGAGGAGGGGGGGCGGCTCTGGGGTGGGGTCAGGGGACTGGAGTGGGCTGGCTGCAGGCTGCAGAGACAGCAGGAGGTCTTGTGCTCCCGCTCATTAGCCTCATGTAATATTCACTGCACCCGCTGTCCATCACCTCGGTACTGAAGCTGCGCGAGTTGATTCACTGGGGAGCAGCGAATATTACATGTGCCTGCACTCTCCCCCCTCCCATCATGGATATGGCCCCCCGGTCACTCTTATATGCCCCCCCTGTGCTGCTGGCAGGCACATGATAAAATAACAAACACTTAACACTGCCAGCAGCACAGGTGGGCATATAGTGACCCAGGGGGTCCTGTCCCTGTCAGCAGCACAAGGGGACATATTGTGACCAGGGGGGCATGAGCCTGCCAGCACAGGGGGGCATATAGTGACCCAGGGGGGCATGTGTCTGCCAGCAGCACAGGGGGCATATAGTGACCAGGGGGCATATGCCTGCCAGCAGCACAGGGGGAATATAGTGACCGGGGGGCATGTGCTTGCCAGCAGCACAGGGGGGCATATAGTGACCAGGGGGCCATGTGCCTGCCAGCAGCACAGGCGGACTTATAGTGACCAGGGGGGGCATGTGCCTGCCAGCAGAACAGGGGGGCATATAGTGACCGGGGGGATGTGCCTGCCAGCAGCACAGGGGGGCATATAGTGACCAGGAAGGCATGTGCCTGCCAGCAGCACAGTGGCCATATAGTGACCAGGGGGGGCATGTGCCTGCCAGCAGCACAGGGGGGGGCACATAGTGACCAGGGGGATGTGCCTGCCAGCAGAACAGGGGGCATATAGTGACCAGGGGGGCATGTGCCTGCCAGCAGCACAGGGGGCATATAGTGACCGGGGGGGCATTTGCCTGCCAGCAGCACAGGTGGGCATATAGTGACCAGGGGGGCATGTGCCTGCCAGCAGAAGAGGGGGGCATATAGTGACCAGGGGGATGTGCCTGCCAGCAGCACAGGGGGCATATAGTGACCAGGGGGGCACACGTGCCTGCCATGCACTGTCCTCCCTCCCCCACTGCATCTAGATCACTCTCTGACTTTGAAGCAGTTACAGAAGAAGAAGTAAGCAGGCTCCTTGCATCTTCTCGCCCGACCACTTGCACCAGTGACCCCATTCCGTCACATCTCCTCCAGTCCCTTTCCCCGGCTGTCACCTCTCACCTAACAAAAATATTCAACCTTTCCCTCACTTCCGGTATTTTTCCCTCCTCATTTAAGCATGCCATCATACATCCATTACTTAAAAAACCATCCCGCGATCAAAACTGTGCCGCTAATTATAGACCTGTCTCTAATCTTCCCTTCATCTCTAAACTTCTCGAACGCCTGGTCCACTCCCGTCTTATCCGCTATCTCTCACATAACTCTCTTCTCGACCCTCTTCAATCTGGCTTCCGCTCTTTACACTCTACTGAAACTGCCCTCACTAAAGTCTCTAATGACCTACTAACAGCTAAATCTAATGGTCACTACTCCATGCTAATTCTCTTGGATCTCTCTGCAGCATTCGATACTGTGGATCACCAGCTCCTCCTCACTATGCTCCGCTCCATTGGCCTCAAGGACACCGTTCTCTCCTGGTTCTCCTGCTATCTCTCTGACCGATCCTTCACTGTATGTTTTGCTGGCTCCTCCTCCTCTCACCTTCCCCTTACTGTTGGGGTTCCTCAAGGATCAGTCGTAGGCCCCCTCCTCTTCTCGTTGTATACTGCCCCTATTGGACAAACTATCAGTAGATTTGGTTTCCAGTACCATCTCTATGCTGACGACACCCAATTATACACTTCTTCTCCTGATATCACGCCTGCCTTATTAGAAAACACCAGTGATTGTCTTACCGCTGTCTCTTACATCATGTCCTCCCTCTATCTGAAACTAAACCTGTCAAAAACTGAACTCCTCGTGTTCTCTCCCTCTACTAACCTACCTTTGTCTGACATTGCCATCTCCGAGTGCGGTTCCACCATTACTCCAAAGCAACATGCTCGCTGCCTTGGGGTCATCCTTGATTCTGACCTTTCATTCACCCCCCACATTCGATCACTGGCTCGCTCTTCTTACCTGCATCTCAAAAACATTTCTAGAATTCGCCCTTTTCTTACTTTCGACTCTGCAAAAACTCTTACTGTTTCACTTATTCATTCTCGTCTGGACTATTGTAACTCTCTACTAATCGGCCTCCCTCTTACCAAACTTTCCCCACTCCAATCTGTCCTGAATGCTGCTGCCAGGATCATATTCCTCACCAACCGTTACACCGATGCCTCTACCTTGTGCCAGTCATTACACTGGCTACCCATCCACTCCAGAATCCAGCACAAAACTACTACCCTCATCCACAAAGCACTCCATGGCTCTGCACCACCCTACATCTCCTCTCTGGTCTCAGTCTACCACCCTACCCGTGCCCTCTGCTCCGCTAATGACCTCAGGTTAGCATCCTCAATAATCAGAACCTCCCACTCCCGTCTCCAAGACTTTACACGTGCTGCGCCGATTCTTTGGAATGCACTACCTAAGTTAATACGATTAATCCCCAATCCCCACAGTTTTAAGCGTACCCTAAAAACTCACTTGTTCAGACTGGCCTACCGCCTCAATGCATTAACCTAATGATCCCTGTGTGGCCTATTTATACAAAAAAAAAAAAAAAAACAGGTTCCTCGCATCATGTTCTCATTCACTTTATGCAGTTAATAGCCCTCTGTGTCTGTACTGCTACATACTTAGGCAGTTAATTGGTTCATGCAGCTTTACATGAACACCCGAGCCTTACACTATGGCCGGTCCGAATAACTAAAGAAATTGTTACCATCCACCTCTCGTGTCTCCCCTTTTCCTCATAGTTTGTAAGCTTGCGAGCAGGGCCCTTATTCCTCCTGGTATCTGTTTTGAACTGTATTTCTGTTATGCTGTAATGTCTATTGTCTGTACAAGTCCCCTCTATAATTTGTTAAGCGCTGCGGAATATGTTGGCGCTATATAAATAAAAATTATTATTATTATTATTATATATTGACCAGGGGGGCATGTGCCTGCCAGCAGCATGGGGGGCATGTGCCAGCACAAGGATGGGTGTTATATAGATACCAGGATGAGGGACATATAATAATAATAATAATAATTTTTATTTATATAGGGCCAACATATTCTGCAGCACTTTACAATTAAGCGGGAACATGTACAGACAATAAATTCAGTACAAGTTAAGACAATTTAAACAGTGACATTAGGAGTGAGGTCCCTGCTCGCAAGCTTACAATCTACAAGGAAATGGGGGGACACAATAGGTGAAAAGTGCTTGTTATTTCAGGTCTGGCAGTTATAATAAATAGGGATGTTCATATAAAGCTGCATGATCCGGTCATCAGCCCGTGTGTTTAAGTGTAATAGTCAAGTATCAAGTGCAGTTATCGTGTGCATGGAGGGTGTGGAGACAGATGAATAGTAGGGTGCAGATTCACATGCATATAATATTTGGAAGGAGGGAACAGGACAAAGTTAGTTTACTGAGTAGTTGATGTGGTAGGCTTGTTTGAAGAGATGAGTTTTTAAAGCGCGCTTGAATAGGTCGGGGCTAGGTATCAGTCTGATCGTCTGGGGAAGTGCATTCCAGAGAGCTGGCACAGCACGAGAGAAGTCTTGGAGACGGAGGTGTGAGGTTTGGATTACGGGGGATGTTAGTCTTAGGTCATTTGTAGAACGGAGGGCATGTGTAGGGCGATAGACGGAGATGAGAGAGGAGATATAAGGCGGTGCAGAACTGTGGAGAGCTTTGTGGGTGGGTGAGAGAGATGAGTTTATACTGGACGATGTAGCGAATAGGTAGCCAGTGTAATGACTGGCACAAGATGGAGGCATCGGTGAAGCGGCTGGACAGAAATATGACCCTGGCTGCCGCATTCAAGATGGATTGGAGAGGAGAAAGTTTGGAAAGAGGGAGACCATTCAGAAGAAAGTTGCAGTAGTCCAGACGAGAATGAATAAGAGCGACAGTAAGAGTCTTAGCAGTTTCGAGTGAGTGATTGGATATAGGGAGTAAAGGAAAATTAGTTGTCGAATATGACCCCAAGACAGTGGGCATGCTGCTTGGGGGTTACGGTTGAACCCTCCAGGGTAATTTTGATGTTGGGTAGAGTGAGGGTAGTAGAAGGGAGAAACACAAGTGGTTCAGTTTTGGAGAGATTTAGTTTCAGATAGAGGGAGGACATGATGTTAGAGATAGCAGACAGACAATCCTTGGTATTTTGAATAAGAGTGAGGGTGATGTCAGGGGAAGAAGTGCATAATTGGGTGTCGTCAGCATAGAGATTGTACTGGAACCCAAATCTGCTGATTGTTTGTCCAATAGGTGCAGTATATAGAGAGAAAAGGAGGGGGCCCAGGACTGAGCCCTGCGGAACCCCGATAGTAAGGGGACGAGGAGAGGAAGAGGAGCCGGCAAAATATACAGTGAAGGAGCGGTCAGAGAGGTTGGAGGAGAACCAGGAGAGGGCTGTGTCCGTGAGGCCTATGGAGCGGAGCATAGTGAGAAGGAGCTGGTGATCCACAGTATCCAAAGTCGCAGATAGATCCAGGAGAATCAGCAGAGAGCCATGGCCTTTGGATTTAGCTGTTATTAGATCATTAGCAACTTTAGTGAGGGCAGTTTCAGTGGAGTGTAAAGAGCGGAAACCAGATTGAAAGGGGTCAAGAAGAGAGTTATCCGAGAGATAGCGGATTAGACGGGAGTGGACCAAGCGTTCCAGGAGTTTAGAGATGAAGGAAAGGTTAGAGACAGGTCTGTAGTTAGCAGTGCAGTTCTGGTCCAGGGATGGCTTTTTAAGTAAAGGGGTAATGATGGCATGTTTACATGAGGAGGGAAAGATACCTGAAGAAAGAGAGAGGTTAAATATTTTAGTCAGGTGAGTGGTGACCACTGGTGAGAGAGACTGCAGGAGAGGTGAAGGAATGGGGTCACTATTGCAGGTTGTAGGCCGAGCAGAAGTGAGGAGCTTGGAAACTTCTTCTTCTGAAATAGACTCAAAGATGTCTAATGAGCTTGAGGTGCGGCAGGGAAGGAGATCCAGGCACTGAGGAGATTGTGCTGAGATATCCTGATGGATTTGGTTGATTTTTTCTAAGACATAAGTGGCCAGATCCTCACCACTGAGATTGGAAATGGGTGCCTGTACTTTAGGTTTCAGGAGGGAGTTTAAGGTTTCAAAAAGTCGTTTTGGGTTGTTGGATAATGAGGTGATGAGGGTGGTGAAGTAGGATTGTTTGGCCAGATAAAGGGCAGAGTTATAGGATTTGAGCATGAACTTATAGTGGATGAAGTCTTCTGCTAAGAGAGATTTTCTCCACTGCCGCTCTGCACACCTTGAGCAACGCTGAAGAAAGCATGTTTGCATAGTGTGCCAGGGCTGCCATTGTCTGTGTCAGGTCTTTCTGCGTGTAGAAGGTGCTGCTTCTTCCAGGGCATTCTTCAGTGTAATATTGAAGTGTGACAATGCTAAGTCTGGACAGGAGAGGGAGGAAATGGGGGCTAAATAAGTGTGGAGGTTGTCCATAAGCTGCTGGGTATTAATGGTACGTGTATTCCGATAAGTGTGGTAAGTGGGGGTGTCCTGGGTGAGGAGACAATTCTTGACAGAGAAGGAAAGAAGGTTGTGGTCCGAGAGCGGGAGAGTGGAGTTAGTAAAGTCATGCAGCGATCCGGGACGGGAGAAAACCAGGTCCAGAGTATTCCTGTCCTCATGCGTAGGAAAATTAATAAAATGTGAGAGGTTGAATGAAGAAGTGCACATGATAACTGCACTTGATACTTGACTATTGCACTTAAACACACGGGCTGATGACCGGATCATGCAGCTTCATATGAAAATCCCTATTTATTATAACTGCCAGACCTGAAATAACAAGCACTTTTCACCTACTGTGTCCCCCCATTTCCTTGTAGATTGTAAGCTAGCGAGCAGGGACCTCACTCCTAATGTCACTGTTTAAATTGTCTTAACTTGTACTGAATTTATTGTCTGTACATGTCCCCACTTAATTCTAAAGTGCTGCGGAATATGTTGGCGCTATATAAATAAAAATTATTATTATTTATTATTATTATTGTAATTTTGAATCATATGGTCGCTTATTTGGCGGATTTAAGCCTTATTATGGGCTTTTGTTATTCATGTCCTTTTGTTACTTTGTAGTGTTTTTAGCTTTTTTTGCTGAATTTTCCACTAAAAGTTACTTGTTTTATTCATGGCGATCCCTGTGTTTATAGAATGTATCTTTTTTTCTCTTTACTATTGATTGACTTTTACATGCTACAGGCTGATCACAATTATTAGGTGGTGCTCTCTTTTCATTCTATGTTTGTTATATCACAATAATGTGTGTGTTCATTTGTAGGCTTTGTTTTATTGTGCTGATGTTATTATTGTATTAATATTTATGTTTATATTAATGATGCTACATTAGACTTCGCTCTAGCCTTTTAATTTCACAAAATATGTTGTTTTTATTTCCAGAATATGTACTATTTTGAAGCCTGTACTCTTATGCTGATACCACATTTTTTATTTCTATGTGTTCTATTTCGATGATCACAAAGTAATCTGTCTTTTTTACTAAAGTACACTTTCATTTCATGTTGTCACAATCCATCATAGGTCATAGAAAGTTCTTGTGTTCATAGGTAGTATGTGTATCCATTGTAGTTCAACAGCTGCTTTGTCAAAAATGAGTGGAATGTTTATGAGCAAATCTTTTTCTTGGATTTCAAACAATTGTCTAACCTATGTGCCAGTTGCTCTGACATATCACAAACAAATAATTAACTGTTGTGCGTTTCAGTAGACATTAGTAAGATCCTTTTCAGCTGCACAGGTTGCACACACCTTCCCTCAACAAAGCAGTTTATATTGTGTTACTATTGCCTACCTTTTATAATATGTCCTAGTTAGGAAATCTGTAGGTGTCACATCTCCTTTGGGAGGGAGCTGATCCTGTGCAGTAGGGTTGAGCGACCTCTAGTTTTTTAGGGTCGAGTCGGGTTTCGCGAAACCCGACTATCTCAAAAGTTGAGTTGAGTGAAATCGGCCAATTATCGCGAAAAGTCGGGGATCGACCGAAACACGAAACCCAATGCAAGTTAATGGGGGAGCATAGTCGGCAGTGAGTGGAGGCCAGGAAAACACCTACAGTGCCCATTTTAATGGCAAAAACATCCATTCTTGTTACTGAAGCTTGTCAATCTTAATTTACCTTATAATAATAGTAAGGCATTGGAAATTGGGGGTCATTTGGCTAAAGTTGTGGGGGATAGGGCTGGTTCAAGTATTTAGTGGGCCCAGGGAGAGGTAAGTATTTAAACTTTGCAAGTGCTGTGATCCTGAGCAAGCAGGGGGGGCCCTCTCGTTGACATTGGCGATGGCACAGGGCCCCTCAAAGTACGGCGGTGTGTTTGCACGGCGGGGTCGAGTCCCACTGGCAGCGACACTTTTGCGTACTATGAGGGGCCCTGTGCCAGTGACGTCACCAACGAGTATTCCCCCCACCTGATGAAGGAACCTGCACTTTCATCTGCACCTTCCTCTTTGTCCCCGTGTAAGGTGGTATGGTATGCGGGAAGGGGAACCTGACTTTCAGCAGGGTCACATTCTGGCTGTGTAGCGTGCATGGGGAATGTAGCGTTCTGGGTCAATGTACCAGCAGACTCATTTATCACTGGCTGGGCAATGGGCAGGATGAGGAGGAAACACAGATATAGGCCCAAATAATAAAGTGGGCTAAATGCAGTTCAAAATTGGTAACAAGACTAACCAGGGGGCATTGCTTTGTTCAGTGGAGTACAACTGTAATGAGAGGCTGACACAGTGAGTAGGCCCAAATCAGTAAGTAGGCTAAATGCAGT
Organism: Ranitomeya imitator; assembly: GCF_032444005.1. Classification (NCBI taxonomy): domain Eukaryota; kingdom Metazoa; phylum Chordata; class Amphibia; order Anura; family Dendrobatidae; genus Ranitomeya; species Ranitomeya imitator. The sequence goes on from NC_091286.1 coordinate 499,601,693, forward strand.
TCAAAATTGATAACAGAAGTAAACAGGCGGCACTGGTTTGTTCAGTGTAGGAGAACATCAAGGAGCGGCAGACACCGTTAGTAGGGCCAACAAAACAAGTAGGCCAAATGCAGTGTTATATTAAAAACAATTTAACGAGAGCCTGAAGATAGAAGCTAGGGAAAGGCAACCTGGAGAACACCTTGGAGCGGATGACAACGTTTGTAGAACCCAGACCCAACTTGTAGGCCTAATGCAGTGTTGTTTCAACAACTACTTAACGAGAGCTTCAAAGATAGAAGCTAGGGAGAGGCAACCTGGAGAACACCTTGGAGCGGCAGACACCGTCCCTACAACCCAGACCCAACTTGTAGGCCAAATGCAGTGTTGTTTCAACAACTACTTAACAAGAGCTTCAAAGATAGAAGCTAGGGAGAGGCAACCTGGAGAACACCTTGGAGCGGCAGACACCGTCCCTACAACCCAGACCCAACTTGTAGGCCAAATGCAGTGTTGTTTCAACAACTACTTAACAAGAGCTTGAAGATAGAAGCTAGGGAGAGGCAACCTGGAGAACACCTTGGAGCGGCAGACACCGTCCCTACAACCCAGAACCAACTTGTAGGCCAAATGCAGTGTTGCTTCAACAACTACTTAACAAGAGCTTGAAGATAGAAGCTAGGGAGAGGCACCCTGGAGAACACTTTGGAGCGGCAGACACCGTCTCTAGAACCCACACCCAACTTGTAGGCCTAATGCAGTGTTGTTTCAACAACTACTTAACGAGAGCTTCAAGATAGAAGCTAGAGAGAGGCAACCTGGAGAACACCTTGGAGCGGCAGACACCGTCTCTACAACCCAGACCCAACTTGTAGGCCAAATGCAGTGTTGTTTCAACAACTACTTAACAAGAGCTTGAAGATAGAAGCTAGGGAGAGGCAACCTGGAGAACACCTTGGAGCGGAAGACAACGTCCCTACAACCCAGACCCAACTTGTAGGCCAAATGCAGTGTTGTTTCAACAACTACTTAACAAGAGCTTGAAGATAGAAGCTAGGGAGAAGCACCCTGGAGAACACCTTGGAGCGGCAGACACCGTCTCTAGAACCCACACCCAGCTTGTAGGCCTAATGCAGTGTTGTTTCAACAACTACTTAATGAGAGCTTCAAGATAGAAGCTAGAGAGAGGCAACCTGGAGAACACCTTGGAGCGGCAGACACCGTCTCTACAACCCAGACCCAACTTGTAGGCATAAGGCAGTGTTGTTTCAACAACTACTTAACGAGAGCCTGAAAATGGAATTTCAGGACAGGAAACCTGGAGAACAGCACAGAGCGGCATACACCGTTAGTAGGCCCCAACCAAACTAGTAGCCCCACTGCAGTTGTTCGATTAAAAAACTATTTAGCAAGAGCCTGAAGATTGAAGCTCAGGAAAGGCAACCAGGAGAACACCTTGGAGCGGCAGACACTGTCTCTACAACCCAGACCCAACTTGTAGGCCAAATGCAGTGTTGTTTCAACAACTACTTAACAAGAGCTTGAAGATAGAAGCTAGGGAGAGGCAACCTGGAGAACACCTTGGAGCGGCAGACACCGTCCCTACAACCCAGAACTAACTTGTAGGCCAAATGCAGTGTTGCTTCAACAACTACTTAACAAGAGCTTGAAGATAGAAGCTAGGGAGAGGCACCCTGGAGAACACTTTGGAGCGGCAGACACCGTCTCTAGAACCCACACCCAACTTGTAGGCCTAATGCAGTGTTGTTTCAACAACTACTTAACGAGAGCTTCAAGATAGAAGCTAGAGAGAGGCAACCTGGAGAACACCTTGGAGCGGCAGACACCGTCTCTACAACCCAGACCCAACTTGTAGGCCAAATGCAGTGTTGTTTCAACAACTACTTAACAAGAGCTTGAAGATAGAAGCTAGGGAGAGGCAACCTGGAGAACACCTTGGAGCGGAAGACAACGTCCCTACAACCCAGAGCCAACTTGTAGGCCAAATGCAGTGTTGTTTCAACAACTACTTAACAAGAGCTTGAAGATAGAAGCTAGGGAGAAGCACCCTGGAGAACACCTTGGAGCGGCAGACACCGTCTCTAGAACCCACACCCAACTTGTAGGCCTAATGCAGTGTTGTTTCAACAACTACTTAATGAGAGCTTCAAGATAGAAGCTAGAGAGAGGCAACCTGGAGAACACCTTGGAGCGGCAGACACCGTCTCTACAACCCAGACCCAACTTGTAGGCATAAGGCAGTGTTGTTTCAACAACTACTTAACGAGAGCCTGAAAATGCAATTTCAGGACAGGAAACCTGGAGAACAGCAAGGAGCGGCATACACCGTTAGTAGGCCCCAACCAAACTAGTAGCCCCACTGCAGTTGTTTGATTAAAAAACTATTTAACAAGAGCCTGAAGATTGAAGCTCAGGAAAGGCAACCAGGAGAACACCTTGGAGCGGCAGACACTGTTAGTAGGCCCCAACCAAACTAGTAGCCCCACTGCAGTTGTTCGATTAAAAAACTATTTAACAAGAGCCTGAAGATTGAAGCTCAGGAAAGGCAACCAGGAGAACACCTTGGAGCGGCAGACACCGTCTCTACAACCCAGCCCAACTTATAGGCCTAATGCAGTGTTGTTTCAACAACTACTTAATGAGAACTTCAAGATAGAAGCTAGGGAGAGGCAACCTGGAGAACACCTTGGAGCGGCAGCCACCGTCTCTACAACCCAGACCCAACTTGTAGGCCTAATGCAGTGTTGTTTCAACAACTACTTAACGAGAGCCTGAAAATGGAATTTCAGGACAGGAAACCTGGAGAACAGCACGGAGTGGCATACACCGTTAGTAGGCCCCAAACAAACTAGTAGCCCCACTGCAGTTGTTCGATTAAAAAACTATTTAGCAAGAGCCTGAAGATTGAAGCTCAGGAAAGGCAACCAGGAGAACACCTTGGAGCGGCAGACACTGTCTCTACAACCCAGACCCAACTTGTAGGCCTAATGCAGTGTTGTTTCAACAACTACTTAACAAGAGCTTCAAGATAGAAGCGAGGGAGAGGCAACAGAGAGAACACCTTGGAGCGGAAGAATCAGTTTGTAGACCACAACGAAACTTGTGGCCCCAATGCAGTTTTATAATTCTGACAAGCTGAAAATCAGCCTTTTTTTTTTAGAGGAGGACAGCTGTATTAAGTGGCACAGACAGACACTGCTAGTAGGCCTTACACCACAAAGTAGGCTCACTGCAGGATGAAAAAAAGTTACATGGGTACACGGTCGGCATTGATGTGCTCAGCGGAGGACAAATGGAAGGAGGGACCACAGACAGACTTAGTAGGCCTAAAATTTTAAATAATAGGCTCAAAGCAGTTTGAATTATCTTGCAGGGGTACACAGGCAGCATTGGTGTGGTCAGCGGAGGACGATTGGAAGGAGTGTCTGACACAGTTAGTACTCCCAAAAAATAAATAGATGTTAATGTCTCGCAAAACAACAAAACCAAAAAACAAAAGGGTGGCATACTTAGGTACAGGGGTGGGCTCATCTGCTGAGTTTCAGACATAGTAATTTGGCACTAAGTATTTACTGGTGTCAATATAGGACACTGACCCTGACTATTTTAACTAGCATCATACATGTCAACAAATTGGTATTGTCAGTGCCTGGCATTGAAGGATGTCACCGCATAGACTAAACATTGGTGGAGCTGTGAGAGATAATTTTGCAAGTGGTAGAACAGTGTTTGAGCTTGGGGAGGAAACTCTCTTGTGGCCGGCGGTACAGGCCCAGGGCCCCTCATGTTACAACGGTGTGTCTGATGTTGGTTGCGCGCCACCACTGCCAGAGACACTTTATTGTACTATGAGGGACCCAGTGGCAGTGCCGTCGACCAAAAACGGGCACACCCACCTCTTCAGACAAACGGCACTCTCACGGGTGCTTGCGCCAAGTGGCGAGACCACAGCCCCGTGGGGGGAATTAGCCCATTTAGGGAGGTGTAAACATGTCGTATGCTGGACAAACAGCTGCTGAAAATTAAGAGATTGGAACAGTCAGTAAGACCAGTCCACAAGCGAGACCTTTTTATAGGAAAGCTAGGTGTCAGCCGGGAAAGGTGGGGCAAAATAATTCGAAATCCATGAGTGGTTAATTTTAATGAAGGTTAGATCATCAACATATTGGGTAGCCAGACGAGTCCTTTTTTCGGTCAATATTGAACCAACAGCACTGAATACTTTTTCTGATAGCACACTAGCTGCTGGGCTAGCAAGATCCTGCAATGCATATTCTGCCAATTCAGGCCAGGTGTCTATTTTGGATGCCCAGTGTTATGACCTGGTGGTCAGGACAATAATGGACCTGGTGGTTAAGAGCACACGGAATGACCTGATAGTTACTGATAATATAGGACGAGCTCTGGGACGTGGGAACTCTGCTGACCGCAATCCCTAATCCTATCAACCACACTAGAAATAGCCGTGGATTGCTCCTAACGCTCCCTATGCAACTCGGCACAGCCTAAGGAACTAGCTAGCCCTGAAGATAGAAAAATAAAGCCTACCTTGCCTCAGAGAAATTCCCCAAAGGAAAAGGCAGCCCCCCACATATAATGACTGTGAGTAAAGATGAAAATACAAACACAGAGATGAAATAGATTAAGCAAAGTGAGGCCCGACTTACTGAACAGACTGAGGATAGGAAAGGTAGCTTTGCGGTCAGCACAAAAACCTACAAAAAGACCACGCAGAGGGCGCAAAAAGACCCTCCGCACCGACTCACGGAGCGGAGGCACTCCCTCTGCATCCCAGAGCTTCCAGCAAGCAATACAACAATCAAAATAGCAAGCTGGACAGAAAAATAGCAAACCAGAGAAAAACAAGCAGTCACTTAGCTTCTGCTGGGAAGACAGGTCACAAGAACGATCCAGGAGTGAACTAGACCAATACTGGAACATTGACAGGTGGCATGGAGCAAAGATCTAAGTGGAGTTAAATAGAGCAGCCAGCTAACGAATTAACCTCGTCACCTGTGGAAGGAAACTCAGAAACACCCACAGCCACCAGAGAAAGTCCATAGACAGAACCATCCGAAGTACCATTCATGACCACAGGAGGGAGCCCGACAACAGAATTCACAACAGTACCCCCCCTTGAGGAGGGGTCACCGAACCCTCACCAGAGCCCCCAGGCCGACCAGGATGAGCCAAATGAAAGGCACGAACCAGATCGGCAGCATGAACATCAGAGGCAAAAACCCAGGAATTATCTTCCTGACCATAACCCTTCCACTTGATCAGGTACTGGAGTTTCCGTCTCGAAATACGAGAATCCAAAATCTTCTCCACCACATACTCCAACTCCCCCTCAACCAACACCGGGGCAGGAGGATCAACGGATGGAACCACAGGCGCCACGTATCTCCGCAATAACGACCTATGGAACACATTATGGATGGCAAAAGAAGCAGGAAGGGCCAAACGAAATGACACAGGATTGATAACCTCAGAAATCTTATACGGACCAATGAAACGAGGCTTAAACTTAGGAGAGGAAACCTTCATAGGAACATAACGAGACGACAACCAAACCAAATCCCCAACACGAAGTCGGGGACCCACACAACGCCGGCGGTTAGTGAAACGTTGAGCCTTCTCCTGGGACAATGTCAAATTGTCCACCACATGAGTCCAAATCTGCTGCAACCTATCCACCACAGTATCTACACCAGGACAGTCCGAAGACTCAACCTGCCCTGAAGAGAAACGCGGATGGAAACCAGAATTGCAGAAAAACGGCGAAACCAAAGTAGCCGAGCTGGCCCGATTATTAAGAGCGAACTCAGCCAACGGCAAAAAGGACACCCAATCATCCTGATCAGCAGAAACAAAGCATCTCAGATATGTTTCCAAAGTCTGATTAGTTCGTTCGGTTTGGCCATTTGTCTGAGGATGGATAGCCGAGGAAAAAGACAAATCAATGCCCATCCTAGCACAAAAAGATCGCCAAAACCTCGAAACAAACTGGGAACCTCTGTCAGAAACGATGTTCTCCGGGATACCATGTAAACGAACCACATGCTGGAAAAATAATGGCACCAAATCAGAGGAGGAAGGCAATTTAGACAAAGGTACCAAATGGACCATCTTAGAAAAGCAATCACAAACCACCCAAATGACCGACATCTTTTGAGAGACGGGGAGATCCGAAATAAAATCCATAGAAATATGCGTCCAGGGCCTCTTTGGGACCGGCAAGGGCAAAAGCAACCCACTGGCATGAGAACAGCAGGGCTTAGCCCGAGCACAAGTCCCACAGGACTGCACAAAAGAACGCACATCCCGTGACAAAGACGGCCACCAAAAGGATCTAGCCACCAAATCTCTGGTACCAAAGATTCCAGGATGCCCAGCCAACACTGAACAATGAATCTCAGAGATAACTCTACTAGTCCATCTATCAGGGACAAACAGTTTCTCCACTGGGCAACGGTCAGGTCTATCACCCTGAAATTTTTGCAGCACCCGCCGCAAATCAGGGGAGATGGCAGACAAAATTACCCCCTCTTTGAGAATACCCGCCGGCTCAGGAACACCCGGAGAGTCAGGCACAAAACTCCTTGACAGGGCATCAGCCTTCACATTCTTAGAGCCCGGAAGGTACGAAACCACAAAATCAAAACGGGAGAAAAATAACGACCATCGAGCCTGTCTCGGATTCAACCGTTTGGCAGACTCAAGATAAGTCAAATTTTTGTGATCTGTCAAGACCACCACGCGATGCTTGGCTCCTTCAAGCCAATGACGCCACTCCTCGAATGCCCACTTCATGGCAAACAACTCTCGATTACCAACATCATAATTGCGCTCAGCAGGTGAAAACTTTCTAGAAAAGAAAGCACATGGCTTCATCACCGAGCCATCAGAACTTCTTTGCGACAAAACAGCCCCAGCTCCAATCTCAGAAGCATCAACCTCAACCTGAAACGGGAGCGAAACATCTGGCTGGCACAACACAGGGGCAGAAGAAAAACGACGCTTCAACTCCTGAAAAGCCTCTACAGCTGCAGAAGACCAATTGACCACATCAGCACCCTTCTTGGTCAAATCAGTCAACGGTTTAGCAACACTAGAAAAATTAGCGATGAAGCGCCGATAAAAATTAGCAAAGCCCAGGAACTTTTGCAGGCTCTTCACAGATGTCGGCTGGGTCCAATCGTAAATGGCTTGGACTTTAACAGGGTCCATCTCGATAATAGAAGGGGAAAAAATGAACCCCAAAATTGAAACCTTCTGAACTCCAAAGAGACAGTTTGACCCCTTCACAAACAAGGAATTCGCACAAAGGACCTGGAACACCATTCTGACCTGCTTCACATGAGACTCCCAATCATCCGAAAAGACCAAAATATCATCCAAATACACAATCAGGAATTTATCCAGGTACTCTCGGAAGATGTCATGCATAAAGGACTGAAATACTGATGGAGCATTGGAAATCTCGAATGGCATAACCAGGTACTCAAAATGGCCCTCGGGCGTATTAAATGCTGTTTTCCATTCATCGCCTTGTTTAATATGCACAAGATTATACGCCCCTCGAAGATCTATCTTGGTGAACCAACTAGCCCCTTTAATACGAGCAAACAAATTAGACAGCAACGGCAAAGGATACTGAAATTTGACTGTAATTTTATTGAGAAGGCGGTAATCAATACAAGGTCTCAAAGAACCATCCTTCTTGGCCTCAAAAAAAGAACCCTGCTCCTAACGGTGATGACGACGGGCGAATATGGCCTTTCTCCAAGGATTCCTTTATATAACTCCGCATAGCGGCGTGTTCTGGCACAGATAAATTGAACAATCAGCCCTTAGGAAACTTACTACCAGGAATCAAATTAATTGCACAATCGCAATCCCTATGAGGAGGTAGGGCACTGGCTTTGGGCTCATCAAATACATCCCGATAATCCGACAAAAACTCTGGAACTTCAGAAGGAGTGGAAGACAAAATAGACAAAAATGGAACATCACCATGTACCCCCTGGCAACCCCAGCTGGACACAGACATAGATTTCCAGTCCAATACTGGATTATGAACCTGTAGCCATGGCAACCCCAAAACGACCACATCATGCAGATTATGCAACACCAGAAAGCGGATATCCTCCTGATGTGCAGGAGCCATGCACATGGTCAATTGGGTCCAGTACTGAGGCTTATTCTTGGCCAAAGGCGTAGCATCAATTCATCTCAATGGAATAGGATACTGCAAGGGCTCCAAGAAAAAACCACAGCGCCTAGCATACTCCAAGTCCATCAAATTCAGGGCAGCGCCTGAATCCACAAATGCCATAACAGAATAGGATGACAAAGAGCAAATCAGAGTAACGGACAATAGAAATTTAGACTGTATCGTACCAATGGTGTCAGACCTAGCGAACCGCTTAGTGCGCTTAGGACAATCGGAGATAGCATGAGTGGAATCACCACAGTAAAAACATAGCCCATTCCGACGTCTGTGTTCTTGCCGTTCAGCTCTGGTCAAAGTCCTATCACATTGCATAGGCTCAGGCCCATGCTCAGATAGTACTGCCAAATGGTGCACAGCTTTACACTCACGCAAGCGTCGATCGATCTGAATGGCCAAAAACATAGACTCATTCAGACCAGCAGGCATGGGAAATCCCACCATGACATCCTTAAGGGCTTCAGAGAGACCCTTTCTGAAGATTGCTGCCAGGGCACATTCATTCCACTGAGTGAGCACAGACCACTTTCTAAACTTCTGACAATATATCTCCGCTTCATCCTGACCCTGACACAGAGCCAGCAAGATATTCTCTGCCTGATCCACTGAATTAGGTTCGTCATAAAGCAATCCAAGCGCCAGGAAAAACGCATCAACATCACGCAATGCCGGATCTCCTGGCGCAAGGGAAAATGCACAGTCTTGAGGGTCACCACGTAATAAAGAAATAATGATCTTTACTTGTTGAACAGGGTCACCTGAGGAGCGAGGTTTCAAGGCAAGAAACAATTTACAATTATTTTTGAAATTCAAGAACTTAGATCTATCACCAAAAAACAAATCAGGAATTGGAATCCTAGGCTCTGACATCGGATTCTGAACCACAAAATCTTGAATGTTTTGTACACTTATAGTGAGATTATTCATCAAAGAGGACAGACCTTGAATGTCCATGTCTACACCTGTGTTCTGAACCACCCAGATGTAAAGGGGAAAAGAGAGAAAAAACACACTGCAAAGAAAAAAAAATGGTCTCAGAACTTCTCTTATCCCTCTATTGAGATGCATTAGTACTTTGGGCCACCTGTACTGTTATGACCTGGTGGTCAGGACAATAATGGACCTGGTGGTTAAGAGCACACGGAATGACCTGATAGTTACTGATAATATAGGACGAGCTCTGGGACGTGGGAACTCTGCTGACCGCAATCCCTAATCCTACCAACCACACTAGAAATAGCCGTGGATTGCTCCTAACGCTCCCTATGCAACTCGGCACAGCCTAAGGAACTAGCTAGCCCTGAAGATAGAAAAATAAAGCCTACCTTGCCTCAGAGAAATTCCCCAAAGGAAAAGGCAGCCCCCCCACATATAATGACTGTGAGTAAAGATGAAAATACAAACACAGAGATGAAATAGATTAAGCAAAGTGAGGCCCGACTTACTGAACAGACTGAGGATAGGAAAGGTAGCTTTGCGGTCAGCACAAAAACCTACAAAAAGACCACGCAGAGGGCGCAAAAAGACCCTCCGCACCGACTCACGGTGCGGAGGCACTCCCTCTGCATCCCAGAGCTTCCAGCAAGCAAGACAACAATCAACATAGCAAGTTGGACAGAAAAATAGCAAACCAGAGAAAAACAAGCAGTCACTTAGCTTCTGCTGGGAAGACAGGTCACAAGAACGATCCAGGAGTGAACTAGACCAATACTGGAACATTGACAGGTGGCATGGAGCAAAGATCTAAGTGGAGTTAAATAGAGCAGCCAGCTAACGAATTAACCTCGTCACCTGTGGAAGGAAACTCAGAAACACCCACAGCCACCAGAGAAAGTCCATGGACAGAACCAGCCGAAGTACCATTCATGACCACAGGAAGGAGCCCGACAACAGAATTCACAACAGCCCAGTAATCAAATGGGAATGACAGTTGAGGGAGAACATCGCTAAGGGATGAAAAATAGTTAGTAACCATACTGGACAAATGTCTCCTGTCACTTTGAATTGATGCTGCAGTACCTGTCCTGTCTGCGGTCATTGCAAAATCACTTCACAACCTGGTCAGAAAACTCCTCTGTCCAACGCCACTTCTGATTTGTGCACCTCTGCCCTGTTGCCCCTTGCAGCTCGTGTGAGAACCATCACCGGCGCTGTGTGCTGGGAATGCCTGAATCGAAAGGTCTACAAGAGTTGCTTGTTTGGTTGCTAATATTTGTTTGAGGTTCTCATGTGGCATGATATTTTGCAATTTGCCTTTATAGCGAGGATCAAGGAGGCAGGCCAACCAGTAATCGTCATCGGTCATCATTTTAATAATGCGTGGGTCCCTTTTGAGGATACGTAAGGCATAATCCACCATGTGGGCCAAAGTTCCAGTTGTCAAATCTGCGGTTGTGCTGGGTTGAGGGGCAGTTTCAGGCAAATCTACGTCACTTGGCTCCCTCAAAAAACCTGAACCCGGCCTTGCAACGCAACCAGTTTCTATTGGCCCCGGAGAAGCTTCCTCATTCAAAAAATACTCATCCCCATCATCCTCCTCGTCCTCCTCCTCTTCGCCTGCTACCTCATCCTGTAGATTGCCCTGACCAGACAATGGCTGACTGTCATCAAGGCTATCCTCTTCCTCGGCTGCAGACACCTGCTCCTTTATGTGCGTCAAACTTTGCATCAGCAGACGCATTAGGGGGATGCTCATGCTTATTATGGCGTTGTCTGCATTAACCAGCCGTGTGCATTCCTCAAAACACTGAAGGACTTGACACAGGTCTTGTACCTTTCGACCACTGCACACCTAACAACTCCATGTCTGCCATCCAACTGCCTGCCCGTGTATGTGTATCCTCCCACAAATACATAACAGCACGCCTCTGTTCTCACAGTCTCTGAAGCATGTGCAGTGTGGAGTTCCACCTTGTTGCAACGTCGATGATTAGTCGATGCTGGGGAAGGTTCAAAGACCGCTGATGGTTCTGCATACGGCTGGAGTGTACGGGCGAACGGCGGATATGCGTGCAAAGTCTGCGCACTTTGAGGAGCAGGTCGGGTAACCCAGGATAATTTTTCAGGAAGCACTGTACCACCAGGTTTAAGGTGTGAGCCAGGAAAGGAATGTGTTTCAGTTGGGAAAGGGCTATGGCAGCCATAAAATTCCTTCCGTTATCACTCACTACCTTGCCTGCCTCAAGATGTACAGTGCCCAGCCATGACTGAGTTTCTTTCTGCAAGAACTCGGACAGAACTTCCGCGATGTGTCTGTTGTCGCCCAAACCCTTCATTGCCAATACAGCCTGCTGATGCTTGCCACTAGCTGTCCCATAATGGGACACCTCGTGTACAACAGTGGCAGCTGCGGATGGAGTGGTTGTGCGACTGCAGTCTATGCATGAGCTCTCGCTTCTGCAGGAGGATGAGGAGGAGGAGGAGGGGGGCGAACGCCTACAGCCAACTGTTTCCTAGGCCGTGGGCTAGGCAGAACTGTCCCAATATTTCTGTCCCCTGTGGACCCTGCATCCACCAAATTAACCCAGTGTGCCGTGATGGACACGTAACGTCCCTGGCCATGCCTACTGGTCCATGCATCTGTTGTCAGGTGCACCTTTGTACTCACAGATTGCCTGAGTGCATGGACTATGCGGTCTTTTACATGCTGGTGGAGGGCTGGGATGGCTTTTCTCGAAAAGAAGTGTCGACTGGGTAGCTCACAGCATGGTACAGCATAGTCCATCAGGGCTTTGAAAGCTTCGCTTTCAACTAACCGGTAGGGCATCATCTCTAATGAGATTAGTCTAGCAATGTGGGCGTTCAAACCCTCTGTACGCGGATGCGAGGATAAGTACATCCCTTTCCTAACGAGAGTCTCATGTAGGGTGAGCTGGACTGGAGAGCTGCAGATCGTGGAACTAGCGGGGGTGCTGGTGGACATGGCAGACTGAGAGAGGGTTGGAGATGGTATTCTTGCTGGTGCCCCACATGCAGTGTTTCCTACTGCGAAACTGGTGATTCCCTGACTGCTTTGGCCTGGCGACAAAACCTGCACATTTACTGCAGGTGGTGCAGGAAATGGTAGGCTTACAGTGAGGGAAGGGATGTAGCGTTGCTGACTAGCTTCATTGGCCGAGGGTGCTACAACCTTAAGGGACGTTTGGTAGTTAGTCCAGGTTTGCAAATGCATGGTGGTTAAATGTCTACGCATGCAACTTGTATTCAGACTTTCATGATTCTGACCTCTGCTTAAGGTAGTTGAACATTTTTGACAGATGACTTTGCGCTGATCATTTGGATGTTGTTTAAAATAATGCCAGACTGCACTCTTTCTACTATTGGATACTTTTTTTAGGCATTGCAGACTGAGCTTCTTTAACCGGATGGCCATGCTGTCCTACAACTGGTTTTGGTTTTGCCACGTGTTTTTGGCCAGATACGGGCCCGGCTGATGGAACCTGTTGCGATGTTTTTGCCTGCTGCGGCTCCTCCTCCTCCGCTTCAGAGCTACTGCCGCCTGCACCCTGTTCCCCCAATGGCTGCCAATCGGGGTCAACAATTGGGTCATCTATGACCTCCTCTTCTATCTCGTGTGCAACTTCGTCTGTGTCACCGTGTAAGCCGGTGGTATAGCGTTCGTGACGGGGCACCATAGTCTCATCAGGGTCTGATTCTGGATCAGTACACTGCGAGGGCAATGTTCTGGTCTGAGTGAAAGGAACAGCATAGTAATCTGGCTGTGGCTGTGCATCTGTGCACTGCATGTCCGATTCAACTTGTAATGGGCATGGCCTGTTAACTGTTTCACTTTCTAACCCAGGAACGGTATGTGTAAAGAGCTCCATGGAGTAACCCGTCATGTCGCCTGACGCATACTTCTCTGTTGTTCTTGGTGAAGAAGACAAGGAAGCGACTTGTCCCTGACCGTGAACATCCACTAACGACGCGCTGCTTTTACATTTTAGTAGTTTCAGAAGAGGAGGCGAAAGAGCTAGAGGCTGAGTCAGCAAGGAAAGCCAAAACTTGTTCTTGCTGCTCCAGCTTTAAAAGCGGTTTTCCTACTCCCAGAAAAGGGAGCGTTCGAGGCCTTATGTAGCCAGACGACGAACCTGGCTCAACAACTCGAGACTGCAGGGAAAATCAGGCCCAATGTATAACAGTACACAGCTTCAGTGGCAGACAGATATGCCACTAACAGGACTGACACTGATGCAGACACTACCAATAAAAATCTCCCCCTTTTTATTTTTTCTGGGACAATATTGAAGAAATGTGGCCCACTCTTATACAGTATATGTTCTGTGGCACAAAATTAGAGACAGATGCCACACACAGCACTGGCAATGAGGCAGAATTGCCAATCTTAATCTCCCACTATTTTTTTTTTCAGGGAGAATTGAAAAGAAATCTGGCCCAGTATTACACACTAGGTTTAATGTGGCACAAAATTTGAGACAGGTGGCACACACAGGACTGGCACTGAAGCAAAAATGCCAATCTTAATCTCCCACTATTTTTATTTTTTCAGGGAGAATTTAAAAGAAATCTGGCCCAGTATTACACACTAGGTTTAATGTGGCACAAAATTTGAGACAGGTGGCACACACAGCACTGGCAATGAGGCAGAATTGCCAATCGAATCTCCCACTATTTTTTTTCAGGGAGAATTGAAAAGAAATCTGGCCCAGTATTACACACTAGGTTTAATGTGGCACAAAATTTGAGACAGGTGGCACACACAGGACTGGCACTGAAGCAGAAATGCCAATCTTAATCTCCCACTATTTTTATTTTTTCAGGGAGAATTTAAAAGAAATCTGGCCCAGTATTACACACTAGGTTTAATGTGGCACAAAATTTGAGACAGGTGGCACACACAGCACTGGCAATGAGGCAGAATTGCCAATCTTAATCTCCCACTTTTGTTTTTTCAGGGAGAATTTAAAAAAAAGCTGGCCCAGTTTTACACACTAGGATTAATGTGGCACAAAATTTGAGACAGGTGGCACACACAGGAGTGGCACTGAAGGAGAAATGCCAATCCTAATCCCCACTATTTTTTTTTTCAGGGAGAATTTAAAAGAAATCTGGCCTAGCATTACACACTAGGATTAATGTGGCACAAAATTTGAGACAGGTGGCATACACAGCACTGGCAATGAGGCAGAATTGCCAATCTTAATCTCCCACTATTTTTATTTTTTCAGGGAGAATTTAAAAGAAATCTGGCCCAGTATTACCCACTAGGCTTAATGTGGCACAAAATTTGAGACAGGTGGCACACACAGGAGTGGCACTGAAGCAGAAATGCCAATCTTAATCTCCAACTATTTTTTTTTTCAGGGAGAATTTAAAAGAAATCTGGCCCAGTATTACACACTAGGTTTAATGTGGCACAAAATTTGAGACAGGTGGCACACACAGGACTGGCACTGAAGCAAAAATGCCAATCTTAATCTCCCACTATTTTTATTTTTTCAGGGAGAATTTAAAAGAAATCTGGCCCAGTATTACACACTAGGTTTAATGTGGCACAAAATTTGAGACAGGTGGCACACACAGCACTGGCAATGAGGCAGAATTGCCAATCGAATCTCCCACTATTTTTTTTCAGGGAGAATTGAAAAGAAATCTGGCCCAGTATTACACACTAGGTTTAATGTGGCACAAAATTTGAGACAGGTGGCACACACAGGACTGGCACTGAAGCAGAAATGCCAATCTTAATCTCCCACTATTTTTATTTTTTCAGGGAGAATTTAAAAGAAATCTGGCCCAGTATTACACACTAGGTTTAATGTGGCACAAAATTTGAGACAGGTGGCACACACAGCACTGGCAATGAGGCAGAATTGCCAATCTTAATCTCCCACTTTTGTTTTTTCAGGGAGAATTTAAAAAAAAGCTGGCCCAGTTTTACACACTAGGATTAATGTGGCACAAAATTTGAGACAGGTGGCACACACAGGAGTGGCACTGAAGGAGAAATGCCAATCCTAATCCCCACTATTTTTTTTTTCAGGGAGAATTTAAAAGAAATCTGGCCTAGCATTACACACTAGGATTAATGTGGCACAAAATTTGAGACAGGTGGCATACACAGCACTGGCAATGAGGCAGAATTGCCAATCTTAATCTCCCACTATTTTTATTTTTTCAGGGAGAATTTAAAAGAAATCTGGCCCAGTATTACCCACTAGGCTTAATGTGGCACAAAATTTGAGACAGGTGGCACACACAGGAGTGGCACTGAAGCAGAAATGCCAATCTTAATCTCCAACTATTTTTTTTTTCAGGGAGAATTTAAAAGAAATCTGGCCCAGTATTACACACTAGGTTTAATGTGGCACACAATTTGAGACAGGTGACACACAGGAGTGGCACTGAAGCAGAAATGCCAATCTTAATCTCCCACTATTTTTTTTTTCAGGAAGAATTTAAAAGATATCTGGCCCAGTATTACACACTAGGTTTAACGTGGCACAAAATTTTAGACAGGTGGCACACACAGCACTGGCAATGACGCAGAATTGCCAATCTTAATCTCCCACTATTTTTTTTCAGGGAGAATTTTTAAAAAAAGCTGGCCCAGTTTTATACACTAGGTTTAATGTGGCACAAAATTTGAGACAGGTGGCACACACAGGACTGGCACTGAAGCAGAAATGCCAATCTTAATCTCCCACTATTTTTATTTTCAGGGAGAATTTAAAAGAAATCTGGCCCAGTATTACACACTAGGTTTGATGTGGCACAAAATTTGAGACAGGTGGCACACACAGGAGTGGCACTGAAGCAGAAATGCCAATCTTAATCTCCCACAATTTTTTTTTTCAGGGAGAATTGAAAAGAAATCTGGCCCAGTATTACACACTAGGTTTAATGTGGCACAATATTTGAGACAGGTGGTACACACAGGACTGGCACTGAAGCAGAAATGCCAATCTTAATCTCCCACTATTTTTTTTCAGGGAGAATTGAAAAGAAATCTGGCCCAGTATTACACACTAGGTTTAATGTGGCACAAAATTTGAGACAGATGCCACACACAGCACTGGCAATGAGGCAAAATTGCCAATCTTAATCTCCCACTATTTTTTTTTATTTATGGGAGAATTGGCAAGAAATCAGGCCCACTGTTAGACTGTATGTTTTCTGTGCCAGAAAATGAGACACAGATGCCACACACAGGACTGCCACTGATGCAAATTTGCCAATTTTAATCTGCAGCCTTTTTTTTTTTTTTTTTCTTCAGGGAGACTAGTGAATAAATCTGGGCCACTGTATTAGAGTATATTTTCTGTGGCAGAAAGTGGCTTGAAGAGATATAACGAAACAAAAAAAAGGGACTATCCTACAATTACTATCTCCCTGCAGTAATCTCAGCAAAGTATGGCAGGCAGCAATAACAAGGAGTGGACTGCTGCACAAAAAAGTCAAAAGTGTGGACAAACAAACAAAATAGCTGTGCGGAAAGGAAGGATTTGTGCTTTGAAAAAAGCAGTTGGTTTGCTCAGCGGTGTACAAACAGCATTGCAGCTATCAGGGAGCCTTCTAGGGCAGCCCAATGAGCTGCAGCGCTGAGGAAAAAAAAATCTAGCCTCCACTGTCCCTGCAAACAAAAGGTGGTGTTGGACAGTGAAAATCGCTACAGCACAAGCGGTTTGGGGGTTAATGTACTCTGCCTAACACTATCCCTGCTTCTGACGAAGCGGCAGCAACCTCTCCCTATGCTCAGATCAGCAGCAGTAAGATGGCGGTCAGCGGGAATGCCCCTTTATAGCCCCTGTGACGCCGCAGAAAGCAAGCCAATCACTGCAATGCCCTTCTCTAAGATGGTGGGGACTGAGACCTATGTCATCACGCTGCCCACACTATGCGTCCACCTTCATTGGCTGAGAAATGGCGCTTTTCGCGTCATTGAAACGTGACTTTGGCGCAAAAGTCACGTACCGCATGGCCGACCCCACAAAGGGATCGGGTCGGGTTTCATGAAACCCGACTTTGCCAAAAGTCGGTAACTTATGAAAATGACCGACCTGTTTTGCTCAACCCTACTGTGCTGTATACACCTGTCACCAGGCACCGCCAGACTGGGGTGCAAAGGTCCCACCGATAACCAACTCCAGAACCCCACGTTTCAGCTACATGCAAATGTGACAATATCCTCAATCACAAGTTTATAGAACAATGAACTGGATAGATTGTTAAATGAATAAGATGCTGCGTTTATCTGTGTATAGTGCTTCAAGTATTGTAATGCTATTGTGGGCACCCCTGAATGGTTCCAATTCCCCCTTCATGCAGGGACGCCAGCATACTCACTGCCCTGGCCATGCGGCATGTCCTTTGGTGTGTTTCCTGCTTTCTGGTTTCCGGCTGTAAGTTGCCTTGTTCTTGAAGGGCTAGCGTATGCACCTGCAAAATGGCTTCCTGCCAATAGCTGGGAGGCATATTGTTTAAAAGACACCCTCCACAATGAGGAGGTGTCGAAGCAACATTATATAATTTGATAGTGTGGTGATGTACTGGTGATTTGTGAGGTCCCCTGGTCTTGTTGTGGCCAGTGTCCTGAACCCGAAATCCCTGGTCCTTGTGCAGCCAGTCCTGAACCCAAAGTAACTGGTCCTTGGCCTGCAAGTGCCTAAACCTTATCCCCCAGTCCATGTGCTGCCAGTACCTGAATCTGTATCTGAAACAAGGGTGTCTGAACATGTGCTTATACAAGTATTCTGTGTATCCGGACTATCCTAACCAGACTCCGAATCACCCCTGTCGGAGACTTCATGTCAGTAACTGTTCTACCCATCATTCCTAAATCTATTAGACTCAACTGAGCCTGAGTCCATGTCCATGTCAGTAACCGTTTTCCAGAGCATCTAAAACCTATTAGCCTAAACAGAGACTGAGTTGTTTCCGTGTCTGCATACCTGACCTCTGTCAGTGACTGCCTGGAAGTGGTACCTGGTGGCTACTTGCAGTCCAAGCTTGACTCCACCATCATGTGCGCAACTGAACACCAGGTAGCCGCTTAACTACATCCTTCCTAGGTGAGCCAACATCTGTGGCACAGTGGGTCCATGAACCACATGCACAACCTGCATGCATAATAAGTATATTGTGCCAAGAACTGCTCATATCAACGTGTAGTGACCCACTCTTGCAACATTCTCCTGTTCTCCTGTGGGCCAGTTCTAGCATTCCACCATATTCCTTTTGCTAGCAATGCTGGTGATGGGGATGTCTGTACCATTAGTTCTGGACAATGTAGACTCTGTCCAGCCACTGACTAGGGTTGCTGGTACTTGTAGTGTCCTGTTAGCTGGAGAAATAAGCTTCCTACATTGACACATTGGTCGGTATCACACCTTACAAAAGCTCCCAGCTTCCTGCTGGACACTGCCAGATATCCAGTTTAAACCAGGAGTTTTACAGCATTTTTTAAAGCAGAAAGAATGTTTTAAGGCATTTTTATTACTTAGTGCAAATTTAAAAGTTTACATACATGTCATTGGTATTTGGTACCATTGCTGTTTAACTTCCTGGCTAATGTCTTAAGATGTTGCTTCAGTATTTCCACATAATTTTCTGTTCTCATGATGCCATCTGTTTTGTGAAGTACACAAGTCCCTCCTGCAGCAAAACAACCCCACAACATGATGCTGCCAACCCCATGTTTCACAGCTAGGATGGTGTTCTTAGGCTTCCAAGCTTCTCCCTTTTACCTCCAAACGTAACGATGGTCATTATGCCCAAAAAGTTCAATTTTATTTTCATCAGACCAAAGGATACATCTCCAAAAATTAAGGTCTTTGTTCCTATGTGCATTTGCAAACATTAGTCTTGTTTTTTTCTGTTTCTTTTGGAGTAATGGCATCTTCCTGGCAGAGAGGCCTATCAGCCATTGATACAGTACTCGTTTCATTGTGGATATTAACACAATCTTACCAGTATCTGCCATTATCTTCACAAAGTCTTTTGCTTTTGTCCTTGGGTTGATATGCACATGTCGGACCAAAGCACGTTCATCTCTGGGACACAGAACCCATCTCCGTCCTGAGTGGTATGATGGCTGGACATATCCATCTTGTTTGTACTTGCATATAATTGTTTGTATAGATGAATGAGACACCTTCAAGTATCAGAAGCTTCCAAACACATGACATCATCATATGGACAGTCCAGAATTGTTTGAAGGCAAAGTAATCGTTGTGTATGTTAACTTTTGACTTTGCAGTAAGTAATAAAAATGCCTTAAAACATTTTCTCTCATTATTCTGGCATTTGACAAATATTACTAATTATGGCTATCCTAATTGACCTAAAACAGGAAAGGTTTATTCTGATTTCATGTCAAATGTTTAGAAAAACATGCATATGTGCCTTTTTATACAGGGTATGTAAACTTCTGGTTTCAACTGTACTTCTGCTTGTCTAGTTTAAACACCCTGATTTTCAGTTTCTGTTTTCTAGTGGATTTTCTCGTTGATAACCTCTGCTTGTTTACTGACTATTCTCCTGTCTAACGTTTTTGTACTTTGTCTCTCCTCTTGGTTCTGACCATTTCTATTAGCCTGTACCACCAAAAAGCAGCTGAATCTGTGGCCCAAGCCCAAATGATCCTCTGTAAGACAAGATCCCTTGGATCTGGTAAACGAAGTGTCTAAGAACATGTCTGTTTGTGGAAGCCATCTTCAGAGCACAAAGTGACTACAATCCATGCCCCTATTTACAGTATATCCAGCCTATTTATGGACCATCTCCAAACAATGGTAGATCAGATGCAAGTTCTAGTTCATTTAGTCTAGGATCTTGAAGAGCTGTATCATGAAACGGTTCATACACAAGCCACTGCAGCATGTCTTTTCTGTACCCAAGGTTAACATGCCGGGCATATTATAACATTACCATATTTTTTTTCCTTTAAGAAAAGCAGTTGTCTGTATTTCAGGTTTCATCCCATTTGTTAAGTTCTGAAAGCCAACATATGAAACTCATCATTTTCCTTCTGCAGGATGATCCCCAGGTTTGGGACTTTTCCTTATCCCCTGATGCTCCAAAACTCATGACAGTCGACTTGTTTTTTTGAGGTCTTAAGACCATATGAAGACTCTGACCAAATAGCTTTCACAGAAAGTAAATTAGCAGAGCACCACTAGGGGAGGTATACTGCTAATTGGTAGTGTACTGAATTTCACTGACTCACTGTGGAATGACCACAGTAAGTCATCTATCAAACATATTGTGCATTTACATGGTAGTGTGGAAAATATGGTTTCTGATTGGGGATCAATATTGAGTTGTCTTTTTCTCCTGCCTACCACCCAGACACAACATATTAATTTGAGTGGAGTAATATCTTCAGAGTGCTGTGTCTGATCATTAATCTGACTGGGTGGAACATCTCCTGTTTGGGAAATTTGCCATCAATAATTAATATCAAGAGTTCATCTGGTCTGAAGTCAGAGAAAACATGAGGAAGACGCAGGGATCTCAGATCTCTGCTTCCAATAAGAGATGTTTTAGAGGCCCAAGGTTTGGGGTTGGGGACAATGCATGGTTGTCTACAAAAAATATTAAGCTTAAGGTTTCTTCTTTCAAGCTTGGTCCCAACTGTATTGGTCCTTATCAAATAATTAAGGTAATCAATCATGTAACCTTCCATCTGAATCTTTCATCATCCTTCAAAATACCAAATGCGTTCCATATCATATGTGCAAACTGTGCAGTAGCATGGGGGTCACTGGTATATGGGAGTGTGGGCTACTGCAATTTTAATACTATCTTTTAGATTGCATGAAAGGAGGGGAATATAAAATTGAATGCTTACAATTGCTGCTGTATTGTTATAGAGAATCTTTCAGCACGTTTTTGCTATCTAATCTGACATAAGCAAGATTTATGGAGATACTCTGATAAAAGTGATGTATCACTTAGTTTACTGTGTGCAGTAGTTAGGATAGAAGCCCTCTTTTCTTTGCTGCAGATCTAGCAGTTCTTTAAATGCCGAGCTGTGTATAACCCTGCCCACACCTCTGATTGGCAGCTTTCTGTGTACAATGTATGTTGGCAGAAATTTGCTAATCATTGATGGGGATATGGTTGGACCAGGAGGCACAAGATATCCAGAACTCTAGTCATAATGTCCTGCTGATAAGAGTGATTTTATTAAAATAGCAAAACAATCTTGATTTTTTTTTATTGAGTGACCCACAAAAAATTAGAAAATGGTAATTATTGTAATCAGATTTTTAATTCTACAGTTTTCTCTACTATGGGTTTTGCCATAGCAGTATCCAGTACCTTAAATAATTGTAGACAATTATTATCACAATTATAATTTTTATTCTACAGTTTTCTCTACTATGGGTTTTGCTGTAGCAGTATCCACTACCATAAATCTGAGCTGTGATTATTAATGGTCTCTGTACTTTAAACAAGCTTTGCATTAAAAAAAAAAATATTCGGAAATATAGCACAGCTTCATAGAAATGTTACCTTTTCTGGCGCTGGGGGATGCCTCATCTTCCTCCAACTACCAACTCCACATGCTCTTCAGGAGCCTTTGATACAGTGCCCTCTGGCCTTGTCTGTTTTGAGTATTCAGATAGTTCACAATCTTGACATTACTGAGACTGCTTGCCTTTATAAGCTCTGCTACGTTTATAACTGTGCCTAACCAAGCTCTACTGTGAGCAATGGGCAATACTGCTAGACTGTGCTACATGACCACAAGTGTGCCTCCTGACATGCCCAACTTTGACATGTTGTTGGACTGCTATAAATTGCTATTTGTGAATTTTATGTCAAATCCAGCCCTACTTTGTTGTTGGTCTCTGTTACACCCATACAACTGTGCCTCCTGATGTTCCCAGCCTTTCCATATCACTGGGCTCGGCTACATCGCTATTCTATTGGTCTCCTGACATAAGCAGCTCTACTGTGCTGTTGGGTTCTGCTACAACACCTACCTTTTCTGTCATATCTGCAAGCCAACCCAGCTCTGCCATACTTACAAGTCTATTCTTCTGTTCTGTTATACTTACTCTTTATATGTTGAGTCTCCAGCCTCTACAGCCTTCATTCCTCCAGTTACCATCAAGCCTAACATTCCACATGATAGTTCTCTTTACTAAAGTCCCTACTATACTCCATCCAAACATCCAGACTAGTTTTCGTGGTCAAATGAGTATAGTTAACAGTATCTTCACCATTAACCACATTTTTTTCCTCCACCATGGTTCAAAGGGAATGTTAAGGCCTCTTGATGATTGATAAATGTACTATGCACTTGAAATTTGTTCAACTTTGTTCCTATCTGATAGAACACAATTGGCCTATATATTGGTTTGACTTTATGGAGATGCCTTTTTTTGGACAGCATCTCTGTCAGAAAAGGACGAGCCTCATGATATTCTCCCTCCCGTCATTCTTTACAGTTTTCCACAAATGTTTCAATGAATCAGGTCCACTCAAAAAAGATGCAGGACATTGTGGGTTTCTTATCTTAATCAGAAGAATCTCTGTGGCTGATGCACTATTTCGCTTGAGACAAGTGATTAATACAGTGGGCTAACTGTAACTCATTCAATTTTGGATTTTAGTCTCTGAACTTGTTTGTAATGATGATACTCTACTGGCAGTCTTCTACGTCAGACTCTCAAGCCAGATTAAAGATGAATTGGCCAGTGGGGATCTGTCAGCTTCCTTCATCAATCGGGTTACTCTTGCTACTTGTTTGGATCTTTGCTTCCAGAAGAGATCCAGAGAGAAGTTTAGGATTGCTGGCTTCCAAGAGCTTCAATGAAGTCTCTATTCTCTGAGGGTTTGTGTGAACTCTATATCTCAATAAAAAAATAATCAATTTCAATTTCTTTCAAGTTCTTTAATTTTTTACACGACGTTTGTGGACTCCAGAGCTGTCAGAATTTTTGTGATTAGTTCTTGGCTCAATGACTGAATATCTCTATCCTCTTGAGAAATCAATAGAGCTCATTGCTATGAAAAGTTCCAATCATCCTTACTCTGTTTCTTCAAGAACTAACATTCTGACTATTTCAATGCCAGGAGTTCACAGATGTGTATTCCAAGCAAAAAGCAGAGATTTTGCCATCCCATTGGCCATTTGAAAGTCTTATTCCTCTTATCCCAGAAATTCTCATAGAAACGTCTCTCTTTGCCCCTACCTCAAACTGAAGCCATGTCAGCTAATATTTATCCGGATACAAACATCACTGACAAGAGTGCTGTTCTTCTTAGTTATAAAATGATGCTTTAGATCATGATCTATTACTGGGATTTAAAATTACAGTAATAATCATTATTCATTGTCCTTTATAAGTTTTCTCTGACAGAATTAAGGGAACATTGCATTTGTTCAAAGTTAGACATTTACGGAGCTTACGATTTAACATGTAACAAAAAGGGTGATGAATAGAAAACAGTAATCAACACCTGAGAAGGCCGTTATGAATATCTAGTCATGCTTTTTGACCTTTGTAACACTTCAACCATGCTCTTACACTTTGTAAATTAAATCTTCCTAAATGTCATGAACCAATATGTTATTGTAGACTTAGACAACAACATTATGTTTTCTAACTCTCTGGTCTCCCATCACTGTTATGTTCATTCAGTTTTACATAGACTGTCAAAAAATCAGTAAGACTTGAGAATTGCATTTTGAACGTCAAGAGTTGCCATTTCTTGGCAATATTATTTCTTTTGGTGGCCTGCAAATGACTTCTAAAAAAGTTTTGTCAATCCTGGACTGGCGCAACCCATGGACCTTAAAACGCTTTGAACATTTCATATATGCAAATTGCCTCTTCTGAGAAAAAAGAGGACTTAAACTCTATAGCGCCACCTGTTGGAAGTAGCAATCCTACAAGTCACAATCAACCCTTTAACGAGTCGTGCATAATATGACTTAGAAATAAAGCCAAATCAGTATCTCAATTCGCAGACACGGTGTTTCGGGCTGTTGGCCCTCGTCAGTGCGAAGCATGAGAACTAATTTGGCTAGGTGAGAGGCTCTGGACTGGGGTCTAAGGGGTATCGTTTCTCCTTATGGAGAGTGACATAAGGAACATTTCTTGAACATTTCTTGGCTTTTAAATTATAACCAACAGTTCATTAAGAACTATTTCTAAAAAGTATTTCTTTTTATGGCCCTTATTAAGCAGGGTGCAAATTTTTGGAACTGGCACAACTCTGAATTCTTCAGGCTTCCTCAAGTCTCCCTTACCTGACATCAGCAAATTGATTTTTTTTTAAGTGTATGCCATCTGCATTTTATAGGAATAGAATTTTCTCATGAATCTAAAAATAATTTCTGCATCCTCCTTCATTGAGTTTTCAGCCTCCACTTCTCTGGCTACCATCCAGCCTCTATAGCCCCATTTGCTTCAGCTAGTTCTCCTCACTGCATCAAAATCATCAGCACATGCTGCATTCTATCTCCTCATCAGGACCAAAAACTTCAAGTATCCACCTCACCAGGTAAGATGTAACAAGAAATATGCTTCTTTATCCACCTATGGGCCACCATGTGAACTGAATTGTGAATCTTATGGAATGAATTGTGTATTATGCTGAAAAAGTTCCAAATTGACGAGTAGCCAAGAAAGTGCTGAATATTTGTGTATAAAGATTCTACACCCAAACCGGTGATCTTGGTGGTAAATGTGACATTTATTCCCTGGAGCTTGAGATATATTTGGAATCTATCAGAAAAGAAAGTTAGGTTTCAAAAGAAATGTGTACTTATGTATGTAAACTTTGATAAGGGAAAATTGCCTGGCATAATATGACTCTATGAAGAGGGCAAGTTTTTATGCATTTCTGGCAACACATAAAACATTGCCAAAGTTGGAAATTAAATAGGTATTTAATCTTTTCATCTAATCAGTGCTTGTTTTACATAATCCTTACCCCTTTTCATCTCAAATGCCAATACAATGTAAACACCTTGCAATTTTTTGGAAATTTGCCAAACAAAGCTGTATTCCAGGAGTGGGAACTTATATAAAAAGTTATTATCTAAAGCCCAATGTATATAGATGGCCAGCCTAACTTTGAGCCCCAACAACTACAAGCAGGGTTTTTCAGCTTTCTTATGATAAAAAGTGTCCTCAAGTCAAATTAATTGATAAATCACATAAAAGTACAGAATTTTAATATTATACATTATTAGCTAGAATGCCTTCTTATGTAAACAAATTAATATAACAGGGTACACTCATTGAGGATAGGATATGAAGAAAGGAAATTGAAACTAGTTAAAGAAAAATCATTAATTTACCAGCCCATATAAAAATGAAAGTAAATTATAATAGCAGCATATGATATGCAAATAATATACACATTTAATTCCTTTTCCTTGCATGCATTCTGAGCCTTAAAGGCTTGTGTCAAAATCAATAATGGTTAAAATTGCAAAGTGATTGGCTTGTAAAAAGAAGCAACTTTGAAATTTTAATCTTATTAAAAATCCTCTCCATTCTCAGTAGCACAGGTATTTTTAATTTTATTATTTCATTCTCGTCTTTTTAGAAGAGCCCTGTAAGCAGGCCAGATTACTGGTATGCACAATCCTGCCAGCTTTAGTGTCCCTTGTGAGTGCCTCTTCATGGCGATGCCTAATTTAAATGAAGCAGGGCCCTAGGTAAAAGTTGAAAGTGGAACCCTAAATACTAACATAACATAATTTTCTAACTAAATATATTTTTAAAGGTGCTACTAACATGAATTTCTCACCAAATGTTGGTAACAACCCATCCATGGACAAATAAATCAAACCATAGATGTGCATAAATTAAGTTATGTATAATAATGAGAAATGACAAAGGGAAAGTGTACTGAACATGCTTACTGAAATTAAATTTAATAATTTGCACAAAAGCATTTGTTTGTGATGATAGTTTGAAGATGCCTCATCTATGGAGAAATTAGTCATATCCATTGCTCAGGTATGATTTTGGCACATGCTTCCACGCAAACTGCCAATCCTGAAAGTTCCGTGAGCTCCTTCTATGAACTTTGAGTTTTAGTTCCTTCTAAAAATGTTCTATTGGATTCAAGACAGGTGATTGGCTGGGTCTCTCTAGCAGCTTTATGTTCTTTCTCTGAAACCAATCAAGAGTTTCCTTGGCTGTGTGTTTGGGATCATTATCTTGCTGAAATGTCTACCCATATTTCAATTTCATCTTCCTAGTAGATGGCAGAAGCAGATTTTTATCAAGAATTTCTCGGTGCATTTGTCCATTCATCCTTTCTTCAATTATATGAATTTTACCAGTGCTGTATGCTGAAAAACAGCTCCATATCTCAATGTTCCTACCTCCAAACTTCAAAGTGGGTATGGTGTTTTGGGGGTGATATACAGTGCCTTTTGGCCTCCAAACATGGTGTGTATTATGGCATTCCAGGAGTTCAATTTTGGTCTAATCTGACCAGATTATATTCTCCCAATATTTCACAGGCTTGTCTAAATGTTATTGAGCAAACTTTAAATGCGCTTTTTGTTCAGCAATGAAGTCTTGCATGGTGAGCGTGCATTCAGGCCATGAAGGTTGAGTTAATTATTTATAGTTTTCTGTGAAAAAATGATACCAGCTGATTCCAGGTCTTTCTGTCACTCTCCACAGGTGGTCCTTGGCTCTTGGACAACTCTTCTTTTCACTCCTGTGTCTGAAATCTTTTGTGGAGCACATGGTCATGGCCAGTTTGTGGTGACATTATGTTCTTTCCACTTCCACTGGAATATTCAGTAGTTTAGAAACTTTTCTGTAACCAATATCATCAGTATATTTTGCAACAATAAGGTTGCGAAGGCCTTGAGGTAGCTCACAGCTTTTGGCCACCATGAGATTTTTTTTTGTGGCACATTGGTAATGAGACACCTTTTTAGAGGCCATAAGTTGAACCATGATATATTTTTCACTATGTAGCAGGACTGTTGTGAATTCTGCTCTTGGGTGCCCTCCAGTGGTTGTTGGTGGGAATGCAGTTGTCTCTGACTCGCAGGCCAGGTGTTTTGGATAATTACAATTCTGACTGGGATATTTAGGTGTGCTGGATCCTTTAGCCCTTGCAAGTTGTCAATGTTTCTTTGGAAGTGTTGGATCTCTGCCTGGCCTCTCCTGCTTATCTGCCAGTTCAGCAAAGATAAGTGTCTGTTTCTTTTCCTGTGGCACACATGCAGTGTGCTTATTTTCTGTACTGTTCGTTTGTTTTTCTTTTGTCCAGATTAGACTGTGTCTGCGTTTTCTCAGTCTGGTTGGTTTCACTGGAGTTGCAGATATACGCTCCTACATCTTTAGTTAGATGTAGGAAGTTTTTTGTATATTCTGCTGTGGATTTTTTGAAGGGTTTTTATACTGACCGCACAGAACTCTGTCCTATTGTGTCCTGTCTAGCTAGAGTGGCCTCCTGTGCTAAATCCTGTTTTTTCTGCCTGTGTATGTTTTTTCCTCTCCGACTCACCGCCAATATTTGTGGGGGGCTGACTATCCTTTGGGGATTTTCTCTGAGGCAAGATAGTATTCCGATTTCCATCTTTAGGGGTATTTAGTCCTCCGGCTGTGACGAGGTGTCTAGGTGTGTTAGGTACACTCCACGGCTACTTCTAGTTGCGGTGTTAAGTTCAGGGTTGCGGTCAGTATAGTGGCCACTTTCTCCAGTGAAAGTTCTCATGCAGCTCCAAGGTCACCGGATCATAACAGTACAACTGGCCTACAATGAGTTAAATGCATCTCAGAAGAAGGGAAGGAAGCTCTTGAGCCATTTTTTTTTCTCCAGTCTGTTTTGTGTTCTCTTCCCTCTTAATATCTGGGTGGCTGAGGAGCCTGGTGCAAGCATGAATGTTCAGGAATTAGCGTCTCGTGTAGACCAGCTTGCTGCTAGGGTGCAAGGTATTTCTGATTATATTGTTCAGACTCCTGCTTTAGAACCGAAGATTCCTACTCCTGATTTGTTTTCTGGTGACAGGTCTAAATTTTTGAGTTTTAAAAACAACTGTAAACTGTTTTTTGACCTGAGACCTCGATCCTCTGGTGATTCCATTCAGCAGGTAAAAATCGTAATCTCCCTGGTGCGTGGCGACCCGCAGGATTGGGCGTTTTTCCTGGAATCTGGGAATCCGGCTTTGCTTAATATTGACTCCTTTTTTCAGGCTTTAGGACTATTATATGATGACTCCAAAAACACAGAACGCACATATGTTACCGCACAGCTGACATATCCAACTCACCAACCAAACAGTTCGACACCTAGCAGGAAAAAGTGGGCTAAATGTATCCTCCACACCAAATAGATCAGGGGTGCCGCTTCCAGAAAAATATGCAAAGTCCAAAATAGAAAAATAAGAAAAAATAGGAGCGCACTTACCCTGGTGTGGTATGCATCACTTTATTGAAACATAAAAGGTGGACAGCAGGGAGGGGCAGGATCGGCCATGGACAACGGCCGTTTCGTGCTTACTGCCACCTTTTATGTTTCAATAAAGTGATGCATACCACACCAGGGTAAGTGCGCTCCTATTTTTTCTTATTTTTCTATTATATGATGAACCTAATTCTGTGGATCAAGCTGAGAAGACCTTGTTGGCCCTGTCTCAGGGTCAAGAGGCGGCAGAATTGTATTGTCAGAAATTCAGAAAATGGTCTGTATTGACTAAATGGAAAAATGATGCTTTGGCAGCAATTTTCAGAAGGGGGCTTTCTGAATCCGTGAAAGATGTTATGGTGGGGTTTCCCACGCCTTCCGGTCTGAGTGATTCTATGTCTCTGGCCATTCAGATTGACCGACGCATGCGGGAGCGCAGAACTGTGCACGCTGTGGCGTTATCCTCAGAGCAAATTTCTAAGCCTATGCAGTGTGATAGGATTCTGTCTAGAACGGAACGACAAGGTTTCAGACGTCAAAATAGGTTGTGTTATTATTGTGGCGACGCTTCTCATGTCATTTCTGTCTGCCCTAAGCGGACAAAGAGGATCGCCAGTTCAATTACCATCAGTACTGTACAACCTAAATTTCTGTTATCTGTGTCCTTGATCTGCTCATTGTCATCATTTTCTGTCATGGCATTTGTGGATTCAGGCGCCGCCTTGAATTTAATGGATTTTGAGTTTGCCAAGCGTTGTGGTTTTCCCTTGCAGCCTTTGCAGAACCCTATTCCTTTGAGGGGCATTGATGCTACACCCTTAGCTAGAAATAAGCCTCAGTTTTGGACACAGGTAACCATGCGCATGGCGCTAGCCCATCAGGAAGATTGTCGATTTCTGGTGTTGCATAACTTGCATGATGTTATCGTGCTGGGTTTTCCATGGTTGCAGGTACATAATCCTGTGTTGGACTGGAAGTCCATGTCTGTGACTAGTTGGGGTTGTCAGGGGGTTCATAATGATGTTCCTTTGATGTCAATCTCCTCTTCTTCACCTTCTGAGATTCCAGAGTTTTTGTCTGATTTTCAGGATGTATTCGATGAGCCCAAGTCCAGTTTTCTTCCACCGCACAGGGACTGTGATTGTGCTATTGACTTGATTCCAGGCTGTAAGTTTCCTAAGGGTCGACTTTTTAATCTATCTGTGCCTGAGCATACCGCCATGAGGAGCTATATTAAGGAGTCTTTGGAGAAAGGGCATATTCGGCCATCTTCTTCACCGTTGGGAGCGGGGTTCTTTTTTGTTGCTAAAAAAGATGGTTCCTTGAGACCCTGTATAGATTATCGCCTCTTGAATAAAATCACGGTCAAGTTTCAATACCCTTTACCTTTGCTTTCCGATTTGTTTGCTAGGATTAAGGGAGCTAGTTGGCTTACCAAGTTTGACCTTCGAGGGGCATATAATCTTGTTCGTATTAAGCAGGGTGATGAATGGAAAACTGCGTTTAACACGCCCAAAGGCCATTTTGAATACCTTGTGATGCCATTCGGACTCTCTAATGCTCCATCTGTTTTTCAGTCCTTCATGCATGATATCTTCCGGACTTATCTTGATAAATTCTTGATTGTATATTTGGACGATATTTTGATTTTCCGATGATTGGGAGTCTCATGTGCAACAGGTCAGGATGGTATTTCAGATCCTTCGTGACAATGCCCTGTTTGTGAAAGGGTCTAAGTGTCTCTTTGGGGTGCAGAAAGTCTCTTTTTTGGGCTTCATTTTTTCTCCTTCGTCTATAGAGATGGATCCGGTTAAGGTTCAGGCCATTCATGATTGGATTCAGCCCACATCTGTGAAGAGCCTTCAGAAATTTGGGGGTTTTGCAAATTTTTATCGCTGTTTCATTGCTAATTTTTCCAGCGTGGTTAAACCCTTGACCGATTTGACGAAGAAGGGCGCTGATGTAGCGAATTGGTCCTCTGCGGCTGTCTCTGCCTTTCAGGAGCTTAAATGTCGATTTACTTCTGCTCCAGTGTTGCGCCAAACCGGATGTTTCTCTTCCGTTTCAGGTTGAGGTTGACACTTCTGAGATTGGGGCAGGGGCCGTTTTGTCTCAGAGGGATCCTGTTGGTTCCTTAATGAAACTGTGTGCCTTCTTTTCCCGTAAGTTTTCGCCTGCTGAATGCAATTATGATGTCGGCAATCGGAAGTTGTTGGCTATGAAGTGGGCGTTTGAGGAGTGGCGACATTGGCTTGAGGGAGCTAAGCACCGTATTGTGGTCTTGACCGATCATAAGAATTTGATTTACCTCGAGTCTGCTAAACGGCTGAATCCTAGACAGGCTTGATGGTCCTTGTTTTTTTCCCATTTTGATTTTGTGGTGTCGTACCTTCCGGGTTCTAAGAATATTAAGGCTGATGCCCTCCCTAGGAGTTTTTTGCCTGATTCTCCTGAGGTCTTAGAGCCGGTCAGTTTTCTGAAAGAGGGGGTGGTCCTTTCTGCCATTTTCCCTGATTTACGACGGGTTCTTCAGGAATTTCAGGTTGACAAACCTGACCGCTGTCCTGTGGGGAAATTGTTTGTTCCTGACAGATGGACTAGTAGAGTGATTTCTGAGGTTCGCTGTTCCGTGTTGGCCGGTCATCCTGGCATTTTTGGTACCAGAGATTTGGTTGGTAGGTCTTTTTGGTGGCCTTCATTGTCACGTGATGTGCGTTCTTTTGTGCAGTCCTGTGGGAATTGTGCGCGGGCCAAGCTTTGTTGCTCCCATGCTAGTGGGTTGCTTTTGCCATTGCCAGTCCCTGAGAGGCCCTGGACGCATATTTCGATGGATTTTATTTCTGATCTTCCGGTCTCCCAGAAGATGTCTGTTATCTGGGTTGTTTGTGACCGGTTCTCTAAGATGGTTCATTTGGTGCCCTTACCTAAATTGCCTTCCTCTTCTGATTTGGTTCCGTTGTTCTTTCAGCATGTGGTTTGTTTGCATGGTATTCCGGAGAATATTGTTTCCGACAGAGGTTCCCAGTTTGTTTCTAGGTTTTGGCGGGCCTTTTGTGCTAGGCATTGGGCATTGATTTGTCTTTTTCTTCTGCATTTCATCCTCAGACAAATGGCCAGACCGAGCATACTAATCAGACCTTGGAGACTTATTTGAGATGCTTTGTGTCTGCTGATCAGGATGATTGGGTGGCTTTCTTGCCATTGGCCGAGTTTGCCCTTAATCGGGCTAGTTCTGCTACCTTGGTTTCGCCTTTCTTTTGTAATTTTGGTTTTCATCCTCGTTTTTCTTCTGGGCAGGTTGAGCCTTCTGACTGTCCTGGCATGGATTCTGTGGTGGACAGGTTGCAGCAGATTTGGGCTCATGTGGTGGACAAGTTGGTGTTGTCTCAAGAGGAGGCTCAACGTTTTGCTAATCGTTGTCGGTGTGTTGGTTCCCGGCTTCGGGTTGGGGATCTGGTCTGGTTGTCTTCCCGTCATGTTCCTATGAAGGTTTCTTCTCCTAAGTTTAAACCTCGTTTTATTGGTCCTTATAGGATTTCTGAGATTATTAATCCGGTGTCTTTTCGACTGGCGCTTCCGGCCTCTTTTGCTATCTATAATGTCTTCCATAGATCTTTGTTGCGGAAATATGTGGAGCCCGTTGTTCCCTCTGCTGATCCTCCGGCCCCTGTGTTGGTTGATGGGGAGTTTGAATATGTTGTTGAGATGATTTTGGATTCAAGTTTTTCGAGGCGGAAGCTTCAGTACCTGGTCAAATAGAAGGGTTATGGCCAGGAGGATAATTCTTGGGTTTTTGCCTCTGATGTCCATGCTGCTGATTTGGTCCGTGCCTTTCATCTGGCTCGTCCCCCAGTGGTTGTTGGTGGGAATGCAGTTGTCTCTGACTCGCAGTCCTGGCAAGGTGTATCGGATAATTACAATTCTGACTGGGATATTTAGGTGTGCAGGATCCTTTAGCCCTTGCCAGTTGTCAATGTTTCTTTGGAAGTGTTGGATCTCTGCCTGGCCTCTCCTGCTTATCTGCCAGTTCAGCAAAGATAAGTGTCTGTTTCTTTTCCTGTGGCACACATGCAGTGTGCTTATTTTCTGTACTGTTCGTTTGTTTTTCTTTTGTCCAGAATAGACTGTGTCTGTGTTTTCTCAGTCTGGTTGGTTTCACTGGAGTTGCAGATATACGCTCCTACATCTTTAGTTAGATATAGGAAGCTTTTTGTATATTCTGCTGTGGATTTTTATACTGACCACACAGAACTCTGTCCTATTCTGTCCTATCTAGATAGAGTGGCCTCCTGTGCTAAATCCTGTTTTTTCTGCCTGTGTATGTTTTTTCCTCTCCGACTCACCGCCAATATTTGTGGGGGGCTGTCTATCCTTTGGGGATTTTCTCTGAAGCAAGATAGTATACCGATTTCCATCTTTAGGGGTATTTAGTCCTCCGGCTGTGACGAGGTGTCTAGGTGTGTTAGGTACACTCCACGGCTATTTCTAGTTGCGGTGTTAAGTTCAGGGTTGCGGTCAGTATAGTGGCCACTTTCTCCAGTGAAAGTTCTCATGCAGCTCCAAGGTCACCGGATCATAACACAGGACTGCTTTCTAATTACTGGTAGATTTCAGCTGGTGTCATGACTTTCCATGGCTTTTGCATTTCTCTTTTTTCATGTGTTCAATGCTTTTTTCCTGTGTAATTTCTCATTATTACAAAAGAAAAAAGAATCTCTTAACATATTGGTCTATTATCTGTAGCATCCAGGCACAGTAAGCAATGTACCCATCAGGTTCCGACATACAAATGGTGTTACTATAAAGAAGAAATGGGTGAAAAGTCAGTAAGTCTTAATTTGCCAAGGATGAAATAAAGCATTTCCAGATGTGTGGAAGTTTCCAGTAAATGACACAAGTATTTATTGTCTGAGTTTAGGGAATACAGTATTATAGCAAAGGTTTTATATGTTCTTCAACTACTGTCTCTACTACTTCTTATAAAACATTGCTACTGCCATATACTGGTGATCACATCGAGCTTTTAAAAATACGCATTGTGCCGTGTAACGTCAATTCCTAGATGTGACGTCGAATAAAACTGATGTCACCATTGCAGCTGTACACCATCATGGAAATTACTGGAATATGTAAACTTATGCAGACAATGTACAAAGTACTTTATTATTAACTGGAAATATTTGCCATTTTTTTATAGCAAGCAAGATGCACAAACCTAGAGAAATACATGATACATACTTGCTGTCACATTAACACATCATTTACATTTGCATTGAACATGAACAGGGTAAGCTTATTGAAATAGGACATATTTTAGATGGATGGCATCACAAAGTAGGATTTATTTACACAGCTGTAAAATTGTAGTCCTGCGTTCGAAGGTTTTCTTGTGATGTCATTTTTAAATCTTCTGTAATTGCAATGAAGCTCATACTGTAATGCTCCTACACACTTCTACTAAGACTGGGGAAAGCTTTGCTCCATAGAGCCACTTATTTTCTTTGCAGCAGTCATCACAGGTCACTACATTTGCAGTCATGGCCAAAAGTATTGACACCCCTGCAATTCTGTCAGATAATACTCATTTTCTTCCTGAAAATGATTGCAAACACAAATTATTTGGTATTATTATCTTCATTTAATTTGTCTTAAATGAAAAAACACAAAAGAGAATGAAGCAAAAAGCAAAACATTGATCATTTCACATAAAACTCCAAAAATGGGCCAGACAAAAGTATTGGCACCCTCAGCCTAATACTTGGTTGCACAACCTTTAGCCAAAATAACTGCCACCAACCGCTTCCGGTAACCATCAATGAGTTTCTTACAATGCTCTGCTGGAATTTTAGACCATTATTCTTTGGCAAACTGCTCCAGGTCCCTGATATTTGAAGGGTGCCTTCTCCAAACTGCCATTTTTAGATCTCTCCACAGGTGTGGGTCTTCAGGCTCTTTTTGAAGGTTTCGATCTTAGGTGAGAGTCTGATGTGTTGTGGTAGAGGGTTCCAGAGTAGGGGTGATGCGCGAGAGAAATCTTGTATACGATTGTGGGAAGAGGAGAAGAGGAGATAAGAGGGGAGTAGAGAAGGAGATCTTGTGAGGATCGGAGGTTGCGTGCAGGAAAGTACCGGGAGACGAGGTCACAGATATATGGAGGAGACAGGTTGTGGATGGCTTTGTATGTCATGGTTAGGGTTTTGTACTGGAGTCTCTGGGCAATGGGGAGCCAGTGAAGGGATTGACAGAGGGGAGAAGCTGGGGAATAGCGGGGGGACAAGTGGATTAGTCGGGCAGCAGAGTTTAGAATAGATTGGAGGGGTGCGAGAGTGTTCGAGGGGAGGCCACAGAGCAGGAGGTTGCAGTAGTCAAGGCGAGAGATGATGAGGGCATGGACTAGGGTTTTTGCAGATTCTTGGTTGAGGAATGAACAGATTCATGAAATATTTTTGAGTTGAAGTCAGCAGGAAGTGGAAAGGGCTTGGATATGTGGTTTGAAGGAGAGATCAGCATCAAGGATTACCCCAAGGCAACGAGCTTGTGGGACTGGGGAGAGTGGGCAAGTCATGTGCTGACTAGATGCTTTCGGCTTTTCTCAATTTCATTGAGAGGAGTCAGGTAATAGTAGTTGACAATATCGGTGAATGTGTGCGCACAGAATGCTGCCATGATTCAAAAGTCTGCAATCATGTAGAGTGATTGCAGACTCTGCTCTCAAGCCCGAACAACTCTTTTAATTGAATTTCCATTTTGTGCTGTTACTTCTCCAACTACTTATTGGATTGTGGTTTGGTCACGCTCCAACTCAAATTAGATTTTCACTTTTCTTGAACATGTTAAAAAAAATGGTATGTTTGATTACTGGTTTAAGCCATCAATTTCCTTTCTTCCTATAATTATATAAAGCCATAATATCATTTTCATTAAACACTCAAGCGACTGATCTATTTTGCTACCCTGCAGTTCTCTGTAATTTCAAGGCACTCAATTTTAACATAATTCATGACACATTTTTTCCATATGATTAGAACTGCAGTAAATAGCTCAGATGCCACCAGTGGTTTAGCTGTTTCAGGTCTTTGATTAACTTATGAAATATTTGAAAAGAATAAATGGAATCATATGAAGTGAGGGTGACGTGTGTGATACTGTCAGTCACATTAAGTGATTAGGACTTTTTTTCAGCTTGCATAAATATTTCCAGTAACTTTTTATTATCATAATTTTATATGTATTCATCAACCCATGAATGAAAATCAAATCAAGGGTGGAAATCCCACATGTGTTTCTGGTTCAGCTGCATATGGGCCTGTGAGGAAAGGGTACCAACAAGGCTTATGTGTGCCTATACCTATAACAATTTATACATAAGCATCCACAGTACACATCTTGTATAACTACACTACTCTGTTCATTTTCTGCCCATGTTAATATAGAAGAGGAGCCCTCTAAGCATCTGTATTAATCACACTGCATGGACAGGGTCTTCCCTGAATGTACTCACTAGATATTTTTAAATATTTAGTTAATTTTCTTGCAGCACGTTTTATACGAGAATCCAGCTGGGTCCTATAGCCTAGAAGGCAGAAACATTTTCAGTGAGCCACAGGCTGCACGAGAATTTTCTCTGCTTAAATATCTTATTCTTTACAGGTATAATATACAGGTACATGGAGATACAGCTCTATATACCAGTACATCTCTACATACCTGTATATTATGCTTAAATAAAGCTGAAAAGTAAGTCAGATATTTATTTTCCATTAAGTTAAAGTTCAAAAACAATTGTAATAATTCCATGTTTAAACACTTTTGAAATAAAAATCACAAACCAGTAAATGACATAGACATATTATTCTGGTCTCCTGAGCAAACAAAATTTCCATCAGTAAAGAAATTAAATGACAAAATTTGCAGCATATATTGTAACTGCCTATCTCCATTATGAGGTATGTTCAAACATGGTTGGTTTTTCAGTGTTCTTTCTTGCTATTACAGAAAAGTATATAATGCGTGCAATGTGTACATAAGTGTACCTTTGTGCATAATAGGTACATGTTTGATTACTATGTATGTACATGCATATGTAATGTTTATTGTAGATATGTATATACTAGATGGTGGCCCGATTCTAAAGCATCGGGTATTCTAGAATATGTATGCAGTTTATTTATGAAGATTTTAGAATAATGCAATGAATACACAGGATTCGGCTGGCCGGGTGTGACCAATTAGCGAACCGTGGTTCAAATCCCACGGCCGGACTGCGTCTGTCACTGATTGGTCGCCCCCGGCCGGCCGTGACCAATCAGTGAAACCAGGGCCAGCTCAAGGTTTCTGAGGGCCCCGGGCGAAAGAGTGTCACAGCCCACGTAGCATATAACACTGCTCACATAGTATATAGCACAGCCACGTAGTATATAGCACAGCTGTGTAGTATATAACACAGCCATGTAGTATATAGCACAGCCACATATAATATTGCACAGCCATGTAGTATATTGCACAGCCGCATAGTATATAGCACAGCTCACGCAGTATATAACACAGCCCGTAGTATATAGCACAGCCCCTGTAGTATATAACACAGCCCACGCAGTATATAACACAGCCCACGTAGTACATAGCACAGCCCACGCAGTATATAACACAGCCCACGTAGTATATAGCAC
The DNA here is from genome assembly GCF_032444005.1 of Ranitomeya imitator. Classification (NCBI taxonomy): domain Eukaryota; kingdom Metazoa; phylum Chordata; class Amphibia; order Anura; family Dendrobatidae; genus Ranitomeya; species Ranitomeya imitator. The sequence goes on from NC_091286.1 coordinate 499,638,962, forward strand.
AGACCACGCAGTATATAACACAGCCCATGTAGTATATAGCACAGCTCACGCAGTATATAACACAGCCCACTCAGTATATAGCACAGCTCACGCAGTATATAACACAGCCCACTCAGTATATAACACAGCCCACATAGTATATAGCACAGCCCATGCAGTATATAACACAGCCCACATAGTATATAACACAGCCCACACAGTATATAACACAGCCCACCCAATATAAAACACAGCCCACGTAGTATATAACACAGCCCACGCAGTATATAACACAGCCCACGTAGTATGTAGCACAGTCATGTAGTATATAGCACAGCCACATAGTATATTGCACAGGCACGTAGTATATAGCACAGCCCACATAGTATATAGCACAGCGAAGTAGTATATAACACAGTTCATGCAGTATATAACACAGCCCACGCAGTATATAACACAGCCCACGCAATATATAACACAGCCCACATAGTTTATAACACAGCCCAGGTAGTATATAGCAATGTGGGCACCATATCCCTGTTTAAAAAAAGAATTAAAATAAAAAATAGTTATATACTCACCTTCCGGCGTCCTCCTCATCCAGCCCAGGCCTTTAGCGATGCCCCTTGCGACGCTCCATTCCCAATGATGCTTTGCAGCAATAACCCGTGATGATGTAGCGGTCTCGCGAGACCGCTACGTCATCTGGGGTCTTTGCCGCAATGCATTCTTTGGACCGAAGCATCGCGAGGAGCGGGAAAGATTGCCGCGGATGCCGGAAGGTGAGAATATAATGATTTTTTTATTATTATTTTTAACGTTCTATGTTTTTACTATTGATGCTGCATAGGCAGCATAAATAGTAAAAAGTTGGTCACACTTACAGGGTTAATGGCAGCGTCAACGGACTGCGTTACACGGCGTTATGCTGCGGTGTAATGCAGTCCGTTTAACAGACTGCTAAAACGCTATGTGGGTGCAGACTGGAGGCGAGTAGGGAGGGGCCAATTCGCGGCCGGACTGTGCCTGTCGCTGAATGGTCGCGCCCAGCCAGCCACGACCAATCAGCGACGCGGGATTTCCGTGACAGACAAACAGACAGACAGACGGAAGTGGACCTTAGACGATTATATATATATATGGTGTGCCATGCCATATAGATTTATTTGCATGTGCGGACTACCTTATATTTGGGAATGCAAAATGTATTAATGCATGTATGATGTGTTAATATGTTCATATTTTATATATAGGTACTTCTCAAAAAATTAGAAGATCATCAAAAAGTTATTTTATTTCAGTTCTTAAATGCAAAAAAATGAAACTCATATACTATATAGAGTCATTACTAACAGAGTGATCTATTTCAAGTGTTTATTTCTGTTAATGTTGATGTTTATGCCTTATAGCCAGTGAAAACCCCAAAGTCATTATCTCAGCAAATTAGAATACTTTATAACACCAGCTTGAAAAGTGATTTTAAAATCTGAAATGTTGTCTTACTGAAATGTTTGCTCAGTAAATGCACGCAATACTTGGTCGGGGCTCCTTTTGCATCAATTACTGCATCAATGCGGCATGACATGGAGACAATCAGCCTGTGGCACTGCTGAGATGTTATGGAAGACCAGGTTGCTTTGATAGCAGCCTTCAGCTTGTCTGCATTTTTGGGACTGGTGCCTCTCATCTTCCTCTTGACAATACCACAGAAATTCTCTATAGGGTCAAGGTCAGGTGAATTTGCTGGCCAATCAAGCACAGTGATACTGTTGTTTTTAAACCAGTTAATGTTTTTTTTGGCAGTGTGGACAGGTGCCAAGTCCTGATGGAGAATAAAATTTCCATCTCCAAAAAGCTTGTTGACAGAGGGAAGCAAGAAGTGCTCCAAAATTTCCTGGTAGACTGCTGCGCCGACTTTGGTCTTGATAAAACACAGTGGACCTACACCAGCAGATGACATGGCTCCTCTGACCATCACTGATTGTGGAAACTTCACACTAGACCTACAGCAGCTTGGATTGTGTACCTATCCACTCTTCCTCCAGACATTGATTTCCAAATGAAATGTAAAATTTACTTTCATCTGAAAACAAAACCTTGGACCACTGAGCAACAGTCCAGTTCTTTTTCTCCTTGACGCAGGTAAGACGCTTCTGGCATTGTCTATTGGTCATGAGTGGCTTGACACAAGGAATGCGACACTTGTAGCCCATGTCTGGATATGTCTGTGACTGTTAGCTCTTAAAGCAATGACTCCAGCAGCAGTCCACTCTTTGTGAATCTCCCCCAAATTTTTGAATGGCCTTTTCTTAAAAAATCTTTTCAAGGCTGTGGCTATCCCGGTTGCTTGTGCACCTCTTTCTACCACACTTTTTTCTTCCACTCAAAGTTCCTGTCACGATTCCTAGAGTGCACCCTCTGGGCCGTGATACCAACCCACCCTGATCGAGCTGACCTAGTGAGACTGACCCCTATACAAGGAGCCTCAGGGGCAGGCCCAGGAGGGTAGAATACCACGGAACCTGCTACCAGGTGGACAGCTCCTAGGAGAAGGAGGAAGCAATGTAAAACTGTAGGCGGACAAGAGACACAGAGGAAAGGAGCTAGAAGCTAAGGACTAACAGGGAAACAGGATACTGAGGCATGAGGCAGGGACGAAGGAGCGGGGTCGGAGGATGAGAGGCCAGAGAAACTGGATCGGATCCAAGAACACCAGAGCCCAGGGGAGACGGGCACTGAAAAAGAGGAAGGCAGAGCTGGGATCAGGTCAGAGCCAAAAAAGCACAAGGAAGCAAATGAGAAACAGTGGTGTGCAGGCAGCACATATGGAAGCACACTGGTGTGAGCAGAGCGCACACTGGGAAGCACACTGGAAGCAGGAGTGAGCAGAGTGTGCACTGGGACCTGAGTAATAGAAAAGCACCAAGACTGGCCCCAAGACAGACACTAGCACAATAATAAGGTGCTTCCTCTTGCAGGAAGTGGCTTGATATACCTGGTACTCGCCGCCACACCAGGGAACCGCTTCCAGGTCAGGATCTTCAGGCCACATAAAGCGTTGAGGAAGCACGCGGCCACGGCTTAAGCTGCCCATTGATCTTGCGTGGGTGGCAGGATCCCCGATGTGGGCAAAAAGCAGGAAGTAACAGGAGAGACGCTGGTGAGCCCCTGGTCAGCGGCATGCCGGAGAGTGAGGTTAGTATCATTGGGCCGGTGCTGTAGCAGTACCCCCCTCCTTACATCCCCCCTTTTTAATGCTGGAAAGAAATCTCCTTACGAGGTGCAGTGATGTTCCCCGAAGTTCCCAAGACCTCTCCTCAGGACCAAACCCTTTTCAATCAATCAAAAAAAAAGTTCTCCCCTCACCTTTTTCATAGCTGGTATATCCCTCACCTCAAAAACGTTCCCGGTGCTAACAGAACTAGAACTGCTTGACAGAGAGAAGAATGATAGTGGATAAACACCATGGGATTGAGAAGGCAGATATGGATGGTGTTATGAAAATGGAGTGAGGCAGGCAACTTCAATTTGTAGGCAGCATCATTGATTCGTCCCAAGATCTCAAAGGGACCAATGTAGCGAGGACCCAACTTGTAGGAAGGAACGTTACATCAGCTATACTTGCATCAGAGCCATACCTTGTCGCCATGAAGACAAGGAGGTAGGTCCAGGCATCTCTTATCAGCATGCTTCTTCATCATGTCACCTGCTTTAACAAGTGCTCCTTTGATCTCCTCCCAAATCTTATAGAACTCCATTGACAGAGAGTCAGCTGCAGGCATGCCCTAGACTTGAGGATCCGGCAAAGGCATATTAGGGTGCAGTCCTGAGACAATGCAAAAAGGAGACTTGTTAGAAGACTCCCTGGGATGATTGTTATAAGCACATTCTGCCCAAGGAATAAGACTGACCCAATTGTCTTGGTGAGCATTAGAAAACTGTCTAAGGGTACCGTCACACAGTGCCATTTCGATCGCTATGACAGTACTATTCGTGACGTTCCAGCGATATCATTACGATATCGCTGTGTCTGACACGCAGCAGCGATCAGGGATCCTGCTGAGAATCGTACGTCGTAGCAGATCGTATGGAACTTTCTTTCGTCGCTGGATCTCCCGCTGTCATCGCTAGATCGGTGTGTGTGACACCGATCTAGCGATGCGTTCGCTTGTAACCAGGGTAAACATCGGGTTACTAAGTGCAGGGCCGCGCTTAGTAACCCAATGTTTACCCTGGTTACCAGCGTAAATGTAAAAAAAAACAAACAGCACATACTTACATTCCGGTGTCCGTCAGGTCCCTTGCCGTCTGCTTCCCGCACTCACTGACTGCCAGCCGTAAAGTGAAAGCAGAGCACAGCGGTGATGTCACCGCTGTGCTGTGCTTTCACTTTACGGCCGGCAGTCAGCCAGTGTGGGAAGCAGACGGCAAGGGACAGACACCGGAATGTAAGTATGTGCTGTTTGTTTTTTTTTACGCTGGTAACCAGGGTAAACATCGGGTTACTAAGCGCGGTCCTGCGCTTAGTAACCCGATGTTTACCCTGGTTACCCGGGGACCTCGGCATCGTTGGTCGCTGGAGAGATGTCTGTGTGACAGCTCCCCGGCGACCACACTACGATTTACCTACGATCACGGCCAGGTCGTATCGCTGGTCGTGATCGTAGGTAAATCGTATAGTGTGACGGTACCCAAAGGTATGACATCAGGATCTGGTTGGTATGCTCTACTTGACCGTTGGTCTGGGAGTGCTAGGCAAAAGAGAAGTCCAAAGTCACGTTCATAAGCTTGCAGAGAACCCCTCCCAAAACGGGAAGTAAACTGAACTCCCCTGTCTGACATGATGCGTTGTGGGAATTCATGAATCCTGAAGATATGACTAATAAATATCTTAGCCAATTTGGAAGCTGAGGGCAAGCCAGGCAGATGAACACAATGAGCCATTTTAGAGAAACAATCCATGATCACTAAGATAACTGTACAACCAGAGGAGTGAGGGAAATTGCTGAAAAAATCCATGGTACCAGAAGAGAATGCAGAGCACCGAACGGTAGTTGCTTTGGAATCTTGTTCTTGGCGCAGGATGGACAGGAAGCTACAAAATCTTCTATGTCTTAGCGTAGAGAGGACCACCAATAGTGGTGAAAGATAAGAAAGAGGGTCTTCTAAATCCCAGCATGCTCAGATAATTTAGATAAATGAACCCAGAGTAACACTCTTTCTCTGTCACTCTCTACAACGAATGTCTTCCTCGGGGATATAGTAGCAAGTCTCAGGCAAGCCACCATGATAATCCTGGAATGATCTATAATGTGAGATTGGCCCTCATCTGCATCAGCCAGCTGGAGGACCTAGACATAGCATCAGCCTTGATGTTCCTATTGCCCTTCCGAAAGTGAAGTTCAAAATCGAAGCTGGCAAAGAACAGAGACCACTTGGCCTGCCAGGGGATGAGTCTTTGTGCAGACCGGACATAAGACAGATTTTTGTGGTTGGTGAAAATTATGAAAGGATGTACTGCCCCTTCGAATAGGTAATGCCATTCCTTGAGAGCCAACTTAATGGCCAGCAGTTCTCTGTCACAGATGGAGTAATTGCATTCGGCCGTTGACAACACCTTAGAGAAAAAAAATGCAGGTAACTAAGCAACCGGACGAAGACTTCTGGGAAAGAACTGCTCCAGCTCCCATGGAGGAAGCGTCCACCTCGAAAATGAATGGTCTACTAGCCTCAGGACGATGAAGCACGGGGGCGACTGCAAATGCTGTTTCAGAGACAAAAAGGCATCCTTAGCCTCCGGAGACCAAATGTGGGAATTGGCTCCCTTGCAAACAAGAGCCGAGATAGGCTTAGATAATGAGGAAAAATGCGGAATGAACTGTCTCTAATAGTTCGCGAATCCAAGGAACCATTGGATGGCACTAACCCCAAGAGGCAGCGGCCAGTTGAGGATGGCAGACACTTTCTCCAGATCCATGTTTAAGCTGTCAGAGATGATGTATCCCAAAAATAGTAAAGAGGTCTGCTCAAAAACACACTTTTTGAACTTGGCATTGAGACGATTCTCCCTTAAAAGCAACAGAACTTGGCAAATGTTCCGTCTATGAGAAGGCAGATCCAGAGAGAAGACGAGAATATCATCCAAGTACACTACAATGCAGGAGTACAAGAGGTCCCAGAAAATGTTGTTAACAACTCCTGAAATACAACGGGCGCATTGTAGAGGCCGAAGGGCATGACCAAGTACTCGTAATGTCCATCCCACGTATTAAATATGGTCTTCCACTCATCCCCGCTGCGAATATGGATCAGGTTGTAGGCACCACGAAGATCAAGTTTGGTGAAGATCCATGCTCCCCTCAAACAATCGAAGAGCTCTGGGATATACGGCAGAGAATACCGGTTCTTGACCGTGATGTTATTCAAGCCTCTATAGTCAATACAGGGTCGAAGGGAGCAGTCCTTCTTTTTAACAAAGAAGAATCCCATGCCTGAGGGAGAGGAGGACTTCCGAATAAAGCCCCTGGCCAGATTCTCCTGGGTGTATTCCGACATGGACTGGGACTCAGCTGGAGAGTGCAGGTATATTCTGCCACTCGGAGGGGTCGATCCAGGAATGAGCTCAATTGGACAGTCATACGGCCGGTGTGGAGAAACTCTCCTCCTTCTTATTGAAGACATCTACAATAGGCCAGTAGGCTGAGAGTAAGCCAACGGGGACAGCAGGAAGCCATGATGTTCCAACTTGTTGGAATGGCAGCAGACATCTCTCCTGGCAGAACTGGCCCCAAAGAAGTATGTCTCCAGAACACCTATCAAGGGTTGGCTCATGTACCGTTAACCAGGGGAGAACAAGAAGAAGAGAGAGGTTAGAGAGAACATAGAAAGCAATCCTTTCCCAATACAGAACTCCAACTTGCAACTCCAGTTCCTCGGTAACCTTGGTAACCGTCTCCGGTAAAGGTCTGCCATCCACAGAAGCAATCAGCCGGGGATACTCTAGGGTCCTAACAGGAATCTGGTACCTTTCATCCTCTTCAAGCCTATTGAAGTTCCCTGCCATGCCCGAATCCATGTAAGCCCCCTCGGAGTACCGCTTAAGACCTACAGACAACCTGAACAGACAGAGTTAAAGGTACAGAGGAATCACACACACACCTAGGGAGGTCTCTCTTTCTTGTCCAAGGTGGAGGAGATTCCCGGCTGCACAGGACAGGAACGAAGTAGATGGGAAGCATCTCCACAGTATAGGCATAGACCTTGCGCGAGTCTCTCTACTTCGTTTTTCCGCGATTTTGAGCTGATCCACTTGCATTGGCTCAGAAGCAGTGGTGGATGTAGACTCCGTAGATCACGGACTGAGTGACCAGGTGACAGCAAGGAACGGGTGACTTGGCCTCCTCTCTCAAGCAGACTCTCGAGAGCGCTCCTGGAACCATAGGTCAATACGTGTGGCGAGAGAGATTAAATCCTCTAGAGAGGTTGGAATATCTCGGCCAGCGAGCTCATTCTTAATTCGACCAGACAGCCCAGACCAAAAGGCTCCGACCAGTGCCTTTTTATTCCACCCCAACTCAGAGGCCAAGGTGCAAATGGCATATTGCTCAACAGTGAGAAAACCTTGACGGAGATTAAAGAGTGACTCAGTGGTAGAGGCCAGATGACCCGATTCATCGAACACGCTATGGAAGGTCTCCAAAAAAATTGGCAACTGAGAGACTATGGGGTCGTTATGCTCCCACAAGGGATTTACCCAAGCCAAAGCCTCCCCCTCGAGATGTGAAACCACAAACGCCAACTTAGCCCGATCAGTGGGGTATTGCTGTGGCAAAAACTCAAAATGAAGGCAACACTGATTTAAAAAACCTCTGCAAAGTTTGGGGATCATCATTGTACTGGGGCGGCTTACCCAGGCGAGGTGGGGATGTGGTATGGGACCAGAATCTGGATCACGAGATAAAACCTGAACCGAGACAGTGGCGGCGGACTGAAGATTATTCAGACGATCATCCACAGAGGCCATGTAGCTCAACATACGGGACTGAGTGTCTCGCTGTTGGGAGAGTTCCTGCTGGAGACTGGCAGACTGTGAAGCATTAACCGGATCAGCAAACTGCAAAGAGGACAGACGAGACCCCATGGATTGCATAAAAGACATAATGTGATTCTTGTGCAGAAACACCAACTCCTTTTGAGCAGAAAAAAAGGCACCAGTGGGATCGATGGCCTGATTATTCTGTCACGATTCCTATAGTGGACCCCCTTGGCCGTGATACCAACCCACCCTGAGTGAGCTGACCTAGTGAGACCACCCCCTATAGAGGGAGCCTTAGGGGGAGGCCCAGAAGGGTAGATTACCATGGTAGCTGGTACCAGGAGAACGGCTCGTAGGAGATGGAGGAAGCAATGAGAAACTGAAGGCAGACAAGGGACACAAAGGAAAGGAGCTAGGAGCTAAGGACTAACAGGGAAACAGGATACTGAAGCAGGAAGAAGGGACAAAGGAGCAGGGTCCGAGGATCAGAGGCCGGAAAGACTGGACCGAATCCAAAACCACCAGAGCCTAGGGGAGGCAGGTGCTGAAAAAGAGGAAGGCAGAGCTGGGATCAGGTCAGAGCTGAGAAAGCACAGGGAAGCAAACGAGAAACAGGGGTGTGCAGGCAGCACACTGAGAACCACACTGGGATCTGGAGAGAGCAGAGAGTGCACTGGGAAGCACACTGGGAAGAGGAGTCAGCAGAGCACGCACTGGGAAGCACACTGGGAGTGAGCACATCAGTCACTGGGAAGCACACTGGGAGCAGGAGTGAGCAGAGCGCGCACTGGGACCTGAGTTATAGAAAAGCATCAAAACTGGAACAAAGACTAGCCCCAAGACCGACACTAGCGCAATAATCAGGTGCTTCCTCTTGCTTCCTGACTGCCTTCCGGATATCTGTCAAGTCAGCAGTCTTCCCCATGATTGTGGAGCCTACTGATACAGATTAAGGGACCTTTCTAAATGCTAAGGAAGACTTTGCAGGTGTTTTTTGTTAATTATTGTAATTTACTGAGATAATGACTTTTGGGTTTACATTGGATGTAAGCCATAATCATCAACATTAGCAGAAATAAATACTTGAAATAAATCACTCTGTTTGTAATAACTCAATACTTTTTGTATTGAAGAACTGAAGTAAATTGATTTTTTGGGGATGTCCTAATTTTATGAGATGCACCTGTATGTATGTATGTATGTATATATACAACCTTTTACCACGATCATGCTTCAAACATAAAGATACCAAATGTACATTTTTGGTGAAAAATCAACAACAAGTGGAACACAATTGTGAAGTTGAAGGAAATTAATTGGTTATTTTAAATTTTTGTGGAAATTCAAAAACTGAAAACTGGGGCGTGCAATATTATTCGGCCCCTTTATCTTGCCTTGCGCAGGCGTGTACTATGGAGGACAGAGAATGAACTTCAATTCAATATTGCAGCCAGCATGCAGCCAGCGGGTAAGGAAAGGGTGAATCAAACACCCGAAAACCCCGCCTCCATGGCTGAAAAAAGTTCCCTCCAAATTCAGGTGACAGAGTCCCTTTAAGTTAAAGGGGCCAAATAATATTGCACGTCTCACTTTTCAGTTTTTGAATTTCCACAAAAATTTAAAATAACCAATAAATTTCAATCAACTTCACAATTGTGTTCCACTTGTTGTTGATTCTTCACCAAAAATTTACATTTGGTATCTTTATGTTTGAAGCATGATATGTGTGAAAAGGTTGAAAAGTTCCAGGGAGCCGAATACTTTCGCAAGGCACTGTATATATAAAATAGAGTTGAGGCAGCACACCAACTGTAGTAATAAAGAGTTATTTTAATAGCCCATGCAGTCACATATATATATATATATATATATATATATATATATATATACATACAGTGGGGCAAAAAAGTATTTAGTCAGTCAGCAATAGTGCAAGTTCCACCACTTAAAAAGATGAGAGGCGTCTGTAATTTACATCATAGGTAGACCTCAACTATGGGAGACAAACTGAGAAAAAAAAATCCAGAAAATCACATTGTCTGTTTTTTTAACATTTTATTTGCATATTATGGTGGAAAATAAGTATTTGGTCAGAAACAAAATTTCATCTCAATACTTTGTAATATATCCTTTGTTGGCAATGACAGAGGTCAAACGTTTTCTGTAAGTCTTCACAAGGTTGCCACACACTGTTGTTGGTATGTTGGCCCATTCCTCCATGCAGATCTCCTCTAGAGCAGTGATGTTTTTGGCTTTTCGCTTGGCAACACGGACTTTCAACTCCCTCCAAAGGTTTTCTATAGGGTTGAGATCTGGAGACTGGCTAGGCCACTCCAGGACCTTGAAATGCTTCTTACGAAGCCACTCCTTCGTTGCCCTGGCGGTGTGCTTTGGATCATTGTCATGTTGAAAGACCCAGCCACGTTTCATCTTCAATGCCCTTGCTGATGGAAGGAGGTTTGCCCTCAAAATCTCACGATACATGGCCCCATTCATTCTTTCATGTACCCGGATCAGTCGTCCTGGCCCCTTTGCAGAGAAACAGCCCCAAAGCATGATGTTTCCACCACCATGCTTTACAGTAGGTATGGTGTTTGATGGATGCAACTCAGTATTCTTTTTCCTCCAAACACGACAAGTTGTGTTTCTACCAAACAGTTCCAGTTTGGTTTCATCAGACCTTAGGACATTCTCCCAAAACTCCTCTGGATCATCCAAATGCTCTCTAGCAAACTTCAGAAGGGCCCGGACATGTACTGGCTTAAGCAGTGGGACAGGTCTGGCACTGCAGGATCTGAGTCCATGGTGACATAGTGTGTTACTTATGGTAGGCCTTGTTACATTGGTCCCAGCTCCCTGCAGTTCATTCACTAGGTCCCCCCGCGTGGTTCTGGGATTTTTGCTCACCGTTCTTGTGATCATTCTGACCCCACGGGGTGGGATTTTGCGTGGAGCCCCAGATCGAGGGAGATTATCAGTGGTCTTTTATGTCTTCCATTTTCTAATTATTGCTGCCACTGTTGATTTCTTCACTCCAAGCTGGTTGGCTATTGCAGATTCAGTCTTCCCAGCCTGGAGCAGGGCTACAATTTTGTTTCTGGTGTCCTTTGACAGCTCTTTGGTCTTCACCATAGTGGAGTTTGGAGTCAGACTGTTTGAGGGTGTGCACATGTGTCTTTTTATACTGATAACAAGTTTAAACAGGTGCCATTACTACAGGTAATGAGTGGAGGAAAGAGGAGACTCTTAAAGAAGAAGTTACAGGTCTGTGAGAGCCAGAAATCTTGATTGTTTGTTTCTGACCAAATACTTATTTTCCACCATAATATGCAAATAAAATGATAAAAAAACAGACAATGTGATTTTCTGGATTTTTTTTTCTCAGTTTGTCTCCCATAGTTGAGGTCTACCTATGATGTAAATTACAGACGCCTCTCATATTTTTAAGTGGTGGAACTTGCACTATTGCTGACTGACTAAATACTTTTTTTGCCCCACTGTATCTCCTGGCTATTGAACCTGTTCTACGCCCGGGTGGCGGGCATTTATATTGGTATATATGGTCCCCATTCTGGTATGTGCTGCTTCCATCCTGTGCTCTAATCTTGTCATGTGCTGCTACCATCTTGTGCACCCTATAGGCAGACTCTGTAGTATAAAACATCACCCCATAGGCAGACTCTGTAGTATAAGACAGCACCCCATAGGCAGACTCTGTAGAATAAGACAGTACCTCATAGGCAGACTCTGTAGTATAAGACAGCACTCCATAAGCAGACTCTGTAGTGTAATATAGCACCCCATAGGCAGACCTTGTTGTATAAGACAGCACCCCATAGGCAGACCCTGTAGTATAAGACAGCACCCCATAGGCAGACCCTCTATTATAAGGCAGCATCCCAGAGGCAGACCCTGTTGTATAAGGTAGCACCCCATAGGCTGACCCTGTAGTATAAGACAGCACCCCATAGATAGGCCCTGTAGTATAAGGCAGCACCCCATAGGCAGACCCTATAGTATAAGGCAGCACCCTCCCAGAGGCAGATTCTGTAGTATAAGGCAGCACCCCCTCCACAGACAGACTCTGAATTATAAGGCGGCAGCACCCACCCACAGGCAGATTCTGTAGTATAAGGCAGCACCCCCCACAGGCAGACTGTAGTATAAGGCAGTACCCCCCACAGGCAAACTCTGTAGTATAAGGCAGCACACACCTCCCACAGGCAGACTGTAGTATAGGGCAGCACTCCCCCCACAGGCACACTCTGTAGTATAAGGTGGCAGCACCCCCCACAGGCAGACTCTGTAGTATAAGGCAGCACCCTCCACAGGCAGACTCTGTAGTATAAGGCAGCACCCCCCCCACACACAGACAGACTCCATAGTATAAGGCAACACCCCCACAATCAGACTCTGTAGTATAAGGCAGCACCCCCAGCAGCGTAACTCTGTGGGGTATAGACTGCACAGGCAAGTTGCGCTTGCGCAGTCTATAAAGGCTTCGGACAGAATGACGCTCCCATCATTATATTATATATATATATAAATATATTTATATATGTATGTGTATTATGTTTGCCTAATGGGAATGATCATATTGATATCCATGTGTGCGCCTTCGTGAGGCTTCATGGAAGGGGGTCCCAGACACATGTGCAGGCTGAGACCCTACGCTGCTTGTTTCTGCCTCTCAATCAAATGAAGTTAATATCGTAGTAAAAACAGAAAATCATCTGCAGCTGTGGAAAGTTTGAGGATTTTTGACTATGCAAATAATTGTCGCCTCCTGCTAGTGGAAGATACAGAAGATCAGATCTCTTGTCTCCAGTACTGAAGATCTGACATGTTCTGCATTACTATATGACTTTAGACAGCAATTGCATCAGGTTTCCATTACCCAAGTTCAACTGTCAAGCAGAAAAATGAATGTGATGTTTTTGATATCGTAACACATAGTAACATAACATAGTAACATAGTTAGTAAGGCCGAAAAAAGACATTTGTCCATCCAGTTCAGCCTATATTCCATCATAATAAATACCCAGATCTACGTCCTTCTACAGAACCTAATAATTGTATGATACAATATTGTTCTGCTCCAGGAAGACATCCAGGCCTCTCTTGAACCCCTCGACTGAGTTCGCCATCACCACCTCCTCAGGCAAGCAATTCTTGCCAATTCATTTCCCGTCTTAGATTTTGCTAACACATATTAATCGGCAATAAGAGACTGGATGGAAGATCTTTTTTATTACATTTTTCACCTTCTATCTTTCTATGCACTGGCAAGAAGTCACAATTCAAGGTCATAATTACTGTCCAAATACAATGTGTTGTTGAATTTAATCACTTAGACCCCTGACATTTTAAACATTTTTATGTCCTTTCTGAAGACCCATTTTAGAGAGAACTTGTCAGTACAATTTTGTAATGTAAAGACAAGGCTGTAATGGCACTGTAATACTGATTAAACTGATACCTTTGATGAAGAAATTTGCTCAATTGTTCTTCCTTAATCACCGTTTGAAATTTTCAGCAAATTCGATTTTGGTGCACAAAGGATGAACTGTGCACTAGGTCTTCTCCCTGTCTTTGATTCCTCAACCCTTTCACCTGCCTCCTATGTTTGAAGAGGAGATATTAATCAGAGGAGGCAGGTCATTGAAAATGCATTGACCTGTTATTTAACCCCTTAGTGACAGAGCCAATTTGGTACTTAATGACCGAGCCAATTTTTACAATTCTGACCACTGTCACTTTATGAGGTTATAACTCTGGAACGCTTCAACGGATCCCGCTGATTCTGAGATTGTTTTTTCGTGACATATTGTACTTCATGTTAGTGGTAACATTTCTTCGATATTACTTGCGATTATTTATGAAAAAAACGGAAATATGGCGAAAATTTTTAAAATTTTGCAATTTTCAAACTTTGTATTTTTATGCCCTTAAATCAGAGAGATATGTCACGAAAAATAGTTAATAAATAACATTTCCCACATGTCTACTTTACATCAGCACAATTTTGGAAACAAAATTTTTTTTTGTTAGGGAGTTATAAGGGTTAAAAGTTGACCAGCAATTTCTCATTTTTACAACACCATTTTTTTTTAGGGACCACATCACATTTGAAGTCATTTTGAGGGGTCTATATGATAGAAAATAATGAAGTGTGACACCATTCTAAAAACTACACCCCTCAAGGTTCTCAAAACCACATTCAAGAAGTTTATTAACCCTTTACGTGCTTCACAGGAACTGAAACAATGTGGAAGGAAAAAATGAACATTTAACTTTTTTTTGCAAACATCTTAATTCAGAACCATTTTTTTTATTTTCACAAGTGTAAAAACAGAAATGTAACCATAAATTTTGTTATGCAATTTCTCCTGAATACGCCAATACCCCATATGTGGGGGTAAACCACTGTTAGGGCGCACCGCAGAACTTAGAAGTGAAGGAGCGCAGTTTGACTTTTTCAATGCAGAATTGGCTGGAATTGAGATCGGACGCCATGTCACGTTTAGAGAGCCCCTGATGTGCCTAAACAGTGGAAACCCCCCACAAGTGACACCATTTTGGAAACTAGACCCCTTAAGGAACTTATCTAGATGTGTGGCGAGCACTTTGAACCCCCAAGTGCTTCACAGAAGTTTATAACGTAGAGCCGTGAAAATAAAAAAATCGCTTTTGTTTACACAAAAATGATCTTTTTGCCCACAAATTCTTATTTTCACAAGGGTAACAGGAGAAATTAGACCACAAAAGTTGTTGTGCGATTTCTCCTGAATACGTCGATACCCCATATGTGAGGGTAAACCACTGTTTGGGCGCACCGCAGAGCTTGGAAGTGAAGGAGCGCCGTTTTACTTTTTCAATGTAGAATTGGCTGGAATTGAGATTGAACGCCATGTCGCGTTTGGAGAGCCCCTGATGTGCCTAAACAGTGGAAACCCCCCACAAGTGACACCATTTTGGAAACTAGACCCCTTAAGGAACTTATCTAGATGTGTGGCGAGCACTTTGAACCCCCATGTGCTTCACAGAAGTTTATAACGTAGAGCCGTGAAAAAAAAAAATCGCATTTTTTCTACAAAAATGATCTTTTTGCCCACAAATTTTTATTTTCACAAGGGTAACAGGAGAAATTAGACCACAAAAGTTGTTGTGCAATTTCTCCTGAGTACGCTGATACCCAATATGTGGGGGTAAACCACTGTTAGGGCGCACCGCAGAGCTTGGAAGAGAAGGAGTGCCGTTTTACTTTTTCAATGTAGAATTGGCTGGAATTGAGATCGGACGCCATGTCGCGTTTGGAGAGCCCCTGATGTGCCTAAACAGTAGAAATCCCCCACAAGTGACCCCATTTTGGAAACTAGACCCCCCATGGAACTTATCTAGATGTGTGGTGAGAACCTTGAATGCCCAAGTGCTTCACAGAAGTTTATAATGCAGAGCCGTGAAAATAAAAAATATTTTTTTTTTCCACAAAAAAGATATTGTAGCCCCCAAGTTTTTATTTTTACAAGGGTAACAAGAGAAATTGGACCCCAAAAGTTGTTGTCCAATTTGTCTTGAGTATGCTGGTACCCCATATGTGGGGGTAAACCACTGTTTGGGCGAACGGCAGAGCTCGGAAGGAAGGAGCGCCGTTTTGGAATGCAGACTTTGATAGAATGGTCTGCGGGTATTATGTTGCATTTGCAGAGCCCCTGATGTACCTAACCAGTAGAAACCCTCCACAAGTGACCCCATTTTGGAAACTAGACCCCCCAAGGAACTTATCTAGATGTGTGGTGAGAACTTTGAATTGAGATTGAACGCCATGTCGCGTTTGGAGAGCCCCTGATGTGCCTAAACAGTGGAAACCCCCCACAAGTGACACCATTTTGGAAACTAGACCCCTTAAGGAACTTATCTAGATGTGTGGCGAGCACTTTGAACCCCCATGTGCTTCACAGAAGTTTATAACGTAGAGCCGTGAAAAAAAAAAAATCGCATTTTTTCTACAAAAATGATCTTTTTGCCCACAAATTTTTATTTTCACAAGGGTAACAGGAGAAATTAGACCACAAAAGTTGTTGTGCAATTTCTCCTGAGTACGCTGATACCCAATATGTGGGGGTAAACCACTGTTAGGGCGCACCGCAGAGCTTGGAAGAGAAGGAGTGCCGTTTTACTTTTTCAATGTAGAATTGGCTGGAATTGAGATCGGACGCCATGTCGCGTTTGGAGAGCCCCTGATGTGCCTAAACAGTAGAAATCCCCCACAAGTGACCCCATTTTGGAAACTAGACCCCCCATGGAACTTATCTAGATGTGTGGTGAGAACCTTAAATGCCCAAGTGCTTCACAGAAGTTTATAATGCAGAGCCGTGAAAATAAAAAATATTTTTTTTTTCCACAAAAAAGATATTGTAGCCCCCAAGTTTTTATTTTTACAAGGGTAACAAGAGAAATTGGACCCCAAAAGTTGTTGTCCAATTTGTCTTGAGTATGCTGGTACCCCATATGTGGGGGTAAACCACTGTTTGGGCGCACGGCAGAGCTCGGAAGGAAGGAGCGCCGTTTTGGAATGCAGACTTTGATAGAATGGTCTGCGGGTATTATGTTGCATTTGCAGAGCCCCTGATGTACCTAACCAGTAGAAACCCTCCACAAGTGACCCCATTTTGGAAACTAGACCCCCCAAGGAACTTATCTAGATGTGTGGTGAGAACTTTGAATGCCCAAGTGCTTCACAGAAGTTTAGAATGCAGAGTCGTGAAAATAAAAAATATTTTTTTTTTCACAAAAAAGATTTTGTAGCCCCCAAGTTTTCATTTTCACAAGGGTAACAGGAGAAATTGGACTGCAATAGTTGTTGTCCAATTTATCCCGAGTACGCTGATGTGCCATATGTGGGGGTAAACCACTGTTTGGGCGCACGGCAGAGCTCGGAAGGGAAGGAGCGCCTTTTTGGAATGCAGACTTTGATAGAATGGTCTGTGGGCATTATGTTGCGATTGCAGAGCCCCTGATATACCTAAACTGTAGTAACCCCCCACAAGTGACCCCATTTTGGAAACTAGACCCCCCAAGGAACTTATCTAGATGTGTGGTGAGAACTTTGAATGCCCAAGTGCTTCACAGAAGTTTAGAATGCAGAGTCGTGAAAATAAAAAATATTTTTTTTTTCACAAAAAAGATTTTGTAGCCCCCAAGTTTTTATTTTCACAAGGGTAACAGGAGAAATTGGACTGCAATAGTTGTTGTCCAATTTATCCCGAGTACGCTGATGTGCCATATGTGGGGGTAAACCACTGTTTGGGCGCACGGCAGAGCTCGGAAGGGAAGGAGCGCCTTTTTGGAATGCAGACTTTGATAGAATGGTCTGTGGGCATTATGTTGCGATTGCAGAGCCCCTGATATACCTAAACTGTAGTAACCCCCCACAAGTGACCCCATTTTGGAAACTAGACCCCCCAAGGAACTTATCTAGATGTGTGGTGAGAACTTTGAATGCCCAAGTGCTTCACAGAAGTTTAGAATGCAGAGTCGTGAAAATAAAAAATATTTTTTTTTTTTCACAAAAAAGATTTTGTAGCCCCCAAGTTTTTATTTTCACAAGGGTAACAAGAGAAATTGGACCCCAGAAGTTGTTGTCCAATTTATCCCGAGTACGCTGATGCCCCATATGTGGGGGTAACCCACTGTTTGGGCGCACGGCAGAGCTCAGAAGGGAGGGAGCACCATTTGACTGTTTGAGCGCAAAATTGGCTGTCGTGTTTGGAGACCCCCTGATGTACCTAAACAGTGGAAACCCCCCAATTCTAGCTCCAACCCCTAACCCTAATCCCAACCTGATCCATAATCCTAATCACTAACCCTAACCATAATCACAACCCTTACCCCAAAACAACCCTAATGTCAACCCTAACCATAACCCTAATCAAAACCCTAAATCCAACACACCCCTAATCCTAATCTCAACCCTAACCTCAAACCTAACCCTAATCCCAATACACCCCTAATCACAACCCTAACCTTAACCCTAATCCCAAACCTAACCCTAATCCCAAGCGTAACCCTAATGCCAACCCTAACCCTAATACCAACCCTAATCCAAACCCTAAACCTAATCCCAGCTCTAACCCTAACTTTAGCCCCAACCCTAGCCCTAACTTTAGCCCCAACCCTAACCCTAGCCCTAAGGCTACTTTCACACTTGCGTTGTTTGGCATTCCGTCGCAATCCGTCGTTTTGGACAAGAAACGGATCCTGCAAATGTGCCCGCAGGATGCGTTTTTTGCCCATAGTATTGCCGACGGATCGTGACGGATGGCCACACGTCGCGTCCGTCGTGCACTGGATCAGTTGTGTTTTGGCCGAGCGTCGGCACAAAAAAACGTTCAATGAAACGTTTTTTTGTACGTCGCATCCGCCATTTCTGACCGCGCATGCGTGGCCGTAACTCCGCCCCCTCCTCCCCAGGACATAGATTGGGCAGCGGATGCGTTGAAAAACTACAGCTGCTGCCCACGTTGTGCACAATTTTCACAACGTGCGTCGGTATGTCGGGCCGACGCATTGCGACGGCCCCGTACCGACGTAAGTGTGAAAGAAGCCTAACCCTAAATTTAGCCCCAACCCTAACCCTAAATTTAGCCCCAACCCTAACCCGAAATTTAGCCCCAACCCTACCCCTAACCTAACCCTACCCCTAACCCTAACCTAACCCTACCCCTAACCTAACCCTAGCCGTAACCCTACCCCTAACCTAACCCTACCCCTAACTTAACCCTAGCCGTAACCCTACCCCTAACCTAACCCTAGCCCTAACCCTACCCCTACCCTAACCCTACCCCTAACCCTAACCCTACCCCTACCCCTAACCCTACCCCTAACCTAACCCTAACCCTACCCTACCCCTAACCCTACCCCTAACCCTACCCCTAACCCTACCCCTAACCCTAACCCTACCCTACCCCTAACCCTACCCCTAACCCTAACCCTACCCCTAACCCTACCCCTAACCCTAACCCTAACCCTAATTTTAGCCCTAACCGCTGTTCTCCTGCCAGCCGGCAGATGGAGACAGATGGCGGGCGCACTGGGCATGGGTCCGCCATGTTCTTCTGCCGGCGGCCAGGAGGAGCAGCAAGAGGATCCAGGGACCTAGGTGAGTATGCTAGGGTCCCCGAATCCCCCTATTTCTCTGTCCTCTGATGTGCGATCACATCAGAGGACAGAGAATTACACTTTACTTTTTTTTTTTTTTTTTGCGGTCGCCGGTAAACAGTTAATTACCGGCGATCGCAAAACAGGGGTCGCTAAAACCGACCCCCGATCATGCTCTTTGGGGTCTCGGCTACCCCAGGCAGCCGAGACCCCAAAGATTCTCCCGGTGCCGGCCGGCGGGCGCACTGCGCATGCGCCCGCCATTTTGAAGATGGCGGCGCCCACCGGGAGACACGAGGAGCATCGGGGGAGCTAGGTGAGTATTGGGGGGCCACCTGGGACCCCTTTTCTCTGTCCTCCGATGTGCGATCACATCGGAGGACAGAGAAATTAAAAAGAGATCGCTTTTTTTTTTTTTTTTTTTTTTGCGATCGCCGGTAAACGGTTAATTACCGGCGATCGCAAATGCGGGGAGGGTTAAAAACCCCCCGAATCATGTTCTCTGGGGTCTCGGCTACCCTCGGCAGCCGAGACCCCGGAGAAAATCGGCCTGTGGGGGGCGCTATACACTTTTTCCACAGCGCCGTTAATTAACGGCGCTGTGGTTTAAGTACCCTTAGCGGCCGCCGTTAAAAGGCGTATCGGCGGTCGCTAAGGGGTTAAATACCAGAGGTAGGTGGAGGGGCCTGGAACACAGACAAGGAGAACACTCAGTGCACAGTCCGGCCCCTTTGCACCAGAAACTACTTAGGAGAAAACTTGAAATGGTGGTTAAAAAAGAGCAAAGGGGATTTGTTCAGCAAAGGTATCAATGTAACCATTATTACAATACCATTACAGCAGCAGCAGATATACCGATGGTACAGCTATACAATGGTAAACAAAACTGTTGGTGCAGTTTGGAGAAGGCACCCTTCAAATATCAGGGACCTGGAGCAGTTTGCCAAAGAATAATGGTCTAAAATTCCAGCAGAGCATTGTAAGAAACTCATTGATGGTTACGGGAAGCGGTTGGTCGCAGTTATTTTGGCTAAAGGTTGTGCAACCAAGTATTAGGCTGAGGGTGCCAATACTTTTGTCTGGCCCATTTTTGGAGTTTTGTGTGAAATGACCAATGTTTTGCTTTTTGCTTCATTCTCTTTTGTGTTTTTGCATTTAAGACAAATTAAATGAAGATGATAATAATACCAAATAATTTGTGTTTGCAATCATTTTCAGGAAGAAAATTAGTATTATCTGACAGAATTGCAGGGGTGTCAATACTTTTGGCCATGACTGTACTAGCTCGTCTACAATAACAGTGATAATGACAGAAGCAGTCAGCAAATAGTATGGACATTCTATCAAGTGATTACTCAGTTGAGTTATTATTAAACCCAAAGGAATGATCACTGGCCTCAGTGCAAAGCCTTGGCTAACATCTCACTCATCTTCAGCAGTTCTGACGGTAGGCACAGTATGAGACTGCTCATATTTTGGCTCCACTTAGAATACAAATATTTTGAATGTCTTGGTTATATTTGAAGTTTATTTCCAAAAGTAATAATGCTTATTGTGTTTTCATTCTAGGATTTGGATCTTATACATACGCATCTGGAAGAAGTGAGGTTTTTTGATCTTTTTGGATATAGTGCGGAAACCGGGTCATGGCTTTGTTTCATGTGCAACAATCCAGAGAAGGCAGCAGGTAATAAATAGCCTTGCATGCTGTGAAAGCAAGAGGGGAGAACTTTTGGTATAGGGATTAGTGCTTTTCCATCTTGCTGAGACACTATGGGCTACACAATGTGTTGTGTTATTTTTTACAATTATCAATGAAAACAAGACTTCTGCACTAGTAGTGTAAATACACTATGTATTCATGTCACCATGATACAGAAGTATTACCTTGTGCTGAACTTTAAGAAAAATGTGTACAAACAATAGTAACATAGTCATGATTAGGGTTGAGCGACCTTGACCTTTTTGGAGTTGAGCCGTGTTTCGCGAAACCCGACTATCTTAGAAGTCGAGTCGAGTGGAATCGGCCGATTATCGCGAAAAGTCGGGTATCGCCCGAAACACGAAACCCAATGCAAGTCAATGGGGGAGCATAGTCGGCAGTGAGTGGAAGCCAGGAAAACATCTACACTGCCCATTTTAATGGCAAAAACATCCATTCTTGTTACTGAAGCTTGTCAATCGTAATTTAGCTTATAATAATTTGAAGGCATTTGAAATTGGGGGTCATTTGGCTAAAGTTGTGGGGGGTAGGGCTGGTTCAAGTAATTAGTGGGCCCAGGAAATCTGGAACACGTCACGGCAGTGGAGCAGGGAGAGGTAAGTATTTCAACTTTGCAAGTGCTGTGATCCTGAGCAAGCAGGGGGGGCCCACTAGTTGGCATTGGCACTGGCACAGGGCCCCTCAAAGTACAGCGGTGTGTTTGCACGGCGGGGGCGCCTCCCACCGGCAGCAACACTTTTGCGTACTATGAGAGGCCCTGTGCCAGTGACGTCGCCAACTAGTATTCCTCCCCCACCTGATGAAGGAACCTGCACTTTCATCTGCACCTTCCTCTTTGTCCCCGTGTAAGGTGGTATGGTATGCGGGAAGAGGAACGTGACTTTCAGCAGGGTCACAATCTTGCTGTGTAGCGTGCACAGGGAATTTTGCGTTATGGGTCAATGTACCAGCAGACTCATCTATCACTGGCTGGGCAATGGGCAGGATGAGGAGGAAACACAGATATAGGCCCAAAGAATAAAGTGGGCTAAATGCAGTTCAAAATTGGTAACACAGGACTAACCAGGGGGCATTGCAGTGGAGGACAACTGGAATGAGAGGCTTACACAGAGAGTAGGCCCAAATCAGTAAGTAGTCGAAATGCAGTTCAAAATTGGCAACCGTAGTAAACAGGCGGCACAGCTTTGTTCAGTGGAGGAGAACAGCAAGGAGCGGCAGACACTGTTAGTAGGCCCCAAACCAACTAGTACGCCAAATGCAGTTGTTCCATTTAACCACTATTTAACAAGAGCCTGAAGATAGAAGCTCAGGAAAGGCAACCTGGAGAACACCTTGGAGTGTAACACACCATCTCTCTACACCCCATTCCCAATTTGTAGGCCTAATGCAGTGTAGTTTCCAACAACTACTAAACGAGAGCATGAAGATCGAAGCAATGGCGATGAAACCTGGGGAACACCTTGGAGTGGAACACACCATCTCTCTACACCCCATACCCAATTTGTAGGCCTAATGCAGCGTAGTTTCCAACAAGTACTAAACGAGAGCATGAAGATCGAAGCAATGGAGAGGAAACCTGGGGAACACCTTGGAGTGGAACACACCATCTCTCTACACCCCATACCCAATTTGTAGGCCTAATGCAGTGTAGTTTCCAACAACTACTAAACGAGAGCATGAAGATCGAAGCATTGGCGAGGAAACCTGGGGAACACCTTGGAGTGGAACACACCATCTCTCTACACCCCATACCCAATTTGTAGGCCTAATGCAGTGTAGTTTCCAACAACTACTAAACGAGAGAATGAAGATCGAAGCATTGGCGAGGAAACCTGGGGAACACCTTGGAGTGGAACACACCATCTCTCTACACCCCATACCCAATTTGTAGGCCTAATGCAGGGTAGTTTCCAACAACTACTAAACGAGAGCATGAAGATCGAAGCATTGGCGAGGAAACCTGGGGAACACCTTGGAGTGGAACACACCATCTCTCTACACCCCATACCCAATTTGTAGGCCTAATGCAGCGTAGTTTCCAACAATTACTAAACGAGAGCATGAAGATCGAAGCAATGGAGAGGAAACCTGGGGAACACCTTGGAGTGTAACACACCATCTCTCTACACCCCATACCCAATTTGTAGGCCTAATGCAGTGTAGTTTGCAACAACTACTAAACGAGAGCATGAAGATCGAAGCAATGGAGAGGAAACCTGGGGAACACCTTGGAGTGGAACACACCATCTCTCTACACCCCATACCCAATTTGTAGGCCTAATGCAGTGTAGTTTCCAACAACTACTAAACGAGAGCATGAAGATCGAAGCAATGGAGAGGAAACCTGGAGAACACCTTGGAGTGTAACACACCATCTCTCTACACCCCATACCCAATTTGTAGGCCTAATGCAGTGTAGTTTTCTACAACTACTAAACGAGAGTCGGAAGACCGAAGCAATGTGGACGAAACCTGGGGCACACCTTGGGGAGGCAGACACCGTTAGTAGGCCCTACCAAAGTTGTACCCCCAATGCAGTTTTAAAATTCCTAGAGGCTGAAAACAAGACTATTGACGCTCAGCTTTTTTCAAAGGAACACAGCTGAATTGAGTGACGCAGACAGACACAGGTATTAGGCCTTAAACCAAAAATGTGGCTCACTGCAGCTTAAAAAAGTTACAGGGGTACACAGGCAGCATTGCTCTGGGCAGTGGAGGACAATTTCAATAGTGGACCGCAGACAGACTTTGTACGCCTACTATTAAAAAAAGGATGCTCTATGCAATTAAAAAAAGGTTCCAGGGGTCCACGGGCAGCAGTGGTCTGGTCAGTGGACGAGTATTGGAAGGAGGGACCGCAGACAGGCGTAGTAGCCTAACATAACAAAATTAGGCTGTAGACACTGTAAAATTGGTTCCAGGGGTACACGGGCAGCAGTGGTGTGGTCAGCGGAGGAAAATTTGAATTAGGGACTGCAGACAGACTTTGTAGGCTGTCCCCTGTGGACCATGCATCCAACACATTAACCCAGTGCGCCGTAATGGACACGTAACTTTTTGTGGACATGCCTACTGGTCCATGCGTCTCTTGTCAGGTGCACCTTTCTACTGTTTGATTGCCTGAGTGCTATGACAATGCAGACTTTTTCATGCCGCTGGAGGGCTGGGATGGCTTTTCTCACAAAAGAAATGTCGACTGGGTAGCTTGAACCGTGGTACAGCGTAGTTCATCTGGGCTTTCTAAATATAAAACAAAGAAAAAAAGGAGGCTCCATGCACTTTCAGCTGGGTTCCAGGGGTACACGGCCAGCATTGGTCTGGTCAGTGGAGAACTATTGGAAGGAAGGACCGCAGACAGGCTTCGAATGCCTAACATAATAACAGATGGCTGTAGGCAATTTTAAATTGGTTTCAGGGGAACACGGGCAGCAGTGGCCTGGTCAGTGTAGTAGTAGTAGAAAGAACGGACCGCAGACAGGCTTCGAAGGCCTAACATAAAAAAATTGGGCTGGCTGTAGGCAATTTTAAATTGGTTCCAGGGGTAAACGGGCAGCAGTGGTGTGGTCAGTGGAGGCCTAGTGGAAGGAGTGACCGCAGACAGGCATCGAAGGCCTAACATAATAACAGATGGCTGTAGGCAATTTTAAATTGGTTCCAGGGGAACACGGGCAGCAGTGGCCTGGTCAGTGTAGTAGTAGTAGAAAGAACGGACCGCAGACAGGCTTCGAAGGCCTAACATAAAAAAATTGGGCTGGCTGTAGGCAATTTTAAATTGGTTCCAGGGGTACACGGGCAGCAGTGGTGTGGTCAGTGGAGGCCTAGTGGAAGGAGTGACCGTAGACAGGCATCGAAGGCCTAACATAATAACAGATGGCTGTAGGCAATTTTAAATTGGTTCCAGGGGAACACGGGCAGCAGTGGCCTGGTCAGTGTAGTAGTAGTAGAAAGAACGCACTGCAGACAGGCTTCGAAGGCCTAACATAAAAACATTGGGCTGGCTGTAGGCAATTTTAAATTGGTTCCAGGGGTACACGGGCAGCAGTGGTGTGGTCAGTGGAGGCCTAGTGGAAGGAGTGACCGCAGACAGGCATCGAAGGCCTAACATAATAACAGATGGCTGTAGGCAATTTTAAATTGGTTCCAGGGGAACACGGGCAGCAGTGGCCTGGTCAGTGTAGTAGTAGTAGAAAGAACGGACCGCAGACAGGCTTCGAAGGCCTAACATAAAAAAATTGGGCTGGCTGTAGGCAATTTTAAATTGGTTCCAGGGGTACACGGGCAGCAGTGGTGTGGTCAGTGGAGGCCTAGTGGAAGGAGTGACCGCAGACAGGCATCGAAGGCGTAACATAATAACAGATGGCTGTAGGCAATTTTAAATTAGTTCCAGGGGAACACGGGCAGCAGTGGCCTGGTCAGTGTAGTAGTAGTAGAAAGAACGGACCGCAGACAGGCTTCGAAGGCCTAACATAAAAAAATTGGGCTGGCTGTAGGCAATTTTAAATTGGTTCCAGGGGTACACGGGCAGCAGTGGTGTGGTCAGTGGAGGCCTAGTGGAAGGAGTGACCGCAGACAGGCATCGAAGGCCTAACATAATAACAGATGGCTGTAGGCAATTTTAAATTGGTTCCAGGGGAACACGGGCAGCAGTGGCCTGGTCAGTGTAGTAGTAGTAGAAAGAACGGACCGCAGACAGGCTTCGAAGGCCTAACATAAAAAAATTGGGCTGGCTGTAGGCAATTTTAAATTGGTTCCAGGGGTACACGGGCAGCAGTGGTGTGGTCAGTGGAGGCCTAGTGGAAGGAATGACCGCAGACAGGCATCGAAGGCGTAACATAATAACAGATGGCTGTAGGCAATTTTAAATTGGTTCCAGGGGAACACGGGCAGCAGTGGCCTTGTCAGTGTAGTAGTAGTAGAAAGAACGCACCGCAGACAGGCTTCGAAGGCCTAACATAAAAAAATTGGGCTGGCTGTAGGCAATTTTAAATTGGTTCCAGGGGTACACGGGCAGCAGTGGTGTGGTCAGTGGAGGCCTAGTGGAAGGAATGACCGCAGACAGGCATCGAAGGCGTAACATAATAACAGATGGCTGTAGGCAATTTTAAATTGGTTCCAGGGGAACACGGGCAGCAGTGGCCTGGTCAGTGTAGTAGTAGTAGAAAGAACGGACCGCAGACAGGCTTCGAAGGCCTAACATAAAAAAATTGGGCTGGCTGTAGGCAATTTTAAATTGGTTCCAGGGGTACACGGGCAGCAGTGGTGTGGTCAGTGGAGGCCTAGTGGAAGGAGTGACCGCAGACAGGCATCGAAGGCGTAACATAATAACAGATGGCTGTAGGCAATTTTAAATTGGTTCCAGGGGAACACGGGCAGCAGTGGCCTTGTCAGTGTAGTAGTAGTAGAAAGAACGCACCGCAGACAGGCTTCGAAGGCCTAACATAAAAAAATTGGGCTGGCTGTAGGCAATTTTAAATTGGTTCCAGGGGTACACGGGCAGCAGTGGTGTGGTCAGTGGAGGCCTAGTGGAAGGAGTGACCGCAGACAGGCATCGAAGGCCTAACATAATAACAGATGGCTGTAGGCAATTTTAAATTGGTTCCAGGGGAACACGGGCAGCAGTGGCCTGGTCAGTGTAGTAGTAGTAGAAAGAACGCACCGCAGACAGGCTTCGAAGGCCTAACATAAAAAAATTGGGCTGGCTGTAGGCAATTTTAAATTGGTTCCAGGGGTACACGGGCAGCAGTGGTGTGGTCAGTGGAGGCCTAGTGGAAGGAGTGACCGCAGACAGGCATCGAAGGCCTAACATAATAACAGATGGCTGTAGGCAATTTTAAATTGGTTCCAGGGGAACACGGGCAGCAGTGGCCTGGTCAGTGTAGTATTAGTAGAAAGAACGGACCGCAGACAGGCTTCGAAGGCCTAACATAAAAAAATTGGGCTGGCTGTAGGCAATTTTAAATTGGTTCCAGGGGTACACGGGCAGCAGTGGTGTGGTCAGTGGAGGCCTAGTTGAAGGAGAGACCGCAGACAGGGATCGAAGGCCTAACATAATAACAGATGGCTGTAGGCAATTTTAAATTGGTTCCAGGGGAACACGGGCAGCAGTGGCCTGGTCAGTGTAGTAGTAGTAGAAAGAACGCACCGCAGACAGGCTTCGAAGGCCTAACATAAAAAAATTGGGCTGGCTGTAGGCAATTTTAAATTGGTTCCAGGGGTACACGGGCAGCAGTGGTGTGGTCAGTGGAGGCGTAGTGGAAGGAGTGACCGCAGACAGGCATCGAAGGCCTAACATAATAACAGATGGCTGTAGGCAATTTTAAATTGGTTCCAGGGGAACACGGGCAGCAGTGGCCTGGTCAGTGTAGTAGTAGTAGAAAGAACGCACCGCAGACAGGCTTCGAAGGCCTAACATAAAAAAATTGGGCTGGCTGTAGGTAATTTTAAATTGGTTCCAGGGGTACACGGGCAGCAGTGGTGTGGTCAGTGGAGGCCTAGTGGAAGGAGTGACCGCAGACAGGCATCGAAGGCCTAACATAATAACAGATGGCTGTAGGCAATTTTAAATTGGTTCCAGGGGAACACGGGCAGCAGTGGCCTGGTCAGTGTAGTAGTAGAAAGAACGCACCGCAGACAGGCTTCGAAGGCCTAACATAAAAAAATTGGGCTGGCTGTAGGCAATTTTAAATTGGTTCCAGGGGTACACGGGCAGCAGTGGTGTGGTCAGTGGAGGCCTAGTGGAAGGAGTGACCGCAGACAGGCATCGAAGGCCTAACATAATAACAGATGGCTGTAGGCAATTTTAAATTGGTTCCAGGGGAACACGGGCAGCAGTGGCCTGGTCAGGGTAGTAGTAGTAGAAAGAATGGACCACAGACAGGCTTCGAAGGCCTAACATAAAAAAATTGGGCTGGCTGTAGGCAATTTTAAATTGGTTCCAGGGGTACACGGGCAGCAGTGGTGTGGTCAGTGGAGGCCTAGTGGAAGGAGTGACCGCAGACAGGCATCGAAGGCCTAACATAATAACAGATGGCTGTAGGCAATTTTAAATTGGTTCCAGGGGAACACGGGCAGCAGTGGCCTGGTCAGCGGAGGATGATTGTAATGAGTGTCTGCCAGTTAGTAGTCCAAAACAATACATAAATGTGAATGTCTCACATTAAAATCCAGCGAAAACACTAAAGGGTGCAATCTTTAGGTACAGGGGTGGGATCCTCTGCGTTGTTTCTGACCTACTAATTTGGCGCAAAGTTTTTACTTTGGTAAATAGAGGACACTGCCCCTGACTATGTTAAGTACCATTATACATGTCAACACAATGGTATTGTTAGTGGCAGGAATGGAAGGATGTCAGCGCATAGTCTAAACATTGGTGGAAGTGTGAGAGATAATTGTGGAAGTGGCAGAGCAATGTTTGACCTGGGGGTGGGTGAACTCTCTTGTGGACGGCGGTAGAGGACCAGGGCCCATCATGTTACAACAGTGTGTCTGACGTTGGGTGCGCACCACCACCGCCAGAGACAGTTTAGTGTACTATGAGGGACCCAGTGGCAGTGCTGTCGACCAAAAGCGGGCACACCCACCTCTTCAGACAAACAGCACTCTCACGGGTGCTTGCGCCAAGTCGCGATACCATGGCCCCGTGTGGGGAGTTTGGCCATTTAGGGAGGTGTAAACATGTCGTATTCTGGACAATCAGCTGCTGCAAATTAAGACATTTGAAAAGTCATTCACAGTAGTCCACAGGCAAGAGCTTTTCATAGGAAAGCTAGGTGTCGCCCGGGCAAGGTGGGGCAAAAGAATTCGAAATCCAGTTGTGGTTCATTTTAATGAATGTTAGACCATCAACATTTTGTGTAGCCAGACGAGTCCTTTTTTCGGTTAATATTGAACCTGCAGCACTGAATACTCTTTCTGATATGACACTAGCTGCTGGGCAAGCAAGCTCCTGCAATGCATATTCAGCCAATTCTGGCCAGGTGTCTAATTTTGATGCCCAGTAATCAAATGGGAATGACAGTTGAGGGAGAACATCGATAAGGGATGAAAAATAGTTTGTTACCATACTGGACAAATGTTGTCTCCTGTCACTTTCAAATGATGCAGCAGTACCTGTCCTGTCTGCGGTCATAGCAAAATCACTCCACAACCTGGTCAGAAAACCCCTCTGTCCAACGCCACTTCTGATGTGTGCACCCCTAACACTCCTGGTCTGCTGCCCCCTGGAGCTCGTGTGAGAACGATCACGGGCGCTGTGTGCTGGGAATGCCTGAAGCAAACGGTCAACAAGAGTTGATTGTTTTGTTGCTAATATTAGTTCCAAGTTCTCATGTGGCATAATATTTTGCAATTTGCCTTTATAGCGAGGATCAAGGAGGCAGGCCAACCAGTAATCGTCATCGTTCATCATTTTAGTAATGCGTGTGTCCCTTTTGAGGATACGCAAGGCATAATCCGCCATGTGGGCCAAAGTTCCAGTTGTCAAATCTGCGGTTGTGCTTGGTTGAGGTGCAGTTGCAGGCAAATCTACGTCACTTGTGTCCCTCAAAAAACCAGAACCCGGCCTTGCCACGCCACCAATTTCCAGTGCCCCCGGGAAAGCTTTCTCATTAAAAATATACTCATCCCCATCATCCTCCTCATCCTCCACCTCCTCTTCGCCCGCTACCTCGTCCTGTACACTGCCCTGACCAGACAATGGCTGACTGTCATCAAGGCTTTCCTCTTCCTCTGGTGCAGACGCCTGATCCTTTATGTGCGTCAAACTTTGCATCAGCAGACGCATTAGGGGGATGCTCATGCTTATTATGGCATTGTCTGCACTAACCAGCCGTGTGCATTCCTCAAAACACTGAAGGACTTGACACATGTCTTGTATCTTCGACCACTGCACACCCGACAACTCCATGTCTGCCATCCTACTGCCTGCCCGTGTATGTGTATCCTCCCACAAAAACATAACAGCCCGCCTCTGTTCGCACAGTCTCTGAAGCATGTGCAGTGTTGAGTTCCACCTTGTTGCAACGTCTATGATTAGGCGATGCTGGGGAAGGTTCAAAGACCGCTGATAGGTCTGCATACGGCTGGAGTGTACAGGCGAACGGCGGATATGTGAGCAAAGTCCACGCACTTTGAGGAGCAGGTCGGAGAAACCAGGATAAGTTTTCAATAAGCACTGCACCACCAGGTTTAAGGTGTGAGCCAGGCAAGGAATGTGTTTCAGTTGGGAAAGGGAGATGGCAGCCATGAAATTCCTTCCATTATCACTCATACCTTGCCTGCCTCAAGATATACTGTGCCCAGCCATGACTGCGTTTCTTCCTGCAAGAACTCGGTCAGAACTTCCACGGTGTGTCTGTTGTCGCCCAAACACTTCATAGCCAATACAGCCTGCTGACGCTTGCCAGTAGCTGCCCCATAATGGGACAACTGGTGTGCAACAGTGACAGCTGACGATGGAGTGGTTTGGCGACTGCGGTCTGTGGAAGAGCTCTCGCTTCTGCAGGAGGACAAGGAGGAGGAGGAGGGGGTGTGAACGCCTACAGCCAACTGTTTCCTAGACCGTGGGCTAGGCACAACTATCCCGAAATTGCTGTCCCCTGTGGACCCTGCATCCACCACATTCACCCAGTGTGCCGTGATGGACACGTAACGTCCCTGGCCATGCCTACTGGTCCATGCATCTGTAGTCAGGTGCACCTTTGTACTCACAGATTGCCTGAGTGCATGGACGATGCGCTGTTTAACATGCTGGTGCAGGGCTGGGATGGCTTTTCTGGAAAAAAAGTGTCGACTGGGTAGCTCATAGCGTGGTTCAGCGTACTCCATCAGGGCTTTGAAAGCTTCGCTTTCAACTAACCGGTAGGGCCTCATCTCTAACGAGATTAGTCTAGCTATGTGGGCGTTCAAACCCTGTGTACGCGGATGCGAGGATAAGTACTTCCTTTTTCTAACCAGAGTCTCATGTAGGGTGAGCTGGACTGGAGAGCTGGAGATCGTGGAACTAGCGGGTGTGCCGGTGGCCATGGCAGACTGAGAGACTGTTGGAGACGGTATTGTTTCCGCCGGTGCCCTAGATGCAGTATTTCCTCCTACAAAACTGGTGATTCCCTGACCCTGACTGCTTTGGGCTGGCAAAGAAACCTGCACAGATACTGCCGGTGGTGCGGAAAATGGTGGCCTTACAGTGACGGAAGGGATGTTGCGTTGCTGACTAGCTTCATTGGCCGAGGGTGCTACAACCTTAAGGGATGTTTGGTAGTTAGTCCAGGCTTGCAAATGCATGGTGGTTAAATGTCTATGCATGCAACTTGTATTGAGACTTTTCAGATTCTGACCTCTGCTTAAGCTAGTTGAACATTTTTGACAGCAATAGAAAACACGGCACTCAAGGCTTCTTGGTGGTGCACAAGTTAGGTATCCAACCCGTCAAATATAAGCAAAAAATACTTGGCACTCAGGAGATCTTATTTGCAAGGTAAAAGATTCATTTTTTTTTGGTGCATCCAGTTCAACATTTTAAACGTTTTCGGTCTAATCACAGGACCTTCATCAGAAATTGTTTTGAATACTGAAATACATGTACAAAGGAACAAAAAAAGTTCTTTAGACAAAATCCAAGATGCACAGTATAAATGTAGACATGATACAATCTGCTCAATAAAATACATCATTTGCTTTGGTGACAAACAACAACCGTGGCGGTCCGAGCGAATCCGGCCTGGTGTTCCGTGAGCCTTGAGCCTTGTTCAGGAGATACTAAGAGCTGTGGACGTGTTTAAGAAAAATTGTTGTGAGGTGAACGTAACCAAGTAATGCCAGAGACTGAACAAAAAGGGGTTGAGAATTGATTGATTGAGTGCCAAGTATTTTTTGCGAACATTTTTGACAGATGACTTTGCGCTGATCAATTGGATGTTGTTTAAAAAAATGCCAGACTGCACTCTTCCTAGCATCGGATCCCTTTTCAGGAATTGCAGACTGAGCTTTAACCGGATGGACACGCTGTCCTCCAACAGTTTTTTGCTTTGCCACGCGTTTTGGGCCAGATACGGGCCCGGCAGATGGAACCTGTTGCGATGTTGATGCCTGCTGCGGCCCCTCCTCCTCCGCTTCAGAACTACTGCCGCCTGCACCCTGTTCCCCCAATGGCTGCCAATCGGGGTCAACAACAGGGTCATCTATTACCTCCTCTTCTACCTCGTGTGCAACTTCGTCTGTGTCACCGTGTCGGTCCGTGGTATAGCGTTCGTGATGGGGCAACATAGTCTCATCAGGGTCTGATTGTGGATCAGTACCCTGAGAGGGCAATGTTGTGGTCTGAGTCAAAGGACCAGCATAGTAGTCTGGCTGTGGCTGTGCATCAGTGCACTCCATGTCAGAATCTACTTGTAATGGGCATGGCCTGTTAACTGTTTCACTTTCTAAGCCAGGGACGGTATGTGTAAAGAGCTCCATGGAGTAACCCGTTGTGTCGCCTGCTGCATCCTTCTCTCTTGTTGTTGTTTTTGCTGAAGAGGACAAGGAAGCGACTTGTCCCTGACCGTGAACATCCACAAATGATGCGCTGCTTTTACATTTACCAGTTTCAGAAGAGGAGGCAAAAGAGCTAGAGGCTGAGTCTGCAAGGTAAGCCAAAACTTGCTGTTGCTGCTCCGGCTTTAAAGGCGGTTTTCCTACTCCCAGAAAAGAGAGCGTTCGAGGCCTTGTGTAGCCAGACGACGAACCTGGCTCCACAGCTCCAGACTTAGGTGGAATATTTTTTTTCCCACGACCACCTGATGCTCCACTACCACTACCATCATTGGCAGCTGACAATGAACGCCCACGGCCACGACCTCTTGCACCAGACTTCCTCATTGTTTTATAAACTTAACCAAAGTAACTTTATTTGTTGCTGTCAAACAACTTACACGGTGAGCTATAACTTCTGTTTGATTTCAATATCCCTTTACAGGGAAAATCAGGCACAATGTTACACACTCTGTTTTCTGTGGCATCAAATCACAGAGATGCCACACACGCAGGACTGTCACTCAAGCACAAATGTCAATATAAATCTCCCAATTTTTATTTATTTATTTTTTTTTTTCAGGGAGACTTTATAAACAAAATAAAATAAAATGATTTTTTCAGGAATAATTTAGAAACCAAATAAAATAAAATGATTATTTCAATGACAATTTAGAAACCAAATAAAAAAAAAAAAAAAAGGCTTTCTATGCCACACTGAGTGACAGATGGCACACACAGGAGTCAGGAGTGGCCCACAAGCCCAGAGGGCAATATTTTTCTCCCACTGATTGATGTAGTGATTTTTTCAGGTAGATTTTAGAACCCAAATCAAGCAAAAAAATTAATAGGCTTTCTATGGCCCACAATTTGAGAGAGAGAGAGATGGCACACCCAGGAGTCAAGACTGGCACACAAGCAGAAAGGGCAATATTAATCTCCCACCTATTTTTTTTTTTTCAGGGAGACTTTATAAACAAAATAAAATAAAATGATTTTTTCAGGAATAATTTAGAAACCAAATAAAATAAAATGATTTTTTCAATGACAATTTAGAAACCAAAAAAAAAAAAAAAAAGGCTTTCTATGCCCCACTGAGTGACAGATGGCACACACAGGAGTCAGGAGTGGCCCACAAGCCCAGAGGCCAATATTTTTCTCCCACTGATTGATGTAGTGATTTTTTCAGGTAGATTTTAGAACCCAAATCAAGCAAAAAAATTAATAGGCTTTCTATGGCCCACAATTTGAGAGAGAGAGAGATGGCACACCCAGGAGTCAAGACTGGCACACAAGCAGAAAGGGCAATATTAATCTCCCACCTATTTTTTTTTTTTCAGGGAGACTTTATAAACAAAATAAAATAAAATGATTTTTTCAGGAATAATTTAGAAACCAAATAAAATAAAATGATTTTTTCAATGACAATTTAGAAACCAAAAAAAAAAAAAAAAAAGGCTTTCTATGCCCCACTGAGTGACAGATGGCACACACAGGAGTCAGGAGTGGCCCACAAGCCCAGAGGCCAATATTTTTCTCCCACTGATTGATGTAGTGATTTTTTCAGGTAGATTTTAGAACCCAAATCAAGCAAAAAAATTAATAGGCTTTCTATGGCCCACAATTTGAGAGAGAGAGAGAGAGAGATGGCACACCCAGGAGTCAAGACTGGCACCCAAGCAGAAAGGACAATATTAATCTCCCACCTATTTTTTTTTTTTTTCAGGGAGACTTTATAAACAAAATAAAATGATTTTTTTCAGGAATAATTTAGAAACCAAATAAAATAAAATGATTTTTTCAATGACAATTTAGAAACCAAAAAAAAAAAAAAAAAAGGCTTTCTATGCCCCACTGAGTGACAGATGGCACACACAGGAGTCAGGAGTGGCACACAAGCCCTGAGGCCAATATTTTTCTCCCACTGATTGATGTAGTGATTTTTTCAGGTAGATTTTATAACCCAAATCAAGCAAAAAAATAAATAGGCTTTCTATGGCCCACTGACTGAGAGATGGCACACACAGGAGTCAGGAGTGGCACACAAGCCCTGAGGCCAATATTTTTCTCCCACTGATTGATGTAGTGATTTTTTCAGGTAGATTTTATAACCCAAATCAAGCAAAAAAATAAATAGGCTTTCTATGGCCCACTGACTGAGAGATGGCACACACAGGAGTCAGGAGTGGCACACAAGCCCTGAGGCCAATATTTTTCTCCCACTGATTGATGTAGTGATTTTTTCAGGTAGATTTTATAACCCAAATCAAGCAAAAAAATAAATAGGCTTTCTATGGCCCACTGACTGAGAGATGGCACACACAGGAGTCAGGAGTGGCACACAAGCCCTGAGGCCAATATTTTTCTCCCACTGATTGATGTAGTGATTTTTTCAGGTAGATTTTAGAACCCAAATAAAGCAAAAAAATAAATAGGCTTTCTATGGCCCACTGACTGAGAGATGGCACACACAGGGATGGCACTCTAGCAGAAATGCCAATCTTAATCTCCCACAAAAAAAAAAAAACAGGGACTGTCCTACAATTACTATCTCCCTGCAGTAATCTCAGCCAGGTATGGCAGGCAGCAATAAGGAGTGGACTGATGCACAAATTAAATAAAAAGTGTGGACAAACAAAAAAGATAGCTGTGCAGAAAGGAAGGAACAAGAGGATTTGTGCTTTGAAAAAAGCAGTTGGTTTGCACAGCGGCGTACACACAGCAATGCAGCTATCAGGGAGCCTTCTAGGGCAGCCCAATGAGCTACAGCGCTGAGGAAAAAAAAAATGTAGCTTCCACTGTCCCTGCACACCGAAGGTGGTTTTGGGCAGTGGAAATCGCTACAGCACAAGCGGTTTGGTGGTTAATGGACCCTGCCTAACGCTATCCCTGCTTCTGACGAAGCGGCAGCAACCTCTCCCTAAGCTCAGATCAGCAGCAGTAAGATGGCGGTCGGCGGGAACGCCTCTTTATAGCCCCTGTGACGCCGCAGACAGCAAGCCAATCACTGCAATGCCCTTCTCTAAGATGGTGGGGACCAGGACCTATGTCATCACGCTGCCCACACTCTGCGTTCACCTTCATTGGCTGAGAAATGGCGCTTTTCGCGTCATTGAAACGCGACTTTGGCGCGAAAGTCGTGTACCGCATGGCCGACAACACACAGGGGTCGGATCGGGTTTCATGAAACTCGACTTCGCCAAAAGTCGCCGACTTTTGAAAATGTTCGACCCGTTTCGCTCAACCCTAGTCATGATCACTGCTCAAACCATTTTTTTTATGCATAAACATATGAAACTTATTTATTGGGCTAAATTGGTTTCAACATGTTGTGCATTTTTAACCCCTTTCTGCCATTAGACGTACTATTGTGTCCATGTGGGGTGGGCTTTACTTCCCAAGGACGCAATAGTACGTCATATGCGATCGGCAGCGCTCACGGGGGGAGCGCCGCCGATCGCGGCCGGGTGTCAGCTGTTTATCGCAGCTGACATCCGGCACTATGTGCCAGGAGCGGTCACGGACCGCCCCCGGCACATTAACCCCCGGCACACCGCGATCAAAGATGATCGCGATGTGCCGGCGGTACAGGGAAGCACCGCGCAGGGAGGGGGCTCCCTGCGGGCTTCCCTGAGCCCCCCGCAGCAACGCGATGTGATCGCGTTGCTGCGAGGGTCTCACCTCCCTCCCTGCTCCCTCCAGCCCCGGATCCAAGATGGCCGCGGATCCGGGTCCTGCAGGGAGGGAGGTGGCTTCACAGAGCCTGCTCAGAGCAGGCACTGTGAAGGCTGCAGCGCTGCATATCAGATCAGTGATCTGACAGAGTGCTGTGCAAACTGTCAGATCACTGATCTGTGATGTCCCCCCCTGGGACAAAGTAAAAAAGTAAAAAAAAAAAATTTCAAATGTGTAAAAAAAATAAAAAAAAATATTCCAAAATAATGAAAAAAAAAAAAAATATTATTCCCATAAATACATTTCTTTATCTAAATAAAAAAAAAAAAACAATAAAAGTACACATATTTAGTATCGCCGCGTCCGTAATGGCCCGACCTATAAAACTGGCCCACTAGTTAACCCCTTCAGTAAACACCGTAAGAAAAAAAAAAAAAAACGAGGCAAAAAACAACGCTTTATTATCATACCGCCGAACAAAAAGTGGAATAACACGCGATCAAAAACACAGATATAACTAACCATGGTACCGCTGAAAACGTCATCTTGTCCCGCAAAAAACGAGCCGCCATACAGCATCATCAGCAAAAAAATAAAAAAGTTATAGTCCTGAGAATAAAGTGATGCAAAAATAATTATTTTTTCTATAAAATAGTTTTTATCGTTTAAAAGCGCCAAAACATAAAAAAATGATATAAATGAGGTATCGCTGTAATCGTACTGACCCGAAGAATAAAACTGCTTCATCAATTTTACCAAACGCGGAACGGTATAAACGCCTCCCCCAAAAGAAATTCATGAATAGCTGGTTTTTGGTCATTCTGCCTCACAAAAATCGGAATAAAAAGCGATCAAAAAATGTCACGTGCCCGAAAATGTTACCAATAAAAACATCAACTCGTCCCGCAAAAAACAAGACCTCACATGACTCTGTGGACCAAAATATAGAAAAATTATAGCTCTCAAAATGTGGTAACGCAAAAAATATTTTTTGCAATAAAAAGCGTCTTTCAGTGTGTGACGGCTGCCAATCATAAAAATCCGCTAAAAAACCCGCTATAAAAGTAAATCAAACCCCCCTTCATCACCCCCTTAGTTAGGGAAAAATTTAAAAAATGTATTTATTTCCATTTTCCCATTAGGGCTAGGGTTAGAGTTAGGGCTAGGGTTAGGGCTAGGGCTAGGGTTAGGGCTAGGGTTAGGGTTAGGGCTAGTGTTAGGGCTAGGGTTAGGGTTAGGGCTAGGGTTAGGGTTAGGGCTAGGGTTAGGGTTAGGGTTAGGGCTAGGGTTAGGGCTAGGGTTAGGGCTAGGGCTACAGTTTGGGTTGGGGCTAAAGTTACAGTTAGGGTTTAGATTACATTTACGGTTGGGAATAGGGTTGGGATTAGGGTTAGGGGTGTGTCTGGGTTAGAGGTGTGGTTAGGGTTACTGTTGGGATTAGGGTTAGGGATGTGTTTGGATTAGGGTTTCAGTTATAATTGGGGGGTTTCCACTGTTTAGGCACATCAGGGGCTCTCCAAACGCGACATGGCGTCCGATCTCAATTCCAGCCAATTCTGCGTTGAAAAAGTAAAACAGTGCTTCTTCCCTTCCGAGCTCTCCCGTGTGCCCAAACAGGGGTTTACCCCAACATATGGGGTATCAGCGTACTCAGGACAAATAGGACAACAACTTTTGGGGTCCAATTTCTCCTGTTACCCTTGAGAAAATACAAAACTCGGGGCTAAAACATATTTTTTGTGGGAAAAAAAAAGATTTTTTATTTTCACGGCTCTGCGTTATAAACTGTAGTGAAACACTTGGGGGTTCAAAGTTCTCACAACACATCTAGATTAGTTCCCTGGGGGGTCTAGTTTCCAATATGGGGTCACTTGTGGGGGGTTTCTACTGTTTAGGTACATTAGGGGTTCTGCAAACGCAATGTGACGTCTGCAGACCATTCCATCTAAGTCTGCATTCCAAATGGCGCTCCTTCCCTTCCGAGCTCTGCCATGCGCTCAAACGGTGGTTTCCCCCAACATACGGGGTATCAGCGTACTCAGGACAAATTGGACAACAACTTTTGGGGTCGAATTTCTCCTCTTACCCTCGGGAAAATACAAAACTGGGGGCTAAAAAATAATTTTGGGGGGAAAGATTTTTTTTTTTAATTTTCACGGCTCTGCGTTACAAACTGTAGTGAAACACTTGGGGGTTCAAAGCTATCACAACACATCTAGATGAGTTCCTTAGGGGGCCTAGTTTCCAAAATGGTGTCACTTGTGGGAGGTTTCTACTGTTTAGGTACATTAGGGGCTCTGCAAATGCAATGTGACACCTGCAGACCATTCCATCTAAGTCCTCATTCCAAATGGAGCTCCTTCCCTTCCGAGCCCTCCCATGCGCCCAAACAGTGGTTCCCCCCCACATATGGGGTATCAGCGCACTCAGGACAAATTGGACAACAAATTGTGGGGTCGAATTTCTCCTGTTACCCTCGGGAAAATACAAAACTGGGGGCTAAAAAATAATTTTTGTGGGAAAAAATTTTTGTTTTATTTTTACGGCTCTCCATTATAAACTTCTGTGAAGCCCTTGGTGGGTCAAAGCGCTCAGCACACATCTAGATAAGTTCCTAAGGGGGTCTACTTTCCAAAATGGTGTCACTTGTGGGGGGTTTCTACTGTTTAGGTACATTAGGGGCTCTGCAAACGCAATGTGACACCTGCAGACCATTCCATCTAAGTCTGCATTCAAATGGCACTCCTTCCCTTCTGAGCCCTCCCATGTGCCCAAACAGTGGTTCCCCCCACATATGGTGTATCATCGCACTCAGGACAAATTGGGCAACAAATTTTGGGGTCCAATTTCTCCTGTTACCCTCAGGAAAATACAAAACTGGGGGCTAAAAAAATAATTTTTGTGGGAAAAAAATTTTGTTTTATTTTTACGGCTCTGCATTATAAACTTCTGTGAAGCACTTGGTGGGTCAAAGTGCTCACCACACCTCTAGATAAGTTCCTTAGGGGGTCTACTTTCCAAAATGGTGTCATTTGTGGGGGGTTTCAATGTTTAGGCACATCAGTGGCTCTTCAAACGCAACATGGCGTCCCATCTCAATTCCTGTCAATTTTGCTTTGAAAAGTCAAACGGCGCTCCTTCCCTTCCGAGCTCTCCCATCCACCCAAACAGTGGTTTACCCCCACATATGGGGTATCAGCGTACTCAGGACAAATTGTACAACAACTTTTGGGGTCCAATTTCTTCTCTTACCCTTGGGAAAATAAAAAATTGGGGGCAAAAAGATAATTTTTGTGAAAAAATACGATTTTTTATTTTTACGGTTCTACATTATAAACTTCTGTGAAGCACTTGGTGGGTCAAAGTGCTCACCACACCTCTAGATAAGTTCCTTAGGGGGTCTACTTTCCAAAATGGTGTCACTTGTGGGGGGTTTCAATGTTTAGGCACATCAGTGGCTCTTCAAACGCAACATGAGGTCCCATCTCAATTCCTGTCAATTTTGCATTGAAAAGTCAAACGGCGCTCCTTCCCTTCCGAGCTCTCCCATCCGCCCAAACAGTGGTTTACCCCCACATATGGGCTATCAGCGTACTCAGGACAAATTGTACAACAACTTTTGGGGTCCAATTTCTTCTCTTACCCTTGGGAAAATAAAAAATTGGGGGCGAAAAGATAATTTTTGTGAAAAAATATGATTTTTTATTTTTACGGTTCTACATTATAAACTTCTGTGAAGCACTTGTTGGGTCAAAGTGCTCACCACACCTCTAGATAAGTTCCTTAGGGGGTCTACTTTCCAAAATGGTGTCACTTGTGGGGGGTTTCAATGTTTAGCCACATCAGGGGCTCTCCAAACGAAACATGGCGTCCCATCTCAATTCCAGTCAATTTTGCATTGAAAGTCAAATGGCACTCCTTCGCTTCCGAGCTCTGCCATGCGCCCAAACAGTGGTTTACCCCCACATGTGGGGTATTGGCATACTCAGGACAAATTGTACAACAATGTTTGGGGTCCATTTTCTCCTGTTACCCTTGGTAAAATAAAACAAATTGGAGCTGAATTAAATTTTTTGTGAAAAAAAGTTAAATATTCATTTTTATTTAAACATTCAAAAAATTCCTGTGAAGAACCAGAAGGGTTAATAAACTTCTTGAATATGGTTTTGAGCACCTTGAGGGGTGTAGTTTTTAGAATGGTGTCACACTTGGGTATTTTCTATCATATAGACCCCTCAAAATGACTTCAAATGAGATGTGGTCCCTAAAATAAAATGGTGTTGTAGAAATGAGAAATTGCTGGTCAACTTTTAACCCTTATAACTCCCTAACAAAAAAAAATTTTGTTTCCAAAATTGTGCTGATGTAAAGTAGACATGTGGGAAATGTTAGTTATTAAGTATTTTGTGTGACATATCTCTGTGATTTAATTGCATAAAAATTCAAAGTTGGAAAATTGCGAAATTTTCATAATTTTCGCCAAATTTCTGTTTTTTTCACAAATAAACGCAGGTACTATCAAATAATTTTTACCATTGTCATGAAGTACAATATGTCACGAGAAAACAATGTCAGAATCACCAGGATCCATTGAAGCGTTCCAGAGTTATAACCTCATAAAGGGACAGTGGTCAGAATTGTAAAAATTGGCCCGGTCATTAACGTGCAAACCACCCTTGGGGGTAAAGGGGTTAAGGGTTATTTCACAGTTTGATAAGGAAAAGGAACTTTGAGAAGAGAAAAATACTTAAAGTTTTTTTTTTCTTGAAAAGCAGTAATAACATTGGAAAGTTACCAAACTAAGTAATCTTCTAATTACTGTCCTAAATATTACAGTAAGAATGGATAGATTCTCCTATTGCTGCAATTTTCATACGTAGACATGATCAGAAACAGAATATACTGTAGGTAAAGTATATAAATTATAACAAATGTAGTGGCATTCAATAGTAGGTAACAGCTCACTATCGCCTCACTTCACTTATCTAACTCTTCCCTGTTCCTGCTTTCTAAATTTTCTTCAGAATCTGGTCCTCCCTACTCATCTCTCTCCACATCCTCCATGCACCCAAAGAATAGCATTTGGTAACTCTACTTGAGCTGGGGTCACACGGGTCTATACTCTCTTTGCAAGAGAATTATGTCAATAACACTCAGCTCAAGCTCTTCTCCGAGCATGCTGCAATTTTTTTTTTCTACATGCCAAATCAGCAAGAGGAAAAAAAAGCAGATCTGCGCTACCCCATAATATAGCATTGGGCTGAGTGCTATCATATAAAACATTGGATATCACTCGTCCGATGTATACACTCGTGTGAGCAAGGCCTTTGGCCGGTTTCACACGTCAGTGGCTCCGGTACGTGTGGTGACAGTTTCCTCACGTACTGGAGACACTGACTCACGTAGATGCATTAAAATAAATGTGTCTCTACACATGTCAGCGTGTTTTCACGGACCGTGTGTCCATTTGCAAAACACGGAGACATGTCAGTGTTCGTGGGAGCGCACGGATCACAGGAACCCATTAAAGTCAATGGGTCCATGTAAACACGTACCGCACACGGATGCTGTCTGTGTGCCATCCGTGTGCTGTCCGTGTGCGTTTTTCCTGTCATAGTGTTAAAATTGTAAAAATTGTTGCAATACACGGACACACGTACAGCACACGTACAGCACACGGACAGCACACGGACCCTAAAAACGTACTCACGGACATCACACGGATCACACACGGATGGCCTACGTGAGCACATGGACACACAGACACGGATAACTCCGGTACCATTTTCTCCGGTACCGGAATTATCTGGACGTGTGAGACCGGCCTTAGACAGATACTGGCTGATGACAGCTTTTCTGAAAACCCCTATTTATTACAATGATGACTAGACCATACACAACAAGATTTTTTACCTTTTGTCTCCTCCTCATTTCCTCATAAATTGTAAGTTTGTGACCAGGGCCCTCACTCCTCCTGTAACTGTTGTATTATGTGTTGCTTTCTAATGTTAGTATTGTCTGTACATACAATATCCCCGCTTAATTGTAAAATGCTGCGGATAATGTTGGCGCTATATTAATCAAATTATTATTGTTATAAGCAAGATATTTTTAATATTTTGAATATGTGTGACAGTAGTAAATGACAAAAATCCTTATTACAAACCAAAATTTGAAAAAATCAGGGCAGTCATCGCAGAGTCAGCAGTTGCACCGAGATTATACAGCTGTAGGAGTAGCTAAATGACTTTCAGAGACAGCCAGACTCCACATAGAGAAGGCAAATATGATTTATTGCCAAATCTGCTTTCCTGATCCTGTATTTACAACATTGAATGATCATTTTTTACAGAGTTCAGGAAGCAGTCCTACTGACCATGTGATTGGTGGGTGACGGGAGGGTGCAAGAGATGCTGAGTCTTATCAGACTCAGACCACCTCTACAGTACAATCAGGAGGCTAAATTGCCATGTAACTGTGACTAATACACCATCCCAAATTACAGGAGAAATCAGTAATTAAAAAAAATGTATTTTCATGATGAATTGTGACACAAATGTCTTTTCTGACCTAATAGGGAACACAAAGAGAAAAATTTAAAAGATAAAAAATTAAAATATGCTTAACCCCTTTACTCCCCAAGGCTGTTTGCACATTAATGATCAGGCCAATTTTTACAACTCTGACCAATGTCACTTTATGTGGTAATAACTATGGAATGTTTCAACGAATCCCACTGCTTCTTCGACTGTTTTTTGTGACATATTGTACTTCATTATAGTGAGAATTTCTTCAATATGACTTTATTTGTGAAAAAAAATGGAACAGTTTTAAAATGTTGCAATTTTCAACTTTATTTTTTATGCCCTTAAATCAGAACGTTATATCACACAAAATAGTCAATAAATAACATTTCCCACATGTCAACTTTACATCAACTCAATTATTGAAATATATATATATATATTTTTGTTACGAAGTTATAAGGGTTAAAAGTTGGCCAGCAATTTCTAATTTTTCCAACAAAATTTACAAAACCATTTTTTTTAGGGACCACATTACATTTGAAGTGACTTTCAGGGGCCTATATAACGGAAAATACTCAAAATTGACACCATTCTAAAAACTTCACCCCTCAAGGTGCTTAAAACCACATCCTAGAAGTTTATTAATCCTTCAGGTGCTTCACAGGAATTTTTGGAATGTGAAAGGAAAAATTGAACATTTCACTTTTTGTCACAAAATGTAACTTTAGACCCAAGTTTTTGCAAGGTCAGTAAGAATGGACCCCAAACTTTGTCGTGCAATTTCTCCTGAGCATACTAATACCACATATGTGGGGAAAAACCATGGA
This sequence comes from Ranitomeya imitator, assembly GCF_032444005.1. Taxonomy (NCBI): domain Eukaryota; kingdom Metazoa; phylum Chordata; class Amphibia; order Anura; family Dendrobatidae; genus Ranitomeya; species Ranitomeya imitator. The sequence continues at coordinate 499,682,396 of NC_091286.1, forward strand.
TTGGGCGCAAGGCAGAGCTCAGAAGGGAAAGAGCACAATTTGACTGCTTGAATGTAAAATGTTCTGAAATAATTAGTAGATGCCATGTTGCTTTTGGAGACCCTCCACAAGTGACATAATTTTGAAAACTAGACATCTCAGGGAAGTTACCTAGATGAGTAGTGAGCACCTTGAACCCCAGGGTGCTTCACAGAAGTTTACAACATTGAGTCGTGAAAATAAAAAAAATCACATTTTCCCACAAAAAGGTTTTTAACCCTGGATATTGCATTTCCACAAGGGTAACAGGAGACATTGCACCATATACTTTGTTGTGCAATTTCTCCTGAGTACCCTGATACCCTATATGTGGGGTAAAACTACTGTTTCAGCACGCAGTACAGCTTGGAAGAGAAGGAGCGCCATTTGACTTATGAATGCAAAATTTGCTGGAATAATTAGTGGACGACATGTCGCGTTTATAGAACCCCTGATGTGCCTAAACAGTGGAAACCCACAATAAGTGACAACATTTTGGAAATCAGACCCCTATGAGAACTTATCTAGATGTATGGTGAGCACCTTGAACCCCCAGGTGCTTCACAGAAGTTAATAAAATTGAGCCATGAAAATTAAAAAATCAAATTTTTCCCACAAAAAATGTTATTTTAGCTCCAAATTATTTATTTTCACAAGGACAGCTGGAGAAAATGGACACCAAAATTTATCCTGAGTATGCCAATACCCCATATGTGGTCGAAAATTACTTTTGAGGCACAGTGCAAAGCTCAGAAGGGAAGAAGTGCCATATTCGAGTTCATATTTTGCTGGACTGATTTGAGTGTGCCATGTCACAATGGCAGAGCCCCTGATGTGCCAGGACATCAGAACTCCCATAGAAGACCCAATTTTACAAACTACACCTCTCAATGAATTCACCTAGGGATGCAGTGATCATATTGACACCACAGGAGGGTCACAGAATTTTTTACTATTAGGCAACAAAGAAAAAAATAATTGAATTTTTACCACCAACATTGTGTTTTAACCCCAGATTTTACATTTTCACACTGGGAAATGGGTAAAAATGGCACTGAAATTTGTCACATAATTTCTGCTGAATGTAGAAATACCCCACATGTGGCTGTACAGTACTGCTTAGCCATACGGTGAGACTTGGGAGGGACTGAGCAAATAGCGGTCCTTCCCTCCTGAGTCTTGCCATATGGTTAAGCAGTACTGTTACACAGGAGGCAACCTGGAATGCAAAATTTTCTATAATAGTTTGCAGACTCCATATACAGAGCCTCTAAGTGCAATAAGAGCAGAATTCCCCTCAAGTGACCCTTTGGGAATTTATCTACAAGGGCAGTGATGATTTTGACTCCATGGGTGTTTTCTAGAAACCAGCAGTAGTGGATTTTGCTGAGTGAAAATTTCAAAAAGCCATAGTAGTACCCATACATTGTGCCAAGCTCATGTAGCCGCAAATTAGGTAGGCTCTCATCACTACAGAAATGCCAAACATGTGGAAGCTAAATGTGGCTTAGGTACACTGTGGGGCTCAAATAAAGGGGGGGCATTTGGATTTGGGAGCGCAGAATTTGCTGAATTTCTTTTGGGGGGTGAGGGCCAGTTAGCTTTTTCAGAGCCTTTGCATTATTAGTAACGTGGAAGCCCCCTATATTCCCGTTAACAAATGACGGACCTGAGTGGGGACTTTCTTTTTTTGTGGATTGAGTTGAAACTTTTATTGGGAACATTTTACATAACATTTGGAATCACCTCATCGGGGTTTACATTCAAATTTCATGATTCAGATGCCACCTCCGAGGGAGGCACTCACTATAATGAGGTAGCATAGTTACTTTGGACTTTGTCTGGCCTCTGTTCAGCTTTGTCCTTTTTTTAACCCCTTCATGACCCAGCCTATTTTGACCTTAAAGACCTTGCCGTTTTTTGCAATTCTGACCAGTGTCCCTTCATGAGGTAATAACTCAGGAACGCTTCAATGGATCCTAGCGGTTCTGAGATTGTTTTTTCGTGACATATTGGGCTTCATGTTAGTGGTAAATTTAGGTCAATAAATTCTGTGTTTATTTGTGATAAAAACGGAAATTTGGCGAAAATTTTGAAAATTTCGCAATTTTCACATTTTGAATTTTTATTCTGTTAAACCAGAGAGTTATGTGACACAAAATAGTTAATAAATAACATTTCCCACACGTCTACTTTACATCAGCACAATTTTGGAAACAAAATTTTTTTTTGCTAGGAAGTTATAAGGGTTAAAATTTGACCAGCGATTTCTCATTTTTACAACGAAATTTACAAAACCATTTTTTTTAGGGACCACCTCACATTTGAAGTCAGTTTGAGGGGTCTATATGGCTGAAAATACCCAAAAGTGACACCATTCTAAAAACTGCACCCCTCAAGGTGCACAAAACCACATTCAAGAAGTTTATTAACCCTTCAGGTGCTTCACAGCAGCAGAAGCAACATGGAAGGAAAAAATGAACATTTAACTTTTTAGTCACAAAAATGATTTTTCAGCAACAATTTTTTTATTTTCCCAATGGTAAAAGGAGAAACTGAACCACGTACGTTGTTGTCCAATTTGTCCTGAGTACGCTGATACCTCATATGTGGGGGTAAACCACTGTTTGGGCGCACGGCAGGGCTTGGAAGGGAAGGAGCGCCATTTGACTTTTTGAATGAAAAATTGGCTGCACTCTTTAGCGGACACCATGTCACATTTGGAGAGCCCCCGTGTGCCTAAAAATTGGAGCTCCCCCACAAGTGACCCCATTTTGGAAACTAGACGCCCCAAGGAACTTATCTAGATGCATAGTGAGCCCTTTAAACCCCCAGGTGCTTCACAAATTGATCCGTAAAAATGAAAAAGTACTTTTTTTTCACAAAAAAATTCTTTTAGCCTCAATTTTTTCATTTTCACATGGACAACAGGATAAAATGGATCCTAAAATTTGTTTGGCAATTTATCCTGAGTACACCGATACTTCACATGTGGGGGTAAACCACTGTTTGGGCACATGGTAAGGCTCGGAAGGGAAGGAGCGCCATTTGACTTTTTGAATGAAAAATTATCTCCATCGATAGCGGACACCATGTCGCGTTTGGAGAGACCCTGTGTGCTTAAACATTGGAGCTCCCCCACAAGTGACCCCATTTTGGAAACTGGACCCCCCAAGGAACTTATCTAGATGCCTAGTGAGCACTTTAAACCCTCAGGTGCTTCACAAATTGATCCGTAAAAATGAAAAAGTACTTTTTTTTCACAAAAAATTTATTTTCGCCTCAATTTTTTCATTTTCACATGGGCAATAGGATAAAATGGATCCTAAAATTTGTTGAGCAATTTCTCCCGAGTACGCCGATACCTCATATGTGGGGGTAAACCACTGTTTGGGCACACGGCAGGGCTCGGAAGGGAAGGCGCGCCTTTTAACTTTTTGAATGGAAAATTAGCTCCAATTGTTAGCGGACACCATGTCGCATTTGGAGAGCCCCTGTGTGCCTATGCAATGGAGCTCCCCCACAAGTGACCCCATTTTGGAAACTAGACCCCCCAAGGAACTTATCTAGATGCATACTGAGCACTTTAAACCCCCAGGTGCTTCACAGAAGTTTATAATGCAGAGCCATGAAAATAAAAAATAATTTTTCTTTTCTCAAAAATGATTTTTTAGCCTGGAATTTCCTATTTTGCCAATGGTAATAGGAGAAATTGGACCACAAATGTTGTTGTCCAGTTTGTCCTGAGTATGCAGATACCCCATATGTGGGGGTAAACCACTGTTTGGGCGCACGGCAGGGCTCAGAAGGGAAGGCACGCCATTTGGCTTTTTAAATGGAAAATTATCTCCAATCATTAGCGGACACCATGTCGCGTTTGGAGAGCCCCTGTGTGCCTAAACATTGGAGATCCCCCACAAATTACCCCATTTTGGAAACTAGACCCCCAAAGGAACTAATCTAGATGTGTAGTGAGCACTTTGAACCCTCAAGTGCTTCACAGAAGTTTATAACGCAGAGCCATGAAAATAAAAAAAAAAAATTATTTTCTCAAAAATGAATTTTAGCCCGCAATTTTTTATTTTCCCAAGGGTAACAGGAGAAATTTGACCCCAAAAGTTGTTGTCCAGTTTCTCCTGAGTACGCTGATACCCCATATGTGGGGGTAAACCACTGTTTAGGCACATGCTGGGGCTCGGAAGTGAAGTAGTGACGTTTTGAAATGCAGACTTTGATGGAATGCTCTGCGGGCGTCACGTTGCGTTTGCAGAGCCCCTGATGTGGCTAAACAGTAGAAACCCCCCACAAGTGACCCCATTTTGGAAACTAGACCCCGAAAGGAACTTATCTAGATGTGAGGTGAGCACTTTGAACCCCCAAGTGCTTCACAGAAGTTCATAACACAGAGCAGTGAAAATAATAAATACGTTTTCTTTCCTCAAAAATAATTTTTTAGCCCAGAATTTTTTATTTTACCAAGGGTTACAGGAGAAATTGGACCACAAAAGTTGTTGTCCAGTTTCTCCTGAGTACGCTGATACCCCATGTGTGGGGGTAACCCACTGTTTGGGCACACGTGGGGGCTCAGAAGGGAAGTAGTGACTTTTGAAATGCAGACTTTGATGGAATGGTCTGCGGGCGTCACATTGCGTTTGCAGAGCCCCTGGTGTGCCTAAACAGTAGAAACCCCCCACAAGTGACCCCATTTTGGAAACTAGACCCCCAAAGGAACTTATCTAGATGTGTGGTGAGCACTTTCAACCCCCAAGTGCTTTACAGAAGTTTATAACGCAGAGCCGTGAAAATAATAAATACGTTTTCTTTCCTCAAAAATAATTTTTTAGCCCAGAATTTTTTATTTTCCCAAGGGTTACAGGAGAAATTGGACCGCAAAAGTTGTTGTCCAGTTTCTCCTGAGTACGCTGATGCCCCATGTGTGGGGGTAAACCACTGTTTGGGCACACGTGGGGGCTCAGAAGGGAAGTAGTGACTTTTGAAATGCAGACTTTGATGGAATGGTCTGCGGGCGTCACGTTGCGTTTGCAGAGCCCCTGGTGTGCCTAAACAGTAGAAACCCCCCACAAGTGAGCCCATTTTGGAAACTAGACCCCCCAAGGAACTTATCTAGATATGTGGTGAGCACTTTGAACCCCCAAGTGCTTCACAGACGTTTACAACGCAGAGCCGTGAAAATAAAAAATCATTTTTCTTTCCTCAAAAATGATGTTTTAGCAAGCAATTTTTTATTTGCTCAAGGGTAACAGGAGAAATTGGACCCCAGTAATTGTTGCGCAGTTTGTCCTGAGTATGCTGGTACCCCATATGTGGGGGTAAACCACTGTTTGGGCACACGTCGGGGTTCGGAAGTGAGGGAGCACCATTTGAATTTTTGAATACAAGATTGGCTGGAATCAATGGTGGCGCCATGTTGCGTTTGGAGACCCCCTGAAGTGCCTAAACAGTGGAAACCCCTCAATTCTACCTCCAACACACCCCTAACCCTTATCCCAACTGTAGCCGTAACCCTAATCACAACCCTAACCCCAACACACCCCTAACCACAACCCTAACCCCAACACACCCCTAACCCTAACCACAACCCTAATTCCAACCCAACTCTAAGGCTATGTGCCAACGTTGCGGATTCGTATGAGATTTTTCAGCATCATTTTTGAAAAATCCGCGGGTAAAAGGCACTGCGTTTTACCTGTGGATTTACTGTGGATTTCCAGTGTTTTTTGTGCGGATTTCACCTGTGGATTCCTATTGAGGAACAGGTGTAAAACGCTGCGGAATCCGCACAAAGAATTGGCATGCTGCGGAAAATACAACGCAGCGTTCCCGCGCGGTATTTTCTGCACCATGGGCACAGCGGATTTGGTTTTCCATATGTTTACATGGTACTGTAAACCCGATGGAACACTGCTGCGAATCCGCAGCGGCCAATCCGCACCGTGTGCACATAGCCTAATTCTAAAGGTATGTGCACACGCTGCGGAAAACGCTGCGGATCCGCAGCAGTTTCCCATGAGTGTACAGTTCAATGTGAACCTATGGGAACCAAAAATCGCTGTACACATGCTGCGGAAAAACTGCACGGAAACGCAGCGGTTTACATTCCGCAGCATGTCACTTCTTTCTGCGGATTCCGCAGCGGTTTTAGAACTGCTCCAATAGAAAATCGCAGTTGTAAAACCGCAGTGAAATGCGCAGAAAAACCGCGGTAAATCCACGATAAATCGGCAGCGGTTTAGCACTGTGGATTTTTCAAATCCGCTGCGGAAAAATCCGCATAGGACCAGAATACGTGTGCACATACCGAAACCCTAACCCTAGCCCTAACCCTACCCCTACCCCTAACCCTAGCCCTAACCCTACCCCTACCCCTAACCCTAGCCCTAACCCTACCCCTACCCCTAACCCTACCCCTAACCCTAACCCTACCCCTAACCCTACCCCTAACCCTAACCCTAGTTCTTACCCCAACCTTAGTGAAAAAAAAAAAAATTCTTTATTTTTTTTATTGTCCCTATCTATGGGGGTGACAAAGGGGGGGGTCATTTACTATTTTTTTTATTTTGATCACTGAGATAGGATATATCTCAGTGATCAAAATTCACTCTGGAACGAATCTGCCGGCCGGCAGATTCGGCGGGCGCACTGCACATGCGCCCGCCATTTTGGAAGATGGCGGCGCCCAGGAAAGAAGACGGACGGACCTCGGGCGGCCAGGTAAGTATAAGGGGGGGGAGATCAGGGCACGGGAGGGGCGTCGGAGCACGGGGGGGTGGATCGGATCATGGGGGGGGGGATCGGAACACGGGAGGGAGGATTGGAGCACGGGGAAGGATTGGAGCACGGGGTGAGGGATCGCTGTGCGGGGGGGGTGGATCGGAGCACGGGGGGGGGGGTCGCTGTGTGCGGGGGGGGGATCGGAGTGCGGGGGGGTTTGATTGCAGCACAGGGGGTGTGATTGGTGCACGGGGAAGCGGACAGGAGGACGGGGGAGCGGAGCACAGGACGGAGGGGAGCGGACCACAGATCGGGGGGCTGGGGGGGCGATCGGAGGGGTGGGGTGGGTGCACATTAGTATTTCCAGCCATGGCCGATGATATTGCAGCATCGGCCATGGCTGGATTGTAATATTTCACCAGTTTTTTAGGTGAAATATTACAAATCGCTCTGATTGGCAGTTTCACTTTCAACAGCCAATCAGAGCGATCGTAGCCACGAGGGGGTGAAGCCACCCCCCCTGGGCTAAACTACCACTCCCCCTGTCCCTGCAGATCGGGTGAAATGGGAGTTAACCCTTTCACCCGGCCTGCAGGGACGCGATCTTTCCATGACGCATATGCTGCGTCATGGGTCGGAATGGCACCGACTTTCATGACGCAGCGTATGCGTCAAAGGTCGGGAAGGGGTTAAGAGGTGCACAAAACTGTGGCAGACGGCACTTTTATGCACTCCTAATAAAAAGATGGACACCCCTGGATCATAGGTCAGACAGCGTCCATGGTGCCTTCATCTGCCTCATTATAGGGAATCTTCCGCTGGGTGTTCCGCCTGAATCACGTATTTCAGAGATTTACACAGAAACACTGGTGCAAGTGCTTAGCGTAGAGCGCAGGATAAATATATGCAGAGCCTTACTGCGATCTTTGTAAGGCAGAATGAACAAATCAACAGCATGTGAAGAACTGGTTTTATTTATTTTTTACGCTATGCGGCATAAGTGATTAGACAACTTTATTCTTCAGGTCGGTGTGATTACAGCAATATCAAATTTTTATCAGGTTTTTATGTTTGGCTGCTGTCACACACTAAAAGATGCTTTGTTTTCAAAAACTAATTTTTGCATCACCATATTTTGAGAGCTATAACTTTTCCATATTTCGGCAAACAGTCATGTGAAGTCTTATTCTTTGTGGGACGAGTTTACATTTTTCTTGGTACCATTTTTGGACACATGACATTTTTTGATCGGTTTCTATTCCGATTTTTGGGAGGCAGAATAACCAAAACCAACAATTTAGTAATTGTTTTTTGCGTTTTTATATGCCATTCAGCATATGACAAAAATTGATAAGGCAGCTTTATTCTTCATGTCAGAGTGATATCTTTTTTTATGTTTTGGCGCTTTTACCCAATAAAAAATATTTTATAGAAAAAAGATTTTTTTTCATTTTTCCGCTGATTGAGCTGTATAGCAGCTTGTTTTTTTGCAGGACAAGACCATGCTTTCAGTGATACCATTTTTGTTTACATTTGTCTTTTTGATCACGCTTTATTCCACTTTTTGTTCTGTGGTATGATGATAAAGCATTGTTTTTTGCCTCGATTTTCTTTTTTTTTTTACAGTATTCATTAAAGGGGTTAACTAGTGGGACAGTTTTACAGGTCGGGGTTTTCCAGATGTGGCGACAGCAAATATGTGCACTTTATTGTGTTTTTTTTTCAAATTAATATTTATTTATTTGTACGATATATTTTCATTATTATATTATTATATATGTTATATTTATATTAGTATTATTTTGTGAGGTTTAAAAAAAAAGTCTTAAATCTTTCTAAACAGTCCCACCATAGGACTTTCACTTTCTCTAGTATGGAAGTTATAAGGTTGCAGGAACATTGCTATACCTTATAAATAACCCATCAGTGCTGCAGATACAAGTTAAGCTAGTTTCACACTAGAGTTTTGCTGCATTGCAGAGGACAGCGGACTTCCTCTGTGAAGCCCCGCCCATGGACGCACCTCCGTCGCTCAGCTCCGCCTATGTCCACATGCAGCCTGCGTACCTATCTTTAACATTAGGCAAGCAGGTCGTGCAGATGTATGTGAATGCCTTCACATGCGTCGTTTTTACGATGCAGAGAAAAAAATAAATTCCAACCAGCTGCGTTCGAAGCAGGTCGTTGCATCGTCAAAACGATGCATAAGAGGCATCCGCACAACCTGCATACCTAATGTTAAAGATAGGTACGCAGGCCGCATGCGGGCGTAGGCGGAGCTGAGCAGCAGAGATGCGGCCATGGGCGGGGCTTCACGGAGGAAGTGCGCAGCACTCCGCAGCTCAGCAAACCGCTAGTGTGAAACTAGCCTTAGTTAGATAATGCACTGAGCATGATCTAGCTAACTTGCTAGGGCCTGGTAATCCGGATGTGATTATGGCGACATCGGGTCACCATGGCAACAGTCAGGACCCCACAACGATGTTGCACGGTCTCCGATTCAAGGGCAGAGGGGCTTTCTTCTATAGCAGCATTTATGGGGAAAATGTGCACCGCTCCTGGTACTAAGAGTTGCGTGTCAGCTTTAAGAATCAGCAGACATCCAGAGGCATTCACGCCCGCACCACCTCTGTGCGTGCAAATTTGCCTAGACGTACCCATACATCCCAGGTCAGTAAGTAGCAAGCGACCTGGACGTATATGGATACGTCTGCGGTTGTAAAGTGGTTTAATATGTATGGAGTAGAATGGTCCCAACTTTACTCAGTTGGCCCAATGGACAATAGTATTATCAGTCGGGAAAAAATTTAGTCAGCCACCAATTGTGCAAGTTCTCCCACTTAAGTGGAGAGAGGCCTGTAATTGACATCATAGATAGACCACAACAACTATGAGAGTGAAAATGAGAAAACAAATCCAAAAAATCACCTTGTCTGATTTGGCAAGATTTATTTTTCAAATTATGTTGCAAAATAAGCATTTTGTCACCTATAAAAATGCAAGATTTCTCACAGACCTGTAACTTCTTCTTTAAGAGACTCCTCTGTCATCCACTCATTACCTGTAGCAATGACACCTGTCTGAACTTGTTATCAGTATAAAAGACACCTGTGCACACCCTCAAACAGTCACACTCCAAACTCCACTATGACTAAGACCAAAGAGCTGTCGAAGGACACCAGAAAAAAAATTGTAGCCCTGCACCAGGCTGGGAAGACTGAATCTGCAATAAGCAAGCAGCTTGGTGTGATGAAATCAACTGTGGGAGCAATATTAAGAAAATGAAAGACATACAAGACTACTGATAATCTCCTTCGATCTGGGGCTCCATGCAAGATCTCATCCCGTGGAGTCAAAATGATCACAAGAACGGTGAGCAAAAATCCCAGAACCACATGGGGGGACCTAGTGAATGACTTGCATAGAGCTGGGACCACCGTAACAAAGGCTACCATCAGTAAATCAGTAACACACTACGCCAGCAGGTACTCAGATCCTGCAGTGCCAGACGTGTCCCCCTGCTTACGCCAGTACATGTATGGGCCTGTCTGAAGTTCGCTAGAGAGCATTTGGATTATCCAGAAGAGTATTGGGAGAATGTCATATGGTCTGATCAAACCAAAGTAGAATTGTTTGGTAGAAACAAAACTTGTCATGTTTGGAGAAGACAGAATGCTGAGTTGCATCCAAAGAACACCATATCTACTGTGAAGCATGGGGGTGGCAATGTAATGAGGAAGACAGGGCTGTGGGCATCTGTACTGTGCCGGGTCCGGAACGGTCAAGGCTACGTCCCAAGTTGCCTGGGGGAAAGAATAGGAGATCAGACAGACCTCTTCACCCGGAAGCAGGGGGCATGGGAAACAGAAAAGCGTGCACAGCTATGGCAGTGACAGAGCAGGTGTGTGCACAGCGTGCTCTGATTGGTGTGCAGCAGCACTGCAACGTACCGCAGTCGGCTACACACGAGCACACCACTGAGCCCAGCAGCAGAGGAATGACCGTGGGCTCCGTTAAGCTCAGTGCTGCGTGCGGGCATAGGAACAGGGGCAGTGTTAAGGACTGTTCATTGTGGCCCTCTTTGCTGGACAGCAAACAGCAGACTCTCTTTATAAAAGACTGTGCGCAGCTCCCTTGACTTTGGCTGCACAAGTTTATGGACTATTGGCTCAACGGGTCAAACCGGAGACCGCCCGTTGCCACCAGAAGATATACCATGAGCTGTGGGATCTCCTCTGAGGACATTGCACTGGCCGTCATTGGGACTACAACCCTCATCAGATCATCTGCGGCCGAGAAAGCCACGAACACGATAAGTTTATTGAGTGGACTACTATCACATTGTTGTTTATAGCCCTATCATTTGAAATTTTACTGTTCATCTCCTGCTAGGAGTATCTTTACCGTTCAATTAAATCGTTCACCCTTGCTCTGCCGTTCTTGTGTCACTGCATCCCGCAACCTGCTTACAGCAACATCATGCTTTTGGGCTCTTTCTCTGCAAAGGGACCTGAACGACTGATCCATGTACATGAAAGAATGATTAGGGCCATGTATCGTCAGAATTTGAGTGCAAACCTCCTTCCATCAGCAAGGGCATTGAAGATGAAACATGGATGGGTCTGTTAGGGCTAGCGGAACGCACCAAATAATTAGAGAAAAGGAATAAGGTACGTTCGCAGCCCGGGGTCCACCGTGCAGAGATGGTACCTGCTGCTAAGCAATGACGGACTATATGGCGGTACAATGAGGATACACACCGGTTAGCTTCACCCTTTGTGAAAGAAGCGAACCATGTTGCATCACAGGGCCGCAGTACCGCACATAACAAAACTAATAATTAAATAGCACAAGAGTGCTAGACACCACTAACCACCCAGACTTGGGCTAAAGAAGCGCTCTAATGGCGCGTGTTGCTGTACTGGTGGTCACAGCAGTAGACGCTGTTTTGTGTGTTAACGCTGTGAGTTCAGCCGGGTGCTAGATAGCAGCCATACACCTTACGCGAACAGTTATACACAAGGGATGTGTTTTTTAAGGAACGACTTGCACTCATAAACACACACACGATTACAAATGTATACTAGCACATGGCCACGCAGCCATGCAAACCTTTTATAGCTGCAGCATGTACAGGACCTCAGGACCTTCCCAGAAGGACCAATGGGAGGCTGCCACAGAAGTTGAGCACCTTCAGGACCTTTCTGGAGGACCAATGGGATCTGCTGATGTATCTGAGCATGTGACCCTCGATCTCCAACGGGAGATCTTGCCCTGGACATGCTCAGAAGGGGAAAAGCAGGACTTAGTCCCAAAAGCGTCTGCTCGCCGCTGCCCAGCACTGGCCTCAATGGCAGAAGCAGGAAAAGCAGCAGTAACCCTTTGCAGAGAGTGTGACTGAGCAAGATGCTGGGACCGACGTCTCCGCTGAGCAGGTTCCACTGCGGCTGATGCAGAATGAGAGACCGCAGCAGACATGGTTCGAGATTCCCCCTGTGCAGTGGCAGGAACTCAACTCCTAACAGGGTCTTTCAGCATGATAATGATCCCAAGAACACCACCATGGTAATGAAGGAGTGGCTTTGTAAGAAGCATATGAAGGTTCTGGAGTGTCCAAGCCAGTCTCCAGATCTCAACCCCATAGAAAACCTTTGTAGGGAGTTGAAAGTCCGTGTTGCCCAGCGACAAGCCCAAAACATCACTGCTCTAGAGGAGATCTGCATAGAGGTATGGGCCAACATACCACCAACAGTATGTGCCAACCTTGTGAAGACTTACAGAAAACGTTAGACCTCTGTAATTGCCAACAAAGAATATATTGAGATGAACTTTTGCTAATGACCAAATACTTATTTTCCAAACTAATTTGAAAATTAAATCTTACCAAATCAGACAAGGTGATTTTCTGGATTTGTCTTCTCAATTTTGACTCTCATAGTTGTCTACCAATGATGTCAATTACAGGTCTCTCTCATCTTTTTAAATGGGAGAACTTGCACAATTGATGGCTGACTAGGTACTTTTTTCCCCACTGTTTATAGGATCTTCCTAGAACTTATGCAATGCACTTTTATTTGCCAAAGACGAAATTCACTGAAAATAATGGCTCTTGCACTGGAAAACTCAGCACCGCATGTCTTCTGCAGCTTCCCACTGCTTCACCTTGCAATAGTAGCAGATAGACCTCCAGTTATCTGCTAATAACCAGTGGCTCTTAAGATTTGGTATTTCGAGGCAGCTTGACAAGGACATAAAGGATGGATCATCTGTCTATTATACCCAGTGGCGTAACTACCACGGTCGCAGCAATCGCCACTGCGACCGGGCCCGGCAGGTCATGGGCCCGGCAGGTCAGAGGCACGCAACACCATGTTGCAGTGCAGGAGATCCCTCCCGCACGGCAAGAGTCAGAGGCTTATCTAGGGGGAGGGGGCAGCCAGGGTATGTGAGAGTTAGGAAGCAGCTCCAGTCAGCATGGTGAGACAGCGTCTCCTGCTCTGCAGCCCCGGGACAGAAGGAGAGAGCGGGGGAGGTGCGGGACAGGACAGAGCTGCTGTAAGCAGGAGAAGCTGAGGAGCTGCACGTTTATATCAGCCTCCCCAGTACCAGAGAGGAGAGTGTGAGATGTGTATATGAGCTGGTATCTGGTTTGTGTTTGTGTATGATATCTGTAGTATGTGTGTGATATCTGTATTGTGTGTGAGATATCTGTAGTGTGTGTGTGTGACAACTGTAGTGTGTGTGTGACATCTGTAGTGTGTGTGTTTGTGTGATAAACTGTAGTGTGTGTGTGTGATATCTGTAGTGTGTGTGTGTGTGTGTGTGTGTGTGTGTGTGTGTGTGAGAGACATCTGTAGTGTGTGTGTGTGTGTGTGATATCTGTAGTGGGTGTGATATCTGTAGTGTGTGTGAGGCAGGGGCATAACTACCACGGTCGCAGCGGTCGCCGCTGCAACCGGGTCTGGCAAGTCAGGGGCCCGACAGGTCAGAGGCACACGACTCCCCCCATCGCAGCCGCCACAGTGAACTATACCAGTGTCTATGATGCCGGTACAGTTCAAAGCAATGATGGAGGAGAGAGCATCAGCTGATGCTCCCTCTTCCATCATTCCCCTCTGCCTCTGACACTGCGGGTGCATGATGACATCACTTCATCGCGCACTCGCTGAGTGCAGGGCCCAGGCAGTGCAGCATCTGCACAGGTGATGGTGGCCGCCATATTGGCAAAGCTTGTGGCAGCTGCTGGGATCGGGAACAGGCAGCTCCGGAGCTACTGGGGGGCACATGGACTGAGCCACCCAGGAGGGGGATGCCGCAGCGGCTCAGCCATGTGGAGGATCCGGAGATGAACATGGAGGTGTACGGGACCGGCAGAAGTGAGGTGTGTCTGCTGCCCGTGTGTCGCCGTCTCGGCCCCCAGCGTCCCTGGCTGCCTGTGACACCAGCCCCGTTTCCTCCCTGCTCTCCCATGCCCCATGTCCTAGTAGGTCCCCAGGTCAAGATCATTGTGCTCCTCTGGGCCCGCCGTACACACCTTGTTCCTCCTCCCCTGGTCCCCCAATGCTCCCCATCTCCCATGCCCTGAGTCCTCCTGCACCCCCCATGCATTCCCTGCCCCTTGTCCCCGTGTGACTCGTCTGCCCTGCTCTCAAGTCTCTCCTGTCCCCTTTCTCACCGTGTGTTCTCCATCTACCCTGTTCTTGTAATCCCTGAGCCCCCTTCTTCCCTCCTCTCAAGTCTCCCCCCCATCTTCCTCTGTCCCCTTGCAGCCCTTGCGTCCCTATCTACTCTGCCCTCGGAGTCCCCTTGTGTCCTCTTGTGCCTGTCTCCCTTGCCCCCTAGTCCCGGTGTGTCCCATTGTGCCCTTCTCCCCTTCCTCCTAGTCCCTATGTGTCCCCTTGCGCTTGTATCCCTTGTCCGCGTGTGTAGCCTTGTGTCAGTGTCCCTTGCCCACTAGTCCCTGTCTGTCCCCTTGCGCCTGTCTCCCTTGTCCCCTTATGCTTGTGTCCCTTGTCCCCATGTGCCAGTCTCCCTTGCCCATTAGTCCCTGTGTGTCCCCTTGTGCCAGTCTCCCTTGTGTCAGTCTCCCTTGCCCACTAGTCCCCTTGTAACCTTCTCCCCTGCCTCCTAGCCCCCATGTGTCCCCTTGTGCCTGTCTTCCTTGCTCCCTAACCCCCCTATGTTACCCTTGTGCCTGCCTCCCCTAGCCCCCTTGTGTCCTTCTCCCCTGCCCCCTAGTCACCATTTGCTTGTGTCTTTCTCACTGCCCCTGTATGGTGGGGCTGCATTACACTGAGGGGGGATGCATTATATTCTATGGGGGTTACATTGTATTGGATAACAGGGCTGCAGTATACTCTGTGAGGTGGCTGTATTATTTCATCCTTCTTCTCCGCTGGATTTCTGAAACTTAACACGGACAAAATAGAATTCATCGTCTTTCCCCCATCTCATGCGACCCCCCCAACGAACCTATCCATTACAGTAAATGGCTGCCCACTCACCCCAGTCCCTCAAGCTCGCTGCCTCGGGTAATCCTTGACGCTGATCTCTCCTTCAAACCACATATCCAAGCCCTTTCCACTTCCTGCCGACTTCAACACAAAAATATTTCACGAATCTGTTCATTCCTCAACCAAGAATCTGCAAAAACCCTAGTCCATGCCCTCATCATGTCTCGCCTTGACTATTGCAACCTCCTGCTCTGTGGCCTCCCCTCTAACACTCTCGCACCCCTCCAATCTATTCTAAACTCTGCTGCCCGACTAATCCACCTGTCCCCCCGCTATTCCCCGGCTTCTCCCCTCTGTCAATCCCTTCACTGGCTCCCCATTGCCCAGAGAGTCCAGTACAAAACCCTAACCATGACGTACAAAGCCATCCACAACCTGTCTCCTCCATACATCTGTGACCTCGTCTCCCGCTACTTACCTACACTCAACCTCCGATCCTCACAAGATCTCCTTCTCTACTCCCCTCTTATCTCCTCTTCCCACAATCGTATACAAGATTTCTCTCGCGTATCACCCCTACTCTGGAACCCTCTACCACAACACATCAGACTCTCGCCTACCATCGAAACCTTCAAAAAGAACCTGAAGACCCACCTGTTCCGACAAGCCTACAACCTGCAGTAACCACCGATCGACCAAACCGCTGCATGACCAGCTCTATCCTCACCTACTGTATTCTCACCCATCCCTTGTAGATTGTGAGCCTTCGCGGGCACGGTCCTCACTCCTCCTGTACCAGTTATGACTTGTATTGTTTCGCAGCGCAGCGCAGCGCTTTACAGTTTGCACACATTATCATCACTGTCCCCGATTGGGCTCACAATCTAGAATTCCTACCAGTATGTCTTTGGAATGTGGGAGGAAACCGGAGTGCCCGGAGGAAACCCACGCAAACACGGAGAGAACATACAAACTCTTTGCAGATGTTGTCCTGGGTGGGATTAGAACCCAGGACCCCAGCGCTGCAAGGCTGTAGTGCTAACCACTGCGCCACCGTGCTGCCCTGTACTTGTTTTTTTATGCATACCCCTCCTCACATGTAAAGCGCAATGGAATAAATGGCGCTATAACAATAAATAATAATAATAATTATACTCTATGTGGGCTGCATTATACTGAATCGAGGACTATGGGGAATATGTTATGCTATATGAAGAACTAGGGTGCATCATACTATGGGAAGTGAATTGTACGACATGGATGACGATGGCGGTGCATTATACTATATGGAGCACTATGAGGAGTGTATTATACTATATGCAGGACTGAGCAGTGTATTTTAATATATGGAGGACTTTTTGGAGTGTATAGTACTAAATGGAGGACTGAGGAGTGTATTATACTATATGGAGGACTCTGAGGGGTGCATTATACTATATGGAGCACTATGAGCAGTGTATTATACTATATGGAGGACTGAGCAGTGTATTTTAATATATGGAGGACTATGTGTAGTGTATAATACTAAATGGAGGACTGAGGAGCGTATTATACTATATGGAGGACTATGAGGGGTGTATTATACTATATGGAGGACTGAGCAGTGTATTATACTATATGGAGCAGTACGAAGAGTGTATTATGCTATATGGAGCACTATGAGGAGTGTATTTTAATATATGGAGGAGTGTATTAAACTATATGGAGGACTGAGGAGTGTACAATACTATATGGGGACTATGGGGAGTGTATTATACTATAAGGAGGACTATGGCCCATTATACTTCTTATATGGATCCCCATGACTTCTATGTTAGCCCCTGATGAGCATAATGGTTTGTTTTATTTTATACATTACATAACAATGGCAGTACGGGGGACAAATATATGCCAGGATGGGGCACTGGATAGTTATGCAACTGAGGTCACACTATACAACTTTGCAATAAAGCTATAGTGTGCAAAATTAATAGGGAAAATGTGAATTTGGGTGGAAAATATTTTGGCATGTTGGGGGGCCCTATTTGAAAGTTCGCACCGGGGCCCATAACTTTGTAGTTGCGCCACTGATTATACCTTTACTTTATGATTGATACAATGGTTATGGAAATGGTTAAATCAATAGTATACATGAAAATAGGCATAAGAGAAGTCCACCAGGTTTCATCTTTCACTAGGTAAAATCCGTAAAAATCTGTAATCATTGACGATACATCTTCCCATTACTGAGATAGAAAAAGACAGTTACTGCTCATAAGATTCTATGATTGGGGCAGGAGCTAGAGGTAGACACAGACACTACACATTTTTCTCCCTCCTCCCCTTTTTACAGAATCTTATGAGCAGCAAATCTAATCTTTTATTTCAGTAATGGGAAAATCTATCTTAATTAAATATTTTTCAGATATTCCATGTAAATTAAGAGTGAAAGATAAGTCCAGAAGGAGAATAAAAGCCGATTTTTCTGATATGTGTGCTATTGATGCATTAAATAAAACTTAGAACAATGGTTACTCTTTAAAGCTGATTTAAGTGTCATAGTGTAGCTTGATTGCGATATCAGATGTACTTTTATGAGCTAACCAAAGTTCATATAGGAAATGTGTTTGTCCTATTATAGTACATTTTGTGGGTAAACTGTGTGAGGCCCACAGTAGCAATTTATTACAGTTCCAAGAATTGTTTGTGTTTTTGGTTCTAAGTGTTGACTGATGGAAAAACCACAGATTTTTAAATTGCTAGTGCTCTATCATGGGACTATGTGAGTTCACACCCTAGTATGGGTTCTCGTTGTGCTCGTCATTAATATACAGTATTATCCGATATATTAGCAGTTTACCTTCACTTATAGTGATCTTACTAAAAGTGTACACTGGAACACCACTATTTGTTCTTGCCTACCTCTGTTTCCATCCCCAGTTATAAATCACCTAGTGTTCATCATTTTTACTGTCTGTCCTTTATCTAAGCATGCTGTTTATCTTGCTGCTGGAATCTGTATTTCAAGTTATAAATTTGAAGGGAATTTATTCTCTTGCTCACTTTTTTCATACTAAACCTCAGTTCCTATGTCATGCATGTGACGGTCAGTAAATTTTAAAGCTACAGTACCATTAATAATAAATGAAATGTCAAATGGTTACCCTAGTACTTTAATTCTACAGATACAAACAAGGTATATTTAAGTTTATTTAAAAGCAAAGTCATTGAAAAGAGATAAGGCAATTATTAAATAATGCATTTTGTAAAAAAAAAAATAATAATGCATTTTGTCAGAATTTATGAGTGTGCCAGAACTATAATACCTAATGCACAACAGGTTTTGGTCCACTATACCACCAGCATGTATAATTTAGCTAAGACTAGTCCTGCACTCTCTTCCTGCAGGATTGGTTACATGAGTACTTACCTAAAAAGAAAAAGAAATCCAGTCTGGTGCCGACACTTCCGAAAATAGTAACGTGATAAATCGGCTTATTTAAACAAAAATTTTATTCTGAAATGTACCAAGTAAAAACAAAGTGTTTCAACAAATGTGCCATTTGTCAAAAAGGTTTATAAAGACATGGTTATTGTTCCAGTATGGATGTATATTTTACATGATGAAGGCTTTTTTTAAGCTGAAACACTTTGTTTTTACATGATACATTTCAGAATTTTTTTTTTTTTTTTTTTAAATAAGCCGATTTATCACGTTACTATTTTCAGGAGCGCCGGCACCAGACTGAATTTCTGTTTCTTTCTACTTTTCACCTGCGGACGATTGAGGATCGCCCTGTTGACCAGGAGCCATGCAGCAGACCGAGTAACTAGAACCTTGGTTGGGACACTCCCTCAGGGCCAATGTCCTGTTCCTTCAACCTCAGTTTGGTGAGTGCATCACCTTTGCACTTTTATATGTGACATTTTTAATATTGCGCTTAGAACCTGCGTGGTGCTGTCCCTTTTACAGTACAGACCAAAAGTTTGGACACACCTTCTCATTTAAAGATTTTTCTGTATTTTCATGACTATGAAAATTGTACATTCACACTAAAGGCATCAAAACTATGAATTAGCACATGTGGAATTATATACTTAGCAAAAAAGTGTGAAACAACTGAAATTATGTCTTATATTCTAGGTTCTTCAAAGTAGCCACCTTTTGCTTTGATGAAACCTTTGCACACTCTTGGCATTCTCTTGATGAGCTTCAAGAGGTAGCACTTTTTTACTTGGTGTAGAGCCTTCTAGTGGCAATACTTTTTCCCCAAATGTATCCAATGAGAAGGTGATTTTACAGTAAATACAAATACTCAGATTTACAGTACAAGTACAGTACATCTTCAGTCCAGTTTATTAATTGAAGTAAACATGTGTTCTGGATCCATTCACTGTCAGTGTGCAAACATCCAGACTGATTTGGAATATTTAACTTCTAAAGAATCATTACAAGAGTAAGTCATTGTAGTCATCATGGCCTTACGTGACTCTAGGTTTTTGTGCTGACTTGCAATGTTCTTCAGATTTTCCCTTCATTGCTGACATGCACTATTCCAGAATGATTCCAGAACAAATACCTAATCAGAAAATTGTTGTTAGAGAGAGTAAAGAAAATGTTCCTGCAAGTATACGCTATCTATCACTAATGATGATCTAGCATTGAAGGGTGAGATTTTTGCTTGGGTTTGACAGATGAAAGTTATTAGATAATGTGGTTTACATTGGCTTTGCATAATACACCACATGAAAGTCTTACCTGAAAGATCAAGTATCTTATTGCAGTAAAAAAAAAATCTTTGGATTTTCTGCATAACTTACAATGTTTTTTGTATAAAACAACTGCCCATTTAATCAGTCTATTTCACATGTATAAAGTAGTACATATATAATAATATCTCTATGTATATGTATATAATATCTCTAAAATGAGGTAGGAGCTTCTTGTCAAAAAAATACTGCAGTGCTCCTTAAATCAGATTTCCAGGTTTAGAAAATCCCGGAACCCAGGCCTATTAGTTTTTAAAACTCAAATTGTTATTTACTCACTAGAGCTGAATGGATATTTTTAATTTCAAATTCACCAGTTTCACCAAATTTCTCAAAGTACTTCGATTTGTGTCGAATGAATTCACGCAAAATGCATAATTAAAATAATGTACACATGACTTCAACCTATCTCTCTAAATGAAAGCAGATGGTAACCAGAAATAACCAACAGCATATTTCATGACACACTGCAGTATCAGACATTTTATGCTAATTAAATTGGGAAGCAGATGTATGCTTTGCTGTTGTTTATAGACTGGTGGTACAAATGGAAGAAGCCGTGGCATTTTCACATGGTTGGGTGTTATGATCTAGTGGCCTAGGAGCAGCATGTGACGTACTCTGGAGAAGGTGGTACCTGTACTGACCGCAGACCCTGAACTAGCACCGCAACTAGAAGTAGCCGTGGGATGTACCTAACACTCCCTAGACACCTCGACACCGCCTAAGGACTAACTTCCCCTAAAGATAGAAACGGGAAAACTATCTTGCCTCAGAGAAAATCCCCAAAGGATAGACAGCCCCCCACAAATATTGACTGTGAGAGGAGAGGGAAATGACATACGCAGACTGAAATCAGTATTAGCAAAGGAGACCTTTCTAGCTAAAAAGAAAGAATAGGACAGAGTACTATGCGGTCAGTATTAAAACACTAGAAAATATCCACCACAGAAAATACAAATCTCCACATCTGACTAAAGACATGGAGGGTATATCTGCATCTCCAGAGATACAACTTGGCTGCAAAAAATCCTTACACAGACCAAGCTGGACAAGACAAAACATGAAAATGCACAGAACTATAAGGCCCACAGCATGTGGACAGCAAAAACAAAGCCAGCACTTATCTTTGATGAAAAGAACAGCAAAACAGGAGAGACCAGTCAGGGATGTGAATCCTCCAAAAACAATGGACAACTGGCACTGACTAAAGGATCAAGCAAGACTAAATAGCCCAGTCCAAATTGCAATAAGTGGACACACCTGATAAATGCTGCGATCCAAAGACAGCAGCACTACCACTCATAACCACCGGAGGGAACCCAAGAGCAGAATTCACAACAGTTGGGTGCATTAATTAATAATCTGTTTTGAAAGTATAGCTTTTTATAAAGAACTTTTTAATTTTCTAAATGAAGGTGTAATAGATTCTCCACAAGTCATCCAAAAACTATCCTTTAATTAGGGTTATAAAATAGGTGTATAGTACGGTTTTGAATTTAAAAAGGTAATGGCCTCTCAACTGCAAGTGAAAAAAATCCATTTTTTGAGGTCTGCAACTGGTTTGCTAAGCTCGAAATTATTAGACAATCAAAGAGGCTTTTTATCAAGCTGTCCAAACATTATTCCCTTTTATGTTTCCCAACATTAGTAGTACTGTCAAGCACTAAAAAACACAGTAGGCAGCCAGTAGATGTATGACAAGTGTGACTGTGCAGAGGCTGTAGCAGGAGCAGCACGATAGAGAGTTAACACGGAGCAGGCAAGGAGATGCTTGACCAGTAGCAGCAGCCCCAGCAGCAGTCTAGCACTATGAAAGGGAAGAAAAACATGAAAATAGATTTTCCAGCATGAGTGGTACTCTCTTGCACTATAAAACACAGTCGACAGCCAGAATGTGTGTGACTAGCATGGTTGTGCAGTTGCTGTGGCACGGGCAGTGGAAGCCCAGATTTTCAGCATATAAATCCTTTGTGCTAATTGTGTGGTTTCACCATGGAAGTCCAGTCCAGATTTCACCATGGAAAATCCTTTTGATAGTGGGGGCATCCCACATAAGTGGGAAAAAACAAGGTCGTGGTGGAAAGTGGAATAGGCGTCGTGTTCGACGTGTACTTGGGGTAGGTGGTAATGTTCCTGAAAGCTTTACAGAACAAACACTGGCTCATCCTATCCAAAGATAACTGACAATATCTGTTACTGGATGGGCTACTCGACTCTCTTTCTTTGGCAGCCAGACAGCAGTACGCCTTTCAGATAATTTTTTGAAATGTGGAGACTCCAAGTTGGGTGTCCGTCTGGTGGGTTGCCTGTAGTGGAAGGGGTGTCAAAGCTCCATTACACTATTTCATCTCTGGGAAAATTGACCCACTTTAGTGGTGTGTGCCAATAATTTTTTTAAATGTTGAGACTACAAGTTGCGTGTATATCTGGTTGGTTGCCTGTAGTGGAAAGAGACTGAGAGCACCAGGTCTACACCTGTCGATCATCCACTTTTTACTGATTTTTTAGTAAGCTGGAAATTCAGGGCCAGGCCCTGTCCCATCCATCCATGCTGCACCAATATAGAATTTCTACTGTGGGTCAATTGAGGCCACTTTTTCTGGTGTCTGCCCCTAATTTTTGGAAACGTTTTGACTCCAAGTTGGCTTTCATTCATGTGCGTTGCCTTAATTTGGCAGGGCTCTCAGCACAGCAGGCCTGCATCGGTCCCTCATCTACCTCTTAGTTTCAACTTAAGTTCAAAGCTGTAAATGCTGGTTTAGACCTTGTCTCATACATGGCCCATGCCTGACTGC
This sequence comes from Ranitomeya imitator, assembly GCF_032444005.1. Lineage (NCBI taxonomy): Eukaryota > Metazoa > Chordata > Amphibia > Anura > Dendrobatidae > Ranitomeya > Ranitomeya imitator. Next base: position 499,705,146 of record NC_091286.1, read on the forward strand.
TAAAAATAGTAGTCTATGAAGGTGATATTTATGCCACCTGTGTGGCTAAGCAGAAAAGCAGTTTGAGCTGTTGCATGATGTATCAGGGCTTCCAGCACAGCAGGTCTAAATCAGTCACTCTCCCACCTCTTAATTTCAAAACTGTAAATGCTGGTCCTGACTCTGTCTCATGCATGGCCCATACCTGATTGCTGCGCCATTATAAAATGTCTACTGTAAGTCAATTGATGACACTTTTCCTGGTGTCTGACACTAATTTTTGGAAATATTTGGACTCCGACTTATGTCTCCATCATGTGCGTTGCCTGTAGCAGTATGGCTCCCAGACCGGCAGGCCTGCACTTACCTTCAGTCAACTATCTGTGTTACTATCCTTGAATGTTTCTAACAATAGTAGTCTATGAAGATAATATTTGTGCCACATGAGTGTGGCTCAGCAGAAAAGAAGTTTGAGCTGTTGCAGGGTTCCCAGCACTGCAGGACTAGTCCTGGTGTCTGACCCTAATTTGCGGAAATGTTTTGTCTACAAGTTGGGTCTCCTTCATGTATGGTGCCTGAATTTGTCAGGAGTCTCAGAGCACCAGGCCTACACCGGTCACTCATCCACCATTTACTGATCAATGTGTAACCCCTTAACGACTGCCGATATGCCTTTTAACGTTTAACGGCGGCAGTTAAGGGTACTTAAACCACAGCGCTGTTAATTAAAAGTGAATAGCGCCCCCAGAGTCGGATTTTCTCTGGGGTCTCAGTTTCCGGGGGAATCCGAGACCCCAGAGAACATGATTTGTGGGTTTTTTTTACGACCCCCGGGTTGCAATCGCCGGTAATTAACCGTTTACCGGCGGTCGCAAAAAAAAAAAAAAAAAGGGATTTCCCATTTAATTTTTTTGTCCTCCAATGTGATCACACATCAGATGACAGAGAAATGGGGTCCCCGATAGCCCCCCGATACTCACCTGTCTCCTTTGGTGCTCCTCGTGGCTCCTGATGGGCGCCGCCATCTTGTTCCGGCCAAAAAATGTCAGGCAGTGCACCCACCGGCCGGCACCGGAAAATCTTTGGGGTCTCAGCTGCCAGGGGTAGCCGAGACCCCAAAAAACATGATCGGGGTCAGTTTTTACCGACCCCTGTTGTGCGATCGCCAGTAATTAACTGTTTACCGCATGCTCAGTGCGCCCGCCATTATCTGCCGACCGGCAGCTGGAGGAGTTGTTGCTAAATTTAGGGTTAGGGTTGGGGCTAAATTTAGGGTGAGGGTTAGAGTTGGGGCTAAATTTAGGGTTAGGGTTAGGGTTGGGGCTAAATTTAGGGTTAGGGTTGGGGCTAAATGTAGGGTTAGGGTTAGGGTTGGGGCTAAATTTAGGGTTAGGGTTGGGGCTAAATTTAGGGTTAGGGTTGGGGCTAAATTTAGGGTTAGGGTTGGGGCTAAATTTAGGGTTAGGGTTGGGGCTAAATTTAGGGTTAGGGTTGGGGCTTAATTTAGGGTTAGGGTTGGGGCTAAATTTAGGGTTAGGGCTAGGGTTAGGCTTCTTTCACACTTGTGTCGGTACGGGGCCGCCGTACCGACGCACATTGTGAAAATTGTGCGCAACGTGGGCAGGGTATGCAGTTTTTCAATGCATCCACTGCCCAGTCTATATCCTGGGGAGGAGGGGTAAGAGTTACGGCCACGCATGCGTGGTTGGAAATGGCGGACGCGACGTACAAATAAACGTTACATTGAACATTTTTTGTGATGACGGTCCGCCAAAACACAACGGATCCAGTGCACGACTGACGCGACGTGTGGCCATCCGTCGGTAATACAAGTCTATGGGCAAAAAATGCATCCTGCCGGCACATTTGCAGGATCCGTTTTTTGTCCAAAACGACGGATTGCGATGGATGCCACATGACGCAAGTGTGAAAGTAGCCTTGGGGCTAGGGTTAGGGTTGGGGCTAAAGTTAGGGCTAGGGTTAGGGTTGGGCTAGGGTTAGGGTTGGGGCTAAAGTTAGGGCTAGGGTTAGGATTGGGGCTAAATTTAGGGTTAGGGTTGGGGCTAAAGTTAGGGCTAGGGTTGCAGCCAAAGTTAGGGTTAGAGTTGGAATTAGGGTTAGGGTTTGGATTAGTGTTGGAATTAGGGTTAGGGTTGGCATTAGGGTTACGCTTGGGATTAGGGTTAGGTTTGGGATTAGAGTTAAGGTTAGGGTTGGGATTAGGGTTAGGGGTGTATTGGCATTAGGGTTAGGTTTGAGGTTAGGGTTGAGATTAGGATTAGGGGTGTGTTGGATTTAGGGTTTTGATTAGGGTTTTGGTTAGGGTTGAGATTAGGGTTGCTTTGGGGTTAGGGGTTTGATTTTTTATTTTCACGGCTCTACGTTATTGATCCTGTTGTCTCATCCAATTCCCGCCGTCGTCATGGCCCTTTTCCTGATTAGTTCATATCGACACATCGGCCATATTTCTCCAGCAAACCTACACCTTACCAACATCAATTGTAGGAAAGAGGGTGTTCCAATGCCACGGACAATCTTCTAGCTTATACAGGTCTCCTCCACACTAAAAATATATTTTTTTATGATAATAGCGTGATACAGAAGGGGAGGTCTCTGTTTGAAATTGTTTTGAGCATCTAGTCTATGTTATACAGGCTCTATCGACAGGCCCCAAAAATTTTTATGTTACTAATGTAATACAGTAGGGAACATCTCACATTCAAATTGTTTCGAACATGTCGTCAATGTTATACAGACCTCACCCACACAAAAAAATCTGTTACTAATGAAACTTTGAAATTTTTTGGAGCAGATCTTCTTTGACATACAGGCCTCAACCACACTGAAAAAAATTATTTCTTCTGTGAGTAAAGTGATTCATCTCACCATATTTCACCTTCTAAGTTTGTGCTGCTGAAATTCAGCTGTGTGCAGAGGTTGTGCAGAGAAAAAAATCTAATTTTTAGTTGCTAATAGTGTGCTCCTAGCGCACTATCTGAGCAACATTAGGCTTGTTGTTTGAGGTGTATGTGGGGTAGGTTTTAATGTTTCTGAAAGCACTAGTGAACCACTATCGTGACGTCCTATCCAAAGACAACTGACAACTTCTGTTACTGCATGTTGTAGTTTTTAGTGTGCTGTATTGTTCTCACGTAATTGCAGTCTCTGATATGTTTAGTGGGGTTCATGTGCCTGCTGTTGCTGCTGCTGATGCTGCTGCTCCTGGAGATGTTAACACTAATTTGTGGAAATGCGAAAAGTCCTGCTTGGGTGTCCATCTGCTGGGTTGGTGTAGTGGAAGACCTGTAGGTCCCTATAAAAATATTTCTACTCTGATAAAATTGATGCCACTTTGTTGGTGTCTGCCACAATTTTTTTTTAAATATGTAGATTACTCGTTGGGTCTCTTCATGTTTGTTGCCTGTAGTAGTAGGACTCTGACACCGGCAGTCCTCCACTGTATTTGAGTTAACTACCCATGTTATTATCCTTACATTTTCCTGACTATAGTAATCTACGAAACTGATATATCTGCCACCTGAGTGTGGCTGAGCATCACTTTCAATTTGTGGGGGTTTCATAACTTATATAGCGCCAATAATTCAACATTCACTTGCAAACTGTGCGCCTCACTGCTGTGTTGGGGAAAACCACTGTCAAGATTGTCTTCCGGCATGTTTTGACAACGCAGCATGGGGGGGAAGCAGCTGGCAAAATTTACTTTTGTATTGTGGCTAGATCACACTGGCAACCCACTAGTAAGCACTATTTGGAATCATAACTATACGGGTAGCAATCATGTTGCAGATAGTGCTGCAAGAAGGCGCTCATGGGTAGGTCTCTTTCATGAGGTCCAACTCCACAGTGTGTTGGTGGCGGGATAACACTCAAGTCTTCTTTCTCCATCCCCTCCTGACAACCAAGGACAACATAGAGGGAATCATTATCATTTTCATCTCCTAACTGTTGCACATCCATTACTTCTTCTTTCTCATCCTTTTCATGGTCCTTCTCCATTTGTTCCTCCCATGGCAAATGTCTGTGAGATGACAGACCTGAACTTACAGATATTGCTAACCCTAAAAATATCCTCCTCTGCTTCCTCCTCTTCCCACAGAACTACCACCACCACCACCTCCTCACCCACATTATTTAAAGTGTGCTCCAGCATGTAAATGACAGTAATAGGGATACTGATGACAGCATCATCACAGCTAACCATCTTTGCAGCTATTAAGAAAACATGCAGAAGGGTGCAGAGGTCCTTCACCTGTATCCACCTGTATGCTTGCTTGTCCAGGTATCATTGTTGAAATGCACCCTGACAGACACAGAATTTTTCAGGGAACGGGTGATGTTGTCTGCAACTTGTTGCTGTAGCGAAGGCACATCTTTCTTAGAGAATTAATGGTGACTGGGCAATTGGTACTGGGGGGACTGCGATGGCTATCAGCTTACAGAAACCATCTGCATCCATAAGGTGGAAAGACTGCATTTCCGTGGCCAACAGATTGGAGTGGCCATGCAATAATCAAAGAGATCAGAGGCCATGAGTCATACAGAAACAAGCGCTGTGATCTTTGTGGCGAATAGCTTTCAGCTGACCCCTATCGTCCAGACAATGACACAATTGGACGATGACTCAACCGAGGAGGCTGCAGGCTTTTCACAATAATTAGTTCTCAGAAAAGTAATAGTGAACGTACTGCTTATCCACATCCAGATTAGAACACATGGGATATGTGTGTATCCCGCTGTATGATCACTGCTAACTCCAGGATAACCCTACAATCCTCGCTGCCAACAATAATCCTGTTTTTAACCCAATAAATAAATACAGGCCGATTGGATGCCATTATTCTTTTAAGGTTCATACCATAAGGATGTTCGATCCCCTCTCCCTCAGAATAGTAGTCATATACTGGCCCCCAGGCTCACTCACCCACTTCCTTGACCACTTTTATGCTTTGCTGCCACACTCCATGTCCTCAGAATTGCCAACCCTTATCCTGGGAGACTTCAACAGCCCCACCTCCCCAACTGCATCTCAGCTTCTATCTCTAGCCAATTCTTGTGGTCTCTCATAACTTTCAAACTCTGAGACACACAAAGACCGTAACACCCCTGATCTGGACTTTGTCCAGCTCAGTTCAATCTCCTACCTAGATGGCTCACATCTTACCCTTTGCTCCCCATGAAATTAGGAGCATGACCACTTAGACATTTTCAGGTGCTCCTTTAAAGCATATCTGTTTAGGGCGGCCTATCACGTTCCCTAATCAAAGTCCTTTATATATATGTGTATATATATATTATTCTCTTTTTTTCTCTGAACATAATTCGCCATCAAACTAAACCGTACCCAAAAGGCTCATGCAGTCTTTATCTACCCCCCATTTCCTCAAGATGGTTGTACCATCAATGTAAATAGGCACCTGTAATTTGTGTAACCTCCAACTCATTGTAGATTGTAAGCTCTGAAGAGCAGGGTAGTCATTATTTGTGCTTTAATTGTTTTATTATCTTAAACTTGGTAACTTTTGACTGTTTTATATGAACTGCTAACTTGTAAAGATGTGTCAAATGTGTATACGATATATAAATAAAGGTTATTATTATTATTAGATTGAAGATGGTGAAGTTCAAGCTGTTAGCTTTGCCATGTGTAGGAGTAAAGAATCTTTCACCTGAGCACAATGGCACAAACAAGGGTTTGCTGTTGTGCTGACACAGGGTGGAGTAGGGTGAACATGACAAGCTACTAAACTGGGAGAGAGATGCAGGCGGAGATGTTACGGTGGATTAAGAAAGATGGGGTGTGCTTGGTATGTGTTAGATCAGTCAAAAACAGCAGGCATGTCTATTCCATAACAGCTGACAGGCTCTCAGTCATCCCAACTGTAAGGGGTAAAAAAGTGGAGGTTCTTTGGCCAAAGACCTGTGTGACTACACTTGCCATAGAGAGGGACAAGGAAGAATCAGACGATGCGGTTAATGGAGTGGACGGTGGTTGGTGAGGCCCACTAGTCTGCATTTTAGCACAGTGACATTCACAGATTAACACATGTTGATCAAGAATGTGCCAGTTGATACATGTAGTACTGAAATTATTTCATTGTTTTACTCTACTAGGTCTATTTTTAAAAAATTGACAGCTAACGTGATTTTTTAAAATTTTTGCCAGTCGGAAAAAGAGTCCCAAGCTAAGCAACTGCAGAACCACAAACACTGCTGTCCACTGCCAAAGTTAGGGCTCAGGATGCATTGGTTGTCATGGTAACTCCTTGTTTATGTAACCTCCTTGTCTTCCTCCTCCTCCTCCTCCTCCTCTGCTAAGCTACTCAATTGCATACCTCTGGGTTTACACCAAGTGTGATCTCCTACCTCATCGTCATCCTCTCTGTTCTCACACTTCTCGCCCTGAGAGTCAAACTCCCCATCCTGCCTTGACAGCACAGTATAGTCTGCGTGCACCTCAAGTAACAGAGTCTCATCACGAATGGATCATCTTCACTCAACGGGGGTTAACGGGGGTCTGTTGACGAGGGTTTGGTTTATGCTTGGACTCAACTTCGTCATGCCATGGATCAAACTGGGAAAAAATTTGGCCATTGATGCAGATGATTTCGTCCTCTTGACTCTGTGAATCTTTACAGTACACTTCACTCCTCTCTAGTATCTGGTACCTGATGTTGATTTTTGGGTCTGCACTTTTCGGAACATCAATGCATTAATATACTCTACACACTTCTTCAGGTTTCAGCCTTACACAGAATAATAATATGAGAATTGAAACATGTTTTATATATATGTCGCTAGTTTGAAAATATTACTCACAGATCCCTGTATAAAGGGAAATTCTACATAATACCTCTGTTAACAAACGCCATATACTGCTCATATACATGGCACTCCAGTAGGTGGGCGTAATGACTGTGAACAAAGTCTGTGTCTCAAGGTGAAACCACTGGCCCTTCCCCTGTGTTAGTGTTACGGCCTTCTCCATCTGCTGTCCAGGAAGCAGACGCTGATGCCTCCTGCCCACAACCTGCAGTTGCACAGACACAACAGTCATCAACCATGTCCAGTTCGTTGTCGCAGCATTCAGTTGTCCTTTGTCAGCATATACAGTATCAAATATTAGTAGTAAAGCCGCACCCTATAATGGCAACGTCTCTATGGACAGCAGAGTGCATGTCCTCACCAGGGGATCCATCCCAGTAGATAAATTCAAAAGCGCATGAAGAGAAGGACAGCACCACAGCAATTGTGAAAAAAAAAGCTCCCGTATTTATTCTGCCATCTGCAACGTTTCGGTCCGTGGACCTTGCTTGAAAAAGGTCCACGGACCGAAACGTTGCAGATGGCAGAATAAATACGGGAGCTGTTTTTTCACAATTGCTGTGGTGCTGTCCTTCTCTTCATGCGCTTTTGAGCATATACAGTATGTCTGTTCACAAATTGTTAGTTAGATAGGGCAAACATATTCGTTATCACTTTACACTGTCCGGTGCTGGGCAAAGACCATTGCTGGCTTTTCCAGGCTCCTAAATGAGACTGTCTCTTTATTAAACCATTGCTTCCCTTAAATTTTCTAAATTTGGGTCTTAAAAAAATGGAGGTGGGGTATATCCCAGTATCTGTAAATTTTAAGCACATCTAAGAGATTGGGTTAATAGGCTCCACAGACCTATTCAGGCCGCCGCCTTACACATATTGGAACATGTTCATTGCCACGCTAAGACGTTTACCTGAGCTTTCTAGCACTGCCTGTCACCTAAGTAATACACAGAACTTGTCACTCTCTGGGACATAACCTGTAATTACTCCATTGTTGCTCAAAACCATGCAAAAGGATGGACCTGGTGGTGGAAGCAGGAGAAGCCCAACAATCAAACGGGCATGTTTTAGCTGGCATTGTAAAGTGATGGGGAATATGTATTCCACTATCTAGCTAACAATTTGGAATGAGTGAGGGACCTCCCAAATTTACGAGTGAGAGTTCTCCAAAATGTAAGATACAGGGCCACCTGATGGCCCTTCCCATACCCAGGTTTCATGGCACCTGCTGGCCCTATGAAAATGTCAAGCGAGGGCTGCATAATGACATGGCGGTGGACGTAGTGGTGGTCGCGGGTGAAGCCAAAAATTCAAAGGGGCATGTCTTAGCTGGCATTGCAAAGTGATGGGGAATATGTATTCCACTATCTAGCTAACAATTTGGAATGAAGGAGGGACCTCCCAAATATAGGAGTGAGAGCCCTCACAAATGTTAAAGGAAAAAAATTTAACTAAAACGCTCTGTGTGAACATATGCTAAAGGAAATGTATAATTTTTTTCATTTTTTTTTCATTTTTATGCATTATATACATCAGTGTTCCCCAACTCCGGTCCTCAAGAGCCACCAACAGATCATGTTTTCAGGATTTCCTTAGTGTTGCACAGGTGATAATTGCATCACCTTCACAGACAATAATTCTATCACCTGTGCAATACTAAGGAAATCCTGAAAACATGACCTGTTGGTGGCTCTTGAGGACTGGAGTTGGGGACCACTGATATACATCCATAAAACCAGCGCAATAGTTGGACAACATTATTCCCAGATACCATATGTGAGTCAGAAAGGCATACAGGCATCTTCTCTGTGCTGTTCCCATTTACTTTTAGCTCTTTCCCATAAATATCAGCTTTTTTATCAGGCCCCCAGACCTGTTTCTTGGGTCCAGCAGAAAAATATTCGGCTTTCCCGTTGACTTGCATTGAGTTTGTTATTCGGTATGAAAACAAGGATTTTTTTAATTATTTGTGCCGATTTTCCCGAATCCGAATATTTCACTATTTGCTCATCACTAGATATGATGACATATTCAATATGATAACTAGTGTTGAGCGATACCTTCCAAAATCAGGAAATATCGGATCGGATTGGATCGGACCGATACCCAAAAAATATCAGATATTGCCGATTCCAATACCGGAAACCAATGCAAGTCAATGGGACACAAATATTGGAATGAAAATAAACCCTTTCTTTCCTTGTAGGTTAAAAAAGATCTGCGGTTTTGCTGTGAGAAACTGTGGGGGTCTGTGCCAGGCTGTGGGGGGTCTGCGGCGGGTTGTGGGGGGTCTGCAGCGGGCTGTGGGGGGGTTTATGTGCAAGGCTGTCAGGGTGTCTGCGGCAGGCTGTGGGGGGTCTGCGGTGGGCTGTGGGGGGGTCTGTGCCAGGCTGTGGGGGGTCTGTTCCGGGCTGTCGGGGGTATGCGGCGGGCTGTGGGGGGGGGTAGTGCTGGGCTGCCACGGGTCTGTGCCGGGGTGTGTGGGGTCTGTGATGCACTGCAGGAGCAATTGTCTCCTTTCAGTGTGTCACTGGAAGTCCTATAGAGCAGTGACATCCCTCAATGTCACTGTTCTATAGGGGAGATTGTCGTGGGACACTCATTATTAATTGGACTGCGTCGGACAGGGAGTATACGGTTTATTGTTTTACATTTTTTGCAGGCGCTGAAGTATGGTAAATATGGTTAAATTAAAAATAATAAAATACTTTTTTCTGGCTGTGTTCTTTATTTTGTTTTTAACTCTTTCACTACTCTAGGATCAATAATGGATAGGCGTCTTATTAACACCTCTCCATTATTAACATGGCTTAATGTCACCTTACAATAGCAAGATGACATTTACCCCTTATTGCCCCATATCCCACCGCTACTCGGGAGTGGGAAGAGAGGGGCTAAGTGCCAGAATTGGTGCATCTTACAGACGTGCCATTTCTGAGGCTGCTGCGGGCTGGTATTTGTAGCCGGGGTGGGGGGCCAACATCCATGGCCCCGCTCTAGGCTATGAATATCAGCCCGCAGCTGTCTGCGTAGCCTTTCTGGCTATAAAATATAGGGGGACCCCACATCATTTTTTGGGGGGTTCGCCTATTTTAATAGCCAGTAAAGGCTATGCAGACTGCTGCGGGCTGATATTCATAGCCTGGGACTGACCATGAGTATTACCCCCTTCCCAGGCTACAAATATTGGCTCCTGGCCGTCGGCTTTCCCCCTCTGGTGCAGAAAATTGCGCGGGAGCCCACACCATTTTTTTCCCCATTTTTTTCTTTGCGTTGATTAATCAACATCGGCTTATCTATGGATATATCTATCTATAGATATATCTATAGATACATAGATGTTTCTATCCATATATCTATCTGGCTAATTTCACACATCAGGTTTTTTCTGCTGGCTGGATCCATTTTTTCTCATAGAGTTGTATTAGCGCCGGATTGCGCCTGATGGCCACACGTTTCATCCGTTTTTTGCTGGATCCCTCAAAAAAGCTGTTTCTGTCAGACGGAAAACACATACAAAGGAATGGTTTTTCTGTACGGCGAAAAAAAATGCACAGTGACGGATCCAGCGAAAAACATATGAAACTGAGATGTGAAAAGATGATTTTGGCCTCCGAATCCGTTTTTTCATGCATGTTTCCATTCAAATCATGCACATTTTCCGTTTATTTATTTATTTCCAAAAACGGCATCAAAACCTTGCAAAAACTGCACCAAAAACTGCATCAAAATTGCATAAAAAATGCATGAAAAACTGCACCAAAAACACATTAAAAATGCATCAAAAACTGCATCAAAAACACATAAAAAACTGCACCAAAAACCGCTCCAAAAACCACATAAAAAAACGCACCAAAAACTGCATCAAAACTGCACCAAAAACCGCATCAAAAACCTCACCAAAAACTGCATCAAAAACTGTACCAAAACTGCACCAAAAACCGCATCAAAAACTGCACCAAAAACTGCATCAAAACTGCACCAAAAACCGCACCAAAAACTGCACCAAAAACTGCATAAGGCCATGTTCACACTTTGCGGTTTTTACCGTGGAACCGCGGAGATTTTGCGGCTGAGGGTCTGCTGCAGTTTCCATTGCGTTTACAGTAACCTGTAAACCCTATGGAAACCGCAAATCGCTGTGCACATGCTGCGGGAAAAACCGCGCGGGAATGCAGCGGTTTACAACCCGCAGCATGTCACTTCTTTGTGCAGAATCGCGGCGGTTCTGCACCCATAGAAATGCATTGATCCGCTTACTTTCCGCATGGGGCTGTGCCCACCATGCGGGAAGTAAGCGGATAATGTGCGGTTGCTACCCGGGGTGGAGGAGAGGAGACTCTCCTCCAGGCCCTGGGAACCATATTTGTGTAAAAAAAAAAAAGAATTAAAATAAAAAATAATGCTATACTCACCTCTCAGCGCTGCATGCGGCCGTCCGGTCTCAGGTTTGCTATGCGACCAGGACCTGCGGTGACGTCGCGGTCACATGACCGTGACATCACGAAGGTCCTTCTCGCACAGCATCTTTGGAACCGGACCGCCGCCTGCAGCGCCGAGGAGATCGGGACGTCAGAGGGTGAGTATATCATTATTTTATTATTTTTAACATTACTATTGATGCTGCATATTGCTGCATATGCGGCATCAATAGTAGGAGTAAATCCCGCAGCGAAACCCGCAACACAAACCGAGATAAATCTGCAGGGATAACCGCAGCAGGTTTGCCCTGCAGATTTATCAAATCCGCTGCGGGAGAACCCGCAAGGACCGATGCTACGTGTGAACATAACCTAAAACTGCACCAAAAACGGCATCAAAAACTGCACTCGGTTTTTAATGCGGATTCTGCTGCGGTTTTCCATCTGCAGTTTTCTATTGGAGCAGATGGAAAACCACTGCGGATTCCGCACAAAGAATTGACATGCTGCGGAAAATAAACCGCTGCATTTCCGCGCGGCTTTTTCCGCAGCATGGGCACAGCGTTTTTGGTTTCCCATAAGTTTACACTGTACTGTAAACTCATGAGAAACAGCTGCGGATCCGCAGCAAAATCTGCAACGTGTGCACATAGCCTTAGGAATTTCTGGTGCGGATTCTGCGTCTCTTGTCGCATTTTTGTGCAGATCCGCAGTGTAGTTTGTGTGTTTTTGCTGCGTTTTTTGTGGATTTGCTGCAAATTTTACCCCTGTGGTTTTCTATGATGGAATGGGTACAAAAACGCTGCAGATTCACAGAAAAGAAGTGACATGCTACTTCTTTTAAACCGCAGCGTTTCCGCAGCGGATTTTCCACAAAGTGTGTACAGCATTTTTTTTTCTCATTGATTTACATTGTACTGTAAATCAATTGTGGATCTGCAGCGTTTCTGCACCTCAAAAAACGCTGCAGATCCGCAGAGAATCTGCAACATGTGCACATACCCTTAATGCGTTTTTATATGCAGTTTTTGATGCATTTTTGGTGCAATTTTATTGCAGTTTTTGGTGCAGTTAAGATGCAGTTTTGATGCAGTGTTGGTGTGGTTTTGGTGCAGATTTTGGTGCGGTTTTGGTGCAGTTTTTATTGCGTTTTTGATGCAGTTTTTGGTGCAGTTTTGATGCAGTTTGTGCTGCATTTTTTATGCAGTTTTGATGCAGTTTTTTAATGCGTTTTTGATGCAGTTTTTATGCATTTTTGATGCAGTTTTGGAGCAGTTTTATTACAGTTTTTGGTGCCGTTTTTGCATAGTTTTTATGCAGTTTTTGGAAATAAATAAACAGAAAATGCACATGATTTGAATGGAAACATGCATGAAAAAACGGATTCGGAGACCGGATTCATCATTTCACATCTCAGTTTCATATGTTTTTCGCTGGATCCGTCGCTGTGCGTTTTTTCGCCGGACAGAAAAACCATTCCTCTGTATGTGTTTTCCATCTGGCGGAAACAGGTTTTTTGACGGATCTGGCAAAAAACGGATGAACGTGTGGCCATCAGGTGCAATCCGGCGCTAATACAACTCTATGAGAAAAAACGGATCTAGCTAAAAAAAAACGGATCGTTATTTTTCAAAACTTGCCGGATTGTGCCCGACGGCAAAAACCTGATGTGTGAAATTAGCCAGATAGATATATGGATAGAAACATTTATGTATCTATAGATATATCTATAGATAGATATATCCATAGATAGGCCGCTGTTGATTAATGAACATAAAGAAAAAATGGGAAAAAATGGCGTGGGCTCCAGTGCTATTTTCTGTATCAGAGGGGGAAAACTGACGGCCAAGGGCCAATATTTGTAGCCTGGGAAGGGGTTAATATCCATGGCCCCTCCCAGGCTATGAATATTAGCCCGCAGCTGTCTGCATAGCCTTTACTGGCTACTAAAATAGGGGGACCCCCCCCAAAAAATGATGTGGGGTCCCCCTATATTTTATAGCCAGAAAGGCTACACAGACAGCTGCGGGCTGATTTTCATAGCCTAGAAAGGGGCCATGGATATTGGCCCCCCACCCCGGCTACAAATACCAGCCCGCAGCCGCCCCAGAAATGGCACATCTGTAAGATGCACCAATTCTGGCACTTAGCCCTTCTCTTTCCACTCCAGAGTACCGGTGGGATATGGAGTAATAAGGGGTTAATGTCATCTTGCTATTGTAAGGTGACATTAAGCCGGGTTAATAATGGAGAGGCGTCAATAAGACGCCTATCCATTATTAATCCTAGAGTAGTGAAAGAGTTAAAAACAAAATAAAGACACAGCCAGAAAAAGTATTTTATTATTCTTAATTTAACCATACTTACCATACTTCAGCGCCTGCAAAAAATGTAAAATAATAAACCGTATACTACCTGTCCGCCGTAGTCCAATTAATAATGAGTGTTCCACGACGATCTCCCCTATAGAACAGTGACATCGAGTGATGTCACTGCTCTATAGGACCTCCATTGACACACTGACAGAAGACAATGGCTTCTGCAGTGCATCACTGAGAGGTTACTGTAGTTCACTGGTCTCACTTTATTGCAATTGCTGTGAGGGAACTTTCTCACACAGCAGTGCCAAAAGTGAGACTAGAGTATATTTTTTACTGTGGCGGAGGAATACAGTGCGGAAGAATACCTCCCTCCCGTCATTGTATTCCTGGAACCGCTAGAGAGCGGTCAAATCAGCTGATGCTGCTGCTCTCCAAGGGAGATCGTCGTGGGACACTCATGGATTTCTGCAGATCAGGGAGTATATTGTTTGTTTGTTATCTTAATATTTTTTACAGATGACACTGGCTTCGGGGATCAAAGTGACAAGTGATGGTGAGTATGTACTCTATGTTATATGTACTGTATGTCTATATGTATGTAATGTATGTATGTTGTATGTATCTACTATGTATGTAGTATGTATGTTGTATGTATGTCGTATGTATGTCGTATGTATGTTGTATATATGTAGTATGTACAGTATGTTGTATGTAGTATGTATGTATGTATGTATGTAGTATGTTGTATGTATGTATGTATGTAGCATGTCGTATGTATGTTGTATATATGTAGTATGTTGTATGCATGTTGTATGTATGTAGTGTGTTGCATGTATGTATGTATGTAGTATGTATGTTGTATGCATGTAGTATGTATGCAGTATGTATGTTGTATGTATGTAGTATGTATGTTTTTGTTTTTTCTACATTCAACACATTAGCCGGATGATGGGACTACTACTGTCCCATCATTGGCTAATGTGTCAATCACTGTCATTGTAGCAGGCATAGCCCGATGGGACTTGTAGTCCCATCGGACGATGCCTACACACACACACAAAGACCCCCGAGAGGCCCCTTTCGCTGTGGAGTATTTGGAGGCATGTGATGGAGCATTGTCCTGCATGAAAATCATGTTTTTCTTGAACGATACCGACTTCTTCCTGTACCACTACTTGAAGGAGTTGTCTTCCAGAAACTGGCAGTAGGCCTGGGAGTTGAGCTTCACTCCATCCTCAACCCGAAAAGGCCCCACAAGTTCATCTTTGGTGATACCAGCCCAAACCAGTAGCCCACCTCCACCTTGCTGGCGTCTGAGTCGGAGTGGTGCTCTCTGCCCTTTACTGATCCAGCCTCCGGCCCATCCATCTGGCCCATCAAGAGTCAATTTAATTTCATCAGTCCATAAAACCTTTGAAAAGTCAGTCTTAAGATATTTCGTGGCTCAGTCTTAACATTTTATCTTATGTTTCCTGTTCAAAGGTGGTCGTTTTTCAGCCTTTTTACCTTGGCCATGTCTCTGAGCATCACACACATTGTGCTTTTTGTTACTCCAGCAACATTGCAGCTCTGAAATATGGCAAAACTGTTGGCTATTTGCCATGAAACACTTGAATGTTCAGTGATCACGCCTCAAAAGTTTGGCAATTTGAAGACTGCTGCATCCCTCTGCAAGACATCTCACAATTTTGGACTTTTCAGAGGCCGTCAAATCTCTCTTCTGACCTATTTTGCCAAAGGAAAGGAAGTTGCCTAATAATTCTGCACAGTAATATTTACCTGCACAAACAGATATCCTCCTAAGATAGCCAGATCTAAAACAAACCCACTCTGGCTTCCAAAAATATTAAGCTTTGATATTTGAGTCTTTTGGGTTGATTGAGAACATAGTTGTTGATCAATAATAAAAATAATCCTCTAAAATACAACTTGCCTAATAATTCTGCACACAGTGTAATGCTTCTTAAATGCCCACTTAATGTTTAATAACGTCCCTTGAGTCCCCTAATACACCGCTCCTCTATGCACAGTATAGTAGGCACACAGTTCCCTTATATACAGAATGATGTCTTCACAGCTCCCTTATACAGAGTTTGATGTCCCCATGGTTCACCTACATACATATGGTGGTCCACAGCTCACCTATGCACAATGAAATGCCCCTATAACTTCCCTATACACCATGTTTCCCTGCTCTACCACAGAGATAAACTCATGGGTGCACAAGATTTTTTGGTTCAAGGGTCAAATTTCCATACCGAACTAATCCAAAGAGCTGCAGAAATATTTAAATACATCACCAGAACCCCCATCAGTACATTAGTACATTACCAAAACCAAGTGTTGAGTGTTTGAGGAGGATTTGGAGAGCTCAGTTTCTGTGGGAAAAAAAATCAGTGTCAACACATGTTAACTTAAAATGAGTCTTTGTGGCAGAAACTTACCAAATTATCCAAATCATCTCAAATCTCTAAAATTTGAGGATTTTTATTTTTACTATAGCCATGAAGCACATTATAAATTGCTGCATGTGTTTAAGATCGAAAACACCGTCAGCACATGATTACAGCACCAGAACCACTCTTAGTACATGAATGTTGCACCAGAATCACTTATACAAGAAAAACAGCCGCACTCAATTCTTAATTTCAATGCAGAAAGAAATTTTTTTGCTTTTATTCAAGTGTATATGCACCACCAGATAATTTTTGAGGAAAAGTAATAAATGATAGCAGACAACGAGGTGACGTTTCGACCAGGTACGGTCTTTCTCAAAACCTCACTGTAAAGATAAATGCGATACATAAGTGTGCTGTACAAATATACATGTAAGAAGAAAAAAAGAAAAAAACTACAGTACATACAGATAAAAACTAATACCCTGTGCAAAACTGTAAAACATACAAAATTATAAAGCTACAACAATCTTCATAAACATATACATATATACAAAATTACATGCATACGTGCGTATATACACATACACGCTAATGGGTATACAGCTAGCAGTACATAGACCGCGGACTCAATTATATCCCAGGGTCAGAAACTGTAGTGTACAAAGGGCTAGGTAGCAGTCCTCTGGGAATGTGTTGCATGAAAGGACTATTCAAGAACATAGAATCACAAGAACATTGCTATATTGAAATATACCCACAGAGATGTAGTTAGTATTGTACAAGACGCCATATAAACTAACCTTAAGTAGGAGGAGTAGTTTAGGAAGAAACAGAATGAGAGTCCCCAAGGACTAAAAAGAAACAGAATGGACATGGTTAAGTATGGTGAACTGGAGACCAGGATGAAGCAAAAGAGATTACAGCATAATGTAAGCCCAGTATTTACCAGCTCCAGGTAGAGTACACGAGTAAGTTGTCCGTCACATTGGTGGTGCAGTGGCTCGTATGAGCGCTGTTGGCGCTATAAGTACACCGCAGTAGCGGTTACATCCGGTATCTGCTTGTATGGGAACGAGGTCTGGCCCGCATAGACCGGCGCTTGCGCAGTAGAGGACGGGTCTAGAGCCAAGTATCGCAGCTGTGGACAAAGTGTGGAAGCGCCGGAGCGTGCGCAGTATGCTATAACCGAATCGCGCCTGTGCAGGGTGTACGAGGTCTGGCCCGCAGAGCGATGTGCGTTCCAGACCGGCGCCTGCGCGGTAGGGGACGGGTCTAGAGCCAAGTAACGCAGACGTGTAGTGCTTAAAGCGAAGCGCTCCTGCGCTGAGGAACTCAGTAAGTGGTGATAAGGAAGATGTGGAGCTGTGTGCTAAGCACAGAGTAACCTCTATGTGTAGGAGGGAGGGATCCCTCTTGAATAAACATAGCGGCAACAAGGAGGCTAGAGTGTCAAGTGTTGAGCAGGATAAAACAGAGGATATAAGTAAAAGCAGAGTAGGCAGGAGCACAGGAAGAGGGAAAAAAAATATTAAAACGCCCCAGGAAATAAAGCCACAGGTGTACAAGAAACTGTACCACAGCAGAAAGGTGACCGCCTCAGCCGGTTGACAACCTCTGACCATTTATTGATTGCTATATATGTAATATGTACATCATCAGAACCATGGTCAGTACATGAATCTAGTTGCAGATCCACCACCAGTACATGAATTGAGCTTAGCCTTACTGTTCCTCCAATTCTCCATATTGTCTCTTATACTTACACTTCTCCATATTGTCCCCTGCTATAACTACTACCTCACTACTTCATACTGTCCCCCTATAGTCCCAATTCTCCATACTGTGCCCCACTTCTCTATATGGTCCCAACATGCTCCCAATTTGCAATATTTTTCCCCCATTTCTATATTGTTCCCCTGGTAATATAGCTCCCCTGGTACCGTCCGGCAGATCTTGGCGGGCGCACTGTGCATTTTCTTCTGGGAAATGACGTGGAGTGCTTGGGGGGACAGAGCTAGAGGGTCCGGGTATGGCAGAGGTACGGGTGGGGCTCAAGGGACCCCATTTCTCTCTCCTCTGGTATGTTAGATCAAATCATAGGAGAGAGAAATGAATGGAACACCAGCCCTTGTTGGCGAATAACGTGAATAACGGCGATCACAAGACAGGGGATGGGAGCCGAGACCCTGGAGATTTTCCGACGCTGAACGGCGGTAACCTTGTCACTCCCGGACACAGCCACTGGTTCAAATGCTGTCCTCTGTGTGACAGCAGAGAACCCGCAGTGGTCAGCAATATACAGCAACTGTAAGCTGTGGTTACTTCAGTAAGGTTACCACCAGTCAGAGCTGCTGTTTCCCATGGTGTCACACAGAGGACCACGTGGGAACCGCCGGCTGTTCAGGCCCCCCTTTGACTTGAATGGGTTTCAGGATGAAGTTTGGATACCGTTCTGATACCTAAACTAAACTTTTTTCTAAAGTTTGTCTGCATCTGATGGACACTAGCATATGGACACTAGCATTCACAGGTTTGCTCATCCCTACTTGTGAACAGTAGGGATGATCGAATAGCAGGTTGAGGGACAGATGCAAGCCACTGGAAGATTTTACACCTTGAGGTTTGTGAAATTTTAGAGACACCAGCAGCTTCCAATACCTGTCTGCTGCTTTGTAATGGTATTTTAGCAGTTACTCTCTTAATCTGAATTTGTCTGGCAGAAACCTTTCTCATTATGCCTTCATCTGCACTAACCCATCTATGCTGTGTACAGTAAAATACGGTAAAGAGGGTGCTCACTGTGTAAAAGAAGGTGCTCAGGAGAAAAAAATGTCCAATATAATATAAGAAAAATCTCTGGCACACTAAAATTGCTATTAGTAGTTAAATGTTATTTTATTTCAAAAAATACGATGGTGGAATTCCACATAAGAAAATTCTGCAAATTTTATGACAGGCTCATATTATGCTTTCTCAACGTTTCGGCATATATAGCCTTTCTCAAGAGATTTCTGTCTTTTTCTAAATATGATGGGCAGAAGGTGGAAATCCTACTTTTATAGAAGTCACTGGTATATGCCGCGCTTGTGTCCGGTGAAAAGATCCGGGAGAATTAATGTGCAGTGTCCTGGCAAAACTTCTTAGACCATTCCTAATAATTGTTCATGTATTTACCATTCGCCTTCTCTTTGGGATCATAAATGTAAGCTTTATGTTCGTTTTATAGAAAAACTAATCAAGATGTCTCCATTTGCTTAAGGGATGGAAAAAATACTTCAGGTATTACAAACAGATCGCAGAAAGTAAAGACATCTATACAATTTCCACTGCTTTGCATATAATTACGCTCATCTGGAAACATTAGGAATTGAGAACAATGCATGCTCGTAAATGTAACTTGCCTGTATCAAATTAATTGTGGACATGCATTTATACATATGCTGAGTCACCGCTAAAATTGGTTAGTCATTATGTTTAATGGACTCACAGCACCAAGTTCTCTTAGTCAGTCTACATGGTTTACATACAGCGATGCCAAAAGTCACTTATTAGAAAATTTCTCTCAATTCAGCAGAGTTAAACATTTCCACTAAAATTTACCTATTCAAATGAGCGGAAAACTGTAAAACTTCTTTACAATTACAACCTTTTTTTTTCAGAAAAAAGAAAAGTATTTTACTCCTCCCGGAAGCCTCCAGCTTTCAGTCATAGAGGCGCATAGACCAAATAGATGACAATAATAAGCCATCCATCTACATTTCAATAAAGTGCATGTGCATTTATAATAAATAGGACTACTTGAAAAAGCCACTTAGGCGAAACGTACGTTGGAGTCAGAGTCCTTGAGGGTCACAGATCATCTTCACACTGGTACTAGTATTTCTCCAAAGATTTCTATGCACTTGTCTAGGTAGACTATTTATTATAAATGCACATGCACTTTATTGAAATGTAGATGGATGGCTTATTATTGTCATCTATTTGGTCTTTTTTGCACTTTGGAGGGTAAATATATTTTTCTAGTATCTTTTATTATATTATATGGATCTGGTCTCCTCATTTAATATATTTTGTAACATGGTGTAGTATTGTTGGTTGTCTTTTCCTTTTTTGTGTATTTTATTCTTATTTTCAATAAAATTATTTTTAAATATATTTTTCCTTCTTTATGATTGTCGCTTTATGTTCACTTTGATATTGATTTTATAGTTATTGGTGGACATTAATTCACTAGGGTGAATTTTGTTGTGTACTCCTATATGTTATGCAAGACTGGTATGTACCACTATATGACAAAAAAGGAATTTGGCACTTACTTGTTTTGCTATTTATAGGGTGGAACCCTATTTGAGCATCCTACAAGAGTGCCACACAGCCTTTTAATATTTGTGTCTACCACTATATGGTCACCATATGGCAGTAATATCAGCATTGGTCTTTGTATTTTTATTAGTAAAAGCACAGTAATCTGTTGAGGTTCTCCTACATCCACTATTAGGTTGTGCCAACATAGTTGTAATCAGGGTTACCTGGTTAAGGGCTCACTCGGAAGTTTTGCACTCCCTGAACCAAAACCCTAGCAACACCTCTGCAGTCCACATGTGACACATAAACTAAGACAGATATATACTATGCACACACTAGATATTCAAACTTGGGGGAGAGCAACCTGCAGCACTGCAGCTGTTGAGAAACTAGAACTAGATTTACAGCAATTAAAATGCTGCAGATTGCTGATCCTTGCTGTATATTATTCTCAAATGATAGCCTATAGTGCCCTTTATTGGTAAAAAAAAATATGTTGTGTAGCAAAATTGCACCATAATTAAGATGAATGTAGTCATGCTGCAACCAGCAAGTTGTCTCTATTATGACTTGCAAGTTGCAGAACTCCAAATCCACTGGACTTTTTGTGGATTCCAAGTCGAGGTTACGGTAACTTTCTGGTTGCAACATAACATCGTTCATTTTTTATTACTGTTCAAGTTAGTGGCGCAATACTGAGTTCTTTGGCTGTGCTACATGTGTCATGGACAAAGTGGCTATTGTGGCCAAAGCATGTTTTTTCAGGAAAGGTGGGTACTGTCTGTATGCCAGGCAAAATGAACGTTATCATCTTGCCAATAAGTATGACAAAATGTTCGATATGTTTCTTGATTTACAAGTGAATACCAGTCTGGGCATAATTTGCTTATTCATCTTGAGATATTTTGGGAAAGTGGTTCGGAAACATTTCCAAACACTACAGGAAGGTGAAATGTTCTCTGGTTTGGCCACAATAGACATGTTTGTTCAAGAAACCAAAAGCTTGCTGGAAGAGAAACTGCTTGACTAATGAGAAGAAAAACTTGTTTGTGTCCAATAGTCTTAGAAGGCTCCAGAAATGTAATTCATACAAATGAGCACATTTTCGTCATTATATTCCCATGACCAGACTTACTGTAAACATATCCCAATCTGTAGCAGATACTGAAAGCTAAATGCTAGAAAACAATTCTTGTAAGTACAGTGTACAATGGGCATTGTTTAGATATCATCTCCTGAATGGATTTATCAAATCTTAGATATTTCCTTCTAAGTAGATGAGACTGTAACATTTACCAAACAGTATATAAAATGTCCGGGAGGATTTTTCTTAATCATCCATATGAAGTTCAGATAAAGCATTTTCTTCAATGATTTACTCGTTACATTCTTACAAAAGGTCATTGTTGTGTATGGCTTATTTCCAAGCTTTGATTTTTACAGCCTAAAGAAAAATGTGTTTAATTGTTGATTTTTCAGTTTTTTTTTCCTTGCAGTCGTGAATCAAGAAGGCCAACCTCTGATTGAAGGGAGACTTAAAGAGAAGCAGGTCCGGTGGAAGTTTATCAGAAGATGGAAAACGCGCTATTTCACCCTGGCAGGAAATCAGCTTCTATTTCGCAAAGGAAAATGTGTAAGCATTCATGTACTCTACATTTCCCTTGATGTTTACACAGGTTCCCCTGAAGGTTTTAATTATTCCTCAGTTGTGATAGTATAGCTTGTAGCTGCCAGCCATAGCCTCTGGACATGTTTGTTTTTTTGATCTTTTCTTTGCAGAAACTCCGCACATGGCCTCCAGTCCAAATTGGCCTTCAGGGTGCTGATTTACGTTGAACAGTACTGTACATTTTGTACAAATGGGATGAGTAGGGGATTAGATCTGACTAAATGTTGGCTGTAAATAGAAAAACACAAGTCAACATGTTTGGAAAAAGTACTTAGATTTTGGAAAAGAAACTAATTGATCCACGTAGGATAATATTGCTTACTTGTCACATAAATATATAGTTTTCTAAAATACACAGTTTTATTCTTTTACGATTCTATAATGGGGATTTTTGCAAATTTTCATAAGTAATTTAACTATTTATGGTTTACTTGCTGTAAAAATGTTTAAAATTCTGATTATATTTTTATCGCCTATATTAGGCCGGTTTCACATGTCAGTGGCTCTGGTACGTGAGGTGACAGTTTCCTCACGTACCGGAGCCACTGACACACGTAGACACATTCAAATCAATGCATCTGTGCAGATGTCATTGATTTTTTGCGGACCGTGTCTCCGTGTGCCAAACACGGAGACATGTCAGTGTTCGTGGGAGCGCACGGATTACACGGACCCATTAAAGTCAATGGGTCCGTGTAAAACACGTATCGCACACGGACATTGTCCGTGTGCAATCCGTATGCCGTGCAGGAGACAGCGCTACAGTAAGCGCTGTCCCCCCCACATGGTGCTGAAGCCGCAATTCATATCTTCTCTGCAGCAGCGTTTGCTGTAAAGAAGATATGAATAATCCTTTTTTTTTGTTGTTTCTCGTGTTGTTTCTCCACCTCCCCTATGGGAGGTGGAGCCGCATATTCATGACTGTAATCGGCGGCCCCAAGTGACCGCTCATACAGTAGAAGATGCGGCCAGGACAGGAAGCAATGCCAGCCAGCGAGGGAGCCGGGTGAGTATTTTAAGAACAGCGGGCGGGTGCACAGGGGGTGGGAGGGGGATGGGGATATGGACCTTTATTTTAAACACGAGAAACAACAAAAAAAAGGATTATTCATATCTTCTTTACAGCAAACGCTGCTGCAGAGAAGATATGAATAGCGGCTTCAGCACCAGATGCAGGGGACAGCGCTAAACTTTAGCTCTGTCTCCTGCACGGTGCGTGTGGTACCCAGTGGGCACACGGGCGGCACACGTGTGCCGCACGTGTGCCACACTGATGTGCCACAGAAACGCAGGGGCACACGGACACGGATAATTCCGGTACCGATTTTTCCGGTTCCGGAATTATCTGGACATGTGGGACTGCCCTTAAAAAGTGCCTAGTGGTGCCTGTCACTCTATATATTTTGGAAAAAGCAAGCCTGTTGGGTTTACAATGCCAACCAATCCATTTTTTATTAGAATTTGAAGCAAATAAGACCACCGACATCAGATAGGACGTGATCATTCCACAAACTGTTTTACTCTTCTGGCATTAGTGCTGAATTCATAATTTTCCACCATTTCACTACCAGAATTATCAATCACAGGATAAGTAATAATGTAGATCGATGGAGGATTAACTGCTGTGACCCATACCAATGAGCAGAAAGGGGCACTTCTGTCCTTGACGAGACACCTTTATCCCTGTTGGAATGGAGTGATAGTGCAAATGCTTTCTCAGTTCATTCTGTATTGGCCTGCTGGGTGCTGCACTTGTCTTTTTCTACCAGGCACAGAAAGAATGAATGGAGCAGTGGTCAGGCATGTGCACTGCCCTCTATTCTAACAGGGCTAAAAGTGCTCCTTTCTGCCTATCAAGGTGGGCCCCAGCAGTCGCCACCTATTAATCTATAATTTATCACCTATCCTAAAGGCCCCTTCACATTAAGCGACGCTGCAGCGATACCGACAACGATCCGGATCGCTGCAGCGTCGCTGTTTGGTCGCTGGAGAGCTGTCACACAGACAGCTCACCAGCGACCAACGATCCCGAAGTCCCCGGGTAACCAGGGTAAACATCAGGTTACTGAGCGCAGGGCCGCGCTTAGTAACCCGATGTTTACCCTGGTTACCAGCGTAAAAGTAAAAAAAAAAAAACAGTACATACTTACCTACCGCTGTCTGTCCCCGGCGCTCAGCTTCTCTGCACTCCTCCTGTACTGGCTGTGAGCACAGCGGCCAGAAAGCAGAGCGGTGACGTCACCGCTCTGCTTTCCGGCTGACCGACGCTCACAGCCAGTGCAGGAAGAGTGCAGAGAAGCTGAGCGCCGGGGACAGACAGCGGTAGGTAAGTATGTACTGTTTGTTTTTTTTACTTTTACGCTGGTAACCAGGGTAAACATCGGGTTACTAAGCGCGGCCCTGCGCTTAGTTACCCGATGTTTACCCTGGTTACCAGTAAAGACATTGCTGGATCGGTGTCACACACGCCGATCCAGCGATGTCCACGGGAGATCCAGTGACGAAATAAAGTTCTGGACTTTGTTCAGCGACCAACGATCTCCCAGCAGGGGCCTGATCATTGGTCGCTGTCACACATAACGATTTCCTTAACGATATCGTTGCTACGTCACAAAAAGCAACAATATCGTTAACGATATCGTTATGTGTGAAGGTACCTTAAGAATAAGTGCTGATAACTTATCTTCACTGGAGAAAACCTTTAATGACTCCTATGAGTCTTCTCTGTCCTTCAAATCTCACATCTGAGCCCTTACTACTTCCTATTACAGCAAACTCAAAAACATTTTCTCAAATTAGCCCTCTCCTCCACGTTGAGTGAATAAAATGCTAGTGCACAACATCATCAGCCTGCCCAGACTACTGCTTTATTCTTCTCTCCTCTATCTCCTTTGCACCACTCCAATCTTTTGTCACCTTTGCCCACCTGATTAATCCACCTTCAAGCCTTCAAATGTAATCTGAACCCATCTCTTTAAGCAGATCGGTCACCAGATTTCACAATAGAAACAGCACAAATTACTAAATACTGTATATCTTGGAGCAAAGTAATCTATTTAGTAATGTATGCAGTCTGTATTGTAAAATCTTGTGAAAGGTCCGATATATGAAAGGCCTACAACATTCAATAACCCTGTTCACCTTATTATTAACTGAGCTGCTTCAAAAAAATTAGTCTACTGTCTCTTCCCCCTATACCTTGTAGATTGTAAGCCAATTGTAACTCTTCCCTAATCCCTTAGCAACATGTATGGAAGCCATGCGCTATCACTTTATGTAGCAGGCTCAGGAGCTGAGCCTGCTCCATGCAACACAGTTGCTGGCTGTGTTACGCATTAGTTTAACTACATAAATGCCACTGTTAGACGTGACAGCAGAATCTATCATGCAGCCAGAGAGCAGCTGTCAGTCCTGACAGCCATTGGCATCCCACGCAAAATGATTGTGGGCTGCCAGTTGGTTGCGATGGCAGCTGGGAGCTCCCAAGTTTACGATATGGTATCTCCTATGAATGGGTTAATTTGAGATCATCAATTTCACAATACCCTGAAATACTATATTATTGAAGTGTACCACATAGGTGTTCAAGCAATAGCAGATTCAACACCCCTAAGGAGACTAATTAAAAATGTTAAAATATTTTAAAAGTATGCAAAAAAATATATATATAAGTTTAAATCACCAACCTTTCCACAAGAATAGTAAAATCTAAAAAAATAAAAATGTAAAAATGTTTGCATATTTGGTATTCATGTACAATTGCACATACTAATAAGGTATAAAAATATTTGTCTTAACTGGTGAACGCCAACATTGAAAAAAAAAACGGATTTATGTTTGCCACAATGACCCCCCAAAAAAATTCAAAATGCAAAAAGCCCTCATGCTCAGTAATGGAAAAATTTTAAAAATTTACTGGTCTCAGAAAATGGAGACACAGACCAAATATTTTTTTGCACAGTTCTAAATGTTTTAAACCACTATAATATGAAAAACACTTACCGTATATACTCATGTATAAGCCGAGTTTTTCAGCACTTTTTTTGTGCTGAAAAGACCCCCCTCGGCTTATACACAAGTCACGGTCTGAGAAAGCCGGTGGGGGAGGGGGAGCGGCAGAGCAGCGGATCACAGAGGCCGTAGCTGGTGGCCATGGCTAAAACCTGTGCCGTTGCTGTAATAGCGCACAGTGCCAGCCACAACTGCCGGCTCCCAGCACTCATCATTCTCACCAACCATCGTGCCCTTTGTGCTGTCACTGCATCTCGTTCCGGCCGCCGGCACCTGCAGCTCTTCCAGCCAAGCGATCACGTGGCCCCACTCATTAAGGTAATGAATATGCATGCCTCTCCACTCCATTAGGCATGGTGCGCATATTCATTACCTTAATGAGCAGGGCCACGTGATTGCTCATCAGGAAGAGCTGCTGGAAGCCGGAAAAAGATGCAGTGCCACCAAGGGAGCGCAGGCAGGTAAATAAAAATTTTTTTTGCAACAGGAATCATACACAGGGATAAGGGTATAAGGAGCCATGCAAACCAGGACAGGGACTGGGGAGCCATGCATGTCAGGACAGGGACTGGGGAGCCATGCATATCAGGACTGGGACTGGGGAGCCATGCATATCAGGACCGGGACTGGGGAGCCATGCACACCAGGACAGGGACAGGGGAGCCACGCATACCAAGACAGGGACAGGAAAGACATTCATACAATGACAGGGACTGGGGAGCCATGTATACCAGGACAGGGACTGGGGAGCCATGCATACAATGACAGGGACGGGAGCCATGCATACCAGGACAGGGACTGGGCAGCCATGCATACAATGACAGGGACTGGGGAGCCATGTATACCAGAACAGGGACAGAGGAGTCATGCATACAATGACAGGGATGTGGGTGCCATGCATATCATGACAGGGACTGGGGGGCCATGCATACAATGACAGGGACTGGGGAGCCATGCATACCAGAACAGGGACTGGAGAGTCATGCATACAATGACAGGGACTGGGGAGCCATGTATACCAGGACAGGGAATGGGAAGCCACGCATACCAGGACAGGGACTGGGGAGCCATGCATACAATGACAGGGACTGGGGAGCCATGTATACCAGGACAGGGACTGGGAAGCCAGGCATCCATGCATACCAGGACAGGGACTGGGGAGCCATGCATACCAAGACAGGAACTGGGGAGCCATGCATACAATGACAGGGACTGGGGAGCCATGTATACCAGGACAGTGACTGGGGAGCCATGCATACCAAGACAAGGACTGGGGAGCCATGCATACAATGACAGGAACTGGGGAGCCATGCATACAATGACAGGGACTGGGGAGCCATGCATATAATGACAGGGACTGGGGAGCCATGCATACAATGACAGGAACTGGGGAGCCATGCATACAATGACAGGGACTGGGGAGCCATGCATACAATGACAGGGACTGGGGAGCCATGCATGCCAGGACAGGGACTGGGGAGCCATGCATACAATGACAGGGACGGGAGCCATTCATACCAGGACAGGAACTGGGGATCCATGCATACCAGGACAGGGACTGGGGATCCATGCATACCAGGACAGGGACTGGGGATCCATGCATACCAGGACAGGGACTAGGGAGCCATGCATACAATGACAGGGACGGGAGCCATTCATACCAGGACAGGAACTGGGGATCCATGCATACCAGGATATGGACTGGGGAGCCATGCATACAATGACAGAGACTGGGGAGCCATGCATACAATGACAGGGACATAGGTGCCATGCATACCAAGACAGGGACTTGGGAGCCACACATACAATTACAGGGACTGAGGAGCCATGCATACAATGACAGGGATGGGGGAGCCATTCATACTATGATAGGGATGAGGGGACAATGCATACCCAGCTTATGCTTGAGTCAATAAGCTTACCCAGTTTTTTGTGGCAAAAGTAGGTGCCTCAGCTTATACCCGGGTTGGCTTATACTTGAGTATACTGTATATGGTATGTTTGGTATCGTCTTAATTGTACTGACTTTGAAAATCATATTGCCATGTCTTGCTTACCGCACAATGAACAAAGTAAAGACAACATCACTGCACTGGAAATTTTTTCCTGTTTTCTGTACATTATCTGGTAAAATGGATGGTGTCATTCAAAACAAATTGTCCTACAAAAAAACAAGCCCTTAGACTACGTTCACATTTGCGTTGTTGTGTGCTGCGTCGGTGACGCAACGCACAACGCATGCAAAAACGCATGCAAAACGCAGCAAAATGCTGCGTTTTGTGATGCATGCGTTCATTTTTATAGCGCAAAAAAAATGCAACAAGCAGCGTCCTCTGCGCCCTGATGCTTGCGCCCAAAAAACGCATGCGTCACAAAACGCAACAAAACGCATGTCCATGCGCCCCCCATGTTAAATATAGGGGCGCATGGCGCATGCGTCGCCGCGGTTGCGCCCGACGCACCGCAAATGTGAACGTAGCCTTATACAGCTAGGTTGATGGAAAAGTGAAAACGTTATGGCTCTTGGAATGTAAAGACAAAATTAATGAAGGTGCAAAAACAAAAATCGCTTGCTGTTTAATGGGTTAAAATATGGAATTTTCTATTGGCCTAAAGCTATACGGCTAGAGCTACATGGTAACTTTGTCCATATGTCGTAAAAATCACTGTCACACTTCTAAATCACAACTAGTGAATTGAATACTGTTGCCATCTTCTAGTCAACTAGACAAGTTAGTTTTTGAAATTCCAAACCTGCTGGATTTCAATGCTTCCACATTCATTAGTTAATCGTTAGTTGAAATTTTCACAATGCGACATTGCATTCTGAATATTCTGCAACCAAAATATAGCCACTGTAACATCAACACTCTCTTTTATTGTGCATTGTAATTATAGTCACAGGTCATTGTAATTATAGTCACAGGTGTGGTTGCAATACAAAAAAAAAGAGAGTGTGGATTTGGTAAAACTATTTGACCCAATGAGACTTAGGAAAACCTGACAGGGACTTTCATTTTTTTAAAGATCTGTAGGAAGGTAATGGGACAAATCTCTCCTTCCACTCTGAGTTTGGGAGTGGCCCAGGTCTACAATTCCCATTTAAACTTTCAGTTAAGGTTTGGGTGTGTAAGTATTCTCTTGCAAGGATCAGAGCAGGAGCTCTGTGTAGGACAGGCCTGTCTGTGAGATACTGAACATAGGCCAGAGCCAGAGAGAGCAAAGCAAAGCAAGGACCCATTGTGTGGGGCCCTCACAATGCCTGTGGGATCCTTGGGGACATCATAATATGTGTAGGTGCCCTCATACTGCATGGAGAGTTGTGGGGGCCCTCATACTGCATGTTGGGGCTATAGAGGACATCATATTGTGTGTGGGGGTCTTCATATTTTGTGGAAGGCTGTGGGGGACATTCTATTGACAATGGGATCTGTTGGGGACATCATATTGTGTGTGGACCATCTTTCTGTGTGTGAGGCCAGTGAGAATCATTATACTTTGCATAGGGGACTGTGGAGCTATAATGCTATATATAGGGGAGTTGTGAGGCCATGATATGGTGTGGGGGTCACTCTAGGGGCATCGTACTGTGACAGGAATTATACTGTGTTGTAGCTACTGTGGTGGCATCATACTTTGCTGGAGGCACTGTGGTTTCATCCTAATGTGCGTGAGGGGGGACTGAAGATAGCATTCACCATGAGGGTATCATGCAATATAGGGGGCATTTTTAGGGCATTATGGCCCTTGGAAGGGATGTAGTAGTGGGGCTTCAGTATTGGCATAATTACTTTGAGGTTGAGAGAATCCACCTCATCAGGTGAGCCTAACACCCTCTCCATGTTTTTAGAATTTGGGAGCTATGCTTATTTTAGGGAACGGGTATAGACCATGGGTTGCAAGTTGCAGCAGCCGCAACACACTTGCTATGGGTATGGATGATTTACCTCTACTGGTAATGCAGCTTGCCATTAGGCAGTGGAACTTGTCCGGCTTTGCCGGATCTCTCAGCCTGTGTGGATGCATTGTCTCGGACACCTGCAGTTTGCCACCTGATTCTCAACACCTGGAACAGCCTAATTATCACCTTGGATATTTTGCTTGAGGAAATTCTCCACATTTTCCCACTCCCGGGTTTTGTTAATCAATGCACTATACACTTTGAGTTATGCCCTACAATTTTTTTTACTTTCTGGGAACATTTTGGTATCAGCTGTGCTAATTTTGCCTTTAGTGTTTGTTTGCCTAATTTTATCCATACACCAGTAGCGTAGCTGTCGGTGGGGGGCAAAGGGAGCTGAGGGGGTCCACCTGGAGCTAGGCTACTGTAACTGTTTAAGCGTGCACAGCATGCCAATACAGTTACATTCTGTGGCAGAGCAGGGAGAATCAATCTCCCTGTTCTGCCATCCAGCCGCTATGGGGCCATTGAGCAGACGGGGGACCCTCGTGCCAGCAGTTGGCCCCCCACCAATCATCACAGGTTCAACTGTATCGGCTGGATGCCGATACAGCTGACTGCATTAACGAGCGAAGGAGCTTATGCTTCCTCTCCCATCATCCCCCCTCAGAGTCTGACGCAGACACTGACAGCGGGCACGATTACATCACTGCTCGGTGCCCGCTGTTCAGATATGTGCGAGAGCTCAGAGCAGCGGAGGAACGAAGAGGAAGAGAGGTGAGTATTGTAATTTTTTTGAAGGTGCATTATACTATAGAGGCCTAAGGGTGTGCATTATATTGTAGTCTGCCTATGGGGGGCTTCATTAAATTACAGTTTGCCTATGGGGGGCTACATTATATTAGAGTCTGCCTATGGGGAGGCTGCACGATATTACAGTCTGCCTATGGGGGGCTGCATTATATTAGAGTCTGCCTATAGAGACTGCATTATATTATAGTCTTTTTATGAGGGGCTGCATTATACTATAGAGTCTGCCAATAGGGGCTGCATTATATTATAGTCTTCTTATGAGGGGCCGCATTATACTATAGAGCCTGCCTATGCGGGGCTGCATTACACAATATAGAGTCTTATATGTCCGGAGAAAGAACTGAGCATTGATGAACAATAAATCAACTTTATTCAAAAAGCTACACATAACATATAATAACATTTCAAATATATTCAAATAATATGAACAAAGATGACTGTAAATGATAAGCTGAAAACATAACCCCATACCCCTGTTCCCTCTCCCTATGATACCAACCCAAATGGGTGTATATCATAGTCCTGCCCGCCCTCCCCCAATAAACTAAGGGAGGAAAAAAAAGGAAAAAGGAAAGTAACACACTGAGCACAAATACACATCACAAAAGAACCATACGTGTGTCCACCCGGATAAACATGGGCTCCCACGTGCCATGTAAAAACGTATCTAGGGACCCCATAGAGTACCAAAAGTCATACGGCTAACATGGGAATAATACCAAAATTATACCGGTCTAGGGGCAAATGAAGAAAGTTCTAGTGTCACTAACCTAACCGGTAAGCACCTGATGCATGCACAAGTACCATAGCTGCTGGCAGTGCAATACAAAAGTAAACAGATCAAAAATCGCCAGCAAAATAACAGGGGCTTACCGTGTGCTAGGGCAGGATGGAGGGGCAGTCGGGAGGTGGTCCCCGACGCGCGTTTCGCGGCCGCAGATCGCCGCTTTCTCAAGGGGATAACTGTGAAATGCTGTGGAGGACCTTAAATTAGCCCCTGACCTGGGTCACATGGCTCCCAGCAACCAATGACAGTAGCGCTAGCGGCGCATGCGCACTGCGTCCGGCAGGTCCCGGCAGCGCAGACAGGCGTCACAGCAAGCCCACAGATACAGGGAAAAAACCCCCAATCTGCAAACGAGCCACACAGACGCCCGTGCACGCCGGGAGAAGACGGCCCACAGCGCGATGCGCACTGCCACTGACATAGTAACAGGGAGGTGATTATAGGCAATCAGATGAGAGTGCACCCGATCCAAAGTCCGCCCGCCTCACTCCCCCAGATCACAAAAGGACACCCATCAGACTCTCATCCCACGGGTCACATATATGGGACACAGAAAAACCAAAAATTGTTTGGAAAAATCACAATACATGTAAAAAAACATACAAAATGAACAAATAATGTAATTTCCGCGCAATGGTTTAACTGATATGGCCCACTTGTCCTTTTCTTCATGCATAAGTAGTCCGTGAATGATGGATAGGGAACATTATGTTCACTTGCACCGTGTTGATGGTCAATGGGGTCTTTTACATCATGGGAGATATGATCATAGAGGTTAACAGGGCCACAGGGCAATATAGCAAGGACCACCACAAAGCATCACATCACTCCAGTTCACTATTAATATAAACATATAGAAAAGAAACACATGTTAAAAATACAAAAATAAAAAATATATTTAAAAACACGATAAAAACAACCACCCGACTACAAATGGGTATAGGAAACCGGGCGGTGAGGACTATAAATACCGTATTAGCCTCAGGAGCGCTTAGGAGGTATGTAATACAAAGAAGTACAGAAAAGTACACCAAGGGCAGAGAGAGAGGGGAGGCCCCAATCACAGAAAGGAGGAAAAACTCAACGCCTCATTGAGGCCATTTGGTGCCAAGGTGCCCAATTGCACTATCCATTTTGTTTCTTTTTGTGCCAGTAATTTCTTATTGTCCCCACCCCGAACTCCCAGATGTAAAACATCAATACCTCTCACCTTTAATAATTTCGCATCACATTTGTGATGCAATCTAAAGTGACGGGGTATTGATTTAAGTTCAGCAATGTCGGGCACTGTCCTGGCCGCACCAATGTCCCGCACATGCTCACGGACCCTGATTCTTAATTCACGGGTGGTTAAGCCCACGTACACCATAGGACACGGGCACGTGGCATAATAAACCACGTTGGTTGTACCACAGGAAATCCGTTCTCTAATGTCATATTTTTTAGACCCATCCGTGGACATAAAACTAGAGCATCGCAGGACATTGGTGCAGGCAAGACAGTGCCCACAGGGGAAGCATCCCACATTCGGCCCCCTTGTTCCAAATGGGTTGTTCGGGGTGGGGACGTAGTGGCTACGCACCAATAAATCATTTAAATTTTTACACCTCCTTGATGTCATCTGTGGATTGGGACCAAGGAAGGTCGCCAGGGAGGGCTCCGTCTTCAAAACCGACCAATGTTTGGCAAGGATGGAGCGCATATTCCCCCACTCGTGGTTGTAGGTTGAAATAAAACGAATGGGATTGGCCCCATCCCCGCCAATCCTCTTGGTGGACGGATGTAAAAGAGTCTCACGGGGGGTTCTTCTGGCACGATCATAGCCATGTTTAATAGATCGTCGGCTATACCCCCGAGCCAGAAATCGATCTTTCAAATCAGAGGCCTGTGCCTCAAATCTGGGCTCGGAGGAACAAATTCGCCGCATCCTGAGGAACT